>NC_080785.1:10064323-11264323 GCF_028018385.1 Neofelis nebulosa
GATCTCAAAGGTTTGAGGGTATTTCTCATACCTTCATGCCTTTGTAAGAAATTCCCAGGAAAAATAAAACAGGTGAAATTATTAATTTATCGCAGATTTTATATCAGATAATATGTAATTTAAAAAATATATGTCCTCTAAATCTACATGTATAGTGAAGGAGCAGGAAGAATAGGCAATGTACCTTATTTCCAAGCTATAAAAGTCTTAGAACTGTGAATTACAAAAAAACTCAATAAAAATACTCAGAAAATTTATAAGATGTGGTCCCTGCCCTTAGCTACTTCTCTTCCATAAAAACTGAAAGTAAAACTCATGTGCGTTTTATTCTTCATAAAAACGAGCCATTGTTGACTGCAGAGCAAAAGGGGGGAGCAAAATTATGTGAAGAAAGCAAGATAGTTGATCCGTGAACTAGCCAAAGCAACTGTATCTTCACTTTCATGATTGTGAATACTCACTTCTGTTAGATAACAAGATGAATGTTTGTAGGACACTCAGAAAAAGCAACAATAGACTAAACACACAAGCCAACATCGAGTTCAGGGACTTCCAGTGTAGCCATTTTATTTGCTGGAAATAATGTGTTGCTAGACCTGTCTTTTTGTTTTTTAAACTCTATTTGGTAATAATTTTAAACTTACAGAATAGTTGCAAAGACAAAATTTGTGCAAAGAACATTCTCAGTTCCTTTACCCCGAGGCACTTGCTGCTAACATTTCAACTCATTTGTTTATCCCTACCATTCTCTCCACACACACACACACACACACACACACACACACACACACAATGTTATCGTTTACACACATACCATACACATGTAACTTTTCAATGAATCATTTGAGAAATAAGTTACATATATCATGGCTTTTTACCCCTAAATACTTCAGTGTGTGTTTCCTGAATACAATAATACTTTCTTACATAGCCGTAGTACTGTTATCAACATCAATAGCCTTGACTACAATATCATTACAAATATTTTAATCTAATTTACTATTCATATGCCATCTTTTTCAGAAAACCCAATCATATCTTTTATAGGAGTTTCTTGTTTTTGTCTTTCTTTTTTGTCCCCCTTTCCGTACAGGATCTAGTCTAGGGTCAGGAATTATATTTTGTTGTTGCATTTATTTGGATTTCTTTAATCTGGAATAGTTTCACAGCCTTTCTTTGTCTTTTATGACATTAGCATCTTGAAGAATGCAGTCACCCCTTCATTGGCATGTAGTAGAAACACCATGATTTTGTCTTTATCTGTTGTTTTCCTTCTGAGCAGGATGATTGCACAGGTGATGTGTCCTCAGATCATCTTATCTGAAGACACATAATATCCATCTGTTTCTTACTGGTGAAATTTATTTTGGTCCCTGGAACAATTATCTTCATGTGTGATTACTATACTTTCTCCCTTGTAACTAATAAATAGCCCCTAGGGAGAGACTTGAAGACCATGAAAACATCCTGCTTCCCGTCAAAGAATTTCCCTAGATCTAGTATTCATTGATGATTCTTGCCTGATCTGACCTGTCCTGTGAGCAAAATGGTGATTTTCCCATTAGGTTCACTTGTACCTAAACATTTACCCGGTGTTCTTCCCCACTCTGCTCAAGCAAAATACTTTTTATCTACTTGCTTATGTATGTTTGTATACTTACATGTGTGTATATATTTACTTGTTTATATACTTATTATCAAGATGGACTCACGAATTTCTGTATTTTCAGTAGTTTATAATTCATTCCTGTACTTCATTTGTATAATGATCCCAATTTTGACTAGCGGGAACTCATTTTAACTGGTGCAGGTTCACAGGCTTGGGAACTTTCTTCCTGGGAACTTACCTGGTTTAATCTGAAACCTGTCCCCCTACACAGGGTAGGGAGAGGCAAAGAGGTAGGCCATTCCATACAGATAGGTGGCAGTTTGAGTAACAGCAAAGGAAACTTACGTAAGAGACTTGCCTTGGGTGGCAGCAAAACAAATGGATCCCCGCACCTGCCCTGTAAATCTTAAAAGTTTATAAAGACACCCTAACCTTGGGATCTGAAGAGTCCTGTTTCAAAGATCTGCTTTAGAGATCACTTTGGCCAGGCAGACTGACTCTTGGGTCGTTGTTTTCATTTTGTGACTCTCTGCTCACAAATTCTCTGTTGTAGAAATGATAAATATTAATTGTGCATTTATTTACCATCTGCCAGGCACTGCCACTGGCTTTATATTTATTAATTCAAATATATAACATTAGCCTGCAAAGTAAGTGTTGCTCTCTCCACTTTAAAATGATAAAACGATACCCTCTCCAGTTAAGTAATCTGTCCAAGGTCATTTAGAAAGTAATTGCCAGAGCCAGTTCTGAACTTAGTTTTGTTGATCAGCAAATTAGGTCCTTATCTCATTATACCGAGTTCTAGTGCTATGGGAACAGTATGCATTAATTGAGGCAGAGTATAACCTAAAAGCAAAATGTGAGGGGATAAGGCTCACAGGTTGCCCGGGATTTATTGTGTTATGCATTTTGCTAAGTAGTCTGTGAGTTGTTTTATAAAATATTCAATAGAGTTGCAGTTATGAGGTTTTTATTTCTTTAAGCAGATAGAAGGCACAGATATTTTAAAGTACTTTTTCAATGATAATTGCTAGAAAGAATGAGGTCAAGTTAGAAAGATCTTATCTAGGAGACAATTAGTCAGGATACACCTGTCTGGATGCCTCATCTGCCTAAACACAGGGTTCACACAAACCTCCCGGAAAGTTTTCGGCAAGTTTCCCAGTTCCTTGTGAGTTGGCAGATAATGACGTTTGTTCCTACGTGCTGTCTTCTACACCAATCTATCATGCCAGGGTAATCTTTCTTGTTTCATCTTTTTGTTGTTGTTGTTGTTGTTTAAAATGTAGCTTTGATCACACAACTCCTTCCTTAAAACTGTGTTCTATAGAGTACTGGAGGGTGAGAGGCTCAGCGAACGGAACCCCGGGCTCGTTCTTCCCTGGGTTCAACTAGGCAGCTCCATTTTAATCTGATGCACCCGTTAGTGATTACAGATAAGCTTTATGATGAAGTAAATCCTGAGCACGGTGCAAGAAAGTGTATGTTTTGGTCCACGTTTGTTGATGTAGGGAGAACCATACCACTACAGGGGGCTATGGTCTCTTCAGTGCACGGTGGGGACATGAAAATCTCCCCCGTGTCACAGAGCCTTTCAGGTGAAGAAATGGGGTACTTTACGTGAGGGAGTTTGAGAAGTTGTGACTTTCTATGCAAATGCATTTTTATTTCTTGTGCAATTGTCATTATTAATGTCCAGAGCTGGAGGAAAAAAAGGCTCATCAGATGAATACACAGATGAATCACTGTAGAGGATTTACAAGTGTTGTATCTGGAGATGAACACTTTCATTCACTACTAGGGGAATCTTTTTATGTATACCCTCAAAGGCTACCCAATACACCGTTGCCAAAGCAGTTTGATAAATACGTTATTAGGGAACGATAATATTTTGTTCTTATGCCTGAAAACAAATTGTCTCATATAGCAGCTGCTGGCAAGGAATACCGGAAACAGGTTTCACACACGTTCTGTTTATGAAGGGCCTCCCTGAAACATTTAATGATGATGAATTGCTCCCAACTGGGCAAATAAAAATGGTGATTGAGGACAATTTGATGGCTAGAACCTCTGATGATCTGCTGATCTGCTGGAAGCTATTGCTAAAATCTCACTTAACACACTGAAAGGAAATTTGCTTTTGTCACCACG
Source organism: Neofelis nebulosa (assembly GCF_028018385.1). Classification (NCBI taxonomy): domain Eukaryota; kingdom Metazoa; phylum Chordata; class Mammalia; order Carnivora; family Felidae; genus Neofelis; species Neofelis nebulosa. The sequence goes on from NC_080785.1 coordinate 10,068,087, forward strand.
GAAGATCCAGGCCCGAAAAAGACACCCTCATGTAGGAAAGCCTTGAGAAACAAGCCGTCTGTGTGTGTAATGACGTGGGGGTTGGGGCATCAGGATGAAATGTGGTACGTAGCAAGCTCAGCAGGGCAAGGTGGGGGGTTAAGGCCCAGTATGAAGCAGGAAGGCCGTTAGTGAAGGCCAGGTGCCACAGTTGATTTGCAGAGCAATCAAATAAGGTAGAACATTGTCCTTGTTGGACAGTAAGGCTTACAGTTCAGAGAGGTCAAGTAGCTCTCCAATGGGGAAAGGGACAGGAAAAGAATCCGGAGTATATAGGCCGAAGTTCCGGCCACCGTCTGTCAAGCCTTCTGGAACAAAAAGACCAGGTTGAAAGCTCTAAGTCGGAAATGAGAATCCAACAGGGATTTTGTGTTCTAGCACAGATCACTCACAGCAAGCATGGACTTTGATCCTAAAATAACCAGCTTCTGAGGCAGCTTTAAAAAACTCATTCCCAAGATAACATTTTTGTCTAAAAGTAGGGGCAGCTTAATACTCAAAGGATTGTGTAAGCTCGAGATAAATTATATATAGTTCAGGAATTCATTAGAATCACTCGGATTTCTTCAATAAAGCACCTGTGCCCCAAGAATTCTGCTCTGACACCCGAATATATAGCATGGCTGGATACAAAGGCAGAGCATCAAAGATGACCCTTGAACGGTCGTCCTTCGTCTAACGTGATGGGAGAAATGTGATACATACCTACAGATAAACAATTCTTTTACTCTTTACAACCATGCTATGAGGACTTGGCTCCATTATTGGGGGAAATGAGGAAAACGAGGCTTGGCGATGTAGAGGCCACTTGCTGAAGGTCAAATGCCTCAGAAAGATGAAGCTGGGGTTTTCCTCCATGTGCATCACTACAGTTATTTTCCCCACATACTCACTAGGGATGTAGTCAAACCGGGAATCTCAGATATTAGCGGGAGTTCACTTGCTCCAAAGCTGCTTGTGATATTTTATTTGAGAGAGAGTGCACAAGCGGGGCAGAGGGCCAAAGGGAGAGGGAGGTAGAGAATCCTAAGAAGGCTCCACTCTCAGCACAGAGCCCGATGAGGGGCCCATCCCACAAGCCTGGGACCCTGAGATCATGATCTGAGCCAGTATCAAGAGTCGAACGTTCAACCAACTGAGCCACCCAGGCGCCCCCACTCTTGATATTTTAAACTGGGCTCTGGAACGTCAAGGGAAAATTTGAAAACGTCAACGTCATGTATTAAATTACATCAAAACACTCAAATCCTTCAGTTATATCAGGATACGCTGTATATTTTATGTATTCTGGTCAATGTGTCAATCTTCTATGTCTTTGGCATCAAGGCTACTTGAAATCGTAAAATAAATTGTAAATTAAAAAACAAACAGATAATTTAAAAGGGCTATTGACCTACCCATTATGAAGGTAAACTCTTCTCAGAACTCTGGGGTTGCGACTGAATTCCTATCAAAGTTCTTTAGGAATTACAAAATTTTTTTTCTCTAAGTCTACCTACGCACTCGCTTGCATGGTCTCATTCCACAGTAACGGGATGATAGGAGAGATACATCTCTATGAGGGAGAGTATGTAATTCCTTAAAATGGTCTTAACATAAGCTTTTATCAATTCATTTTACAAGCGATAGCTGAAGCATAATTTCTGGATTTAACCACAATGTTATCTGTGACAATTTCTAATGGCTTGCGTGAGAAAACTGCCTTTGGGAAAAATACGTTAGGAAGTGTAAATGCAGAATACGAAATCCAGGATAGTGATTCACAAAACCAGATATATGGAAATACTGCACAGAGAACTAATGAATATGTAAATTACCAAGAGAGTGGCCTCTCTGGTAATGTTGGAAATCGAAATTCTAGCAAACCCTTCTAGTGATGGTCAGACCACAATAGGGTGTATAATTTTTATACCAAATTGAAGTATCAGTCTCAATCTTTAGAAGCTTTGCCGCATTGGAAATTGTGTCACTGAAGTATTTGAAAGTTTACAATTTCACATATTAATTATTTATTAAACCCTCATGATACACAAAATGCTGTGCCTTAGAAAAGGGGAAAAAGACACAAGGTATGTCGTTCTTTTCCACGAAGTTTACTATTTTTCACATCAAAGTTTACTGTTTTACACATTAATCATGTATTTATTGAGCAATTTTGATATACAAGACGCTGTGGCTTATAAGAGGGGAAAGAGACACAAAGCGCATTGTTCTTTCCCACAAAGTTTCCCCGAGTATCGTGAGTTGTGCCACATGGTTTTACAAAAAAAAAAAAAAAGAAAAAAAAAGTTTTCAGGATACCAGCCGGAGCCAATCAATAAGAATCTCTGATAACGGATCCCAGATGTATTAGATGTTGCAAGACCTGTGCAGGTGATTATAATACGCTAATTTTGAGAGCACGTGCCCTCTTAGGTCACATGACAGCAGAGTGCTGACTACGCAGGTTAGGTGAGTAGGAACATGCAGAGTCACCAAGGGTTGGAAGGAGTTTGTTGCCTTCACTCGGAGAAGAAAATGGTAAGTAGTGAGAACTGCAATTCCCAATAGTTTTGGAGATCAGCTGCAGAGTGAGAATGGAGGGAGGGAGCTGGTGTTACTCGAGAGGGAAGAATCTATTTATGATGACTCCCAGATCTCTCTGAGAAGCTGGGTGATTATCCAGGGTAATTCTGGAAGATGGCAGTGTTTGGGAAGTGGGGACAGAAGCAGATTGCCCAAGGAACACAGAAAGCTTAACTTTCTCTGCCCTTTCAAACCCTAGGTGACCACATAGCAATATTTTTGTAAAAGTTCCATAAGCGAGATTTAATTGTTTCTTGTTTGCTAAGAAGATTCTCCAAATTTTATAAGCTTAGCTGCCCCGCAAACAGATGTCACCCTAGAATTGGAAAGCACTGGTGTTGGACTCACAGAGCACCCAAGTGACTTCCAACTCGGATTGTCGTATAGCAAATATTGCATACTTCTTTAAAATTTAAAGACGGTACTTTCTTATAACCTGGCCATTCAGAAACAAGCAATATACAAACATAAATACACAATTGTACTTCGCTCCAAGATATTGCCCAACATATGACGCAACGTGGCTTATGTGGATATTTAGAAATTAATTCTTCCTGGAATTATCTGTCAAGAAACTGATATTTTCAGAAAAAGGCATTTCTTTTCTGTATCGGTAAATGAGTATTAAACGAACTAGTTTTTTTTCCTTTTATCTGTTCCTAAGCCCCAAATTACTAAGCTCTAAATTGCAGAAATTATTTAATTTGTTAGTTGATACATTTTAGTATATTTTAGTATTTCATGATTTTAGTATATTTTGAGCTTTTTAATGTTACTTTAATTTTCTGCTGAAACATTATATATATATGTATATATATACACACACACACACATATATATATATACAAATTAGATATTTACAAACTCACACATACTTTTTATATATATTCCAAACCAATTTTTAAATCTTATATTTTAAAAATCCAAATGGAGAATCCTTAGAAAAATATTTATCTCAGTTATTATGATCCTCTAGTTTAATAACTTAAAAATGTCCGTGCAGTACATAAATCTCTATAAGACTAAAAATATGTAATCTCCAGTACACCACACTTTTTGCACTTATGACTTTATTTAGAAGTATCAACTGATGAATGGATAAAGAAATTGTGGTTTGTATACACAATGGAGTACTATGTGGCAATGAGAAAGAATGAAATATGGCCCTTTGTAGCAACGTGGATGGAACTGGAGAGTGTGGTGCTAAGTGAAGTAAGCCATACAGAGAAAGACAGATACCATATGGTTTCACTCTTATGTGGATCCTGAGAAACTTAACAGAAACCCATGGGGGAGGGGAAGGAAAAAAAAAAAAGAGGTTAGAGTGGGAGACAGCCAAAGCATAAGAGACTGTTAAAAACTGAGAACAAACTGAGGGTTGATGGGGGGTGGGAGGGAGGGGAGGGTGGGTGATGGGTATTGAGGAGGGCACCTTTTGGGATGAGCACTGGGTGTCGTATGGAAACCAATTTGACAATAAATTTCATATATTGAAAAAAAAAAACAGAAGAATCTAATTTTGGTCACCTGATGCATGCACAATTATAATCTTGTAATCTTGACAAAGCATAAACACTTAAAGCCCTAGTTTGGGTAGATATAATCACGGAGTCTAATTTTGGGTACAGGTAAGTTCCTTCTAGACTATCTAGTGGGAAATACAGTGGACAATATTAACATCCCAAGTCAACGTACCTTGAAAATGAGAAAGATCTATAAGATGATGGACATTTCTTCCCCTAGGAAGTATTTGCGACACTAAAAATAATCTTGTAAACCCGTTTTAAGAGACAATAGCTTGCTTTGGCTCACTGCACATGTTGCACAAATGAATGTGGACCACCAGACGGAAGGCCATCATTTTATTAAACAATTGATCATTTTGACGTCCATGTCGACAAATATTTAACAGCCATGCCACTGAAGCATTTTTCTAACATTCTACAGCCCATACCTAAACCAGCGTTCGTTTATTCGTTTTGTTGGGAGGGCCACTCCCAGGTGGTTTTTGGCATAGTGGTTTTCTGCGTCGTGACCCTGCCGCCTACACAAGGTCCTCGTAAGCCCGACATCATCGACATCATACTGAATGTGAAGATGCTTAGCGCAGAGCCGCTGGGTAGTCACGTCTATCGTGACAAAAACAACGCAGTGAAGCCGGAAGTAGGAACCCGGAGGAGGATGTGTTTAGCGTGTGCTACTGTACATCTTTCCCACAAACAGCAGAGCAACAGTCTGCGGGGATCATTCCAGATCCGATCTTGCACCAGCGCCACACGCATTCATCTCTCAGTCTGGTGCCAGGAGCAAAGAGCATCCTGGCGTGGCTGCAGCGTCATGGGCGCCACCCAGAAATTTCACACCAAAAGCTGCCCCAAGGGAGCCCATTGTTGGTCTTTGTTGTCGTCTAACAATTTTTCTGATCGCCAAATAACTCTCTGTAAAGGATCAAAAGTCTAGGTTTGTTCCTCTCTGTGAAATGAGGGATGCCATTAGTGTAAGGAGAGGATAAGCCTAGCAACTTCTGCCTTCCTGCCATCCCTGAGTGAACTGATGAAGCCTCTCGCATTAACGCTGCACATAGCGTAGGGTGGGAGAGAAACGAGCCAATAGGAAATCACACCCAAGTGTGCTAAGTGCCGCAATAGAGGTGACAAAGAGATCCGCAGAACACCAGGCTGGTCTTGGGTGACAGGAGGATTCCCCAGAGGTGAAGTTAAACTTCTTAAAAAAGAAAAGAATGAACACAGCAGAGATTACTTGAGTATTTCATAGATATATTATATAGGATATATATTATATGGGATATATATTGTATGGGATATATATTGTATGGGATGTATTATATGGGATGTATATCATATGGGATATATGTTGTATTATGTTCCATATATTAAAGCAACAGAGTGTCATCAGCCTGATAAGGCTGTTTAATGACAATTGGTTTGAGGCACCTAATTGTATGTTCACATGTTACCCTAGTTTTGTTCCATTTAACAACCAGACGTTGGTGAGTATAATATAAAGCAGACATTTCCAGTCAGAATGAAGTTAGAAGCATAGATTGGACATTTAATAACCTTGGGAATATATTCAAATTATTTCACCTTCCTTGCCTTTAATTTTCCAATATATAAAATTGGAATAATAATACTTTCATTATCATTTTGGTACAAAATTATATGCAATATAGTATGACCCCGTCTTTGGTGCATCATAAATATACCTCCCTTAATTTATCACAAAATAATTGCAACAGACTTTAAACAGCAAAAGAAGAAGCATTGGATAAAAATAGGCTCTTGTCTCATTAAGATAATATTAATGATTTGTATATATGTGTATGTTTATGATTCTGATGGAAATTATGTTTAAATAACCTCATCTTCCTGACTCAGTAGAAAGTACCCTCATCGTTTTTAACATTAACTCCTCCCTCTGTGTGCTTTTATACCAAGCGATTTTAAAATATTTAGTTGGGTATAGGTAAGCATTTTTATGATAATTTTGAAGTCGTATGTCAGACGTGTTTGCCGATATCCCATCGTTTATCTAGTGGTAACTACATAAAAAAAATAAGAAAACTAATCATGGAAAGGGTGCTATAATTAACAATGATGAGAGACAATATTTCATTTGTAATAGCTATTTCCACATGAGAGCATTGGTCTATAAAAGGAAGCATTTATTTTTATGTACCACATAAGAGATAATATCTGGAAATTCTGGTTTGGAAATGGATGCCATGATTTTTAGCTCCAGAGGTCTCATCTGACCGCTCTAAACAAAAATGGACCATCTGCTTTGGCTTGTTACTATGTCGTCATATCATGGATTCTTTTGAGGCGCACATGCTTTCAATTATAATTCATCCTCAAATTGTAGGGCTTCTCTTTAGATAGTTTCTGTTGCTATTATTCAGCCCCTCTCTCAATATTGTAATAACTTCTTCATGTGGTAATAATCTTTTCCGAAAGATCATCAATACAATAATGTTTATCGAAAGTACAGAGCTTTAGAGTTTATAAGTATTTTACCATGTTTTTCTGCACTTAGATTTAAAAAATGACAATTTTTTTCTTTTTTGAGAGAGAGAGAGAATATGAATGGGTGAGAGAGAGAGAGAGAGAGAGAGAGTGAGAGTGAGAGAGTGGGGGTGGGGGAGAGTCCCAAGCAGGCTCCACACTTCGCATGGAATCTGATGTGGGGCTTGATCCCACAACCCTGGGATCATCGTGACCTGAGCCAAAATCGAGAGTCGTGCCCTCAGCCAACTGAGCCATGCAGGTGCCCCCATATGGAAAACTTTTAAGTATTAGAAGATACTCAGAGATTTGTGTCGCATTGTACAAGCAGACATTTAATTATGTAATGTCATCAAGCCAAAGTCAACCATGTAGGGGTAAGCCGATCGCAAGAAAGTGCTTATGTTTTTTACACTAACGAATGCATTATTTAAAAGACTATTTTGGTGGATATTAAAGTCAATTTGTGAAACAAATCTAAAATCTAAAATAAATCTAAAACATTTCCCAATCTCAACTAACCTTGACTTTTCAACTGAAAGAGTAAAAGTAATAAAAAGAAGAAAAATACATATTAAAAAGTTATTTTAGCTTGATAAATAAAAATACTGAACACTTGCATCCCTCAAATGAGAAATACTGCTTTGCACTCCGCATTCATATATATTGAGTTTAAAATTTTTTAACATTTATTTATTTATTTTTTTAATTATTATTTTTTTTTAATTTATTTTTGGGACAGAGAGAGACATAGCATGAACGGGGGAGGGGCAGAGAGAGAGGGAGACACAGAATCGGAAACAGGCTCCAGGCTCCGAGCCATCAGCCCAGAGCCTGACGCGGGGCTTGAACTCACGGACCGCGAGATCGTGACCTGGCTGAAGTCGGACGCTTAACCGACTGCGCCACCCAGGCGCCCCAACATTTATTTATTTTTGAGACAGAGAGAGAGAGAGAGACAGAACACGAGCAGGGGAGAGGCAGAGAGAGAGGGAGACACAGAATCCGAAGCGGGCTCCAGGCTCTGAGCTGTCAGCACAGAGTCCAATGCGGGGCTCGAACTCACAAACCGTGAGAGCATGACCCGAGCCCAAGTTGGATTCTCAACTGGCGGAGCCATCCAAGCCCTCTTTATATATCGAGTTTAGGTACAAAAGTGATTCTATTACCTTGGTTTGAGTAACTGGTAAAAATCAATGAAGTGTTGATAATAATAGCTATAATTCACTGAGTTTTTAATCTGCTTCAGGCACTGTACTGCATGTGTAATACACAATAACGAATTTACACCTCAGAACGACCTCGCGATATGGGTATTTCATTTTCCTTCTTTTATGGGCAGGGTATACGAGTTGGACAATGAGATAACTTTCCTCAAGTAAGCTTATCCTTGTCACATTGCTTACTACTGTGGGAATAGTCAAAGACAGGATTCGCCATCAAAAATCCAAGCCCTAAAACCTGTATTCTTAATTGCGATGCCGCCTATGACTAAAATGTTAATCCCAAATTCCGAAATTTGTCAAAAATCCGAGTTGCATTCTGAAGTCAGTTTTATTCACGCTACTGTGGCAATATGCCAACGCCCTGGACACCAGGGGTATTACAAAATGTTTTGAGGCACATGGGTAGCTCAGTCGGTTGAGTATCCAACTTTGGCTCAGGTGGCAGTTTTCACAGTTTGTAAGTTCAAGCCCCGCACCAGGCTCTGCACTGACGTTGTGGAACCTGCTTGGGATTCCCTTTCTCCCTCTCTCTGTGCCCCTCCCCGACTGGCACGCACACTTTCTCTCTCCCAAAATAAATAAATACGCTTAAAAATTTTTTTAAAAATGTTTTAAGTTTTGTGTAGTTTCATACGAGTATGAAACACAATCACAATCTGACTTCGAAACTTTATTTTTAAATTATTTCTTAATTTGTCTAGCCCTCTCTCAGGAAAATTAAATAATAGATTGCTCATAATTTGAGATTCTTTTTGCCTATTTGTGACGAAACCTAAATGTCCTATTTATACTCAAAATTTTTCTCTTTTTAATGTTATCAGTCTTTCTGAAACCCAGGTTTGAAATCCGGCAGTGAGTTCCCAGGGCTGGAGCACAGTGAACTTAAAGATGATATCGCTCGGGGGCGCCTGGGTGGCGCAGTCGGTTAAGCGTCCGACTTCAGCCAGGTCACGATCTCGCGGTCCGTGAGTTCGAGCCCCGCGTCAGGCTCTGGGCTGATGGCTCGGAGCCTGGAGCCTGTTTCCGATTCTGTGTCTCCCTCTCTCTGCCCCTCCCCCGTTCATGCTCTGTCTCTCTCTGTCCCAAAAATAAATAAAAAACGTTGAGAAAAAAAAAAAAAATTAAAAAAAAAAAAAAAGATGATATCGCTCGGGGGCGCCTGGGTGGCTCAGTCAGTTAAGCGTCCGACTTCAGCTGAGGTCATGATCTCACGGTTTGTGGGTTCGAGCCCTGTGCCGGGCTCTGTGATGACAGCTCAGAGCCTGAAGCCTGCTTCAGATTCCCCCTCTCTCTGCCCCTTCCTGGCTCGTGCTCTCGCTCTCATTCTTTCTCTCGAAAATAAACATTAAAAAAAATTTTTTTAAGCTCCTGATAATAAGTGGTTGAATTTAAGAACCATGAGCCCCATGAGCTATGGGTACTAGGCTGTGTAAGAGAATAAAATCCTAATGCAAAGTAGTGTTCAGTAGAAGAGGGTCTTACAAGTAGCATGAGATGGAGAGTAAAAATATGAGATCTTCTATGATGGAAATAGAGATTCAAAGTAGCTGCAGTTCAGGGAAATGACAAGCTCTAAGGTATGGTCATGAGAGTTTGAGGCTGAAGTGAGCATTTGTCAAGGGCCAGAACTCTTTGGCTCGGAGCTCTCTGCTGGATCGGGCACACTGAAACCGAGGTGGTTCAAAGCGGTACCAGAACATGCAGTGGAGGGGACCTTACGGGAAGCAGGTGGTCAGCCACTGAGAGCGAGTGGCCAGCGTGACTTCCGATTATGACAACAGGGACTTTTACCTGCGTGGCAGAACGCTCAGATGAGAGGCAAGAGGCATCAAAATGGAAGAGAGATGAATGGTCTAGGTTTCTAGAAGGATGTCGGTGCCTTTTTTCTCTCATGTCTCATGAAGCAGAGGAGAAAGTAGCTTCATGAAAGGAAAGCGGTGTCCTTGGGGGAAGAATCTGATTTCAGCGAAGACCAGGGTTTGGAGGGAGAATTCTGTGAAAAAGCTATAGTTGTGGACTTTTCAAAATTTCTAATGCGATGAGAATTTTAGCAAGTGCCGTAGAGGATTTTGCAAAAGGGTTTTGGGAAGGAGGTGTGAAAATTAATGGGGATGAATCCCTGAGTAAAAACTACTCTAAATCATCTTGAATTTTAGGTAATGGCAAAATAAAAGTGAGGAAGTGTAACATTTTATCTCAAAACCTATCATATAGGGGCACCTGGGTGGCTCAGTCGGTTAAGCGGCTGACTTCGGCTCAGGTCATGATCTCACAGTCTGTGGGTTCGAGCCCCGCGTTGGGCTCTGTGCTGACAGCTCAGAGCCTGGAGCCTGCTTCTGATTCTGTGTCTCCCCCTCTCTCTGACCCTCCCCCGTTCATGCTCTGTCTCTCTCTGTCTCAAAAATAAATAAATGTTAAAAAAAAATTAAAAAAAAAACAAAACAAACAAACAAAAAAAAAAAACCTATCATATAATCTTACTTGACTCTTCAACTCGTAGAAGATCTCTAGGGTTTGTGAATGTGTAGTGTTTCGTATCTGGTTCACCCATTTGGCTTTTAATTACAGAATTAGAATAATTCTAGAGGTTATATGCTTAAAAAAAGAACTTGCGTAGTTAATTGGATGCTGGCTTACTAATAATTTCTTTAAATTTATAATAAAAATAAACATTTTTTTAATTTTCAAGTGCATCTCAAAAATGGCAAACATTTCCCTTTATTTAACTGTTAATATCCCTGTTTTATTTTCTTTTGTTAAAGGATCATACTTGCTTTTTATAAGTATCCTAATCGTTAAGCATAAATATGTCTTTACAATGTTCCCTGAACACTCTATGTTAATAATATTAAATGGAAAAAATAACCAAAATACTAATTCCCTAAATTCTTATCTCCTATACTATCAACAGTCAATCCTTCTGAGTCTTATCACAAAAAATGTTATCGGGAAAATTACAGAAATCTCAGGTTTGAGCAACTTTATTTTTTTTTCTGGGCCCAATCCTTATTTTAACTTTTATTTTATAAGGGTATAAAGAAAGTGTTTTAACCCAACCAGAGTGACCCCTAACCCATCTTTCGGTATCAGTCCCATGGAAGCAAAGTAGCATAAAAATTAATCTAAGGAACACTGGCATCTCATGCAGAAAGTAGATTATTTCCAGCATCTTATTATGAAAAAATTTCAAGCATATAGCAAAATCAAAAAACTTTACAATGAAGTCATCACCTAGATTCCAAAATTAATATTTTTCAATAAATTCTTTATCAAATATCCATTTATCCGTTTCCCTACCCAGTTATTAATCTATCTTATTTGTGGCGCACTGCAAAGTGAATTGCAGACATCAGTAAACTTCCCCCCAAATTTCTCAACTTATGCATAATTAACTAAAGTTCTTTGGCTCAGGTGCTTTTATGGCTCATATTAAAATTACTTCTGAGCCAAAGCTCTGTGTGTGTGTGTGTGTGTGTGTGTGTATGTGTGTGTGTGTGTGTATTCCAAAAATGCTTCATGGATACCTAGCACGGTACGAAATACTTCACTTAATGATATTATACACACCACGTGTATAAAACAGCTTGAACTACCTTCCAAAAGTTAATCCAAACACAGCATTTGGTCACTAAGTTCCCTCAAATCCTTCCTTTTTAAATGAAACTTATTTTTATCGCCTTGAAGAGGGTTCGCATTTTAATCAGATTCTATAATTAAGGAGTATCTGCTTTAGGCTGGATCTTCTCACGTGCTTCTTGCTTCCGATGCATTTTCCTTTCATTCTGTTTTATCCGTCCCCAATTAATAGCATCTGAAGACAGCAGCCTGAGTGTTAAGACAGAAGGAGTGTGTGAGAAGTATCAGCAAATCCAGTGGCCCTTACGTGACATGGCCTAATATGGTGTAGACTCAGTTCCTCATCCTGTGACAGAGGATGATTTATTTTTTCCAATCAAGGTTGTCTTTAATTTAAAAATCCATTAATGCTCTAATTAATCAAAGTGATCTGGTGTGAATAATTTATGCAGTAATGCAATGGCCTGGGGGCGGTAAAATGTTAAATTCCACGTGTGCCAAGTAAGCTGAAGGAGCCCAGGGGCTAAATATTGTGAACTGACTCACGTTCAAATTATTTAACAGCTAGTTATCCAGTCTCTGACCAAGTAGAGTAAGCTCCAGCTGGTAAAACCTGATGGCGCCCTGGGGGCCCCTCACTGACATTTTCCTTGCTGGTTGGTAAAGAGGTCAGGTTACACCGGAGGAATTAGCAGGGCTGCAAGATGGCGGGGGACACTTGGGTGGTTGGGGACGGCCTGTTTAGCAGCAAATATGGAAGCTTTTCAACCTTAAGCCACCAGTCCAGCCCTTGCAGGGTGCGCTGCCTGAATGCCTGTCCTGCCTTTTTGGTGAAAAAGTCAAAACCCTATGCTTGGTCGTGGAAATATACTTCTGACGTTCGGGAGCACTGACAATGAGTTTTCTCTTCAGAATATTTAATTCTTTGCTGGGCTTTGTGTTTTTAAAATGTCATTGCACATTCTGCTTTAAGGGACGGAGCTATTTCCTCTAGAGCAGGAGACGTGAAATATAAAGTGAGCCAAATTACCAGAGAACATATTTGGAAATCAAGATAGATCAGTGAGATCAGGAGCCAAGTAATTAGAGGATGAAAAGAAAATAGAGAAAGAAAGGTCAGTTAATCTTGATATTGCTTGTTATAGCCTCAGTATTTTCTATTGCTATCAATTAAAAATAGACAGTAGCTCCTTATAGGAAAACAGAAGATTATCTCAGCAAAACACTAGTATTCTCAGATTGGAAAGAAGAATGTCCAAGTCTGTACCTGCTGTATTGTTTATTCTGCAAGAAGCTTTTCTTCACAATCTGTCTAGCCAGCTGTACTAATTCAACTCTATTTACTTTGTAATTTGAGAGAGAGAGAGGAAGAGAGAGAGAGAGAGGGAAAGAATCTTAAACTCCATGCTCAGTGCAGAGCCTGACATGGGGCTCGATCCCATGACCCTTGGATCATGACCTGAGCCAAAATCGAGTGGATGCTTAACCGAATGAGGCACCCAGGCACCCCAATTTAACTCTATTTTCTTCCACTGCCTTTTGGAGGGTACATCTCTAAAAGTATAGCTATGTTACCCCGTGATTTGTCCCATGGACATACACACACACGTACACACACATACACACACACAGTTGTATTAGTGGTATTTGAAGAATTAGCTATTAAATTTGTTTAACTATGCTGTTTTTGAATGCGAGTGCAGTGTAAAATACTGAGGGACAAAAAAAATCAAAAAAAAAAAAAAGAAAGAAAGAAACCTAGTCATATCAGCCACAAAATAACACAAATAACAAAAATACAATAAGAAACTTTACCTAAGAATGTAAAATGGAGAATTGTTCAGTAAATCCAACAAATTAGTTATAGGGACATTCTGATATACATATGATATGTTCATATGCTCCTATCTATGAGATATATCACAAATATAACATGAGATTCACTCATACTCATATATATGTGTGTATGTATGTGTGTGTGTGTATATATATATATATATATATATATGCAAGCAGAGCCCGTCAAAGGAAACATGAATGATTGTGATTTTACTAAAGGTGAAGACACAGGCAGAGGGGGAGAAAGGGGAGAGAGACTCCTGCAGACGGCACTCCAGGCGGGAGCGGCAGTGGCAGTGGCCATGGGCAGGGGGACGAGTCTCCACTGAATTCATTCCATCTTCATCAAACCGGCTGCTTCTCTCTCGCCACGCTCCTATGTACTCGCTATCTGCAGGTTCCCTTTCACAAGTAATTACTTAGAGCCGTTTAATGCGCAGGATTATTCAGATAAGAAGAAAGCAATCTTCAAGAATGCATTTCAGAGGTGAAGTTCTCAAACGGTGGAGACAGTCCAGTAGGAAGCTGAGCTTGAGCTCTAGAACTATTATGTGCCTCCACTTTCAAAGGTCCTTTAGGGGTCAAGCACACAGAATGGAAACACCGACGTCACCAGCAGTCTCTCTGAGGGATGGAGAGAGGTGGCGGCGGGGGGGGGGGGGGCAGTCAAGGAAGTAGAGATGACAGTTGGTGAAAGGAGTGAGACGAGGTCTTTGGCAGCCTGATAGAAGAAGAAATAAGACAAATGACCCAGCTCTTTGGGAAGAAGTGCATGAGAGACTCTTTCAGCGGTGGAAAAACACCTTTGTTTGTTCAATACTGCTCTTTCCTGCATCCTTGACAGATATATGAGTAAAACTTCAGATACTCTCTTCGGACGCTGTTCCAGGCAACCACCCATTGTCCGCTGGAGATGACCCGGGAGTTGAACCCTGTTTGCCCTTTGTTGTCCGCGTAAAGCTGTATAGGTTGAGAACAGGACAGAGTAGCAAAGGTAATGTCAATCTTACTTTAAATATTTATTATTTCAATGATTTAAAAATTATCTTAGTGCAATTATTTTCATGAGGAATTCCCTATGCCGAAGGAAATCTAAATGACACTGACTCTATACGAGGACAACTGTTGGAAATCTATCTGAAATGTATGCAAGGTGATATTGGCCACGTGGTGGAGAGAGCATCAGAGAGATTAAATGCAGAATCATAGATTTCACATAAGAATTTATTCTTTTTACATTTACATTACTGTGGGAAGCTGTATGGACTATCGCTAACTAAAACCTGTAGCATATTTTCTGAAGTAATTAACAATCAATGTATTTTTCTCATATACCCTATTCAATGCCCAAAATGGAGTTTCTCAAAAGGTGCTTAAGAAGATACTGCTTTTTGGGAAATTCCAATTACACAAAAAGATACACAAGTAAACACAGTGTCCATGTCGTGCCCGTCACGTATTAGTCATTCACAACTGTTCACGGTAACACAAAGTGACAATAACACTACTTTCTAAAGTTAAATAATATCACTGGCCACTTACTGCATGCTTCTAGTTTCAAACAGCTTTACATTGCTATATCAATTATTGTCATAATTTGAGGTGCATTCTTTTTTTTTTTTTTTAATTTTTTTTTCAACGTTTTTTATTTATTTTTGGGACAGAGAGAGACATAGCATGAACGGGGGAGGGGCAGAGAGAGAGGGAGACACAGAACCGGAAACAGGCTCCAGGCTCCGAGCCATCAGCCCAGAGCCTGACGCGGGGCTCGAACTCACAGACCGCGAGATCGTGACCTGGCTGAAGTCGGACGCTTAACCGACTGCGCCACCCAGGCGCCCCTGAGGTGCATTCTTGATGAACATGCATTCTTGGTGAATTCTTCAGAAAAAGAATTTGGAAAGAGTACTTACTATATTTGATTATATTACAGGGCCAGGGTGATAAAAATTAGAATTTAGGGCCTCGGATTAGGCTTAGGGTTCCTCAGCTTTTTGTTATTTCCTGAGAGGATAACATCCAAGGTCCAAGAGGACACCCAGCATGGAACAGTGTTCCCAGTGACTGAATCCTCTAGTCCAACTGTCTGCTAGAAGCAAAAGTCTTCCTCACCAGGGGAAGTTAATAACGTTAAGAACCTCAGCAGATCTCTAGAAATGTTAATATGCTTTATCCAGCATTGGTAGAAAACACATACAAGAAGAGAAGACCTGAAATAAAACAAAGGAATACCAGGGGACGCCTGGGCGGCTCAGCCGGTTAAGCTTCTGACTTCAGCTCAGGTCATGATCTGTGGTTCATGGGTTTGAGCACCCACGTTGGGCTCTGTGCTGATAGCTCAGAGTCTGGAGCTTGCTTTGGATTCCATGTCTCCCTCTCTTTATGTCCCTCCCCTACTCGTGCTTTCTCTCTCTCTCTCTCTCTCTCTCTCTTTCTGTCTCTCAAAAATAAATAAACATTAGAAAAAAATTTTAACAACAACAACAAAAAAAACAAAGGAGTACTGGAAAACAGAAAAGTCACACAGGAAATGAAAATAACAAATTTATCAGACACCTATTAAAGTAGACAGAAATAAATTCAAGGGATTAAAAGACAAGATGGGGAAGTGCCCAGGTGGCTCAGTTGGTTGAGTCTCCAACTTTGGCTCACATCACGATGTCTCAGGTCGTGAGTTGGAGCCCACGTCAGGCTCTCTGCTCAGCGCAGAGCCCACTTGGGATCCTCTGTCTCCCTCTCTCTTTCTGCCCCTTCACCCCTCCCCCCACACACATGCTCACATGCTCTCTCTCTCTCTCTGAAAAAAAAAAGATAAGATGGGGAAATTTGTCAGATAACTAGAACCATACAAAGATAACCTTAGAACACATAAAATACTATAAGTGAAACTTAGAAATTAAAGAGTGTAATGGCAAAAGAGACACAGCTCAAGGGATTACTAGTGAACTAAAAGATCCCAAAAACATGCAGAGAGAAGCTTAGCATGACAACAAAAAAGAGAACATTGTGAAAAAGAACGTAAGGAACACAGGGGCAGGGGATATAGTGGAAGACTCTGACACAGTGTAATCGGAGTCTCAGAAAAGCAGATAAAATATTTGAGAAGGATTTCCCAAAACTGAGGAGAAATATCAATTCTCACATCTGAGAAGAACTACACGCCTCAAAAACAAAACAAAAACAAATCCAAAGAAAATACATAGACATACCATAAGAACTGCTGAAAAACAAAATAAAAGGGAAGATGTTAAAAATAAAAAAAAAATGCTAGAAAAAAAAATCATGCCTTCAAATGAGAAGCAGGAAGTTTAACAGCTGACTTCTCAACCAAAAACATGGAAGCTAGACAGGCAGAATTTCTTCAAGTTGCTGAAATAATTATCAACCAAGAATTCTACACCCACATATCCCTCAAGAATAAAGGGAAAAAAAGATGATTTTAGACAAAAAGAGGCTGAGATAATCTGTCACCATGAGAAACATATTTATTTCTTGCAGAAAAAGGAAAATGGCCACGCAGATGATTTGCTAACATTTCCTAGTTCACCAATGGGGCACTATAAACATGTACAGTCAAATCCAACTTTTTGAGGCACCTGGGTGGCTCAGTCAGTTAAGCATCCATCTTCAGCTCAGGTCATGATCTCACAGTTCATGGGTTCGAGCCCTGTATTGGGCTCTGTGCTGACAGCTCAGAGCCTGGAACTGGCTATGAGTTCTGTGTCTCTCTCTGTCTCTCCCCCTCTGCCACTCATACTCTGTCTCTGTCTCTCAAAAATAAATAAATGTTAAAGAAAACTTAAAAAAAATCCAATTTCTTCATTGAGCCTGGGAGTAAAGTATTCTGGATAATTTGATTATCTGGGTAACTGAGAGTTAAGTAGGTTTACAGTAATTCTAATTTTCATTATTTGTGATTTACCTATTCAGCTTTGTTTTTATCTGTTCAGTAAACCTTGAGGGGAAAGGCAAAATATCAAACTCTTTCATTCTTTTGTTTTTGACATGTTTTTAAAGAAAATGGTGTGGCTATTCTTTGAGAATTTGGGACATGTGTTCAGCTAAGGCATTTTAGCCAACTAAAAACTATTCCTATGTGAATGAACATTCATTTATATGTTCAACACGTTATTATCGATGACCAACTATGAGACGAAATGTTTTAGGCAATGTAAATAAATTAATACATAAACAGAAAGTAACCTTGTCTTCATGAAGCTTATGTTCTCTTGCGGGAGGCACGTAACAGAGAAATATCGTAAATTAGAGTGGCAAGTGCTATTAACACATGAAACCGGAAACGGAATTACGAGATGTGGGCATGGATGTTGAGTTGTGATTTAATTAGGAGATTCAGAAGATATTTTCATTTCATTCTCATTCTCACTGAGAATGTGACATTTATCAGCGATGTAAAGGAAAAGAAAGACCAGATCACCAAATCCTAAGAGATGAGTGAGCAGGAGAATATAGTTCCAGGCATGAGAAAAGCAAACGCAAGGGCTCTGAGACAATGATGCACTTAACATACCTGCCTGGCTGAGGCCAGTGAGTGATGGGCCACAAGCTGAGTTCTGAGACGTGGAAGGAAGGGAGGGTATGGTGTTGGGCACACAAATGGGGTCTCGTCAGCCGTGGTGAAGATTCAGTTTTTATCTTGGGGCAAGGGGGAAATTATTGTAAAGTGTTGAGCAGAAGAGTGACAATCTGGCATGGATTTTAAAATGATCGCTGTATCTGCTGTGTTGAGAACGGACTAAAGCAAGGTGGGACGGTGGAAGAAACAATGACACCCACTGAAAAACAATGGCCCTGTTCCCGGGGACAAAAGATGAAAAGATGGGGTCTTCAACTGGGCAGGGAGCTCCAGAAGCCAGCCTAAGTGGTACAATTTGGGCTGTGTTGTGAAGGTCAAATTGGCAGGATTTTGCTGGTGTATTAGAATCAAGGATGACTTCCAAGGTGTTTGGCCTGAGCCATTCTGGAAGGCTGTGGATGCTATCACCGGTTGAGAATGATGTGGGAGGAGCGGGTTTGGGAGGGCATTTTGGTATGTTTTCATTGTTATTTTTTATTTTATTTTATTTTATTTTATTTTATTTTATTTTATTTTATTTTATTTTATTTCAATGTTTATATTTGAGAGAGAGAAAGAGAGAGAGAGAGAGAGAGAGAGAGAGAGAGAGAAGGGGAAGGGCAGAGAGAGAGGGCAGAGGATCTGAAGGGGGCTCTATGCTGACAGCAGCAAGCCTGACGTGGGGCTTGAACTTAGGAACCGTGAGATTATGACCTGAGCTGAAGTTGAACACTTAACCGACGGAGCCACCCAGGCACCCCTTTATTGTTATTTTGAATGAAATGGTACTTCCAAGAATTTGCTGTGGAAGCTTTTAAGTGTATTGTGGCAACACCCACTTGATCCCTTAGAAGAAGTAATTTGTGATTCTTACTCCATTGAGTATTTTAAACAAAATTTAACAGACAACTGATCTCTTGAGCTTCAGTTTTATAATTGTAGCACTTCTGTGAAAATAAAATAAAAAATGCCTTTAAAGCATTTGGCACCTGTTGGGATGAGCACCGGGTGTTGTATGTAGGCGATGAATCACGGGGATCTACTCCCCCAAACCAAGAGCACGCCGTATACACTATATGTTAGCCAACGTGACAATAAATTATACTTAAAAGAAACAAAGGCAAAACTCTTGCATGAAAACTTTAAGTACCAAATTTTAACGGTGATAATGATGAGCAACCCAGTGCAGATTAATTTTTTTTCTTTGACCTTTACGCCCTTCAAATTATTTTCAACAATGAGCAGTCTTTGCTTCTGGAACCAGAGAAAATATAAAGTAAATCCTGCTAACCAAATATGACAATGAACTATCTAGACTTTTAATTTATTAACTGGAGCTTAGCATGATTTAACAAAGCTTAGCATGATTATTTGGGAATGTTCCACATATAAGCATCAAATGCTTTTAGAATTGTTTCATCTGTTTCTCAGCTGTTCAAATATCCTTTGATCAAGGCCTTCCCTGCTTCGATCTGCACTGGCCCTGAAGTAACCTCTTGGCTGCTTCCTTTATTTAGAAGCCCTTTTTTTTCCCTCCTTAAGATGCTTTTTACCTTCCCTGCTCACTCCCTTCAGTTCTTCCAGAACTGTTCTTTTATATGACTTTCACGGCATACTGAACCTGGTCTTTATTTCATCCCCTCTTTTTCTTCTTTCATGTCAGTGCTAATAGCCTTCTCTGCCTTTGCTCAGTTTCTTGTCTTTCTACTTGCCCACCGTAACAATTTCTAGGCCTAAACACTTTCCCGAATTCTAGAAACGGCTCACACAGACTGCTCAATAAAAGAAACTTGAATAAAGCATTTTCTCGCTAGCTCTACACCCAGTCTTTAACATAGACCGACAGATCTTGTGAGCTAAATAAACCCTGTCTACAGGATGATCACTCAGGAAGCGTGGTTTCAGACTGAAATGCAAAAATGCAAGAGTTCTATTATTGTACCAACTATTTCTCTGAGTACACATTGAGAAATATGGGCACATTTCTTGTCTATAAAGCATGGAAAGATATCATAAAATCTCAGTATTGGGAGAAGCCCTGAATCACCTCTTTGAGGGCCAATCACTCAACGGATGTTGGATGAATTCAGTATTTTCCTTCCTGACCGAACATTCTTCAGGACTTGGAAGTCTCTAGTAAGCCCCAAACAGGAGACATTATTGCACAGTGTGGTAGCTTAGACAGCTCTGTCCCTACATGACATTGAAACCTGTCTCCCTACAGGTTGTAGCCATTTATTCCTGGCTCTTTTTTCCTAGATTTGTGCGTGGTAAGTTTCACCTCTCTTTGGCACAAGAGGACAGTTGTACACACCGCCGTAGACTTGTCTCTTCAATATCTTCCCCTCTTTCTTCTACCTTTGAAGTCATCTTTAAAATCAGTGAAAGAAAATCTTTACTTCAAACGAATAACTGGGGCGCCTGGGTGGCTCAGTCTGTTAAGCATCTGATTCTTGGTGGTGGCTCAGGTTATGATCTAATGGTTTGTGAGTTTGAGCCCCACGTTGGGCTCTGCACTGACACGGTGGGGCCTGCTTGGGATTCTCTGTCTCCTTCTCTCTCTGCCCTTCCCTCTCTCCCTTTCTCTCTCAAAAATAAATAAACAAACATTAAAAAAAAAACCCAAATACCTTATCCTCTGTTGTAACTTTGAGTCTACCATAAGGGCAAATACAAATTAAGAATAAGAGGCTGAATTCTCCCTGTTGACAATACAGGAAGATTCCTTTCCCCTCCCTTTCCTTAGACAAATTGCTTTAGAAAGCTTCTGGGTATTTTCTCTGCCTCTTTGAAATGCGTGTAAATCTTTTTAAAGGCGAAATAAGCAGCCCAGGATTGTTTCCTCAAGAAGCTGGGAGACATCTCCCTGACATGTAATCATCAAGGAGCAGGGAGCCCCCCAGTTCCCAGTTTCCTGAGATGATAGGAGCCTAACTTCAGCTGGCGTGTGGCTCCAAAGTGCCAACCCACCTCCGGTCATAAAGCCCGGGGCAGTTATTTATTTATTTTTTGTCTCAAGACAGCAAACACAGGTGATTACCCCAATTACCAAACGGATTTAGCATGAACTGTGTGTGACAAATGGTGCCATCAAGTTCTCTTACTTGAAGACATGTTATTGTTTATTCTGAGAACATGTGTATAATGGGTTTTATCTGCTTGGCTATCTAACAGGGTGAGATTTATTCCCTCTGCAATCTTTTTAGCAGATTGTCTGTGGTGCACATTACATTTCGGTTTAATGCTTGTTCGGTAACGACAGTGTTTCCTTTCTCTTCTACTTTTGTGGAGATGTTTTCTGAGGTGGCGGCGGATTTTGTTTTTAGAGACATTTGCCCATAACTACCACATGGAATCTTTTATATGTATTTATCTCATTGACTGATGCGGGCTTTATTTATAAGTGTGATCACGTAATCAGAGCCCATTACTTGCAATGGGAGGCAAACAGAAGGGAAGTGTTTTCAGATTACTTTAAAAATGTGCTTTTACAAACAACTTAATGACATATATTGAAAGCATTTAAGAATTTGCTGTTATTATTAAGCCGTTAGTTATTTCTGACAGCTCACTGAAGATACAAAAATGGTTTCAAGATTATAGATTAAAAGGTGTAGGTAGGTATGTGGATGCGTATCATTCATATATATATACATATATGAAAGCAATTTTAAAATGAGTTTGGAAATTATATACTGATTAAGCCAATGTTAGATTTCCTGAGATTTTAGAATAAAACAGCAGGCAATCATTTCACTTGTAAAATAAATAAATAAATAAATAAATAACCAACCAACCAACCAAAACCCCCAATGAACCAACCAAAAAAAAAACAAAAAACCACAAAAATTGAAAGAAACATATTTTGAAGGAATTGATATCAGATCAATAGAGTACATCACAGTACAAATTCACAAGGCAAGGGAAGATGAGATATCATGTAGAGTTCTATGTCTAGCTTTACATTCTTTTCAACACAGTTGAGGACAGGTTAAGATTGTCTTTATTGCTTAGTGAACATCTATCCAGAGAACAGAATGTTTTGAGCTCTCAAAATTTCAGGGAGTATTTCAATGACTTGCAGGTCTGAACGGGTACGTATGTTTATGAACGTAGCACAGAAACAAAGGATAAAATTATAAAAGTAATCCCTTCATGTGATCATCTGATAACTCTTTCTTGGCTGTGTGCTCTATGTCAGGTACTGCAATAGACACCAGGAATTTACTGAGAAAAAGATATTCCAGTTATCAAATATATGAAATACTTCACGGAGATTAATCAAATAAAAATTTAACAACAGTTGTAACCTGTGATAAGGAAGAAGAAGGGGTTTTTGGGGTAGATGTAGAGGGGGGAACATACCATAGGGATGCAGGCAAGTTTCCCTTGGCAAGTACCATGTGAAATCACGTTGGGGGGGGGGCATGAAAGAGATGGGGCAAGTGAAGAGGGGAGGTATACCAGGGAGAGACAACAGCAAGTGTCAAGGTCCTGCAGCAGGGATGAGATTGAGATTGGTGCACGTGAAGGCTTGATGGGTTATTGCGACTGGAAGCTAAGGAGTGAGGACCATTCCCTTGGCAAAAAGGGTGAGTGGATGTCCTGGTTTAGCATTTCAATTTAAGGCTTATTGCTCTGTTCAAGATTTATCTTTTTGCTAGAGCCAGTTCTCATGCTCTATACGATTCCAGAATTTTACATACTTACTCCGTTTCACAATCTTTTGTAATTGTTTATCATATTTTTAGTAATGACTAACTACTGAAGGCAAAGTTATATGGCTCTTGGCAACCTTTATGGAGTTAAGAAGCCATCATTTGGGACAATTTTATTTGTAATATCTATGAGTCATGCAACCACAGACATTCTCGGAAGAGATGGATACGTGAGCTTGGATCTGGAGTAGGGATCTAGGCAGAGATATATTTGAGAGACATCAAACCATAGACGGTCTTTGAAGTCACTTCAACAGATAGGTTACTCAGGACGAAAAGTGGAGAGACTAGGAAAACAGAAGGGTAGGAACCAGAATAGGGCCAGGGATGAAAGTCTGAATAAAGCCAGATTCTGATGTTCAGGAAGAAGAGTATGATCCTGCAAAGGAGATGATTACTAGGAAAAAAAATAAAGAGGAAAAGATATAGTAATTTGTATGCATGTTTGAAGAGAAAAGGAATACTTATTGTGGTTAAAACAAACAAGAGCTCAGGTACAATGACAAATTCCACGGGTTTTCATGTCTTGGGGTTCACTGGAGAGGCAGAATTTGCCTCAGAATCTACCAACGAGCAAACAGGATGGGTGGGAGGGTGTAGAATGTATATATGCAAATGCTTTTAGATTTTCTTGAGAATTTATCTGTAAAAGGAGAATAGATTCGAGGGTGATGATATGACGAAAATGGATCAGTGAAGAAGGAAAGTGTGCGGAAAAATGAGAAAGGTCAGCTTTCGATAGGAAAGGGACATTTTCTTCCCCTGTCATAAGAAAGATGGAGAAGGTGAGGGCAAGGTTTGTAGATAATGTAGAAAGTCACTTGAGGGAATTCTAATGATGGTTTCTATATGCTCTGGGTTTCAAATGCTAGCTAGAATACAGGACCACAAAATTCCAGAAGCTTCAGTAACTACAAATTTTTATTGGATTTGCGTTTTATACAGCATCTAAATTTTCTCATTTATACAGGGTAATACCTTTGTCTGGTGTCTGTACTAAACCGGAACTAAATGGTTCATTCCAGTTTTCTTACTGAGGGGACATAGCTATTTGAGGTTCTTAATACTTGTATTGTGTCTTCCTCCTCTTCTGACTTCCCACTTCTTAAACAAGGCTGCAACCTGGTAACTGGAATATGTGAGTGCCCACATAGAGTATGTCTATCTGAGGCAAGTACTAATAATATACATAGCATACCTGGTCTAAACTTTGTCTGATAGAGACTCCTGGGATTTCACGCTAGTATAGTACTATTCCAGTTCCCATGGGAATCTGCAGTGCCCCAGGAATCTGGGGATGATTATGAGATATTTTACACACCATCAGGAGCCAACCAACTAAAGCTGGATAATACTATGACCCAGATTTTCTTAAACTAGGGTCCCTATGACATGTGAATGGGCATGAAGGTGTCATGGAACCCTGGGATTCCATGAAAATTGCACGTATATCTGCTCATTTTAGGAAATGTTCCACAGGTTTGGTTGGATTTTCGAAGGGTGATGACCCCCATGTCACAAAAGACTACACACTTCTTTTCTGATTACTTTTTCTAATTAACATGAAAATAACAAGTAGCCTAAACTTATTCTTGGGATTTGCATTCTTCTCATGGATAAATCACCTACGGAAAATTAATTATCTAGAAGCAGTATGAATACATTTCAAGTTTTTAGCCAAAGCTTTTTTTTTTCTTTTGGATTGCATGACATGTTCATAATGCTAGTAGAGTTTTTATTACATTAAAATCAACAGTCATTCAACAAATGTTTATAGAGCAATACCTCAATTAGGTATTGATATAAAAATGAAGAAGACAATTTGAAAATCATCTTTGTCTTCCCAGAAGATTAAAAAAAAGACTCAATTGGAATAATCTACACTTATCCAAATCTCTGAATGGCGATTGGAAGATTAGTAATTATTGAATTGAATTGAATTATTGAAGCTATTGCTCTAATTTTTCCTTATATGACAAAACATTTGCAATAAAAGCCAAGTATAGTTTAAAATGTCACACTTCAAATAGTATTTTAGTGTTTAAAAGAGGCCAGAAGATGAGCTTTAAAATCTGGAGTGCATTTTATTTATTAAAAAAAATTTTTTTTAATGTTTATTTATTTTTGAGAGGGAGAGAGACACACACACAGAGCGCGAGCAGGGGAGGGGCAGAGAGAGAGAGGGAGACACAGGATCGGAAGCAGGTTCCAGGCTCCAAGCTGTCAGCACAGAGGCGGATGTGTGGCTTGAACTCATGAGCCGTAAGATCATGACCTGAGCCAAAGCCAGACGCAACTGACCGAGCCCCCCAGGTGCCCCAAATCTTGAGTGCATTTTAAGCCAGATTAAAGAACACAACATTTCTGACCAACATGGACATTTGAAAAGAAGCATTTATGTTGAAATAAAAAGAAGGTATTTTTACTACCTACTTATTTATCAAATTGTTTTGAGGGACTCATTACAGTTGGTGAAGTTAATGTTGGATTTTCCACGTTTAAAATGTTTTCCCCAAAGCATTCATTTATTGTATTAAATACTGTAGCAATTGTATATAAACAATGCAGACAAAGCACTGTAACTGAAAGCTATGATTGAGCACCATCTCGCACATAAATCTCAAATCCTTATGCCTCACACCATGAGGAAGGATATCGTTCACAATTAGACTCTATAGGGTATGAGAACTTTAATAGGAAAAAAGGAAAAAGGAAGTGTTTTTCTAGAACTTGATAGCAATAATTGTGCTTTTATGTTCTTCCATTTTTCTTTCTCAAACGGTGAATGCAGTAGCGGTCGTGAGACTGTCTTACTTCAGGATTTATTTGTTGAGAGTGTTTCTCCTTAACTGGGAGAAGCTAGAGGCCCAAAGGGGTACTGTGAAAATAAAGTAATGGAAAGTGACTGAAGTCCATATGACCAGTTGGAATATTGTTCAGACACTGCACCCTCCCATCACTGCTCCAGAAAGCACTTATTTCCATGCTCTGTTCATGTTGGACGTGGATATGTGGCTTGCTTTGGCCGATGGAATGTTAGCAGAAATGACTCACCAATGGCTTGTGATCATCTACACTCTTGGGATTGGTCTCTGGCAACTCCACTATTGCTAAGAGAAGAATTTGCGTTGGGCCAACACACTTATGTCAGGACGAAGCTAAGAGAAATGTGTAGCAGAGCTATAGCACCCAGTCAAACCCAGCCTAGACCAGCCAAGCTCCAGCTAACCCCGATTCCATGAGTTAAACAAAAGCTTATTGCTTTATGCTTCGAGGATTTTTGTGGCTGCTTGCTATGCATCATTGTTTTGGTATAACTCATCAGCAGATACAATAATACTGTTTACCCGTAAAGTGAGCTTCAAAGAGTGGAGCTCAGGGCATGCAGAGAAGACCAAATGGTTGAGCGTTTTTGTTTTTCTAAAGAAGTAAGAAAATTCTGAGGGACCCAATAGTGGGATGCAAGAGCTTCACTGAAAAGGTAGAGGGTATGAAACTAAACTTCCAAACTTTAAAGGGGGCGATCACTGGGGGAGGATTTGGATAACATGCACATTCCCGGACATATTCTGATTTAGCAAGTCTGAGATGGAGCCGTGACATCTGATTTTAACGACCAAGTCAAGTGAAATGGAGGCAGATAGCCCAGCACCAAGGAACGTGGATTTCGACATGTACCTCCCAAGTCATTTCAATAAAGGTGTGACTTTACTTGCAATGTTCCTCATAAGTTGGTGCCGACAAGATGATCTGTGATGCTGGTTCCAGTTGTATTTCTCATAATGGATAAGCAACTACTGGGTGTAGTTCTGGGATATCTGCATAGGAGATAAAAGTGAACTCTAGGAACTCATTTACACCCTCAAGGCCAGTGAATCTTCAGTGAGTAGGACGAGAGCCGAGTGGGTAAAAACTATAAACTATGGAAGGAAAAGAAAATCACGCAGTAATTCACACAGAGGAAACGTCCACAGGCACCGAGGAGCTGGATAACAGTTATTCCCAGAGCACGATTTTCTCATTGCCTTAACGATATTCGTAACAATAATAAAACTACATCTTGCACATATAATTTATATTTGTGACGTCCTTTGATGTCCCCCACCAACGAAACAGCAACAAGAACAACAAAATCCTTCGAGGGAGATCTCACTTTTGCGTGAATTTTCTAGAGGAAGAAACTGAAGCTAAAGGAGTTGAGTATCTTGCCCACGTTCCTATAGCTAAAATCAAGTAAAGCCGGTACATGAACATACAGAGTGCCCCTGGCATCCTTGGTCCTATCCACACTATAGCAATCCTGGTCCATAAGAGAGAGCTCTCAGGTCAAGGCCAGGCAGCTTTTTGTGAACTGCCATGATGCTATGAGTGAGTAGACACTTAGTCCCTACATGAAGAGTGAAGGAATACATCCAGCTACCCCCAAATACAAAGAATTCACAGTTTGCAAGAGCCACTTCTGTCTACTGTAAATTGATCTGCAAAGCTACGTAGAAAAATGATGTAAACATTTTGACATATGGTTTAAATATAATAGGTGATTCTTTATTTCCAAGTCTAAACACTTCAAAACGTTAAAAAGTGGTATTCTTCTAAAACAGTTTATGAAAGAGCCACTATCCATATTTTAAATCTCTCCACGAAAACAACTAACGGATGATTTGCTTTATAATGCCCCTTGTGGTGAAGGTATGATCTGCCAGGCTGAGCATGGCTGGTTGAACCTTACAGCGGATCTATCTGGAAAAATCCTAATGGACAGATCAAAAATGATTCTGTCAGAGACTATTTTATGTGGTGAAAATCTCGTAAATTTAATGGAACAAAGACAATTTACTACTGAACAAGAGAGACACTAGATATATGTTCTGAAAGTGAAATTTGAAAGGAAAGTTGTAGCAAGAGCAAGCAGGTGACAATGATGGATATTTTCGAAAGAACTGCTGTATCTGCTCTCCTCTAGAGTGTGCAGATTTGGTTGCCTCAAATCTTCTTGGTAAGCAATTTTGCCACACGATCTTGAAAAGATCAACACAGATATCTGGATAAATAAAACATTTTGAGGCATTTTGGTATATTGTATGCTGCTGCATAAAATATTTCGAAGAAAAAAATGTGTTGCAAATTCTGGATTTGGGTTGGCTAATTTCTCTTCTCATGTCACTAACTATCCAGACCTTGCATAAATGTTACTTTTCCTTCCATTAGGGAGGCATCTCCAGAAGTGTTTGATAGATTCGGTGCAGCAGCAAATACTTAATGTATCTCTCAAAAACATGATATATCTTTAATACATTCTTGGATAAACTTGTTTTAAGACATAAACCATCGGCATGCATTTATTTTGAACTA
This sequence comes from Neofelis nebulosa, assembly GCF_028018385.1. Classification (NCBI taxonomy): domain Eukaryota; kingdom Metazoa; phylum Chordata; class Mammalia; order Carnivora; family Felidae; genus Neofelis; species Neofelis nebulosa. The sequence goes on from NC_080785.1 coordinate 10,096,003, forward strand.
TATTATGATCCGATGCACTTTATGTGCTCAGTGTATTTTCTCAAGCTTCGTACTCCTTGGAATTAAGAAGTTAAATGCAGTAATATGCCGGTAAATATTTAGCAACTGGGTTTGTAGGGGGCTGCCGATCTGATCTGTAGGGCTTACCAATTTCTGTGGTATAAATCCTCTCAGCAAGGCTGATTTTCAAGCTACCAATGTGCTCCCAACTGGCTTGCAAAGTTCCTGATATCTGACAACTGGCCTTCTCCAGCAGACGCTAATCAGTTCCAGCATCCTACTGTGAAACTTCAGAAATGTCATGAATCTTTAACAAGCTGGTTCTTGGATTTAAATATAATCATCTATGGCAATAACAACATTTTATTTTCCAATGCCTGTGCGCTCTTTGACCTTCGTACCATCAGTGGCAAAACTGTTTTCACGTTAAGAAAATCTGATATTAGGATGGGTCTTTCCATGCCGAGGATCTATGGGAAGACTTTTCTTTCTTTTTTTTTTTTTTTAATTTTTTTTAATGTTTATTTATTTTTGAGACAGAGAGAGACAGAGCATGAACGGGGGAGGGGCAGAGAGAGAGAGGGAGACACAGAATCGGAAGCAGGCTCCAGGCTCTGAGCCATCAGCCCAGAGCCCGACGCGTGGCTCGAACTCACGGACCGCGAGATCGTGACCTGAGCTGAAGTCGGACGCTTAACCGACTGCGCCCCCCAGGCGCCCCAAGACTTTTCTTTTAATAAAGGTCATTATAAGTCCCATAGTAAGAGGACAATGGATCAAAGGTAATCCATGAGTGAGAAGTTATTCCTTTATTGTGTAGAAATCTCTAATTTACATTGAATGAATGTGTATTGTTTATTTAGGCCATTACCATGTTTACTGGTCAAAGTCGTGATTCAATAGGCATTGGTAAAAAAATTTCCTGATAAGCTTTTTTTTTTTAAAGAAATCTAGTTGTTTCTCTTTAATAGATTCCTTAAATGGAATTAATATGCCAGCGTAAATTGTACTTCTGTGCTCCAGAATATATCCAGATTCTCCAGCCCCTGTGCTATTACTCTGGAATAAAGTGCGATCAGTTTTCTCAAGATTTTTTCAGTAGTTTCTCAAATATATTCCCTGTTTTCTACTTATGTCGGTGAACTCTGCTGTCAATTCCTTCATTCAGAGTGATCTTTTAAAACCAACAATCTGATTATATTACATTTTTGTTTTGAAGGGTTTTGACTCCCCCAGTGCATTCTCATTTCACCTGTATTGAAACCAAAGTTCTTGCCATGTTTTAATGGCTTACACGCTGCTATTCGATCAAATCTCTTTCCATCTAACTTCGAAACTAAGTCCCCATGTCACTCTTCATATGCTAGGCACTCACCTTCTTGCTGCTGTTCCACCCTCACCAGCAAGGTCCTCCCTCAGGGCCTTTGCACTTGTGATTTCTTCAACCTGAGGTGCTCTTTATGCATGACTTAGCTCTTCACCTATCTTGTTTAGATATTTGTCCCAAATCACCTTCTTAGTGATTTATTTTTTATTTATTTAGTTTAATGTTTATTTATTTTTGAGAGAGTGCAAGTTGGGGAGGGGCAGAGGACCCGAAGCCGGCTCTGTACTGACAGCAGTGAGCCCAAGGCAGGGCTCGAACCCATAAACTGTGAGATCATGGCCTGAGCCGCAGTTGGATGCTCAGCTGCAGAGCCCCACTCAGGCACCCCAACCTTCTTAGTCATTTAAAGTAGCCTTTCTCTTATCCTTATACTCCCTAACTTCCCTCATTGGCTTATATTTCTACCTGTATTCAAACTAAATTGACACCCTCAATATTTTACTTTTATACTTGGTTATTGTTTATCTCCTACCTGTAGAGTGTAAATAAAATGAGGAAAAAATTATTTTCCATTATTGTACTCCAAAAGTTGCCTGGTCCATAAGAGATGCTGAATAAATATTTGAGGAATAAACACATAAATTATTCACAAAAATATTCCCCAGAAAATGTTGTCATTACTTACCAAACCTTTCGTTTTTAAGTGCTACACTGTAAGTTTATGCTATTCTCTCTCTGTTTTTATTTCCCTGAATAATTAAACTCAGAAGCCTAAAAGAAGAGTTCATTACAAAGGGAGCAAGGAAAAAGGGAATGGAATTTTTACAAGTCTTCTCATTACCCTCTCTACCTGCCTGCCAACATTTTATCCCAAACTATTGTGTGGGAATGGCATCATGGAAATGGTAGAGGAGGAAGGTCTAAGAATACAATTCTCCACAGAAGCAAAAGTTAAAATGACAAAACAAGGCAAAACAACCTAAAACAAATGAACAAACAAAAGAATAAGCTTTATGGGAATCCCAGAGATTAACCAAGAATTCAAAGCATCAGGTGAGTGCTTAATGAGGAAAGTGGCCACTAAATGCTGGTGTTTAACAGCATCTCTGTCAAGTTACTGGGTGACTGTTCAGATATAGCAATAGAGACTTTGTGACCACACAGGAAAAGGGAAACACTTTGTGAAAATAGTGTGGAAAAGTCACTTTTGAAAAAACAGGTGACCGCAAACTTCAACAATTTAACAACAAATCACTTGGGAGGAGGGAGGATCTGATTACCAGAGTTACCGTATCATGATATTCAAAATGTCTAGTATTCAGCAAAATAAATAAATGAATAAATAATTTTTAAAAATTACAAGTCATTAAAAAAAAAAAAAGGAAAGTATGGCCCATTCACTAGAAAAAAGAAATGTTTCCTCCTGTTCCCTGAAGAAGCCCAGACCTTGGATGTACTAGACAAAAACTAAATCAACCATCTTATATAGGCTCAAAGAGCAAAAGGAAACTGTCAGCAAATAACTAAAGGAAACTAGGGGAACTATATATAAACAAATAGTTCTGAGACTACTGGATTTCCTAATGCAAAAGAACAAAGCTCCCTACCTCACACCATATAGGAAATTAACTTAAAATGGATCAACAACCTACATGTAAGACCGAAAACTATAACTCTCAGAAAAAGCATAGGGATTAATATTCATGAATTGGATTTAGCAATGGTTTCTTATAAAGACACCAAGGGATGATCAACATAAAATGATAAATACATTGAACTTCATCAATATTATCACTTTTTATGTATCAAAGGATATCAAAGGATATCCACAAAGTGGAAAGACAACCTAAAGAATGGGAGGAAATATTTGCAAATCAAATATTTGATAAGGTTCCCATATCCAAAATAGTTTAATAACACAATAAATAACAAAAAGACAAACAACCCAATTTTAAAAAATGGGTAAATGACCTGAGCAGACATTTCTTTAGAGAGGATATACAAATGGCCAAAAGGCACATGAAAGGATGTTCAACAACATTAATAATTAGGAAAATAAAAATCAAAACCACAATGAGGAGCCACTTCCTACCCACTAGAATGCCTGTAATTCAAATGAACAACATATGTTGGTGAGGATGTGGAAAATTTGGACGCCTAGTCAATTGTTGCTGGTTATGCAAAATGTTGGAGCTTCTGTGGAAACATTTCTTCAGAAGGCTAAGTATAGAATTATCTCATGATCCAGCAATTCTACTCTCAGGTATATACCCCCAACATTTGTACAAAAACAGTAATTACAGCATTATTGACAGTAGCCGAAAGGAGGAAACAACACAAATGTTCATCAAAAGATGGCACATTTGTACAATGGGAAACAATTCAGCCATTAAAAGGAATGAAGTACTGTGATATGTTACAAAGTGAATGACCTCAAAAATATAATGCTACGTGAAATAAGCCATACACAGAACATCACATGTTGTTTGAATCTATTTATAGGAAATGTCCAAGGTGGGTAAATCCATAGACACATAGAGTGGATTGTTTCTTGCCTGGGACTGGGAGGAGCAGATGAATGAGAAGTGACTGCTTCATGAGAATGGGGACTTTGGTAGGGGGTGAATAGCAGGTTTCAGAACTAGATACAAGTGGCAGTTGAACTACATTGTGGATATACTGAATGCCACTGAGTTGTATGCCTTAAAATGACTGATTTTATGTTCCGTGAATTCCACCTTAAGCAAAATCTGTTAGAATTATTTTTGGGGTGAGCTTGTTTATCAGCATCTTTCTTAGGTTGCCTGATGGGCATTCAAGTGATCTTTATTAAATAGCCACAAAATTATATATGTCTACCATGGATACTTTAAGGAAAAGAATGTATTGTGGTAACTGGTAATTGAAACATAATAACAATGCATGTCAAGAAAATACTGCCTGTAGTATTCTGATATTTACAAGGGACCTATTTCAAACCAGTATTTCACTGTGTGTTTCTCCACAGAGCCCAGTAAAGGGGGTATTTGGAGAATTTAAAAAAAAATAATCTTATTTAATGTGGTTTAACTCATGTGGAGAGAGTGAGGTGCAAGGAGAAACTGTTATGATTAATTTAAAAGTTACCTACCATTGTCTAAAACTAAAGGAAGAACAACAGAAATCCGTGCAGATTGAATAGCAAACTTTTGACCCCGCCTCCAATCTGCTTCATCAAAAGTAACCATTTTTATTAATGGCTAGGTTAGGGCTCTTCTAGTAGTCATCTATATAAATTTCCATGACGTATCTCTATGTCAATTTCTTGAGTTGAGTTTGGTTGACTCCTCACTTTTAAGAATAGAAATTAAATATGATTTCATCATTAACTTAATCCTCTCCATTTTTTGTTTAAATCATTTTATTCCATTGGTACATTTTATGATTTTTAAATGTTTTCTAATTTATCAAGTTCAAGATATTATGTTTTCAACTCCCAAGTCTAAAGATAAATTATGCTCAATTTCTAACATCTTCTCCTCAAAAATGTTGTCAATTTTAAGGTCTTCAAAACGTCAAGTTTAGCAGCATTTACATTTTATTCTGTAACAAGAGTTAGATCTTTGCTTTGTCTTTATGAGTCTAAAAATGTAAATCCAGTCAATAAGATACGGTTATAGGAGTATTATTCATGGCAAGACCAATCATTTAACTGGATGCATAAATGAAACACTGTAATTCTCTTTCACTAATGAAATTGGCTAAAATGGTCTATCACCTACTACTGAAATTAATGTACTTAGATTGTGTCATGATTAAAATATTACATTTCAGGCTTGGAGTTCCTTTCATTCTTGGGACTGTTTTGATAAATGATAGATATTTGAAATTTGAGAGATCTGTTTCAAATTAAAGGTGTCCTGAACCCTCTCTTGATCAATGTTCAATATTAATCAATTGAAGTAAAGATTCTGTCAGTATATGTACTGCCCTTGTTTAAGCCTCTTCAAAAACACTCTTTCTAACTATTTGATTTTACAAGTTTTGCTCTTTAGTGCTAATATACAGGGGGTACTTGAAAATGAATACTTGAGGCTATTATGATATGCCACGTTAATAGTTAATCTGTACCATCTATCGCTTATTTGTACATAGACCTAGAATTACAACTACAGGGCATCACTGAATGTATAATACAAGCATTATGAATATATTACAATAGGGCAAATGACATATAATTATGCATATATATTTAGCTGATGGCATTTCATGCATGTGTATATTAGAGAGTGGTTGATACTTGCATTTTTGAGGGAAAACATTAGAAAAGGTCTTGGATCCCAATTCCCAAAATTAATATCAGAATAGCAGGGACTAGAGGTTCAAGAATATTGGAAACCATTCTTCTATGTAAGATAAATGTATTTAGTGACTTAGAATTATACTTATTATGCTTTGGCATGATAAACTATATACCTAATAAGCTGGGAAAGCAATAGAACTTTTAAACCGGTTTAATACAATCTTTGATCTGCTTTACTAGAAAGCATTTCGGTGCATGGAAAACGGAGGTTGAGATCACTGCACTCAAATCAAGATATTTGTGGTCTTACTGCGGTTCAGTCATTCCCTGGATATATGCACTACCCTCTCTAATTCCTCATGTTCCTCAGCTGTATGAAGGTAATCATCCAAATAAATAATATGACCGTATTGCTGCAAAGATGAATGATAAGGCATTTTAATGTCTAATTTGGTCAATAGTAATTATTATTAATGGTTCTCGTTGCATTTTCTTATTAAAAAACAGCCCTATTATGGACAACCAAAGCAAACCAGGCAAGATGTATTTGATACACTTTCATGCTAGAGCTCCCCATGGTCTCAGATTTCTCGTTTGTAATATAGGATTATAATAATATCTATCTCCCAGAGTGGTCGTGATCATTACATTAAGAGGAACATAGATTATGTGAAACAGTGTGTAAACTATAAAAGCTCTACCAATGTTACACATTTTAATGGGCTATTAGAATAAGACAAAATATATCAAGAATTCAAAACAGGCATTTGCAAATATTGTGCCTGATAAACCTTAAAACAGGCTGCATCATTTTTATTTTTTTTAAGTTTATGCATTTATTCTTGAAATAGAGAGAGAGAGATTGAGAGAGAGCACAAGTAGGGGAGAGGCAGAGAAAGAGGGAGAGGGAGACACAGAATCCAAAGCAGGCTCCAGGCTCCAAACTGTCAGCATAGAGCCTGACGTGGAGCTCGAACCCAGGAAACGCGAGATCATGACATGAGCCGAAGTCGGATGCTCCGCCGACTGAGCCACCACGGTGCTCCAAGACGGCATCATTTTAAAAAACATATACTGAGGCTTAGGATATGCTTCTCTCAGGTGTGTTAATTGACTATTTGTATTTGAAACAAAACCCTACAAGATAATTATGAAGTACGGATTAGGATTATGAGCCGCTGAGGGTTAAATCACTTGTCAATAATCACATAACTGAAAAGTGCTGGGCTAGGATTCGATACAAAGTAGTATGACTCCAGAACAGAATTTTTTTTTTTGAAAGCTGCCTTAAGAAACCTATTTGTATGTGGAAGAAGTAACAAAAACTTCACACAAAGGGCACAGTTTTATGGCTCTTCTAGAGAGGTGTGTTTTTGTTTTCTGTTAAGCAATCCAAAAGACGTATTTCAGATTTTATTTTTTCAAATCTTTTATTACCCTATTTACTTGTATGTTGTCTAATTTAAGGTGAACAGGATTGGGAAAGTCTCTCTTTAATGAATAACCATTTATTGTATTTGTTACATGCATTTATTTGAATAACCATTAACTACAATTTAGAAAGAAGAAAGTTGTAATTTTGAGCACACTTGTATTTAGAAATAATGTTTCTCTGGAACTGAAAATGAAAGAGTTAATACTGCCGGTAAACAGTAGAGTCCAAGTCTGGGAAAGATAACATTGGCAGGCCCTTGAATAAAAAGCGACTACAGACCTGTCATGACTGTGTCTTGAGTAATGGGATTCATTCATTTTGGTATTTTTAATGCAATTGTAAACTGCCATTTTCCTCACAGTTTAAAGCAGTTTTTTTTTTTTGATGATATAGCTATAAATGTGAAAACCAAATTAACTTGTCACATTTGACTGGCTCAAGTATTTCCCACTCCCATGTTTAGGGTATTGATAAAACCTCAATGATCAGGGTTTAAATCAGGAGGAAGAATGACATTTTGCAGGATCGCAGGAATGTCCCAAAAGTGAAAAATATGAAGAAAGTTGGTTAATATATGGTTGTTTATGAAGTACAGAATCTTATATTAAACACAAGACCACACGATCCTGGGATTAATGTCAGTAAGTCAATACCCACTCTCTGAGCCAGCATTATCATGCAATGTTGACTGGCACTTCTATTTTATTCTTTTATTAAATTAACCCTAATGTTTCCTTAGGGAATTCTCTATTTTGAATAACTTGAGTTCACGCTTCCCATCTTAACCCAGTCGTTTCTGAGGGTAAGGACTCTTTTTCTAGGTAGTGGTAAACTTGAATTCGTAGGTCTGCAAAGCATAGTACCCAGACAATGTAGCAATTATCATCTTGAGGAGAAGAAGGAAGCTTCCTTGGGGAGATAAACCTCTTCAAGTGAACCCTTGTTGAGCTAGATTAAAGGTCACTCCTAACCAGAATCACCAATGGCTAACTTATGAAATCTTTCTTGGAGAATTTTTATGAAAGAAGTATCACCACTATACCATCACATAAAAATCCTACTCTGCAGAATCACCTAAATGTATGCTCCTTTAACCTACCCAACGTTCGAAAGCTTGTGGAATAAATACTTACTGGCATACCTTGGAGGAAAGCAGAGGCTGGTGCCTCTTTAGCAGGTGCCATCTAGACCCTATTTTCATAAAATTCTGATCTATCAGCAGCACAGACCCAAATGAAAACATTAAAACCAAACAAACAAATTTTTATTAATAGTGGAGAGGGGCGCTTGGGTGGCTTAGTCGGTTAAGCATCTGGCTTCGGCTCAGGTCATGATCTCACGGTCTGTGAGTTCGAGCCCCGCGTCGGGCTCTGTGCTGACAGCTCAGAGCCTGGAGCCTGCTTCAGATTCTGTGTCTCCTTCTCTCTCTGCCTCTCTCCTTCTCGCATTCTGTCTCTCTCTCAAAACAAATAAACATTAATTTTTTTTTTAAATTAGGGGAGATTCTCTGTACTTTCTGTTCAATTGTGCTGTAAGCCTAAAGCTGCTATAAAATATGAAACTTATTATTTAAAAAAGAATCCTGCAAACAATTTGCTAAATAAATGGCAATATCATCACTAAAAAAGAAAACTGATACATGCTCCTATAACATAGAAGAGCCATGAAAACACATGCCAAGTAAAAGAAGCCAGTCACAAAAGACTACATGTTACGTGATTCGATTTATATGTACTGACCAGAAAAGGCAAATCTATAGAGAAAGTAACAGTGGCTGCTCAGGGCGGGGAGTGAAGGGCAGGAGGAGGCAGGGAGTGTCTGCGGATAGTTTTGTAGTTTTCATGGGAGGGATGAGGAAAATGTTCTAAATTATTTGGAGGGTGAGTGCACATCTCTGTGAATGTACTAAACACTTGAATTATAGACTAAGAAAATTCATGGTATGCAACCTACATCTCATTAAAGCTTTTAAGCGACATATGGCTATCTTAAAAGTATTTTGATGTAATATCTACTTTATGACAAAACATACAATAATATAGTATTAGGTCGGTTTTTGGAGAGAGATCATGTTCTTTCAAACAATTGCGGTCTCCTTCTTTCATATTCCATGATTTATATTAGATGAATTTCTCTCGTGGAAAATGTGTAACTGTGACTAAATCTAATGCCCAAATAGATTTTTTTTTTAGGGAGCACTAAATGTATACTGTATACATATTTTTTTAAGGACATTCAAGTCTAGTGACATGAGTTAGAGAAAAATGCCTAGAAGTCAACCTAGATTAAGTAAGAACCGATATCTACTTTACCTTTGGTCAAGTATGTTTTAGCAGATAACTAATTTTTGTAACAATATAAATTATGTAGGGGTGGGTGGGTTAAATTCTATATGGTGATTTCCTCCCCCCAAATCAGTTAAAAACTAATGGCTCACATTACATATTTTAATCCTCCATGGAAATTCACAACTACATATTTCAACATTATTCATGATTAAAGAGACCAGAAATTAGGAGATTTGATTTGCAGAAGGGATATCAGAGGCAGAAACAATTGACTTTCAAGGTGTAGTAGAACCTTCATCCTTACTCTGGGATTCTGGGACAATATAATATTTTGGTTTTCCCTCTTACCCTCCTCAGTGGTGCTTCTAGGTCTTTCCTGGATCTTCTTCACTTGCTAAATTACTGCTTTTGTGATGTTCTAAGGCTCAGTCCTCAGAACTTTTCTTTTTTACACTTACATTCACTTCTTAGTGATTACATAGAATCTTGCTTTGAAATACTGTATTTATAGCATAAATCTCAAATTTAAATCTCCAGTCCAGACAGATTTACAGTATTGGGCCAAACCATTTTGGAGCTTGAGGCAAAAGGAAAAATCAGTAATATTGATCCTGCCTGTATTAGTTTTCTATTGCTATTGTGACAAATCACCACAAACTTAGCGTCTTAAAACAAAAAACCAAAATCGAACAAATTTAGTATCTCATAATTCTGTAGGTCAAATGTCTGGTAGGTTAATCTTGTTTCTTTGCTCCAGGTCTCACAAGACTGAAATCAAGATGGCAGCTGGACTGAGCTCTTTTCCTAAGGCTCTAGGGGATATTCAGCTTCTAGGCTCACTCAGGTGTTCAAAGAATTCAGTTCTTTGAAATGATAAGGCTGATGTCCCTGTTTTCCCTGCCAGTTGCCCAGGGGTTACTCTTAGCTTCTAGCGTCCTCCCCTTGCCGTTTCCTGGCTCATGACTCACTGTGGCTCATCTTCAAAACCAACAACAGCCAACTGTACCTTTCTCATGCTTTTAATTTCTCTTGACTCTCTTCCACCACACATCCCTGACTCTTTTGGCTTCCTTTTCTGCTTTAAAAAGCTCATGAGGTTATAGTGGACTCATTTAACAATCCAGGGTAATGTCTCTAATATAAGGGTAACTGATTAGGAACCTGATACCATCTACAATGTCTTTTTTAGCAAGTAAGGTAAGATATTCTAGGCATAACACTAGGGGATAAAGATCATGGGGACCCAAATCCTACCTACCAAACTATTTTTATTTTCAAATTTTGCTATTTGGGGTTGGTGTCTGGGTGGCTCAGTCGGTTCAGCACCTGACTTTGCTCAGGCCATGATTTCGCGGTCCATGAGTTTGAGTCCCATGTTAGGCTCTGTGCTAACAGTTGGGGGCAGGCTGGAACCTGTTTCAGATTCTGTGGTCTCCCTCTCTCTATGCCCCTCCCCTCACTCATGCTCGCTTGCTCTCTCTCTCTCAAAAATAAATAAACATTCAAAAAATTTAAAATTTTGCTATTTTGCTCACCATGTATTATTTGCATTAATTTTGGTTTATAAAAAATATGACATTATGATATTATTTATCATGATTCCTGGGTGTTTTTGTGCTCCTTTAAAACTTGTATCTGGGGCAAGTGCCTCATTTACCTCACCAGAATTTTGGCCTTGCAATATTATTATCTGCCTGCTGAGATCTTCAGCTGGGTATCTCAACTGTATCATGTTCAAAATCAAACTATTGATTTCTCCTCCAAAACCTGCTCTTCCCAAAATGTTTCTTATTTCAATAAATAGCGCATCCATTGACTGCATTGGTAAGGTCAAAATAATATTTGGAATCCATCCTTGATTTCTCAATTCAGTGTCTCCCAATTACACTCAGAATGCAACCCAAATCTCTATCTATAGTCTAGATATGTTCTGGTCCCTGGCTAATTTACATTCTTTCCTGTGTTTAATCTACTCCAGCTACAGCCTCCAGCTGTTTTACCATTATTCCAAATAAGAACACAACTAGAGCTATTTCTTCTGCTGGAAGGTTCTTCCAGATTTCACTTAGCTCACTCCCTAAAAGATTTCATGTCTCTACTCAAACATCACTTTCCCAGACCTATCCCGAATCCTTGTCTCTTTTTCTTTTTTCTTTTCTTCACGGAGCTTATCATTCCCTGGCAACCTAACATAGCATTTTAAATGTGTTGTTTGTCTTCTCTCATATGGTGCTTCATAAGGACAAATCTTTGCTTTAGATCATAGATGTATCCTGTTTAGAACAAAACATGAAGCATAGTAGGTACTCTAGATAATAAAAAAAAAAAAAAATACTTGTTGATTGATTGACAGCTGCATTGAACATAGCAGCACAGAATATAATGTTATGTACTTTTATGAAACATAAAGATGAGCTCATAAAAATCTGAAGTCCCTATGGGTATTTGTGGAAAACTGTGAGTTCTATAAAATCATTAAGCAATTTGTATCATATGGTCAAAAAACAGACCATGAATGGACCTCTCCTCAATCAGATGTCTACAGGTCCAGGGATCATAGATTTACAGCTATCCATATTAATAAATTCTGTGCATCAGATCAATGACATTATAAGTAATTTATAAGCAGGAAATTGATGGGAAGGATATTAATAATTTATCTCAGTCTTACATAGCATCACTTACTATACTGATAACAGAAGATCTAAGAGTAAACAAAGTCATAAAGAAGTTACATGGTACTGCATTAGATTATTAGTTTCACAGGACTCTGGTGTGGTAACAATTTGTGGTCCCTGTTCCATTAAAGAAAATTAACTTAAAGATATACTTTGCTTAGGAATAACCACATCCCCATTATCTCACTAGAGGTTAATTATGTTTATATAGACATTACTGAGTTGGGCACTATGTGGATACAAAATATATAATAGATGTCTCTGGAATGAAAATATAATCTGGTTATGAGATGTAGCATATGTGCAATAAAAACTTACCTATATATACAGGAATCAAACATACGGAAACATAATTAAATCATAATTAAATAGCTATTAAGTATCTCTTATGTTCAAAACAATTTTGCAGAAGCAATGGACATATCTTAAGTACATTCATCATTCTTAGTTTGCTTAGAACCATTATGTTTTAATAAAAATAACCCAGGATAAAATTCCAAAGGGGTCACTTAAGAAATAAGAGTACAGTGCCATGAGAGATAAGTCTGTTTGAGGAGTTTTTATGCAAGAAAAAGTATTTGAATAGAGAGCTCTTTAAAGGGGCAAAAAAGGGGGTACAGTGGATATTCCCAGTTGAGAAAATACTACAAAGTTATAGACACATTGTAATTTTGTTAATAATATTATCCAACATGTATATAGTGTTTTACATTTAATAGAATTAAGGTAATTCCTTCACTGATTTAAGATGAGAGAGAATCCCTATACATTGATCTTAAATATTTTCTCTGGATGCCGAGAATAAAATTTTAATAGTCCTTTTTCCTCCTATAAATACTCTGACCCCAAATGTTTATTCATTTCGGAAAATTTCAGTGTTAAAAATTAATTCCTTGTTTAAATTTCTCTGTAAAATTGTAAGTAAAAAACTTTTTTAAACGTATATTTAGTTTTGAGAGAGAGAGAGAGAGAGAGAGTGCATGCATGAGTGGGAGAGGGGTGGAGAGAGAAGGAGACACAGAATCTGAAGCAGGCTCCAGGCTCAGAGCTGTCAGCACAGAGCCCAATACAGGGCTTAAACTCACAAACTGTGAGATCATGACCTGAGCTGAAGTCAGATGCTTAACCGACTGAGCCACCCAGGTGCCCCTGAAAGGTAATGCCTTTAACTAATAATGGATTATGGGCAGTCTGCTAACAGAAAAACAGGTTTATTCAAAGAAGTAAGGATGCTGAGTACAACACAGAGCACTTTGAATTTCTTCCATTCACTCTTCCAAGTAGACCTTAAAAGGGCCAGGATAAAGGTAGCAGAAATTTGATGGTTTCCTTTCAGGTTTTGCCAGAGATGGGTTTTCGGGTGTGTGTGAGTAAAGTGATTCTGCCAGATCAAATTATAAGATCCACCTGAGAGGCAGCATTCATGGAGACACTCTCTGGGAATAAAGGAGCTGGCTGGTGCCATTCCCCCACCCTCAGCCCCTCAGCATAAACACAGAACAACCTGTAGGCAACAGTGAAGTGCTGACACTGGCTGCCTAACTTGCTCACACCAAGCCCCGCACCCTGCATTCCAGTGGAACTGCCCTTCTAAGTCACATTTGCTCAGTCCAAGGAGGGCAGGCCTCTACTCCAGAAGACCAGCACTAACCCCTTCCCATACCACATCTTTTGACCAGAGAGTTTTGCATGGTCTCAGTTCCAGGGGAGGTGGTGTCAGGTCTCATTTCACAAGCAGCCCCGAGCACACCAGCTGAAACTTGCTAAATTTAGGCTAGGGAACAAACACTGCCCACAGCAGTCAAGGAAGAACCTCTGCAGATGACTGTCCTGAAGGAGAGAGCAGCTAGAACACAACAGCAGAGCACATGCAGCACACACCGGAGACATTCCCTGAAGTGCCAGGCCCAGGGCACTTCATGACTGCTTCTTCATAAGGCCATTACTTTCAGGAGCAGGAGACATGACTGGCTTTTCTAAGAGAAGAAGGCAGAGAGTTAGACTAAATGCAAAGACGGGAATTTATCCCAAATGAAAAAAATAAGATAAGGCCATGGCCAGAGATGTAAGCAGAACAGATATAAGTAACATGCCTGATGGAGAGTTCCAAGCAATGATCATAAAGATATTCACTGGGCTTGAGAAAAGAATAGAAAACATGAGTGAGGGTCACCTGGGTGGCTCAGTCAGTTAAGCATTCAACTCTTAGTTTTGGCTCAGGTCATGATCTTGCAGGTCATGAGTTTGAGCCCCACATTGGGCTTGGGATTTTCTGTCTCCTCTCTCTTTCGTCCCCTCCCCAACTCATGCACACACTCTCTCTCTTAAAAATAAATAACATTAAAGAAAAAGAAACCATCAGTGAGAACCTTACCACAGAGATAAAATAGTTACAAAAGAATCAGGGATGAAAGGCTTAATTAATCAGGGATTAATCTCAATAAGTGAGATTAGAAACAGGCTTGATGCAATGAATAGTAGAGTAGAAGAAGCAGAGGAAGGAATTAATGACTTAGAAGACAAAGTAATGTAAAGCAATTAAGCTGAACAAAAGACAGAAAGAAAACTATGCAAAATGAGAAATAGATTCAAGGAATTCAGTGACTTCATCAACTGTAATGGCATTCATATCATACAACTCTCAGAAAAAGAGAAGGCAACAGGGGCAGAAAATTTATTTGAGGAAATAATAGCTGAAAACTTCCCTAATCTGGGGAAGGAAACAGATATCCAGATCCAGGAGACACAGAGAACTCCTATCAAAATCAACAAAAACAGTCAAACACCAAGACATATTGTAAGTAAATTTGCAAAATACAGTGATAATGACAAAATCTTAAAAGCAGCAAGAGAAAATAACTTATTAACTTACAAGGGAAAACCCATAAGGCTAACTAGAGATTTTTCAACAGAAACTTGGCAAGCCAGAAGATAGTGGCATGATATATTCAAAGTGCTGAATGGGAAAAATCTGCAGCCAAGAATACTCTATCCAGAAAGGGTATCATTCAGAATAGAAGGAGAGATCAGGGGTTTCCAAGGCAAATAAAAACTAAAGGAATTCATGACCAGTAAACAAGCCCCACAAGAAATATTGAAGGGGATTCTTTGAGTGAAAAGGAGAACCTAAAAGTGACAGTATAAATGAAGGAAATACAAAAGCAATAAAAATGAATATTTCTGTAAAAAACAGTCAAGGAACGAACATACAAAAAAGGATAGAAAATATAGTACCATATATCTACATGTGGGAGGAGAAAAGAATAGGTTCAAACTTGAATGATCATCAAC
Organism: Neofelis nebulosa; assembly: GCF_028018385.1. Lineage (NCBI taxonomy): Eukaryota > Metazoa > Chordata > Mammalia > Carnivora > Felidae > Neofelis > Neofelis nebulosa. The sequence continues at coordinate 10,111,304 of NC_080785.1, forward strand.
TTAATATAGACTTTGATTTGCAGAAGAGGTTATATACAAATGTAATGGTAACCATATATCAAAACCCACTAATAAACATGCAAAGAATAAAAAGGAAGAAATCCAGATATATCACCAAAGATAATCAATAAAACATGAAAGAGAAAAAGACAAGAAAGGACCAGAGAAAATCTCTACAAGCAACCACAGAGCAAAAATTAAAATGGTAATAAATACATATCTATCAGTAATTACTTTGAATGTAAGTGGACTCAATGCTACGACCAAAAGACATAGCCTGTCAGAATGGATAGAAACCAAGACCCATCTATATGCTGCTTACAAGAGACTCACATTACACCTAAAAACACTTGCAGGTAGGGGCGCCTGGGTGGCTCAGTCGGTTGAGCAGCCGACTTCGGCTCAGGTCATGATCTCGCGGTCCGTGAGTTCGAGCCCCGCGCCGGGCTCTGTGCTGACAGCTCAGAGCCTGGAGCCTGTTTCGGATTCTGTGTCTCCCTCTCTCTGACCCTCCCCCGTTCATGCTCTGTCTCTGTCTCAAAAATAATAAATAAACGTTAAAAACAAAACAAAAAAACACTTGCAGGTTAAAGTGAGGACATTGAGAAACATTTATCATTCAAATGTATGTCAAAAGAAAGCCAAAGTAGCAATATTCATATTGGGCAAACCAGAATTTTTCCAGAGAAGACACACGAATGGCCGAATATAAGAACCAGAGGAGTCTCTAAGAGCATAATACAGTAGAACCTTGGATTGTAGCTTGTTCTGTGAGTGTTGTGAAAACAAGCAAACATTTCTAATAAATTTTAACTTTATAAATTTTAACTTTATAAACTTGCAATATGAGTAGTACGTGATGCCAAATGACACATGATGCCATATGAACTGAGCCAATGGTTCTTGAAATTCACTTTGATATACGAGTGCTTTGGATTACAAGCATGTTTCCCGAATGAATTATGCTCACAAACCAAGTTTTTGCTGTAATTATAAGTCACATTGAGGATGAAGGGGAGAGAATTGGTAGGATCATAATCTTTTTTTAAAGTTTACTGATTTATTTTGAGAGAGAGAGAGAGAGAGAGAGAGAGAGAGAGAGAGAGAGAGAGAATGAGCAGGGGGAGGGCAGAGAGAGAGAGGGAGAGAGAGAACCCCAAGCAGACTCTGCACTGTCAGAGTGGAGCTCCACACAGTGCTCAAACTCATGAACCATGAGATCACGACCTGAGCCAAAATAAAGAGTCAGACGCTTAACAGACTGAGCCACCCCGGTGCCCCAGTAGGATCATAATTGTAATGGTTGAACTCTAATATAAATGATTTCAGAGTCAAAAGAGTAGTCGTCCTGCCCAAATATTGTTAGTTTCCCCATCTATATATTTTAAGTTGTATCACATTCAACTTCTTTTGGTTAAGGCTTTGTTCTGTGGGCAAATTAAGTCAGTTCTTGCAGATGCTACAGATAAAATTTTACAATTTTTGTAGCTTTGTGTTGCATGGCGCATCGAATACCATTTTCTGAGATCCCGTTTTACAGTAAGACAAGTGAAATGTATAAGAGTGGGAGAAGAGGACACTACCAAAGCGATGAAGAACCAGAGAAGGGGAGGATTAAATAGGACAAGACAAGGCACATTAAAATTTTGCTCAAGGCTTTACCTGAGTTAGTCACCTCCTTTATATAAAGTAGGTTACATTTATTAGCAAGAATCCTGTACTGTGTGTCATTTGATTATGTTACCCAGTTTAATTCAGTAACTCCAAATCATGTATCACATGTGATGAAGTCATCTGATCAGGTTCTGGTATATATGTGAGCATAACCTGCCTATACACATATTTAGTACTGGACAGAAAGAAAAATACCAAATCACCTCAGTGAAAGAAAAATCACAGTGTCTACCTGCAGTATTCTCTAAGTTCTCTCCTGTCAAACAAAACATAGAAAAATCTTTATCGATTCCATTACAGGGATTGTTGACTACACACGATGCACCAGGCACTGCTCTAGGCACTTGACATGTATCAGTGAATAAAATAGATGAAGATGTAAATTAGCCTAATAGAACAGCAGTATCTGTTATGTGAAGTTCGCTAGATGCTACGGCAAAGAGACAAGTAGATCAGGCTAGAAGGCCTGGTGGTGCAGGCAGAAGGAGAGATGTTCAAGTTATATAGAAAGAACGATTACTAATCAACCTGTGAACATCTATTTCTATGAACTTAGACTCTATGCTTAAGTTGAGTCATTTATTTTTAGATTGATAGGGAGGGAGGGGGAGAGAGAGAACGAGCAGGGGAGGGGCAGAGAGAAAGGGAGAGAGAGAGAGAACCCCAAGCAGCCTCTGCGCTATCAGTGTGGAGCCTGACACAGGGCTCAAACTCACAAACTGTGAGGTCACGACCTGAGTGGAAACCACAAGTGAGCTGCTTGACAATGGAGCCACCTAGCCGTCCCTGATTTAGACTCTTAAATTTAGTTAGAAACATCGATTTTTCAGGACATTGTAGGAAGTAGGAGGAGTAAGGAAATAAGCTGTGTCAATCTATTTCAATTAACAGCAGTCAATGCGTACGCGCCAATTTTTCAGCTAGGGCACCCTGCTCTGATGTAATATGGAAGTAAAGGCAACATATGCTGATCGGGATGTTTGCAAAATGGCATTCCGAGGCAGATCTGAAAGTGGGCCTTTAAATATGGAGAGGAAGATAATGGATTCTAAGGATGAGTTCAAAGTGTCCTGGACAGCTCACAGAGCCTAGAAAAGTCTGAGAGTATGAGTTCAGGGTAGAGTCATTGAAAGTCTAAAGTTGTCTGAAATATGAGAAGCAGAATAAAATTGAGAACTCCTTAAAGTCATCTCAGTGCAGAGTTACAAAGGACACCGTCTTGACTTACAATGGCATGAACTTGAAATGACAGACAAGCACTAAAGGTGATATTTTGATCTGAACAGCAGAGCTGTTTCAGTCCAAAGGTGATTGGCAGGATGGAGAGGCCTGATTAAATTGTAGGCCAAAGCGAAACCTGTGTTTCAAAATATCATTTGTCCTTTGAAAGGGACAGGCTGAGAGATTTTAATGTGGTAAAAGAATGAGGACAGCTGTAATTTACGCAGCACTGAAATGATAAAGAATAAAAAGACCGTATTTAGACACTAAATTGGATTTTCACCCACAGAAAATGAATGCCAAAAACGTAAATTTTCTTAACATGTTTCCTATTATCAGAAAGTCTGCAAGGGGAACCTGGTGAAAATGAATTATAGACAATGCATAAGTCTGGGTATGGGAAATAATAAATTACCAATAAATGCTTTGTGAATAAAAAAAATGAATGAATGCAAATATTTGTAGTTGAATCTCAGACATAACTTGGTTTGACTTTAACACATTTTTGTAAATGGTAAAAACTAATAGAAGTTTTTCAAACTTTTTTTCTGAGTTTCAAAAGAGAGAACAAGAACAAAAGAGGATTAAAATGTACAGACATAAAATGCACATGAACTGCCAAAGAATTCCTAAAGAAATCCTTGTGATTAAAGGGCTGAATGATAAAATGATACCATGGTGTTTCTAACCCTAGGCTTTAAATAATGGCCGGTCTGAGATTTGTATCCAGATAAGACAGCCTTCAAGAACCCTGTTCTTTTCACATCATGCTATCCTCAATGAAAGGAAGGGAGTTTAATCAATGCAAAGACTTGAAAAGTCAATTAATTATGATTTTATTGCGGTAATATATTTTCATTGAACAAAACATATTGAAATCATGAAGTAGAAATCACAAGGAAGAAAAGTCATTCACTATTTCACCACTGTATTATGAAATGTACCTTTGTTTCTTTATTACCTATCTATCTATCTATCTATCTATCTATCTATCTATCTATCATCTATCTATCATCATCATCTATCTACCTACCTACCGACCTACCTACCTACCTACTTTCCTACCTACCTACCTGTGTATCTACATATATGCATGTGTATATGTATATGTCTATCTATCATCTATCTATCTATCTATCTATCTATCTATACATGTATATTACCTTCTATGTACAATCATGTCATAGTCATAATACTATTATCTTACTTAAGGTAAAATCATAAATATTTCTAATTTTTTTATTAACCTTTCAAACATCCCATTCTTTTCAATTAATTTGTTACCGTGACAATAACAAATTTCAGAGTTCCTCACTCCAAATTCTGTTATCGCTTCACTGTGGTGGCATTTAACACATTCCTTTGTCTGCTATATTGCCTACAGATGGGTGGTTTTAGCTCTACAGTCAGGTTAGATTTTCTCCAAGAGCACTCCATAGGTGGTGTAGAGTATACTTATTAGAAAGGATATGATGTCTACTCTCACTTACTATAAGGCTAGAAACCATTCGTGGTCATGGCCTACATCAGTGATCTCATTAGGGATTGCAAAATGGTGACCTGGTTTTATCATCTCTTCATTTCATTAGTTGCTATACATCTGTAAAGGGATATTTTACCTCCTCAACCATTTGGTTATTTTGAATTCTTACGGGAAAAATCATTTCCACCAATTATCATCTTTCAAAATAATGGTTTGGATCCCCCAAATCGTGAGAAAATGATGACCTATTACTATGTATGTATCATCTATCTATCTATCTACCTATCATCCATCTATCATCTTTCTACCCTAAATGTATCTATATATACACAATTATGGCAAATTCATGTGTTTAACATTTTGATAATTTTCAATACACTGCAGTTCTTCTTCCTAATGATGCTCGAACTGATTCATCATTGATTAGTAGGAGCATCAAGTTGGTCCTAGAATGTTTTTGATATTATCTGTGTTATCTTTGAGATCTCTTGCTTCCTGAAATGAAAAAAAAAAATACTCTGGAATCATCCTATATATTTCCTTCACTAAATGTAGAGCCAGACACATGTCCAATGACTGTTCGTTTACCGCTATTCAGATCAGAAATACGGGTGTTGGGATGCTCCATGTGTTGGTCATTATTTTTAAATGTTTTTAGTGGAGAAGGCTAGGAAATATGTGGATTTCTTTTTTTTCATAAAATACAGTATGAGTTCATGATGATGCTTCTGATGCAAAATCAGAAAAATTAAAAAAAAATTTTTTTACCTGATTTCATCAATCTTACATTTGTACTCCCTTTTTCCCATGACCTTAAGAGTATTCTCAATGAAATAAACACAGTACTTATTAGCTATCTTTAAAAAATTTTTTTTAATGTTTATTTATTTTTGAGAGAGAGAGAGAGAGAGGCGGGGGGGTGGGGGGGCAGTGCGCAAGCAGGGGACGGAAAGAGAGAGACACAGAATCCAAAACAGCCTCCAGGCTTTGAGCTGTTAGCACAGAGACTGACATGGGGCTTGAACTCACAAACTGTACTGTGAGATCATAACCTAAGCCAAAGTCCGACGCACAACTGACTGAGCCACCCAGGTGCCCCTTAGCTATTTTCTATAATACACACAAAAGAGTCTCGGGTTAAATCTATCAAAAATATCATCAATCATATATTGTGAGAAAGTAGCATAATTTTTTTCAGTATTTCTTGTTTATCCTTAAAGCATATCCTATTAAGACATGTGTAGTAAAATTACTTTTCTGTAAGTTCACTTGGCATAGTTCTTCTTTGGGCGGTATGCTACCAACTAAATAAATACGTTTATTTTTTTCATTATGTCTTTATTATTAGTGATTGATTGTTTTACTTAACTATTTTTAAAACTCCAGTATAGTTAACATATAGTGTTCTGCTAGCTTTAGGTGTGCAATATAGCGATTCCACAATTCCATACAGTACTCAGAACTCATCATAAGTGTACTTTTAATCCCATTCATCTATTTCACCCAAACAACCCCACCAATCTCCCTCCTGGTAACCATCAGTTTGTTCTTTATAGTTAAGAGTCTGTTTTTTACTTTATCTCTCCTTTTTGTTTGTTTTGTTTCTTAAATTCCATATATGAGTGAAATCATATGATACTTATTTTCTCTGACTGACTTATTTCACTTAGCATTATATTCTCTAGCTCCATCAATGTTGTTGCAAAAGGCAAGACTTCATTCCTTTTTATGGCTGAATAATATTCCATTGTAGCTATACAATTTCTTCATCCATTTGTCTGTTGATGGACACTTGGGATGCTTCCATAGTTGGAAGTAATGCTTTTGTAAATAATGCTGCAATAAACATAAGGATGCATATATCTTCTCAAATTAGTCTCTTTGTATTCTTTGGCTATATGCCTAGTAGTGGAATTGCCGGATCATATAGTAAAATTCTATTTTAATTTTTTGAGGAACCTCCATATTGTTTTCCACAGTGGCTGCATTAATTTGCATTTCCACAAGAAAGCAAAAGATTCCTTTATTCTCCACATCCTCACCGACACTTGTCATTTATTGTGTTTCAATTTTAGCCCTTGTGACAGATGTGAAATGATATCTCATTGTGGTTTTGTTTTGCATTTCCATGATGATTAGTAATTTTGAGCATCTTTTCATGTCTGTTAGCCATCTGTAAGTCTTTTGGAGAAATGCTTGTTCATGTCTTCTGCCCATTTTTCAATTGGATTATTGTTATTATTATTATTATTTTAGTGTTAAGTTACATAAGTTCTTTATATATTTCTGATTTAATCTCATATTGGATCTATCATTTGAAAATATCTTCTCCCATTCAGTAGGTTGTCTTTCAGTTTTGTCAATTGTTACTTTTGTTGGGCAGAAGCTTTTTATTTTGATATAAACCCAATAGTTTATTTTTTGCTTTTGTTTCCCTTGCCTTGGGAGATGTAGAAAAATGTTGCTAATGGCTGATGTCAGAGAAATGACTGCTTGTACTCTCTTCTAGGATTCTTATGGTTTTAATCTCACATTCAGGTCCTTAACTCATTTTGAATTTATTTTTGTGTGTGGTAGAGGAAAGTGGTCCAGTCTTTTGCATGTAACTTTCTAGTTTTCCCAGCATCATTTGTTGAAAAGACTTGTCTTTTTCTCATTGTATATTCTTACCTCCTTTGTCAAAGATTAACTGACATATAATCATGGGTTTACTTGGGGGCTCTATTCTGTTCCACTGATCTGTGTCTGTTTTTGTGCCATTGCCATACTGTTTTGAATACTAGAGCTTTGTAGTATTTCTTGAAATTTGAAATTATGGTACCTCCAGTTTTGTTCTTTTTCAAGATTGCCTTAGCTCTTTGGGGTCTTTTGTGGTTTCATACAAATTTTAATATTTTCTATTTTTCTGAAAAATGCTGTTGCTATTTTGATAGAGGATGAATTAAATCTGTAGATCGATTTGGGTAGTATAGACATTTTAACAATATTTGTTCTTCCAATCCATGTGCATCGAAGGTCTTTTCTATTTGTTTTTGTTATGTTCAATTTCTTTCACCAGTGTGGGTTAAGCTTATTCCTAGGCATTTTATGATTTTTTGGTGCAATTGTAAATAGGATGTTTTCTTAATTTCTCTATCTTCTTCTTCATTAGTAGTTTATAGAAATGTAATGAAATTCTGTATATTAATTTTGTATCTTTTGACCTTACTGAATTCATTTATCAGTTCTAGTAGTTTTTTGGTGGTCTTTTGAGTTTTGTATATACAGTACCATGTCATTGGAAATAGTGAAAATTAGACTTCTTCTTCACCAATGTGGATACATTTTATTTCTTTTTGTTTCCTGATTGCCATAGCTAGGACTTCCAGTACTATGTTGAATAAAAGTGGTGAGAGTGGGCATCTCTGTCTTGTTCCTGATCTTAGGGGAAAATTTCTCGGTTTTCACCATTGAGTATGATGTTAGCTATGGGTTTTTCATATGTGGCCTTTGTTTTGTTGAGGTATGTTCCCTCTAAACCTACTTGGTTGAGGGTTTTTATCATGAATAAATTTTGTACTTTGTCAAATGATTTTTCTGCATCCTTTGAAATGATTGTTTTTTTCTCCTTTGTTTTGATATGCTATATCACATTGATTGATTTGTAAATATTGACCCACCCTTGCACATGAGAACTAAATCCTACTTGATTGTGGTGAATGATATTTTTAAGGGTATTGTTGCATTTAGTTTGCTAATATTTTGTTGAGGATCTTTACGTCTATGTTCATCAGAGATACTAGCCTATAGTTCTCTTTTTTAGACTGTCTTTATCTGACTTTGGTATCAGAATAATGCTTGCCTCGTAGGTTGAATTTGGAAGCTTTCCTTTCTCTTCAAGTTTTTTGGACTAGTTTGAAAAGAATAGGTATTAACTTCTCTTTATATGTTCAGCAGAATTCGCTTATGAAGCAGTCTGGCCCAGAACTTCTGTTTGTTAGGAGTTTTTCATTACTGATTCGATTTGATTGCTGATAAATGGTCTGTTCAAATTTCCTATTTCTTCCTGATTCAATTTTGTAGATTATATGTTTCTAGGAATTTATCCATTTTTTAGATTGTCCAGTATTTGGCATATAATTTTTCATAATATTCTCTTGTAATTCTTTTTATTTCAGTGTGTCAGTTGTTATTTTTCATCTTTCATTTCTGGTTTTGTTTCTCTGAGTCAGCTTCATCTCTTCTTTTTTTCTTTTTAGTGAATCTGGCTAAAAGTTTATCAATTTTGTTTACTTTTTCATAGAACCAGTTCCTGGTTTCATTGATCTATTGTAGTGTTTTTTGATGTTGTTGTTTTGTTTTGTTTTGAGTTTCTATTTTATTTATTTATGCTCTAATCTTTATAATTATATTCCTTCTACTGTTTTTGGATTTTGTTCTCCTTTTTCTAGCTACTTTAAGTGAAAGGTTTTGTTGTTTATTTGAGATTTTTCTGGCTTTTCGATGTAGGGGTGTATTGCTATAAAGTTCCCTCTTAGAGTAGCTTTTGCTGCACCTCAAAGATTTTGGACCATTACACAATAGTGTAATGTCATTTTAATTTGTTTCCATGTATTTTTGATTTTCCCCTTGATTTCTTGGTTGACCCATTCATTGTTGAGTAGCATGTTATTTAAGACTTTTTCTTTGATTGATTTCTAGTTTTAGCATTGTGATTAGAAAAGATGCATGGTATAACTTTATTCTTACTGAATTTGTTGAGACTTGTTTTGTGGCCTAATATGTGATCTATTTTGGAGAATGTTCTATGTGTACTGAAAAGATTGTGTATTCTGTGGTTTTAGGATGGAATGTTCTGAATATATCTGTTAGATTCATCTGGTCCAATATGTCATTTAAAGCCACTCTTCCTTGTTGATTTTCTGTTTGGATGACTTATCCATTGATCTAAGTGGCGTGTTAAAGTCCCCTACTACTATTGTATTATTATCAATTAGTTCCTTTGTTTGTCATTAGCTACTTTATATATTTGGGTGCTTGCATGTTGGGTGCATAAATATTTACAATTGTTATATCTTCTTGTTGGCTTGTTTCCTTTATGATTACATAGTGTCTTTCTTTGTTTCTTGTTACAGTCTTTGTTTTAAAGTCTATTTTGTCATGATGTAACTATTGCTACCCAGTCTTTCTTTTCACTTCCATTTGCATCATAAATGCTTTTCCATCCTTTCACTTTCAATCTGCAGGTGACTTTAGGTCTGAAATGAGTCTCTTGTAGGCAGCTTACAGATGAGTCTTGCTTTTTTAAAAAATGTTACTTTAGAAAGAGGGACAGAACATGAGTCAGGGAAGGGATGGAGGGAGAAAGAGAGAGAATCTTCCCTGCTCAGTGTGGAGCCTGATGCGGGACTTGATCCCACAGCCCTGGTATTGTGACATGAGCCAAAATCAAGAGTTGGATGCTCAACTAACTGAGCCACCCAAGAACCCTGGCTCTTGCTGTTTTATCCATTCTGTCACCCTATGTCTTTTGATTGGAACATTTATCTATATTCAAAGTAATTATTGATAGGTATGTACTTATTGCCAGTTTGTTACTTGTTTTATGGATGTTTTTGTAGGTCTTTTCTGTACCTTTCTTTTCTTACCCTTTTCTCTCATGGTTGGCTTGCTTTCTTTAGTTATATACTTGGAATCCTTTGTATTTATTTTTTGCACATCTATGACTTGTTTTTGATTTGTGTTACCGTTATGTTTGTATATAACATCTTATGCATATGGCAGTCTCTATTAAGTTGATGGTCACTTAAGTTTGAACCCATTCTTTTTTTTTTCAAATTTTTTTTTTTTCAACGTTTTTTATTTATTTTTGGGACAGAGAGAGACAGAGCATGAACGGGGGAGGGGCAGAGAGAGAGGGAGACACAGAATCGGAAACAGGCTCCAGGCTCCGAGCCATCAGCCCAGAGCCCGACGCGGGGCTCGAACTCACGGACCGCGAGATCGTGACCTGGCTGAAGTCGGACGCTTAACCGACTGCGCCACCCAGGCGCCCCATTGAACCCATTCTTTACTCTTCTTCCTCCTCCCACATTTTAGGTATATGGTGTTATACTTTACATCCTTTTATTTTGTGAATCCCTTCACCAGTTTTTATAGATATACTTAATTTTGCTGCTTTTGTACTTCCTACTTTTCTTACTTCTGCTTATGTTCTTTCCTTTCAACTCAAAAATTCTCCTTTAAAATTTCTTATAGAGCTGGTTTAGTGGTCATCAACTCCTTTAGCTTTTGTTTGTCTGGGAAATACTGTCTCTCTTTTTCTTTTCTTTTTTTTTTAATTTTTTTTCAACGTTTTTTATTTATTTTTGGGACAGAGAGAGACAGAGCATGAACGGGGGAGGGGCAGAGAGAGAGGGAGACACAGAATCGGAAACAGGCTCCAGGCTCCGAGCCATCAGCCCAGAGCCCGACGCGGGGCTCGAACTCACGGACCGCGAGATCGTGACCTGGCTGAAGTCGGACGCTTAACCGACTGCGCCACCCAGGCGCCCCCTGTCTCTCTTTTTCTATTCTGAATGATAGATAGCCTTGCTGGTTAGAGTATTTTTGGTTGCAGTTTTTTTTTTCTTTCAGTACTTTGAATATATCATGCCACCCCCTTCTGGTCTGCAAAGTTTCAGCTGAAGAAATAACTGGTAGCCTATGGGGATTCCCTTGTATGTAAATATCTTCTTTCTCTTGATGCATTTAAAATTCCACTTTATCATTTTATCATATTTGCCATTTTAATTACTATATGTCTTGGTCGACCTCCTTGGGTTGATTTTGTTGGTAGGTGTCTCTGTGTCCTGGGTCTGGATTTCTGTTTCCTTTCAGAACTGGGATGTTTTCAGCTATTATTTCTTCAAATAAAATTTCTGACCTTTTTTCTCCTTTTGGGATCCCTATAATGTGAATATATTATGCTGATGGTGTTGCTGAGTTTCCTAAGTATATTTTCATTTATTATTATTTTTGTTCTTTCTCCTGTTAAGCTTGATTACTTTCCATTACTCTGTCCTCCAGGTTATTGATCCATTCTTCTGCTTCCTCTAGTCTACTCTTTATTACATCTAGTGTATTTTGAATTTCAATTTTTGGGTTCTTCATCTCTGATTGGTTCTTTTTTATATTTTCTATCTCTTTGTTAAAGGTCTCACTGAGGTCCTCCACTCTTTTCTCATGTCCAATGAGTATCTTTATGACTATTACCTCAAATTGTCTGTCAGTCATATTACTTATCTCTGTTTCATTTAGCTTTTTTGCTTCTGATTCTGTCGTGTTTTTCCATTTCTTTCATCTTCCTCCATCTGTTTATTTTGGCTAGCTCTCTGTGTCTGTTTCTGTGTGTTAGAAAAGTCATCTATATCTCCTGCTCCTTAAAGAGGTGGCCTTCTGAAGAAGATGTACTGTAGTGCCCTCCAGTGCAATGTCCTCTGTTCACCAGAACCTGGTGTTTCAGGAGTGTCTCCTGTGTGTGTTGCCTATACCCTGCTGTTTTGGCTAAGCCACATTTCCCTTCCATCTAGTAGTCTGCAACTGGACTCTCTTTGCCTGTTGTTGACAAAGTTTGTCTCTTGTTGTTAGTGTGTCAGTCTGGGGCTGCCTTGGGCCTGAATTGTCAGGCCAGGTGTTTGTCAGAGATGCAGCAGCAACAAAGTACTGGGTCTTTCTCTGCTGTGTCTCTTGAGAATCTTTTGTTGGTGGGCAGGGCCTGCAGTCAGACCAGATGTCTGCCCCCAGCCCATGCTGGGGACATAGTGAAACAAGTGTGTGTAGTTATCTTCCCCTCTCCTTGGGAGAGGAATCCCTTGGAATGGTGCTGGCCCATTAGGAATGCTTGCACACTTGCCGTCTTGTGGCACCACTTTGGATAGGCTCCAGCCAATGGCTTATTGGAGGATACGTGACCATAGGAGAACACAGGGCAGGGTATACTGTTAGCAATTTAGGTAGTGATTGTTGGAGCTGAGCTAGTGCCTGCGGGTGTCCATGTGTCTAGGCTAGGGTAAGGAGTGTGGAAATTGTGCCTATCAGCTTCTGTTTTCCTGGAGAGGTTTCCTAAAAATACCTGCGCCTCTAGTACATGCTCTGAGATTAGTAAATAAATCTCCTTCAGGTATGCGTCAGGCATTTTTCAAAGTGCTTCTCTGTGATGTATCTAAGTGGGGATGTTGTGCTGTATCTCGAATGGCAGCTATATCTCGAATATCACCCTCTGAGTTGTTTCAGACCTGAGCTCATTGTTTTTTAAACTTCTAAGTGTTAAGCTCCACTGATTGTATGAACTTGTGAAATTAGGTCCCATTGGTTTTCAAAGCCAAATCTCATGGGGATTTTTCTTCCCTGTGTGGGTTCCCCGGGTCTGGGGTGCTTGGTGTGAGGCTCTATTTCTCTCCTGTCTCCTTGTCTGTGGTGTCCTTCCCTCCTATGTATAGTCCCATGGATCTCTTTAGCTCTGGACCATGTCTTTGTCCCCCCTTCCCTCTTTGATGTGGACTCTTGTCTGCATTTAGCTGTGGAGGGCCTGTTCTTCCAGTTTCCTGGTTATTTACATTGTTGTGGGTGCTGTCTAGTTGTATTCAGGGGATGAAGTGAGCATAGGATCTCCCTACTCCACCACCCACCTACTCCAGTCCCTACCCCCAACACTGGGGAGACTCCTCTGTTTTACTTAAATTTTGTAATCTATTTCACATATATCCAACATCAAATCTGCAAGCAAGGTATATTCAATAATTTCTAGCTACTATTTTTGTTCCTTCCATTCTATTCTTTCCTTCTTTCAACAAAAAGGTTCTACTGTTTATATACATATACACCTTTAAGTCTTCTTTATTTCAGAATGTCTTTTTTTTTGAATTGTAGTATTATTGTTTGTTTTATTTTAGTTCCTTGGTTATGCTCTCTCCCTTCATTCTTTTAAAAAGTTATTTGTATATATTTCCCTTAACCCTTCTATGTCTCTCTTCATTTGTTACTGTCAATTTTTTCCTTTTTTCCAATTTGCATTTTTTATGGCATTATTTTGTTTATCACGTTTATCCACTCTTATGTTCTTTCTGGCTTACCCTTTGTTACATATTTTTATTTTTTACCTAAGTAATTTAAGTTTATTACATGAATTTTTATTTCCACTTCTTTCTCTGTGTTCTCTTAGCTCTCTTTCCGATTTTTCTTCTCGCCCATTTGTGTTTCTTATCTAAATAGGATTTTTGCAATGCTTTCATACCTTTTAAAAAAATTATTTTAGCTCCTTTCTTTAAATGTTAATTCACAGCTTTCATTTGTTGTGGGAGCACGTTTTTCTGGTATTTCTTCATCTGTTTGTGTATACACTTTCCTGCTCATTTTTTGCTTCTTATACTAATTTATTATGAGACTTGAATGTAACTATTTTCTATTGCATGTGTTGAAGTGAAGTGAGTCTTTGCCCCTACGTGCTTAGGAAGGAAGTGTGGCAGATAATGACAGTGCTGCCCTGGATCCCGAGTCACTCCCCAGCATCAGTGTGATTGAGTTCCAGCAGCCTGCACCTGTGTCCCTTTCTCAGCTATTCCTTACTTCATGCCATGAACTCCTATGCATTTGTGCTGAGCCCTCATATGTCAAGTCCTTGGGAAACAGACCCTGTGTGACCCTGTTCTGGATTATTCTTATATGCTATCAGCTCAGGTGATGGGACTTTGAGAAGATTTTGGCAGAAGATAGAAAAGATAAAAGAGTGATAATAATGTGCAAGGCACCCCCAATAGATGTCGTTTAAGAGAGCAAAGCATTTCAACTTTTCTCCTGAGTCCTATCTTTGACATATCCTTAATCAGCCATGTAGAAACACTCAGTAACCTCGCTGCATGCTTGATTGGGAAAACACACACATCCTTACCAAAGAAAATAGGGACTTAATTAGAGATAATTGACCTTTTTATATACATTTTAGAGGATAACTGAACACACTGAAGACTTATTTATTGATACCATATGGCACTGCCTCACAGTGATACTCAAATCATGTAGAACAAGGCTAATCAAAACTAAATAGTTCATCAAAAGGTCTTCCATTGTAAGATGCCGCTGTTTAATTCGGGAAGCTTTTAGATATCTCCTTGGACCCAAAAGTGCTTTCTACATTCTTTTACTGAAAGCACGTCAAGTTTCTAGTAAGGCAGCCTGCAAAAGTTATCTATGATTTTCAAACCATAAGTGTCATTTTCCTGCTTAACATCATTAATTTATCAGATATATGGGCTTTTTTGAGATTTGATGTCTGAACTTATTTATTTGTCACTCTCAGAAAATTTCATTTTTAACTGGACTCAGAAGTAGACGCTCACAGAGAGGATCGCCTCTGTGTTCTGGCAATCTGTTCCTAGCATTTTTCTTTGGCCTCTTCCATTCTCTTGGCCAAGTTGCAGCCTCTTTCTTATTTTCCTTAGTCTGTTTTTTCTTCAGAGTTATGAGGCACGGTAGTATCAGTGCGTCCAGGAGTATCCTTCTCCCCTATTTTCACAATGACCAACTTGAGAACACCGAGACTGGCATCCACAGTGCAACTCAGAACAGATGTCTGCTTTCTTTCTCAGTCTACCTTGCTTTGTAGCAGGAATGTCACTTAGAGCAGCAGGAGGACATGGCCGTGGGTCAAGACACCCTGCTTCATGCAGATGCCTTGTTTGTCATTGCCACCACTGATCGGACAACGAAATCCTTCCATCCCTCACCCAGAGCATCAGCAGTAACGTCTCCAGCCATATGCTTCTCATAAAAAGTATGAAGTTTGCATTCACTGTCCACTTCAGTGAGTTTCTGGCATACAGTAGCTGGGAAAGAGATATGTTCAGCTTCAGCCCGAAGCATCCTACCACCTCTGAGGCACCACGAAAAAGAGTCAAATATGTTTTTAATAACACTTGCACAACTACTGTCATTTCTGTGCTAAAGATTTCAAAGGTAGCAGCCACCACACCTGCTCTCAAAGAATTGACATACTTTGCCTTTGACATCTGATTTGCAAGAAAAAAAAAAGATGTGTCTATGCAGGGTACGTGTTGGGAGTAAATGTTAAGAGAAGATTTGGGGTGGCTCATGGAACTTCTGAAAGCCTTGGCACTTGGAAGAACCAGGCTCAGAGAAGAGAAAAAGAGAAGCTGTCAAGTCAGACCCAGAATTAAAAGTCACAGCACATGAACCAGCCCAGTAAGGACACCACTGATGGTGCACTTTTGCAACTGTTACTCTAGAGAATATACTTCTTCCGATAAAAGAAACAGCAGCAGTAACAAAAACTCTCCATTCCTGCTTTCCTGAATTTTTTTTTTTTGGGGGGGGAGGTTACTGACTCCAGAAGCAATATTTTAGGCAGGTATCTAGGTCATGTCTTTATCCAAGCTGTCAGGAAATGTAGCTTTATTAATGGGTGGCAGGCTCAAAATTTAGAAGATGGGTAATTTCCCAAACATAAGTAGATGGTTCATAGAATATGGAGAAATAAAGACAATGAATATTGACTATGTACCTTTAACATGCTGCAACAAAATTCGAAGTAATATGGAAGAACATATTGAAATGATTTCCAATCAGTAAAAATTAGTCAGAAAAATACCCGAGCTCAGATTTAAGACACATATGCATGTATAATTTTAATGGCATAAAGTCATTATTTTATGGTTTCCTCCAAGTATTAAATGAATACATTTTGCTTAGCTGCTAGTAATTTAAAACATTTTTTTAGTATCAGCAATTATTTATAGAATGTTAAATATATAATATTATATAATAATACATTAATATTATATGCAATATGAAGTAATATTATGTTTTTTTATGTTATATATTACCTATAGATTACTTCACATTTCATATTTTTAAAAGAACTAATCAGTTTACCTGCTCTTGAACTATGTAAGTATAAAATCTAACTTTTTAGAATGGCATTAAAACCTTTTGTAATCTGTTCCCAACTTATCTTTTTGGTACCACATTCTGTTATTCTCTTCCATAAGACTTACGCTTTAATGTAACCTATTTTCTAAATGTGACATATATTTTTATAATTCTATGTATTTGCTTGTGGTTTTACCTTGACCTAGAAGATTCTACCTCCTACTTGACCTCCTAAGAGAATATAATTGACATGTTAAAACACAGCAGGAATGCCACTTTCCCTGTGAGCCTTTGCCAACTTTTTTGGAAAAGAAAATAGATACCCTCACAGTTATGTTAACTTTTACTTTTTACACTAGCAATATATCTTACAATGGTTTCACAGGTGAGTTTTTTGCAAAGTATGAGGTCTTCAGGACATGGGATTGTATCTTATATTTGTGTATGTGTGTGTAAAAGTGCCTAGAAAAATGTAAATGTTTAGTAAATCTTTGTTAAATTAATATTATTAACAAGGAATGACAAGGGATTAGAAAATGTCTCTCGTCTGCTGATTTTTTTGAGAGAGAGAGAGAAAGAAAGAGAGAGAGAGAGTCAGTGGGAGAGGGAGAACGAGGATCTTAATCTTAAGCAGACTTTATGCCCAATGCATAGCATGATGTGGGGCTCGATCTCACGACTGTGGGATCACGACCTGAACTAAAACCAACACTTGGATGCTTAACCGACTGAGCCATCCAGGTGCCCCTCTCATTTGCTGCTTCTTGAAATCTTACCAAAAATTCCAATGTGGTATATACTTATTATTTTTTGTGTAGAAGTTTTCCAACAGTGTATGAAATAGAGAATTTCCATAACCACAAAATAAAATTGTGATTCTTAATATATACTGTATTCAAAGATTAAATTATAGTAGTTTGAAGTGGGACAGTTGATAAATATTAAACTAACTAGAATGTAAAATTAGTCATTTATTGACTCTATGCATATTTATGCAGATATTACACACACTCAGTATGTTAAATGTCCCTTGTTGTTTTCATTCAATATCCACATATACTGGATTAGAGCCATACAGGAAACGAAGGAATTTAGGTTACGCTAGAAGAGTCAATTTTAGATGAATTATTTTCTCAAAATACACTAGTGTTTGTTTGGGACCAATGTGAATTTTGTCCTTTCTCCTTCACTTCCCCCAAACCTCTACTCCCCTCGTTTTGTTATCTGTTAATGTGCTGGTGCACATCATTACATTGTCAGGTCACTTGTGAATATTTGCCAGGAAGTGATGGCATTTGTGGGCTTCTAGCATCCAGCCGAAGATAGTTGCCTTCGCCATCAGTTAAAATAATAACAACCATCATTTACTAAGTAAAGAGTGAGAGGCAGATATTGGGTAAACATGTTATAAGCCTTAGCTGTTTTAATCCTTGAAACAACATTTTATTTTTTTATTTTTTTATTTATTTAAAAAAAATTTTTTTTAACCTTTATTTACTTTTGAGACAGAGAGAGACACAGCATGAACGGGGGAGGGGCAGAGAGAGACGGAAACACAGAATCAGAAGCAGGCTCCAAGCCATCAGCCCAGAGCCCGACGCGGGGCTCGAACTCGAAGACCGCGAGATCGTGACCTGAGCCGAAGTCGGACGCTTAACCGACTGAGCCACCCAGGCGCCCCTGAAACAACACTTTAAAAAGCATTGCAATGTTATCATGTTAACCCATGAGAAGATTGATAGTGGGAGTGGTTATATTATATAATAATCAGGGCTTGAACCAGGTTTTACTGGGTTTATACATCTGCAAAGACTTGTCCTTTCCTTGCATTATCACTCATGGGGAAAACGTAATTCAAAAAACAGCTCTTGCAAGCTTCTTCAGATTCTCATCTCTCTATACGGCCTCTCCGTTAGCTGAGGTCTACAGTTATGATCATTATGGGTGTGCTTCTGCCTGGGCTGACTTTTCCCATTGAGAGTTTGTATTACCACACCCATCTGGTTAATAACCACACTCATGTTTTTGTCCTATAAATGCCAAAAGATAAGAGATATCACTCAGGTTGTTATTCCAGGTAGGAAGTAAGGATGCAGAGTTAGCAAACAAAACCTATTATCTGTTAACAAACACAATCTATTTCCTTAAGTTGCTGGAACAGAATACTTAGTGGTCAAAGTAACTGAAGGCTAACTGACATGATCCTGATGTAGTGGAGTAGCTGATTTTAGACTTCCCTCCCGTAGTAAACAATTATGCAACTGGAAAAACTTATGGAGAAACAGTTATTATGCAGCAGATCATGAAGGACTGCTAGTCTGAAGTGAAATGAAGCTCCACATTTACTGCAGCTTTTTGCCTGGGAGCATTTTCTAAACTATGATGCAGAGAAATAAAGTACAAGAACAAAAGCCAATCTCACTAGATGAAGAAAACAGAGAATGGAGTGCAGAATTGCCAAGGCAGCTGGAATTTGCAAGACATGGCACTGGGAGGTTTCAAGATTTACTATAAAGCTACTGTGTATAAAGCTGTGATAATTAAGAGAAGGTGGTTATCGGCATCAAAATAGAAAAACAGCTCAAAGGAATAGACCAGAGAATCTAGACATGGCCTTATAAATATATGGCCAATTTTAATTTTTGACAATAGCACCAAAAGAAATCAATGAGGAAAGTGAGTTATTTTCAACAAAATGGTGGTGTAACGCTGGATATTTTATGAAAAGAATGAAGTTTGATTTCAAACTGGCACCAAGTTAAAAATTGCAACAGATAAATCTTTGACCTAAACACGAGAGCTACAATTTCGGAACTTTTAGAAGAAAGCACGGGAGAATACTTTTTCACATCGTGGTTAGCAAAGAGTGTTATGTCACAAAAGGTGCTGTTAGGGATTGCATTGTGTCCCCCTTCCCAAATTCTCATGTTGAAGTCCTAATTCCCAGGACCTCAGACTATGACCTTATTTGGAAGTAAAGTTTTGCAGATGTAATTGGTTAAATTAAGATGAGGTCATTAAAGCGGGACCTAATCCAAAATTATTGATGTCCCTATAAGAAGGGGTCATTTCAAAATAGACTTACTCAGAAGGATGGTGTAAAGACACAGGGAGAAGACAGCTCCCCACAAGGCCAGGAGAAAGGCCTCAGAAGAAATCAACCTTCTTGATAGCTTGATCGCAAACTTCTAGCTTCCAGAACTCCAAGACAATACATTTTTCTTATTTAAATCATCCAGTGTGTGATGCTTTGTTATGGCAGCCCTAGCAAACTAATACAGGTACTAACCATAAAAGGGGGAGGAAAACCCTAAAATGATCAATTAGATCTCTTATAAAAATTCAAAAAAAACCTCAACAAAAGGCACCATTAAGAAGGTGAAAATGAAAGCAACAGAAGCCAAGAAAATATCTGTGGCATACGTATCACATCTATTTAACAAAGGACTCTTGTGCAAAATATATAAAGTTGCCTTACAAATTATAATACTCAAATAACCTAATTTAAAAATGCACAGAAGTCTTCAACTGGTACTTTATATAGAAAAAGATGCCAGAATGCCAAATACATAAATAAATACATGGTCAACATTATTTGTCATCAGGAAAATATACATTAAAACCACAATGAGATACCACCCTACTTTCACTAGAATTCCTAAAATTAAACACACACACACACACACACACACACACAGGCACACACCCACACTGACCATACCCATTGCTAGGAAGGATATGGTTGCAAGCATGGATCTCAAAAGTTGATAGTTCATATTTAAAATAATGGAACTTCTTTTGGATACTATTGTTTAATTCTAATGCATTTAATCTTACGCTAACCTTATGACACAACAATTCCACTCTGAGTCACCAAGCTTATGTCCACAAAAAGAATGATACAAAATATTAGCCTTATTCATAAGAGCCTAAGCTGGAAATAACCCATACTTCCATCCATTGCAGAATGGACGGACAAATTGGCATACTTATACAATGGAATACTATTCTACAATAACAAAAATGATTCACTGATATATGCAAAAACATGGCGAATCTCAAAAGCATTATAAATTGTGAAAGAAGACAGACAAAAAAGTACATATTATGTTTCTCCACATATATAAAGTTCAACAATAGGCAAATATTTTATAATGGGGACAGAAATTTGAATAGTAGTTGTCTATGTAGAGAGAAGCTATTGACTAGAAGGGGCCCTTAGGCATATTGAAATACATCAGCACTATCATATAAAGATCCAATATTAAAATAAAAAAAAAATTGGGACATCTGGGTGGCTCAGTCGGTTAAGCATTGGACTCTTGATCTCAGCTCAAGTCTTGATCCCAGGGTTGTGATTTCAAGCCCTGAGATGGGCTCTGCACTGAGAATGAAGCCTACTTAAAAAAATAATTGAAAAAATACAATTAACAAAATTAATAAATCAAAAATAAAATTACCAATGAACTGGGATTGGGCATGTGGAGTTTAAAATTTGAAATGTGATAACTTCTCTATTTTCATGGCACAATGATTTTGATTAATCATATAGCTAAAGAATGACCTTTATATCCTCTTACTGGGCTAAAAACCATTATTATAACCAAGGGTGACTGAAAAGATTGAAATATTTATGGGGCATGGTGAAGCAGACTGTAGAAAAATGATATATTTAGATAGTATCTCTATGTACACTTATCTCTATATTTATACCTACAACTCTATCAATACCTTTATTCATATGTAAATCTCCATGATTGAGAGAATCATGGGAAGAAGAAACATTGGATCAAAGATAAAAGTTTCCTATGAATTTCTTTGACATTACACGTTTATTTTTTCCTATTCTTAGCACATTTTGACTTTGAGTTCCACAATCTACCTATAGTGGTTCAGTGACTATTTCTTGATTAATTTCTTTTCAGTACTGATTAGATGTGTACAAACTTAAATATGTGGCCTATTAATCACTTCAGTATTTGTAATCAAATGCACTTTACAAGTGATTTATTCACATGTTCAAGAACTTCTGTTTGTAGGCTGCTGAAGACAAAAGGTTTTTTCTTCTAGACATGTTCAATGACCCCAGAGTCTACTTCATGCATTAACTGATGGTTAGCTATTTTTCTCAGATATACCTGATAAAAATCTGTACAGAGTTAGATGAACTGGAAAACACTAAATATAAACTAACTTTTTTTGATAAGTTTTGATAGCAAACGGAAGCTCAAGGATCACTGAGGATTTTAGTTGGCAGGTGTTTGCAAAGGGTCATTTACATGTGATAAGTTGTAAACACCTGTTTCCACTTAAATCACTTAAAAGAAGGGTGGAAAAAGGTGACTTCTGCCATCTTTCTTAAACTTCCAAATGACTTCCAGGTGGTAAAAAAAAATCGGCATAGAATTTTATCAAAAATTGTGCTCTAAAATTTTTCCATTTTTAGAAGTCCTGAGTCTCAAAATTTGGAGTTAACAGTTCCACATCTCTGTGAGGATTGAAATTGAAATCGTATTTTTGATGGTTTCAAAATCATCTCTGCTTTGCTTTTTTTAGAGTTACATGTGTATGCATCTTATGAGTGAAATACAACTATGGCTTTATTTTCAATGAACCTGCTTCTACACAGCCTTCAGACTTTTTTCCGATCAATAGAAAGCTATTGGACTTTATGCAGTAAACAAGAAATCCCATATGAAACTATGCAATATATTCACTAATTCTATCATTTCTACTGTTTGCTCTACCATGTAATAATTATAGAAACCAACTATGAAAAAAATCAAGGTCACAAAGTCCAAATTTTTTATCTTATAGGTGGAATATGTAAGGGAACAAATGATAGAAAAGAACGTTTACACTATAGGTATTTTGGCTCAGTTCTATGCTTATATTATCTTAGCTCAGTGCTTCTGATATGCCATTTTTCCCTCGTTTCAAATATAAACCCATTTATGCACAAAATGTTACTGGTTCAGCTTAAACATATACTCATGCAGTTCATTAAGGATCTGATGTTAATTTTTCTAAGAAGGACATACTGCCTTACTTACTTTTCACAAAATGAGAATAGGGGAAATTAACGAATAAAGTGCCTCAAAAAAGAATTTAAGACCATTTTTCTTCTTACCCACTTTGTTCTGTATTTTAAGGTTATAATATTTGTTCTGGGATGAATCCTGGATCAGGCAGCCAAGTATGTGGATTTATTGAGGAGGGTGGTTGCCTTGAGTTGGAAGAGATATGTCACGAATAGGAGCTACATAGGCCACTTTTATTTAATAAACTTTATTTATTTTGAGAGCAAAAGAGAATGCACATGAGCGGGGAAAGGACAGAGACGGAGAGAGAGAGAAAATCCCAAGCACGCTCTCCACTGCCAGTGCAGAGCCCGGGGCAGGGCTCAAACCCACCAACAGTGAGACCATGACCTGTCACTAAGAAGTGAAGACGACCACTGTACTTAAATTCCAGAGAAAGGAAAAAAAAGCAATCAAGATTAAGTGGTAAAGTAAGAAGTAAAATGAGTATCTGATATCACAAAAAATAAAGGAACATTGCTTCAAGAAATAGGAAAAGGTTAATACCATGGAATGCCTCTGACTAGTAAAGATGAGAACTGAAAATGAACTTTAGTGTCTTTAGCAAGAGCTATTATTTATTTATTTATTTATTTATTTATTTATTTATTTTTTAATTTTTTTTTCAATGTTTTTTATTTATTTTTGGGACAGAGAGACACAGAGCATGAACGGGGGAGGGGCAGAGAGAGAGGGAGACACAGAATTGGAAACAGGCTCCAGGCTCCGAGCTGTCAGCACAGAGCCCGACGCGGGGCTCCAACTCACAGACGCGAGATCGTGACCTGGCTGAAGTCGGCCGCTTAACCGACTGCGCCACCCAGGCGCCCCATATTTATTTATTTTTAATATATGAAATTTACTGTCAAATTGGTTTCCATACAACACCCAGTGCTCATCCCAAAAGGTGCCCTCCTCAAGCAAGAGCTATTTTAATGAAGTGTTTAGGATGGAAAAAAGATTGAACTGTATAAAGAAATGATTTGGAAATATAGGGGGGAAAAGCAGGAAATGCACATTTCTAGAGTATGGACTACAGCAGGGTTTCGAAAAGACATGGTAGCAGTTGTCCACAGGGTTGGAAGGGTGTGTCAGCCCTCAAGAATCTAGATTATTCCCATTAAGGAAATATTTACCAGATCATAATTATTTAATCATACATTTTTTACTGAGTCTCCATGTGATTAGCCTGGCCATGGCCCATCAGTCATACAACCCCTTTAAGTGAGGAATCTGCAAAAGCGGTTGAAAAAAATATACAGCAAATGTTTGAAAACATATGCCAATTCTTCAATATGAATTCTCCTCGATTTTCTGTTTTCTTTTTTTTTAACTTGTTTTATTATTTTTTTTATATTTACATCCAAATTAGTTAGTGTAGAGTGAAACAATGATTTCAGGAGTAGATTCCTTAGTGCCCCTTACCCATTTAGCCCCTCCCCCCTCCCACAACCCCTCCCGTAACCCTCTGTTTGTTCTCCATATTTATGAGTCTCTTCTGTTTTGTCCCCCTCCCTGTTTTCATATTATTTTTGTTTCCCTTCCCTTATGTTCATCTGTTTTGTCTCGTAAAGTCCTCATATGAGTGAAGTCATATGATTTTTGTGTTTCTCTAATTTCACTTAGCATAATCCCCTCCAGTTCCATCCACGTAGTTGCAAATGGCAAGATTTCATCTTTTTGATTGCCTTGTAATACTCCACTGTGTGTGTGTGTGTGTCTGTGTGTGTCTGTGTGTGTCTGTGTGTGTCTGTGTGTGTCTGTGTGTCTGTATATCACATCTTCTTTATCCATTCATCTGTTGATGTACATTTGGGCTCTTTACATACTTTGGCTATTGTGGATAGTGCTGCCATAAACATGGGGGTGCATGTGTCCCTTCAAAACAGCACACCTGTATCCCTTGGGTAAATGCCTAGTACTGCAATTGCTGGGTCGTAGGGTAGTTCTATTTTTCTTTTTTTTGAGGAACCTCCATACTGTTTTCCAGAGTGGCTGGACCAGCTTGCATTCCCAGAATTATCCTAGATTTTAGAGAACTTAAGAGTCATTCTCAAATTACACCCTATCTTAGGTTACATTCCCAGTAAGCTAAAGCTGAGATAGAGCTTCAGGTGTAGAAAGTTTAGTAAAGATGATCCTTGGGGTTAATACCTGTGAAGGAGTAAGGAAAGTAGAACCAGGTGGAGTGAACTGCTATTCGATCACACACACACACACACACAAATTACAGCTGATACCTCAGGGTCCTCTGGAGCTGAAGTATCTTCATAGCTGTCCCATCTTCAGGCAAGCATACCAGACTTTTTATACTTTCTATATCTAGTAGTGACTGGTATTAGAGTAGCCTCAGAAGAGGTGACATGACCTTAAGCAAGGCGGTACTCTTAGGCTGATCGCAATCCCTAAAGAGAGATCCAACTGAGAACTCTCAGTCACAATCCACAGTAACTGGAACAATGAGTAACCAGTCCTTAAATAAGGGTCTGGGTGCTGTGCCACAATATTCACTTGATCCACTTACTCCATATAATGCCTTCTGGAAAAAGCTCTTTCAGGATGTAGTTGGTTTCTTTTTTTCTGGGAAAATCAACACAAGAAACGTTAACAGGTGAACTCATGGTCTTGTCGAGTCCCACAGTCAGGCACTTTCCTTCTTCCCGGGGCCAGTGAGGAACTCTTTGTCAATTGATGTGAATCTTCTAAGAACAGTATACCCTAGCTTAGTGTGCTGTGAGTCTGCATTGTGATTCTACATTTGGGCATCCGTAAACTCTACTCTGGATCTTTCTCCACCATTGATACAGCAACTTACATACCAGCCCGAAAGGCTGCAGAGCCCTGTCTTGCTCTGTACCTTAATCCAAGCAGGCAGCTTTCTGTGTTATCAGTTAAGTTGGTCAGAATGATAGTCTCAAGTATGCAATATGCGTCTCCCAAAACTTGCAGAACCAAAAAAAAAAAAAGTTTTCTGAATGACTTGAAGTAATTATGAATATGAATTAGATAAACGGTAAAAATTTATCTTTCCATCTGATGAAAATAGTAAGGAATGTGATTTTGATAGGACAGACATTTATGTGGAGTTAAGAAATGTGATATTGATGGGACATCAATTTATGAGAATGACTCTTAAGTTGTTCTCTAAAATCGAGGAGAATTCATATTGAAGAATTGGCATATATTTTCAAACATTTGCTGTATATTTTTTTCAACTGCTTTTGCAGATTCCTCACCTAAAGGGGTTGTATGACTGATGGGCCATGGCCAGGCTAATCACATGGGAAGCTCTAATACATATGGAGACTCAGTGAAAAATGCGTGATTAAATAATTATGATCTGGTAAATATTTTCTTAATGGGAATAATCTAGATTCTTGAGGGCTGACACACCCTTCCAACCCTGTGGACAACTGCTACCATGTCTTTTCGAAACCCTGCTGTAGTCCATACTCTAGAAATGTGCATTTCCTGCTTTTTCCTTTTTTTCCTTTCTCTGGAATTTAAGTACAGTGGCCGTCTTCACTTCTTAGTGTGTATTTGTTTCCTATAAGACTGCATTGAATCCTTAGCTTCAAATATTCTTTCTCTGCTGATAATCCTACTTATTAGCCCCACTGGATATCTCACAGTAATCTCAAGCTCAACATGTCCAACAAGTATTTGCTAATATCCAAATGTCTTGTAGTTTAAAACAAGATTCTTTTCAAATGTGTCTTAGCTCAGTGAATGAGACCACTATCAATTTATAACAGAATACCATAGACTGGGTGGCTGAAACAACAAACATTTTTTTCTCACAGTTCCAGAAGCTGGGAAGTTCAAGATCAAGATGCTGGCAGAATAAGTATATGATGAAACCCCACTTCCTGGTCCTTCTGTTTGCAGATGGCCATCTTGTTGTCTCTTCACATGGAAGGAAGAGAGATAGTCTCGCTCTAGTCTGTTCTTACAGGGGCACCAATTCCAATCCTGAGGGCTCCACCCTCAGGACCTAATTACCTTCCAAAGGTCCAACCTCCAAATACCATCACACTGGAGATTACGGCTTCACAAGTAAATTTGGATGGGAGGGGTCATACACATTCAGTTAATAGAAGTCATCCTCAATCCTTCACTCTCTCAAAAACAGCAAAAGAGTCAAGCAACAATCAAACAATACACTGCCTAGGTTTTCTATATTACGTCTATCAAATCCACCTACTTGTATTCATCCCCATTGTCACTATGGTTTCCAGGTCATCATCTCTTCATGGACCACTATAATGATCTCCCTACTTGGCTCTCCTGTTAACAGGAACTCACTTCAAAGCCATTGCTTACAAGTAGGCAGAGTAATCTTCTAAAATGCAAAGCCAATCCTATTTCCCAGTTTTTAGAAACCATTTAATGTTGTCTCATTG
This sequence comes from Neofelis nebulosa, assembly GCF_028018385.1. Classification (NCBI taxonomy): domain Eukaryota; kingdom Metazoa; phylum Chordata; class Mammalia; order Carnivora; family Felidae; genus Neofelis; species Neofelis nebulosa. The sequence goes on from NC_080785.1 coordinate 10,138,069, forward strand.
ATTTTAAAGTTCTGAATAAAGTTTGCAAAGTCCTTCCCTGCCAGCTTCTTCTTGGTTTAGCCACCTCATTTCATATCAGCCACAATGAACTTCCCATTCTTCAAATACACTAATTTCTTCCAAGCAGGTATTTTGCCCCTATTTTTTCTTTCCTGCTAGAATGTGCTATGCTACCCACCCCATCAATCAACCTCAGTTGCCTAATTAATTTCTATTTACCCATCAAGCTTATACTTAATCATCATTTTCATAGAGAATGATTTCCATGGTAGCATATCTAGTAAAATCTCTTTGTTCTATGGTAACATATATGTTCCTTTACTTCTGAATATTTACATCAGGTTTTATATTAATGTGATTGATTGATTTCCCTCTTCATGCTTCATTAGAATAAAAGCTTCATGAAAACAAGGTCCCTGTTGGTTTTTGTTGATTTATTTCCTCAAATTTAGCCTATTATTTGACATAATGTAGATATTCAATTATTTCTTTATGGATAGAGTAAGTATATGAATAATTCAGTCTGTAATCAATGTTTTATGTGATTTAGGGACAATTAAAATGGTTCATAATGAAAAAAAAAACTTACATATCAAAAATAATGCAAAAAGAGCACTCTACTAAAAATCTATTAAGGAGGCTTAATTAAATCCTCATAAGCCTCCTGGATGGATTGTATTTTCTAGTCACAATGCATGACTAAATTCATGGCTCTTTCAAAGTCACTCCTTCACTTGAGCACTGGCCAGGGAGAAAGAGAGAGGATCTGCAGAGGTTGGTATGGAGGGACATTGGCTTGGAGGTGAAAAAGGCCAAGAACCATGGAATGGGAATAGGAGGGAAAAGTGAAGTGTTAAGATTGTTACTCTTCGTCTCTTATACACAGTCCTAGTCAGATCGTTGCTGGTCATTGCATAATACAAAGGAAAAGGCGGTAGAGCCAGCTGGAAAAGTAAAAAATAAAATAAGTTTACCCCCTGTTATTTAGAGGAAGGGGTAGAGATTCAATTGCAAAAAATTCAAGTAGGAGATGAGCTTATGAGCATACAACTCTGCTTCATCATTAAAGAAATGAATCCAGGGGCGCCTGGGTGGCGCAGTCGGTTAAGCGTCCGACTTCAGCCAGGTCATGATCTCGCGGTCCGTGAGTTCGAGCCCCGCGTCAGGCTCTGGGCTGATGGCTCGGAGCCTGGAGCCTGTTTCCGATTCTGTGTCTCCCTCTCTCTCTGCCCCTCCCCCGTTCATGCTCTGTCTCTCTCTGTCCCAAAAATAAATAAAAAATGTTGAAAAAAAAAAAAATTAAAAAAAAAAAAAAAAAAAAAAAAAAAAAAAAGAAATGAATCCAGAAAAGTCAGAATACAATGGGACTTCTTGGTAAAGTTGGAATATAAAAACACTACTGCAAGGATCATTTTAGATGTAGACATGTTGACGAATTCCTTTTAACTACTAAAAGAAGATAAGGCTGCCTTCTTACCTGTCATCACTCGTGTTTAATGAGAAGTGGGAGATCCCGGATTAAACAATAAAGCAAGCAAAGTGAAATAAGAGAAAAAAAGATTAGCAGGGAGGATCCTATGTTATTTTTAATATGTAGGTTTACTCATAAAAATCAATAGCATTCCTTTCTATCAGTAATAAAAAATAAGGAAAAAATAGACAACCATTTCAAATAACAATAAAATCTATAGCATATCTTGGAAATTATCTAAAATACACACAAAAATTTTATGGAGAAAACAGTTACGTATTTAAATTTTTTAAAGCAAATTATGTAGATCTCAAATGCATAAAAGTTTAACAAAACTGAAATGAGTATAATATATTTATTTGTAAAATAATAGCATATGTGTATATATTTTTAAAAATTTTGTTTGTTTATTGAGAGAGACAGAGATAGCACACGTGGAGGAGGGGCAGAGGGAGAGGGAGACAGAGAATCCCAAGGAGGTTCCATGCTGCCAGCGCAGAGCCCGACATGGGGCTGGAACCCAGGAAACTGCAAGATCATGACCTGAGCTGAAACCAAGAGTCATAAGCTTAATCGACTGAACTACCCACATGCCCCAGCACATGTGTATATTAAAGCACCCATACAGCAGAGGAGAATATCATTCAAAGATTAACATCCAGTGGTGCTGGGTGGCTAGTCGGTTAAGTGTCTGACTTTGTCTCAGGTCATGATCTCAGTTTGTCGGTTCGAGTCCCGCATCCGGCTCTGTGCTGACAGCTCAGAGCCATGAGCCTGCTTTGGATTCTGTGTGTCTCTCTCTCTCTGTCCCTCCTCTGTTCATGTTCTCTGTCTCTCTCTCAAAATAAATAAACATTAAAAAAAAAGATTTACATCCAAATAAATACATGGTAGCTGGATTTTAAAAACCCACTTTATAACGTCGCACGAGTTACTTATAGGAGCAAGGGGGATGGGATTGGAGATGAGGATTAAAAGAGAAATATACACTTTAGAAATAAAAAAAATATTCTGTATTCTTGAAATGGTTGTATTACTTCTTAAGAATGAGTAGGCCAGTAACGCTGGATCAGAGAACCCTCTCTGTCTCTGAATCTGAGTCTTTAGGATTCCATATTATTTATGCTTTAAAGTTTTTTTTTTTTAAGTTTTAATTTTGGAGAGAGAGAGAACGCTCTCAAATTATGTGACGTCCCATAGAGTAAGAAACTGGACAATAATTTCTTTCCATATAAAAATCTAAATGTAAGTGAAGTTAAATAAAATAATTTTTGTTGAAAAAGAATTTCTTTCAACTATTTGTTCTTTTCTATAGACGGAACAGCCTTAGGCAGAAACAAAGATGGAGGCATGCAACCTCCATGGTGGACGATGGCCAGGGTAGCCACATGGGCACCTTGAATTGATACAATGACTTAGTAAAATAGAAAATGGGATTATGCAATTATGGACCCATAAATATTTCTTTACACGGGAAATAGTGTGGTCCCTTGAGTACTACCGTATCTCTCCAAGCATGTAGTCAAAGGTGCTGTAAAAAGCAAAAGCTACGGGTCTGTACTTCTGGGCTCTTTCACCTGTGGATAAGGGTTCCGTAAAGCCTGCTTAGATCAGAGAAAATTGAATATGTTTTTATGACGAATAAAGGAAAACAGCAGTGAGCCACATCCACCTCTATTAAGCTTAACGTTATGTGAGTCTTTTGCAGTTCTTGTGTGCTAGGCTGATAGTAAACTAAAATTAAGACCATTTGTCTTTCTCTCCAGTTCTTGAACCTGGAAGAGCTTGGAACTGGTCTCCTTTGACTGCATCATATTTTGTTTCAGGACCTGTCAATCACTGCCTTAGTAACCTCCTGTGTTTTGATAATTAAAAGTCTCATGCTGCCTCTTAGATTATCCAAAAAAATCTGTTTTGGTTTTCTGCTGAGATCTGCCCTAACTGAATAGCATCTCATATCTGCACACTTTTGTTCCTTTTCATTTGCATTGAAATGGGTCTGCGTCATGTCCCAAATCCCTTATGGTCCCTCTGTGTGCAGTCAATTACACTGAAAAAGCTAATTTGTGCTAAGTTTTTAATGGTCCATTTTACTGCCCTTCTGAGAAATCATATTTATCTACAATACCAATCCCAAGTAATATGGTCAACCTGAAGGAATTACAGTACCATTGGAGGATGAGACTAATGAAAGCATTTCACAGAATGACCACACTTATTTACTCTCCTAAATCTCCAAGTGGTAGAGAGAAGAGGCATTTATAGAGAGAATTTCAGAAGAAAGTGGTTGATGTGGTTGTTGCCGCTAGAAAACTAAAGATAATTTCTCAGAGGATTCATAGTATAATCTCTTTCTTGTCTCCGGTAGCATCTTGATATGAACCTCAGTGCATAGAATCCTCCCATCTTAACACCCAGAGCATGACCCTTCAGACCTCTGTGCCTTATCATAGACTATTCCCTTTTCTTGCTTTGTCCTTTCTTTTCTTGTGAAATTGTGTTCGTTCTGTAAGACCCAGTTACCACACTACCTCCTCTGTAAGACACCCCTGATGTTCTCGGGAAAACTTGATCTTGCCTGCTTGTTTTTATTATAATTTGGGCCCAAAGATAAATAGAGCAGTTATCACACTGTATAAAAGTGGCCTGATAACTTCCTTTTCTCCGCTGGACCCAAACTGTTTGCTAGTTGGAAGCCTTCCATGTTCAACCTCGCATTCCTCAGAATGTGGTGTGGTGTCTGAACATAATAAAGTAAAGCCAATGAATGAATGAATGAATGAATGAACGAACGAATATAAGACCTTACAAAAATGTAACATAATGAAGGGACGGGGGAAAGGGCTTCTAGCCGTTATAGTAACAAGGATTACTGTAATGGTTAATTTTGTGTGTCAGCTTGACAGGGCCACAGGTGCCCAGATATTTGTATCACACATTTCTGGATATGTCTGTAAGGATGTTTCTATTTAAGATTAGCATTTGAATTCATCGGCTGAAAAAAGCAGATTGCCCTCCCCGAGGTGGGTGAGCATCACCCAGTCTGTTGAGGACCTGACAGAACAAGAAGTTTGAGGAAGGGAAAATTGACTGTATCTGCCTGCCTGCTTTGGCTGGATGTTGGCCTTCTCCTGCCCACCGACTGGAACTGATACTATTGATTTTCCTGGTCTGCAGGCCTTTGAATTTGGACTGGAACTATACTACCGGCTTTCCTGGGTCTCCAGTTTGCAGGTGGCAGATGGTGAGACACCTTAGCCTCCAAAATCATGTAAGTCAATTCCTTATAATAAATATCTCTCTCTCTCTCTCTCTCTCTCTCTCTCTCTCTCTCTCTCTCTCTTTCCCTCTCTCTCTCTCTCTCTCTCTCTCTGTATATGCATACAGATGACCCCCGATTTATGATGGCTCCACTTACGCTGTTTCAACTTGAAAATGATGTGAAAGAAATAGACTATTTAGGGGGAATCACACTTTTAATTTTGAATTTTGGTCTTTTCCCAGGCTAGAAATACATGGTAGGATAATTTCTCGTGAAGCGAGGCAGTGATGGCAAGCTGCAGCTCCCAGTCAGCCGCAGGGTCAGAAGGGGCAACAGCCGATAAGTTTGCAACCATTCTGTACCCACACGAACATTCTGGTTTTCACGTTCAGTACTGTATTCAATAAGTTATATGAGATAATCAATACGTTATTATAAAACAGGCTTTGTGTGAGATAATTTTGCCCAACTATAGGCTAATGTAAGTGTTCTAAGCAAGTTTAAGGTGGGCGAGGCTAACCTATGATGTTCGATAGGTTAGGTGTATTAAATGCATTTTCAACATACTTTATTTTCAGCTTACAATGGGTTTATTGGGAAGTAGTCCCATGGTAAGTTGAGGAAGGCTTGTATACGCATCCCCTAATGGTTCTATTTCTCTGGAAAGTCCTAATATTGTTACTGTCTTAGTCAATTTGGGCTGTTACAAAATATCATACACTGTGCGGCTTCAACAATAAACATTTACTTCACACGTTTTTGAAGGCTAGGAAGTCCAGATCAAGGTGCCAGCAGAGTTGGTGTTTAGTGGGAACTCTCATCCTAATTTGTAGACAGGCTTCTTCCCGGTCTGTCTATACCTGAGGGATGGAGAGGGGGCTCTGGTCTCTTCCTCTTCTTATAAGGACACTAATGCCATCATGGGGCTCCACCCTCATGACCTTATCTAAACCTGATTTCCTACCAAAGCCCCACCTCCAAGTTCCATCACACTGGGGATTGGGGAATAGGGCTTTAATACGTGAATTTAAGAGGCAGCAGACATTTGATCTATGGCAATTACTTAAGAAAAAAAATTATTCCCGCCCTAGAGGTATTATGCATATCAGTTTCATAAGTTACGTAATTGGGTTGCATTATGCTGAACTTTTTACAGGGAGCAATTACAGTGGGGTCTTGTACTTTGATAAGAGTGTATGAGTTCGGTTTTTGTTTCTCAAGCAAAAAAGGAGGGGGGGAGGCAGAGAGACAGAAAGAAAAAGGTACTCTGACTGCATTTTTTGACAAAAGAGAATGGTAATTTCACTTATGTAGATATTTACAAGAGTAAAGAGATGAAAAAGACAAGTTTCTAAGTCTAGTTGCTATTCATTTATGTGTCACTCATTTATGCCTCACTAACAAACTTGGAACAGTATTTGCTTCAAAGAAACTTGAACACAAAAAGTTGTTGAAAACTAATATTAGTCAATGAGTCAAAAACCTACCAGGTTGTGTGATGACTTCATGATGTATTTTGTCTCAAGCCAATGATATTAATCTTTCTTGTTCAGGGGTTTTTTAAATTCACTTTGGATCAAACAAAGCTATTATACTTTTTTTTTTTTTTTTTTTAAATTTTTTCTTTTTTCAACGTTTTTTATTTATTTTTGGGACAGAGAGAGACAGAGCATGAACGGGGGAGGAGCAGAGAGAGAGGGAGACACAGAATCGGAAACAGGCTCCAGGCTCCGAGCCATCAGCCCAGAGCCTGACACGGGGCTCGAACTCACGGACCGTGAGATCGTGACCTGGCTGAAGTCGGACGCTTAACCGACTGCGCCACCCAGGCGCCCCAATGTTTATTTTTTTAAGAGAGACAGAGAGAGAGACAGAGCATGAACGGGGGAGGGTCAGAGAGAGAGGGAGACAGAATCTGAAACAGGCTCCAGGCTCTGAGCTGTCAGCACAGAGCCCGACGCGGGGCATGAACTCACGGACCGCGAGATCGTGACCTGGCTGAAGTCGGACGCTTAACCGACTGCGCCACCCAGGCGCCCCGCTATTATACTTTTTTTACGCTTTGTGAACATCTGCTGCTTAATTATTCCCATTTTTGTTATTATTTCAGTTACTTCCAGAAAAGACAAGGTATTTAAATTGTAACTAAGGAGCAATCTTTATCCGCATGTAGGTATAAAAGAAGATTGTATTAAAATCTGGCAAGCACGTTGAAAAGAAAGACATTATTACAAAATTTAGAACTTTTTGTGTCTTGTAGAACATATGAAATTTAAATTAATATCATAAATACAAAAATGTATGGCTTAGTGGGCATAGTTCACATTAAGAAACAAAACTGAGGGGCGCCTGGGTGGCTCAGTCAGTTAAGCGTCCGACTTCAGCTCAGGTCACGATCTCACGGTCTGTGAGTTCGAGCCCTGCGTCGGGCTCTGGGCTGATGGCTCGGAGCCTGGAGCCTGCTTCCGATTCTGTGTCTCCCTCTGTCTCTGCCCCTCCCGTTCATGCTCTGTCTCTCTCTGTCTCAAAAATAAAATAAACGTTAAAAAAAAATTTAAAAAAAAAAAGGCAACAAAACTGAAAATATAATTGTCGACTCTTGCACTCTTTATAACACGTGACCAAGTCTGCAAAGATACCTATATTCCTGGAGATGAAAGGTTTTCACTCCAAGATGTGGTGTAGTCCATGAAGAAAGACCCACTCTGAAGACAGATAGCACTCCTGGGGCACCTGGGGGGGCTCAGTCGGTCAAGCAGCCAGAGGACTGTTGATTTTGGCTCAGGGCATGATCCCATGGTTCGTGAGTTCGAGCCCCATGTCGGGCTCTGTGCTGACAGTGAGGAGCCTGCTTGGGACCCTCCCTCTCCCTCTTTCTCTGCCCCGCCTCCTCTGTCTCTCTCTCTCAAAAATAAATTAAAAAAAAAAAAAAAGATACATAGCACTCTAAAATACTGTTTGAATATAGGATATTTGAAGAGATTCACTATAGCAATATATCTGAAATTTGTCATCTGGTTGTAACAGTACCTTTTGAATTATTTTCTCTATTAGTCTAATTAAGCATGGAAAATAATATAAATTCATAACAATTTTGAAGTAGGCTTTTAAAAAATGTATTACTTTGTTACATTTCTAATTGTATTCTGAAGATTTCTAGCATACTTTAACCAATTCAAATATCTGTATACCAGCAATTTGTTCAGCATCTACATCAGTCAGCTATTTAATTTTCTCTGAATATTATTTCTGAGTCATTGAGCTAGACATCTTGCTAATCATGCAGTTTATCTGCAGAATATGAATAGACGGCTTTTAGGATTGTGGTGACCCTCAGGAACGGTATTTTTGATGATCACACAAATCCTAGGAAATTTCTCTCCTTCTACCCTTTCTCTGCCCATGAGTAAGCACAGCTGTGGTTATTAAAATCCTGGAAAAAAATACAATGCTCTAATACTAGCCCTGTTGATCCCAGGAATTAAGTAATGCTTACTTTGCAATAAAACCAACTGTTAGGGAGTCACAAGACAGGAATTCTCCTGCCAGATTCCATGTCAGTGAGAAGTGGGTTGAACTAAATTAACGGTATCTTTGTCATTCCAATGTGGCAAACAGAGGAGACATTTTCACATTTTCCCCTATCCTCTGGAAACATTATGTATTGTTCCAAGTTGAATTAACAGTGCATCTATGTTCTTGACATACATGTGCAAATTGAGACTATTTTGTTAAGATATGATAATGTAGATATGCTGGGTATGAAATGCTCACGCAGCTACAATCCTGTGAACGCCTGCAGCTAGGGATCAGATTATTTGTTTAATGTTGTTAGGAAGAATCATTGCATCTATTGGCCTAGTGGTAAGGGATAGGAAGTTAAAAACTCCTCTGACCGTGATGCTAATCAGTATGAACTCTTCACTGGCCATGCACAATAGCAGAATATTCTACATGTAGAAAGTTGGCCATGACTTCTTAGCTTAAGCAAGGCAGCTAAAACCGTAGCACCGTGATGTTGGAGGCTGTGTTATGAGTTAAAATATGAAAAGCAGGGAAGCGAAATAAGACACAGTTCCCCGTTCCTCCTCCTAAGTGCAGTTAGTTAAATATCCCTGAAAATTATATATAAAACAAATACTAGAATACTGACAGGTAGGGACAAGAAGGCAGCCTGGTGAGAGATATCAGGAGCCACAGAGCTGGTACATGGTACCAGTTCCCTGGGTTTTCATTTTGCCTCATATGGACCCACATGGACCCCAGTGGACCCACACCTGAAGCTAAAGAAGTTAGCACTTCAGAAACTCCAATGTGGGTAAGATAAACAAAACAAAATAAAAAAAACCAAGCCTCAGCTAAAGTGTATCTGCCCTAGCCCTAAGATTGGGCACAAGGCAAAGATATCCGTTGTTTCTACGGTTATTTTATATAGTGCCGGAAGTCCTACTGAATGTAATAAGGCAACATTAGGAAATAAAAGGCATATAGTTTGGACAGGCCTTCTCCTGCCCCTACTGATGTGTGTTTTTTGTTTTTTGTGTTGTTGTTGTTTTTTTTTTTTTTTTTTTTTTGAAAAAGGAGGCTTGGAAGCATGGAGAAAGGAGATTAATGCCTAAGGCTTACCAAGTGATGACATGAAAGTCAGAGTGCCGAATGGCTATGTCTTATGGGAATGGGAGCTAGGTCCTCTGCAGCGAGAAACAAAAAGAAACTTGATGAGACCATATTGGGCTTGCCTACTTGTCACTTTGTTGCTTGCCTATGTGTCACTAAATTCAGAGTACCCTTGGGAGTGCAACTCTTCAAACTGAGAATGTATTTTAAGTGTTTGTTTACTGATTAAAAAATATATGTATATCAAAAGTATTAGTGGAGAACAAGAGACTACAAAGAAAAGGCCGGGAAGATTTGAAAAGAATCCATAAAGGGCTCCTAGAAATGAAAAATAAATTAAAACATAAAATGACAAGGTAAAGGAAAAATTAGAAACAACCCAGTAAGGAAATCAGTGAACGTTAATAATTGTGAATAACTGTGTGTTATTTTCTAACTGCAGAGGTTAAAGAATAATATAGAACTAAAATTCTGAGAGGTTGTAACATATAATTGGTGAGGATTGTGATCTGATTTTGAGTCTTCCTAGGACTTTGTAATGTTAAGCAGAGGGCAAATATGTTCGTTTTGGATACTATTAAGTTTGAATAGTAAACTTTAAAGGCTAAACATAAAAAGAATAAACATAACTTCTAAAATAGAAAAGAATTTTGAAATAGGGCAATATTAAAACACTTAAGCCAAAGTAAAGCAGAAAGGTAGAAATGATCCCCAATACATGATTAATCATAGTAAGTGAAAATGTACTCAACTTTCCAATTAAAAGTTTGAGATAGATAGAATTAGAAATAAAAACAAAGCCAGCTCTGGGCTTCTACCAAAATGAAGTAATAAGGGCACAGAAAATTTGAAATAAAAGGATGGAAAAATGATATAATAGGCAACAATTAACCGGAAGAAATATGGTATATGGATTAAAAACAAAACACGACACAAGAAAAAACTGGGAAACACAATGCATTTCTAGATTGAGAGGAATTTTGTAGGAAGGTGCAATAGTGGAAAATAACAGGTAACCAACAATAATATAACCTGAAGGCATCTGAGACAAAAGTTGACAGAATTATTAAAGATGAAATAAAAATATCCTATCATAGTGATAGTTCAAAACAAGCTCTCAGGGATAGAACAAAGGAAAAGGAATTATAAAAGCATAAAATGTTAGAACAAAATAACTTTAGTCTAATATATGTATACTTTTATAGTTTTGTATTACAAATGGAAAAAACAAGTTTTCAAGCACTATGGAAATATTATAAACAACCAAATAGAACCTACACTTGATCATAAAGACAGAGTCAGAAATATTTCTCTTTTAAAAAAAAATTTAATGTTTACTTATTATTTTTGAGAGACAAAGAGACAGAGCGTGCACAAGGGATGGGCAGAGAGAGAGGGAGGGAGACACAGAATCGGAAGCAGGTTCCAGGCTCTGAGCTATCAGCACAGAGCTTGACGTGGGGCTTGAACTCACCAACCATGAGCTCATGACCTGAGCTGAAGTCGGACGCTTAACCGCCTGAGCCACCCTGGCGCCCCCAGAGTCCGAAATATTTCTAAAGATTTTTACCATTGATCGCTATCATTAGAAATCACATCTTTGACCAAAATAAAAATGAAGTGAGGAATAAATAACAGCCCCCTAAAAGCATAACACACTTGGAAACTATAAAATGCAATAGTAATTAACTTGTGCAAACAAGAGAAGAAGAAATATTATGGGAATGAGAAATGTCTTGGAAGATAATACAAATATTATGCATCAAAGCTTGTGAGACAAAGCTATAGCAGAAAAACTAGAGTAGCCAATACTTTGAATAGGAAAGGGAAAAGGCTAAACACCCTCTGTATTATTTAGCTAGAAATGAAGCAGCCGAAAAAGTCAAAAGTAGTAGCAGGAAACAATCCAGCTAAAATTAAAAATTAATAATGTAAGTAAACAAAGAAGCAGGCTCAATAATGGATCAACCCACCCCAAATGGGTTATTTGGAAATACTAACACAATTGAGAAGCCTCTGTTGGCGTTGTTTAAAAAACAAGAGTGCTAGAAGGAAAACAATATTAGCACTAAAATGAGACCAAATTGCAGCAAATAGAGTAGCGGCTGAACAGAAATAGAATCTGTTATTTAATTATTAAAGATGAGGATATTATAGCAGGTTTAGATATTCATACAGGTAGTAAAGAGATAATACAGAAGAATGAAGGGATAATTGCAGAAATGTAATCCTCAAGTAGGTATATCTTATTTGCTAGAATGCGATAATTAACAATCACAAGAATTCTAAAGTGTGCACTATTATACCAATGACAGGATTATTTCACACTGATAACAGCAAATTCATCATTTGGGTCACCTATCCCAATGATGAGGACACGTTTAATTTTCCTCAACCACTTTGAGGAAAATAAATGGTGCTAAAATTTTTCAGAATGCTGAATTAAAATATTCTTCTGAAATTTAGGGGCACCTGGGTGGCTCAGTCAGTTGAGTGTCCAGCTTCCGCTCGGGTCACGATCTCACGGTCTGTGAGTTCGAGCCCCGTGTTGGGCTCTGTGCTGTCAGTTCAGAGCCTGGAGCCTGCTTTGGATTCCGTGTCTCCTTGTCTCTCTGTCCCTCTTCCACTCATGCTCTGTCTCTCAAAAAATGGATGAACGTAATTTTTTTTTTAAATAAAATAAGTTGCTTGTGAAATTTAAAAGAACAAGTAATTGGGTCTCAGATTATTAGTTAATTTATGTAATGATTATTATTTTTCTTCACCTGCTTGTTAACTTTATTTGACTAATTCATCAGTATTTTTATATCAGAAATATATCATTTTGTAACTGTAAATTGATCTAGACAATATGCCTTAATTAACATATCTAAACAGCTTATGTCATGTCCACACTGGGGAGGAAGGTAATTTTTTAATTTATTTTTTTTAACGTTAATTTATTTTTGAGACAGAGAGATACAGAGTGCGAGTGGGGGAGGGGCAGAGAGAGAGGGAGACAGACTCCGAAGCAGGCTCCAGGCTCCGAGCTGTCAGCACAGAGCCCGACGTCGGGCTCGAACCCACGTAGCAAGAGATCATGACCTGAGCGGAAGTTGGATGCTTCACCAACTGAGCCACCCAGGTGCCAGGGGAGGAAGATAATTCAGAGAAAGTAGAATTAAGACATTAATATTACTCAGTAATCTGAAGCAAGGTCCAGTACTCCGTGAAAAAAGTTTTAAAGACAATTTGTGTGGTAGTTTAAAATGCTGCAAGAGCTCATATGCATCTTAGGAGCTAAGTAGTTGCAATTTGTTAGGAGGCCTCAGATAAGCACTGTTTTCTTTCTTTCTTTTTTTTTTTTTTTTTTTTTTTAATTTTTTTTTTTCAACGTTTTTTATTTATTTTTGGGACAGAGAGAGACTGAGCATGAACGGGGGAGGGGCAGAGAGAGAGGGAGACACAGAATCGGAAACAGGCTCCAGGCTCCGAGCCATCAGCCCAGAGCCTGACGCGGGGCTCGAACTCACAGACCGCGAGATCGTGACCTGGCTGAAGTCGGACGCTTAACCGACTGCGCCACCCAGGCGCCCCAAGCACTGTTTTCTTTTTAACTTTCCAGTTTATCATGCTTATTATGGGCCATAGTCAACATGAATACAGAAAGCAAGAGAAGAATAGTTGGGAATAGTTGCTTGGGGGCACGAGGATTTATACAGGAGGACTTGAAATGATATATTGTAAAAGCATTTTTTGGGGAGAAACTATACTTATACTGAAGTTAATTTTCCTTCTTTCTTCCAATTTATCTTCAAATAGTTTTCCATAATATTTCAGCCTTGCAAATAGATTCTACCAAATTAATCTATGAAGTGATGTCATAGGGATATAAAAGCATGAATGTTCAAGGCAAAACATGACATCTGAAACCTTAAGATCACTTCACCTGTCAGGAAATCATGTCTAGAAACCTCAACTAAGGAGAATAGAGAAGTCTAATAAATATATGTCACAGTGTTCCATTATCTTACTCATGAGACTAACAATCATTAGATCCTCATTCCAAGACTATTTGTATACAATTCTCATAAGCCTGAACATAAAAATGTACACAGCTATAACAAATTATAATGGATCTGAGAGACAGTTAAGAGATAAAAGAACCATAAGTGATAGCAAAGATCCTGAAGGTAAAGGAATTATAAACCGTAAGAGGAGTCAATTAACTTTAAATGTGGCTTTTCTAGAATCAGAGGCAAGAATTGTATTCAAACAGTCTTAAGCATGTCATTAAATTACCTCAACCATTACCATGAGTCACATTTATAAAGAAACTGAATCATCATGTAAGTATTAAATTATGTACATTAAGTATGTTGAGCTTATTTAGAAAACCAAATATCATCAGAGTCAGAATAGTTTTCCATACTACCGGGCAATATCTATTTATCTAGATTGATCGATCGATTGATCTATCTATCATCATCATCATCTTTTTAGTTTCTATATACAATGACATATCGATATCTAGAGGCTTCTTTTACTTCTCAAATTAACACCACCTGTAAGAGTCGTTAATCTAACCATTACTTCCTGTCCCAGATAATTATAAATGCTGTTGAACAAGACTTGACCTAGCATTGATCCATGCATGTCTTACTAGAAATTTCCTTAAAATGCAGTGTACTGCCATTCATCATGAAATTTGCTTAGGAAGTGTCCTTTGCATTTCATTTCATGCTACAGTGCTCAGTCTAAGCTGATCCTTGGACTAGATTTTCAGCTGGTTTGAACACAAGGCTCGTAAGGTCAGAGAACCGATCCTTTGAACTCAGCTAACTTTTCAGTGAACAAATCTGCCTCATAGTCACGAGTCCTACCTCTCTCTCCAGTTGACAAAATTGTGTTCCTATGTGGACTCTGAAACCTCCGGGGAAATAGTTTTTAAAATTAGTTCAAAGAAATGATAACTATGGAATAGTTTTTAAAATTAGTTCAAAGAATGAATCCTATTAATTTTTCCTTATAGAGGAAAACCTAAAACTCTTAAAGCTAAACATCTAGCTGTGACAATTCATATATCCTCAGTGGTATAGGGCATCCATTAAGACCACTGACTTTTGAGCAACATTTCCTTGGTTTGGATCCAAGATCTTTCACATCTTGAATATATGACTTTAGGAAATCTATCTAGCCTCATCATTACAATTGAATTTTCTCACATGTCAAATAGAGATAATGTAGCTTATACCGCATAGAATTTTTTTTTATTTTTTTTAACGTTTTATTTTATTTTTTTTGAGACAGAGAGAGACAGAGTATGAACAGGGGAGGGGCAGAGAGAGAGGGAGACACAGAATCGGAAACAGGCTCCAGGCTCTGAGCCGTCAGCACAGAACCCGACGCAAGGCTCGAACTCACAGACCGTGAGATCATGACCTGAGCCGAAGTACGACGCTCAACCGACCGAGCCACCCAGGCACCCCCGCATAGAATTTTTATAAGGATCAAATGAGTTAGTGTATATAAAGCCCTTAGAACCATAACTAAACACATGGCATTTTTGCTATTATTGTTTTTGTTTTTGTTGTTTTTATCATACTATAAATATAAAATGTTGCCTTCGTCATGTTCAAATATCACAAGTGTAGCTTTCTTAAGATCAGTGTGATGACTCTGGGTTCTAATTGCCTGGATCTGTAATCTCAACATTTTCCAAAAACTCTTATTCCAAAACAGACACAGTAGGATTAGAACGTAGTTTTCGAAAAAATACATACATGCGTATATACATAATATGCATACATTTATACACACACATATAGATAAAAAGAAATATTTTATAAGCTCAAGTGAGTTTTTTACAGTTTTTTAATCTATTTTTGAGAAAGAGACAGCGTGTGTGCGCTAGCGGGGAATGGGTAGAGAGAGAGAGGGAGAGAAAAAATCCCAAGCAGGATCCGTGCTGTTAGCGCAGAGCCCATCACGGGACTTGATCCCGCAAACTGTGACCTGACTTTGTTCATCAAAGAAGAGGTTTAGGAAGAATAAGAAAAAGGAGAGGGAGGTGGATAAGGAGGGGGGAGTATTTAGAGTATTAGATTGTTACACGTGTGCCCCTTGCTATTCTATGTGCTTTACGTGTCTTCGCACACTCCCGTCAGCAATGATGAAAGTTAGCAACGTGGTTAACTCCATTTTGTACATGGGGAAGTGGAGACCCAGAGATTGCAGACAAATTGCTCATGATGGCACAGCTATTAAGTGGTCCAGCCTGGGTTCACACTCAGTTCAGGAATTTTTGCTCTTACCCTCTCAGTACACTCTCTTTATAGGCAGAATCCACTCAATATTCTTGGGTAAATCTAAAAAAGAAAAAAAACAAAAACAAAAACAAAAACCAAACAATCAAAAAACAACACTCACAGTAATATAACTTAGAAATTGTATTTAGTGCTCAAGTTCTGCTCCGATGAGGTGTTCCTGGTGGGGGGTGCTCATCCGAGCAGTAATTCAGTAATTTCTTCCATAATGTGACCAGGCCATTTTCAATTCACAGCTGTCACAATTTCTTCCGGGGGTTGTCTGCATGCCAGGAACTCAGAAACAGAAAAGGACATGTAGAATCACATGTCTACACTAGTCAGGCCTGAAGGTAGGACACATCATCACCCAAAGCTCTTCACATGAGCACTCCTAATTTCAAAGGAAGCCAGAGAAATAACGTGGCTGAGTGCCTAGAAGGAAGAAGAGAATGTTTCGTTGAAGATTTAGTTTTCTCTACAACTGAGAATATTCATGGTCTATGACTGTATTCTTTCCAAGTAGAGAAGACATTTTGAGGTTTATCTTAATAGTTCTATTACCTATATGTCTACCTGCCTGCCTACCTATCATTCTATTCTATATTCTTTTTAATGTGTATATTAATTTATTTCATGGTTACAGTTAGGCCATTCTCGAATTCATAAACTGACAGATGGCCTGTCAACAGCAAGAAATGTGTTATGACAGAGTAGGGGCAAACAATACAAAGTATTGCTCACAAATTTGTAGTCAATTTTGTGATCAAACCTGTTAATAGTTATTATACAGAATGAATGCATTAAGCAAAACTGTGGGATGTTGTCGATTTTGAAGGTCGCCCACAGTTTCAACAAGATTAGGTAGTAAATTTAGTTTCTCAAACAAGGATCTCCTATATGCTTTAAATATTCAAATTATCATCACTACCATATTCTTTTCTGTAAATTTGAATCAATCATTCATATTCATGTCGCTTCTTTTTTGTTTTTCTATACCCCTGTGACAAATTACTCCCAAAGGTAGCACTTTGAAGTAACAAACAGTTCTTTTCTTGTAGTTACTGTGGGTTAGGATCCTGGTAATGGCTAAGCAGGTGGCTCTGACTGCAGATCTCTCTTGTAACCAGGAGACTGTAACCAAGGGGTCAGCCAGGGATAAAGTCATCAGAAGGTTCAACTGGGGAATGATCCACTTCCAGGTTCACCTTCGTGGCTCTTGGCAGGTCTCATGTCCTCACTGGCTTTTGACTGAACACATCAGTTCCTTGCCACGTGGCCCGTTTCTTCCCCTCAGTGCAAGAGCCCGAAGAGGGTAAAAGAGTAAATGAGGGTGCCCATGACGAAAGCTTCAATCTTTTTAAGATCTGATCTGAGAATTGACGTCTGTCATTTCTTTTGTACGCCATCATTAAAAGTGAGTCATGAGAACTGCCCACAGTAAGGGGAGGAGACTCCAGAATGGCATGAGTATCAAGAGGCAGAGATTATTCGGCCCTATTTTAGAGACCTACCATACCTTTAAAACATTCATTAAATGTTTGCTAGAAGAAAAACCATGCTTGCCAGAAGAAAACTCAGGAAAAAAATACGCTATCTTAGAAATTAATCAAATAGCCGGATATGCTTCCATTAGATTTCTCTGAGTTAATCATTTACCCTTTGCACAATTCTGAATTTAATAAGTCCTTCCAGCCTATACAGCAGAATATTTCTTTGAAATAAATTGCTAAAACTTTGTGATTTCCTGTGGCATCAATTTACTAACTTTTATTCCCATTGACATTTTGTAAGCTTCCTTTTTTTCGCTTTTCTCCCAGTGTTTCTCTTCATTATCTGAAAATCCCAAAGTGGCCTTGCTTTGATCTTTCTTTCCGGACTGAAAGTTCTCTTATCCCCAGGATATTTAAGCTAATGCATATTTTAATGTACAAAAGATTATTATATTTTTCAGGGGCCTCATGGAATATGTGAGATTGATCATTGACATTGTTTTTGAGGTGCATTTGTTTTGGTAGATAGAGCAATGAGTTGTAAAATAGCAGTAATATCATGGTTCTTAGTGGCCATTCAGGAAGGCCTATATTAAATATTTTTAAAAACTTCTAAATATATCATAAATGGTATAGAGTTTTCCTTGGACATTATATTATACTATCTGGAATATTTCTTTGTGTTTTTTTTTCCCTCAAAAGGTAGAATATTTTTCTTTCGAAGTGAATTTAATGAGTTCATCAGCACACTTTCCATTTTTCTTAACTTATTTTAATTAACAATAAACTGTAATATTGCAGAAAGCCTGTTTTAATATGACTACAGGGCAAACATATATTTATTATACAATGCTTAAAGAGGAAACATCACTCTAATGCAGAATATTTAACTAAGATTAAGAAACATGATTCTTTCCTAAAGGGCCTGGCAATTCTTTATATTTGAAAAAAAAATTCAAAGAACACTAAAATGAATACTAATAGTATATGTTTACAGCAATGTTAATTTATACCATGGTTAAGAAAACATTGAATACCACACTGCAGTTAATTTAAGTAAAGTAATGGTGTCCAATATATTAAATACTATTTGTAGCATGGATCAAAAATATTTTTAATTATGGGGTGCCTGGGTGGGTCAGTCGGTTAAGTGTCTGACTTAGGATCAGGTCATGATCTCATGGCTGGTGAGTTAGAGCCCCATGTCGAGCTCTGTGCTGACAGCTTGGAGCCTGGAGCCTGCTTCAAATTCTGTGTCTCCCTTTCTCTCTGCCCCTCCCATGCTTTCTCTCTCTCAAAAATAAATAGAGAGATAGATAAATACACAAATAAATAAACATTAAAAAATTAAAAAAAATTAATTCCTCTGTCTTTATAAATCCTGTGATAAATCCTTTATAAATCCAGCTCACTGAAGTAAAATGAAGTTTGTTTTTGTATCTGAGAGAATAGTTAGCTCTTAGGCATAGAAGGGATTTTAAACTGCATGGAATCTAATCAGCTGGGGACCCGTCTGGTGACAGAAACCACACGATATTTGGAACAGGAAGTTGAAGACAAAAAGTAACTATAACAGGGGTTGAAGTCCTAGGGGATGGGATAAAAGGAAACAATGAGAACTGTAGTGAGTTAAGTAAACACAGATATAAAGAACATCCACTTTCCCTAAGGCTGAAGCAAGTGCCTGAAAAGGGGTACGTGGTGGGTTGAGATCCACACCTTTTCAGAGGAGGCACCCCCTGTTCACTGTGTGTGGAGAAATCAGCAAGGTACTGTGCCAGTGGAACTTGCTTTGAATGTTCCTTCTAATGCCACGTAAGAGAACCCACTGGAAAGCCACCCAAAGGAATGCTATCTGTGGCGTGGCCCTTCAACTGTGGCGTTCTGTAAGGAGATGGTGGGTGTGCCTGAGGAAACTGCAGGAAGTAGTCTGGAGAAGCCCTTCATTTTAGTAGGAGCTAGTTGTTGGAGAAATCATACCCTACAGGAGCTGAGTGGCTGGTGAAGCTTTTCAGGTGATAGTCTATGTTTTTTTTTTTCATCTATTACATTCCTATGGATACTATGATCAACTAACCACTGCTAAGATCTGTAAGGGTCAAGGCATTCTGTGGAACACTACAACCTTGCTCTCCTTTAGTGAACTCATCTGAATGCTGGCATCCCTTAAACTCTCTCACTTAAAAAAGGAAAACAATCTCCGAGTTTTTTAAGGATATAAACGTTCTCCGCATGAGTGAATTTCTCAACGCCTTATTGGAAGATGTTTCTTTTGGAACTTATTTATTTATTATTTATTTACTAAATGTATCTGCAAGATGGGTATGCATATTATATGGACAAGTCCTATCTTTGGATTATCTCCTCCGCATCTTTCCAGGAAAGAGCTGGCTCCTGACTCATTAAATATAAGCCAGCTTTGTTCCCAAGGTTTAGTAGTTAGAGCCCCCTCCAGATGAATGAGTCAGCGTTTTAAATCTAGAATCTCCGTTATGTTCATTCATATTAATAAATTAAGCCTGATCTAACACTCTTGGAATCATTTCTCATGTATGTTCTCTAAGTTTCTGCTGATACATCATTAAGATTTTGGGGTAAATTTTTTTTGATGTGTAAACTCTTTTTGGTGGGGTCAATTCGTTTACTTGTCTCCCGGACCATAACTAGAAGTTACAGGTAAAGTGACCACAGGAATAGTTATGGGGAATCATGGGTAGAATGATCATTCTCTTTCAAGGCATCTACCTCAGTTGAATGTAACAGTTTTCATTTGTTTGTTTGTTTTTTAAGCAGAAAAAGTCATGTCTCCGAATACATTGGAGGGAAACGTAAGGAAGGCTCAGAGTGATCTGGAAGCTCAATACTATCTTCTAGATCCAACCAGATGTCCTCATTCCAGATTTCAGGATCACATTTTTTTCCAGTCATTACTCTCACATGAGGAATTAGTGGTAGTGGGCCTCTGAATTCAACTGTTTTTATAATCTAGCAAACTGCACAATTAAAGGGGTTTTATGTGCGGCAATATCAATCCTGCAGCTACAAGAAATAAGAGATTCATTTTGGCTCCCATGGACGTGTTCTGGTTTTGGCTCTCAGAACATGACTCGAATGGAAAGTGACAGATCTGGACTTGTCATTTCCTTTTTGTATGTGCTTGAGTGCCCTGAAAGATATCCATTTCATGCTACGGTCCTGATGGTCATTTTTCCTGTTATTGTGGTCTAGAGCAGCAGACCGCTGGGCTCCCAAGGCACTTTCTACAATTAGCACCTCATCACAATCAACCACAGGAGATAGCATAGTTAATTAGGATGCCACTGCATCTCGTAGGTTACCGGAACCCCTTTCCCACTGTCAAGTGGCATAGCACTATACTTAAGCCACAATCGAAAAAATCCCCCAAATCTCACCTTGCAGAGTTTATCTCTTTTCTATCACTCCACATCCAACCAGGAAACAGAAACCACACAGTTTTTGGATAAGAAAGTTTAATATAAAGCAGGGATGGGAAAACCATACCTCATGGGCCAAATCTGGCTCTCACCCTGTTTTTGTAGAGCCTATGACCTAAGAATCACTTTTCAATTTTTACAGGATTTGTTAAAAAACAAACGGAAGTTGGGGCGCCTGGGTGGCTCGGTCGGTTAAGCCTCCGACTTCGGCTCAGGTCATGATCCCACGGTCCGTGGGTTCGAGCCCCGCGTCAGGCTCTGTGCTGACCGCTCAGAGCCTGGAGCCTGTTTCAGATTCTGTGTCTCCCTCCCTCTGTGACCCTCCCCCGTTCATGCTCTGTCTCGCTCTGTCTCAAAAATAAATAAACGTTAAAAAAAAATTAAAAAAAAAAACCAAACAAACAGAAGTAAAGAATGAAAGGTATACGAAAGGGACCATAGTTGGCCGGCAAAATGTGAAGAGAGAAGTCTCAAAATTGGAAATAAAAAGGAAACGGTACAAGTGATACCGCAAATATACAAAGAATTACAAAAGACTTCTATGAACAACTACACGCCACTGTCAATCTAGAAAAATCTAGAAAAACTGAATAAATTCCTAGAACTACGTAACCTACCAAGAATGAATCATGAGGAAATAGAAAGTCTGAACAGACCTATAACTAGTGTAGACATTGAATCAGTAAACAAAACCTTCCTAGAAAGAAAGTCTTAGGTCCCTACTGCTTCATCAGTAAATTCTACCAAACCTTTAAGAATTAACACCAATCCTTCTCAAACTCTTCCAAATCATTGAAGAAGACAGGGTAGTCCTCAACTCATTTCATGAGGCCAGCATTACCCTGATACCACCAAAGCATTGAAAGGACATCACATACACACACAGAAACTACAGGTCAATACCCCTGATGAATATAGTTGCAAGACTCCTCAACAAAATACTAGCAAGTCAAATTCAACATTAAATTCACCTGAAAAATCCCATCCTGACACTGTGGGATTTCTTTCTGGGATGTAAGAATGGTTCAATGCATGAAAATCAATGAATGTGATCTATCACATTAGCAGAATAAAGGATAAAAATGACACGATCATCTCAATATGTGCCGAAAAAGTGCTTGGCAAAATTCAACTTGCATTTGTGGCAAAAACTCTTGGCAAACTAGAAATAAAAGTAAGGTACTTAAACGTAGAAAAGGCTGTAAGTGACAAGCCTGTAGCTAGCATTATACTCGATGGAAGAACTGAAATCTTTGCTTCTGAGATCAGAAACAAGGCAAAGATGTTCATTCTTGTCATTTCTATTCGACATAGTGCTGGATTTCGTAGGCAGAGCAATTAGGCAAGGAAAAGGAATAAAAGCGTCCAAATCTGAAAAGAAGAAGTGAAATTGTTCCTGTTTGCAAATGACGTGATCTCATATATCAAAAACTCTAAAGATTCTGTTAAAAAAAAAAAGACAGAACTGTTGAATGATTTGAGTAAATTGCAGAATACAATTCAACTCACAAAAACTCAGTTGAAACCTAGCAAAAATATTGTTCAAATGTTCATACTACCAAAAGCAATCTACAGACCTAGTGTAATCCCTGTCAAAATACTGACATCATCGTTAACAGAGCTAGAACAAACAATCCAAAAATTCAGATGGAACCACAAAATACCTTGAGTGGCCAAAGGAATCTTGAAAAAGAAAAAGAAAACTTGAAGTATTACAATTCCAGCTTTCAAGTTATATCACAAAGCAGTAGAAATAAAAACATTATGGCACTGGCATCAAAATAGACACATAGATCAATGGAATAGAATAGAAAACACAGAAACCCACAATTATATGATCAATTAATCTTCAACAAAGGAGGAATGAATATACAGTGGGAAAAAGGTAGTCTTTTCAGCAAAGGATATTGTTAAAACTGAGCAGCCACAGGCAAAAGAATGAAACAGAACCACTTTCTTTCAGCATACACAAAAATAAACTCAAAATAGATTAAAGATCTAAATGTGAGACCTGAAACCATAAAAATACTTGAAAACTGATTTCTCTGACATCAGCCATAGCAACATTTTTCTAGATGTGTTTCCTGAGGTGAGGGAAATAAAAAATAAACTATTAGGACTACATCAAAATAAAAGTTTCTGGACAGCAAAGGAAACAACCAACAAAACTAAAAGGCAACCTATGGAATGGGAAAAGATATTTGCAAATGACATATCTGATAAAGGGTTAGTATCTAAAATATACATAAAACTGATACAGCTCAATACCCCAAACACAAATAATCCAATTTAAAAATGGTCAGAAGACAGGAACAGACATCTTTCCAAAGAAGACACCACAGATGACCAACAGACACAGGAAAAGACACTCGACATCACTCATCATCAGGGAATTCAAATCAAAGCTACAATGAGATATCACCTCACACAAGTCAGAACAGCTAAACTCAAAATCATAAGAAATAACAGGTGTGGTGAAAATGTAGAGAGAAAGGAACCCTCTTACACTGTGGGAATCCTCTTACACTTACAAAATGGAAACGGTGCAGCCAGCGTGGAAAACAGCATGAAGGTTCCTCAAAAAATTAAAAATACCCTATGATCTTGTCATTGCACTTACTGGGCATTTACCCAAAAAATACAAAAATACTAATTCAAAGGAATGCATGCACCCCTATGTTTATTGCAGCATTATTTACAATAGCCAAATTATGGAAGCAGCCCAAGTGTCTATAGATAGATGAATGGATAAAGAATATATGGTGTGTGCATGTGTGTGTGTGTGACACACACATACTCACACACATACATAACTCAGCCATAAAAAAGAATCTTGCCATTTGTAGCAACATAGATCGAGGTAGAAAGTATGATAATGCTAGGTGAACTAAATCAATCAGAAAAAGACAAATACCATATAATTTCATTCAGGTAGAGTTTAAGAAGTAAAACAATCAGCAAATGAAAAAAAAGGAGAGAGAGACAAACCAAGAAACAGACTTAACTATAGAGAACAAACTGGTGGTTACTAGAGAGGAGATAGATGGGGGATGGGTGAAATAGGGATTGGGGATTAAAGAGTACACTAGCATGAGAAAAAATAAAATCATTTAAAAAAAATAAAAGAACAAAGAAACTCCCCAAACTCCCCAAACTCCGGTGTGTATATATACGATAACAATGAACTGTCTGAAAAGGGAATTAGGAAAACAATCTTATTTACCATAGTTCTAAAAAAGAATAAAGTACTTAGTAATGAACTTAACTAAGAAGATGAATGACTTTTGAAATGAAAACTACAAACCATTGATGAAAGAAATTAGAGAAGGTGTAAACAGATGAAAAGACATACATGTTCATGGACTGAAGAACTTAATATTCTTAAAATGTTTATACTATACAAAGAGGTCTACAGATTCAATGCAATCCTTATCAACACTTGAATAGCATTTTTTTTTTTACAGTCATAAAAAACAACCCTAAATTCAAATGGAACCACAAAGTCTATGAATTGCCAAATAAATCTTTAGAGGGAATAAGCTGGAGGCATCCCATATCCCGATTTTACAGAACTCCAGTAATCAAAATGTTATGGTACATATGGTACATAAAGACAGACAGATAGACCAATAGAATAGAATAGGGAGCCCAGAAGTAAATCCACACATACATGATGTGATAGTTAATTTTGTTTGTCAACTGGAGTGGGCTAAGAGATGCCCATATAGTGGGTAAAACATTATTTCTGGGTGTGTCCGTGAGGGTGTTTCTGGAAGATACAGCATTTGTTTCAGTAACCTGAGTAAAGAGACTCGTTCTCATTAATGGAGTGGGCATCATCCAATCATTTGGGGGCCGAATAGAACAAAAAGGTGAAAAAAGGGCAAAATCTCTCTCTTCTGAGGATGGGACATACATGTTTTTTCTCCCCTTGAACATCAGAGCTTCTCCTTCTTGGACCTTTGGACTTGGACAGAATTATACCGCCAGCTTTCCTGGTTCTTCAGTTTGCATATGCCAAATCATCGGACTTTTCAACCCATAACCATCTGATCTAATTTCAGTAATAAATCTCCTTACAGCTATATAGTAAGTGCCAAGAATATCCATTGGCAAAAGGATAGTCTATTCAATATATGGTGTTGGGAAAACTCCATATCCACACGTAAGAGAATAAAGTGGACCCTTATTTTACACCATACACAAAAATAAACCCCAAATGGGTTAAAGACTAAGACATAAGACCTGACATAAAAACTTCTAGAAGAAATTACAGGGGGAAGCTATATGACACTGATTTTAGCAATAATTTCGTGAATGACACAAGAAACACCAGCAACAAAAGCAAATACAGACAAGTAGAACTTCACCACACTGAAAAGCCTCTGCATGGCAAAGAAAACAATCAACAGACTGAAAAGACAAACTACAGGATGGGAGAAAATATTTGAAAACCATACATCTTATAATGAGTTCATCTCTAAAATACATGAGGAACTCATACGGTATTTTGGCAGAGCAGAAATTTTTAATTATAATGAAATACAATGAATCATTTTTTTTCTTTTGTGGGTAGTGCTGTTGGTGTTCTAAGAAAATTGTACATATCACAAGGTCAAAAGCAAATTCACTTTTATTCATTTACAGATGGCTTATTGTTTTAGCTTTAACTTTTAAATCTATGATCTGTCCACATTAATTTTACAAACGATATGTAGTAGGGAGCAAGGTTTATTTATTTAGTTTCCTAATGGGTGTTGTTTCAACATCATTTGTTGAAATGACTTTCCTTACCCATTGAATTGCCTTGGCACCTGTTTCAAAAATTAATTAACTATGGGAGGGACTTTGTCTGTATTCTGTTCATTCATTCATTCATCCTCATTAGAATACTATACTCTCTAGATTATTGCATTATCTGTCTTACCTCATTTTTTTTACTCAATTTACGTAGTAAAATATGACACAATGTGTTCATTATATTATTAACAAAACTGTTAATAAAAATACTGTTATGCTCAAATTTTTAAAACATTGATTTTTAATTTAAAGATAGTTGACGTTATATGATAGTTACATATAACGTTATGTAAGCTTAAGGAGCACAACATGTTGATCAGATTTGTATATTGTAATATGATTGGCATTGTAGTGATAGCACCTCTCTAAAGTCATAATCATATTTCTGATTTCTTTTTTGTGGTGGGAATAATTAAGATCAACTCGAAAAATTATATTGGAAAAAAAGGTAGTGCTTATAGCGATTTCTGACTTGGTTTATAACAGTAACAAAAATAGCTTTGGTATTTTTCCACTTAAGATGGTGCTTACTTTTCCTTTCTGGGTAAATATTTTGTTTGATTCCATCGAGAGCTTATTTTCAAGTTCTCTCCAAAGCTGTCTTCCCACCCCTCAATTCTAGCTCCCAGTATACAGGTTAAAATTAGTGATTCGTTTTCCTAGGCTCTCTTGCATCTATGGGTGGCTTTGTGTAAATATCCTTAGGGTTTTAGTCAGTATTTTTTCAAACTCAAAATTGTAAGTGTCATATGAAATAAATGTAATGGCTGGCAACCAGAATTTTTTGAAAACAAAGAACAAAAAGGAAATATCAGAGTGTAGTGCACGTAATGTGTGGAACCACGATTTTTGAACCATTTACTTCAGTTTATATGTCTGGATACATGTACACATTAATACATCAGGTTTCATACAAAATATTTCTTTACATGGTTTCTGTTCAAAAACTGTGATGTCACGTGTATAAATCATAGTTATATGGATGAACGTCACTCGTAGCTAAATGTATCTGAACTGGTTCCAAAATTGGTACATAGGAACAGTGTGCTTTGGGTTAACATCCTTTAAGACTTGGAAGTAGTTGTGTACCGTTGGTAAGGAGCCCATTCATCTGTTCCAGCTGGGAAATCCATAGCCCTGGATACGAAGTGGAGAAATGTTTTCTCAAACTCTTGCTTACTGTGTCTTAGGATGCGTGACACAGGTGGTGTACTCAAACCAGGTGACTGAGGAGCACTTTATGAAGGGACGAATTTACCAAGATGTTAAGGAAGAACAACGATAAAGCATTCCAAGGAGAGCAATAGCAGGGAGGCATTACCAATGCCATGCCTGAAGCGGTAGGGGGCGAAAGTGATACTGGGCTGTAGAAGACTACTTTGCAGTAGTTGAGGCCTCTGGTAGAGAAGGACTACCCTGCCCTGAATCTATTTCTGGTGCCTTCATTTGGTTGGATCTAAAACGAAGCTAGACGCAAGGAGCTTAAGCCCTGTATCCATAAAGATTGGATCTAAAATGCAGCTAGACTCAAGAAGCTTATTAAGCCTTGTGTTCATAAAGATTAGCCTCTTCCTGAAGGAAGAAAACATTGGAAATGAAGAGGATCTCTCTAGACCGATCAAAAGTTCAGTAAGTAACAACAACAAAAAAAAAAGATGCAAAAACTATAAATTTATGTGCGCCTCTTATCAGCCTTAAAAATATTTAAAGAAGTCACGGAATACAGGGGGGAAATGGACAAATGTACCATTTGAATGGCAGGTTTTTAATATACCTCTCTTTGTAATTGAGAAATTAAGCAGGAACAAATCGCTAAGTACATAAAAGATTTGAATAATGCAATCAACTAATTTGATCTAGTGGAGGAGTGTATATTACACTCAACAATAGAATCCATTTCAAGCTTGAAAGAGGGTTTATGAAAAATGACCACATACTGGGGTATGAAGAAAAGCTCATCATATTTCAGAGTTTTGTCAGGCAGAAAACAACTCTCTCTGTACACAATAAATTAAATTAGTGACCAGTTATCCCCCCCCCCCCAAATAAATAACGATAATTGGAGGATCAAAATTCCCAGGGAGAGGGGAGAAAATGCAACATTACGTCAGGTTGTGGTATCAGATTCCTCAAGAAAGTAACCATTGAGGAAATCCTTGAATGTAGATATCTTGCCACTTGATTCTAGGCAGATTGAAAAACTGAAACAATGGCCTTAAACATGGCTTCTGTAACTTAATCATAGAGGCCAGTCTGGAGTAAAATGAGTAAGAAGTAGTTTGAAAGTCCATAACATCATAAGGGGGCTTCCAGCCATTTTTAAAGACTTTGGTTTTTATTCTAAGTGAAATGGGGAGCAAGATTTGCAAGTTACAAAATTTTACTTCTGCTTTGGTAAGATCACTCCATTCTGGCTTCTTCACTATAAACAGACCAGAGGAGGAACAACATAGTATCGTTTGGGAGGTTGATTAGAAAGTGTTTGCGGGGCGCCTGGGTGGCTCAGTCGGTTGAGCGTCCGACTTCAGCTCAGGTCCTGATCTCACGGTTCGTGAGTTCGAGCCCCGCGTCAGGCTCTGGGCTGATGGCTCAGAGCCTGGAGCCTGCTTCCGATTCTGTGTCTCCCTCTCTCTCTGCCCCTCCCCCATTCATGCTCTGTCTCTCTCTGTCTCAAAAATAAATAAACATTAAAAAAAATTTAAAAAAAAGAAAGAAAGTGTTTGCATGATCCAGATGAGTAATCTTCGTAACTCATTTCGGAAATCATGAAAAATGATTGTGTCCGGATATATGTCGAAGACAGAGTCAACATGATTACTTATGGTATGGGAAAAAGGGTGACTCAAAGACTGTCAGCCTGAGAAACTAGGTATGAAGAGTTGTGAACACGTAAGACATGAAATTCTGCAAGGAGAGTCAGTCACGTGGGAAGGGTGAGTGGTTCAGTTTGGGATATATTTCGTTTGAAATGAATATTGTAGGGGCACCTGGGTGGCTCAGTCGGTTGAGCATCCGACTTCGGCTCAGGTCATGATCTCGCTGTCTGGGAGTTCAAGCCCTGCGTCGGGCTGTGTGCTCACAGCTCGGAGCCTGGAGCCTGTTTCAGATTGTGTGTCTCCCTCTCTCTTTGCCCCTCCCCTACTCATGCTCGCTCTCTCTCTCTCTCTCTCTCTGTTAAAATAAATATTTAAAAAAATTAAAAAAAAGAAATGAATATTGTATATCCAAGTTGAGATATTGAATAATTAGTTGGTAATGTAAATCAGTCTGGAGTTAGGGAAAGAAGCCTGTGCTAGACTTGTAAATTGGCAGTGGACAGCAAAACAAAACAAGCAAAAAAGCATTTAAAGTTCTTGGATTGGATGATATTAACAAGGGGATACATATTAATAGAGAGGAGATAAAATATATCAGAGTCCAATGCAAAGAGAAGCAACCAGTAAAGAAAAATGAGAATGGAGACAACTGAAGAAAGTGAATTAAGAAGAGAGAGTAATGAATTACGTGTATTAAGTTCTAATAATTGGTTGAATACTATGAGCACCAGGGGTTGATGTTATATTCAGATTATTGGCATCTTAAAGAACACAGTTTCACCAGGTGATATGATGTGAAAGCTTAGTTTAAAGTGGCTTTAGGTGAGAACTGGAGAAAAGGAATTAGAAAGACAAACTATACACAAATGTTTGAGGAGTCCAGCGAAGCAAAGAATGGATCAGTAGTTGAAAGGGGAGTAGAATCAGGAAGATAAGTGTGTATAGTAATAAGCAGAGCATGAAAAACTCATGATGTATACGTTATGTATTCATTATTGTTCTGTGGATCCTAGGCAGCATAATAGAGGAAAATGAAGAAGAGAACAAAAAAAAATATTCACTTGAAGAAAGGGATTACTTGGGAAATACCCCCATGGGGGTAGAAGAAAGTCCATGGGCATCCATGTTAATGGGTATACCTTACCCATTCTCTTAAGCACTGTTTTTTTTGTTTAATCTTCCCCATCTTTT
Organism: Neofelis nebulosa; assembly: GCF_028018385.1. NCBI lineage: Eukaryota > Metazoa > Chordata > Mammalia > Carnivora > Felidae > Neofelis > Neofelis nebulosa. The sequence continues at coordinate 10,167,458 of NC_080785.1, forward strand.
TTGAACCCTTAGTGATATATTCCTATTCTAAATATCATATTTGAGCCATTATTAGTTCTATCATCAATTGCATTTGCTTCTGTGAGTCATTAAACTTGGCCTTCAACTAACTCTTTTTTTTTAGTGTTTTTTAAAAAAATTTTAATATATATTCATTTTTGAGAGAGAGACAGCACAAGTGGGGGAGAGGAAGAGAGAGGGACACAGAATCCGAAGCAGGCTCCAGTCTCTGGGCTGTTAGCACAGAGCCAGATGTGGGGCTTGAACTCACGAACTGAGAGATCATGACCTGAGCCAAAGCCCAAGGCTTAACCGACTGAGCCACTCAGGTGCCCCTACCTTCAACTAACACTTAACTTCACCCAGCATTTTCACAACAAGAGTACTGAACTAGGAACCGCTTGTTACTGCCATAGGCTGTCCTCTACAGGATCCATAATGCCTGGTTAAATCCTCCCAGGCTTCTACTGTGGGAGAGAAACTAGTCAAACCCTGAAAATAGGTACAATGAACTCTTTCAGGCTTTTCCATTCCTATTCTCATGGTATTTATTAATTATTTCGGTCATCATCGAAAATACCTTTTAAAACATATAATTAAGAAAATCGCATTTACTATTTGAAGTTTTCCTGAAAATCAAATAAAATATACACTAATCAACCTCTGGATTGTGGAAGAATATGTTTGTCTTCATATGCTGTCCTTATCAAATGTTTTGCGACCTGTGTTTTTTTTGTGGAGTATGCCAACAGCTGAGATAGTCACCTATTGTCCATTCCCCCTTTCTTGCTTTAGTAATAGAATATCTCAATAAGTTGGGCCCAAACTCTCTTTGCATATTCACTTCATTCTATGTCTCCGCTTAGAGAAAGATGTTGTCACATGCCCTACAAATTCTGACGAATAGGATGCAAACAGAAGTGATTCATGCTGTTACGAGATTGCATTCTTTGAGCTAAGGATTATTTTCAATGCTTCTCTTTTTCTCTTTATGCATTGGTTGCAGGGCAGACACTATCACAGAGCCAGATCAGTGATCTTGGCCCAGAAGTTGGAGCTCAAGATAGTCTGGCAGTACAATTAGATAGAAGGATCTGGGCTCTAATGACTGTAGTGATACTACCCGTCTAGATGATCTACCCAGACTTCTTAGGTAAAGGAGACGTTAATTTTCCACTTTATTAAATTCACTAGTAATTTGAATCTCTTGGTGATGCTGCTGAACTGATAAAAATGTGCCCTGTTGCCTCTACTTTATAATAATACTAAGAGATCACAAGGAATATTGAAGCTAAATAGATCTGGAATGTTCTCTAAGTCAGAAATTAAATACTTCTGCATAAGCGATGACATTTTCCAAACCAGAAATTTTATATTTTCTAATTATCAGGAGAGGTTGCATGTTTTATAAATAATCATTTGCACCTGATAGTGAGTTAGAATAATGTTGGGGATTCATAGATTGCTGATTTACTGTATTAGGGATTAGGTGATTGGAGTCTGTGTATGGTTAAATATGCAGTAATCCTTTAGCTGTTTCAGATGATTAATACTGGAACTGGCTCAACATTTCACTCATTGCCTATGTATACTTGTCTACCAGGATGATAAAGCACTAATAGATTCTTATTACTATCCAGGGGCAAAATGTGTTTCTCTTAAGCATTTTTGTGACTATCCTAACATTTTACAATGAATGCCCAGGGCAAAATGAAAGAGTTGGACTATAATAGAGGTGAAGCAAAAAGTAAATGACAAGGCAGGGTGCAGATAGAAATTTTCTAGATAAAAATTATTCAATATAACTCTTTTCTTCTGGGTTATTAGAATCTTTCAAATTACTATTTTATAGAATCATAGGTGTTAAAGCTAAAAGGCATGTTGAATAATAATCTGTTGCAGAACCCCAGCTCCCAAGCAGGTGAGGCATTAATATCCTTGGTCCACACACTGTTTTATAGCATTTCCCAAGACCACAAAGTAGATAAGACAGAATTAGAACTAGATTTCTGGACTCCTGATGTATGAATTCTTGTAACTTCTTGATAAAGTGATGTAAAGTTAGATTTGGTGATTCACTTATTTTTTTATTCATTTATTTACTCAATTCACTTTCTTTTAAGGATCTAAGGATATGGGCAGGGCAACAGCTAAGGATCTAGGAAACGATGCTACTGTGTGGCCAGTGTAACAATGATATGTATCAAAGCATTAGGGAAAACTTGGTACAAGCCAGGTCAATTTTAGAAGGTAATCAGTTAAGTTTTTATAAGAAGGATAGGTCTGAGCTTATTATTAAGAATATTTGATGTTTTAGATGGGAGCGATAAAGGAGGACCTTCCATCCAGAAGTATCTTGTGCAGAGGAAAGGAACCATGAAAGACCACAGTGTGGTTGAAAATACGAGCAGCCTAATGTACATCAGACATTGAATGAACTGGTTCGAGGTGTTGAATGTGTCTCAGCGGGGAGAGTGTGTAGCCTAATTGTGAATTGCTTTGTAAGCCAGCTAAGAAATTTGAATTTGTATCTCCTGTAGGAAATAAAGAAGCAAAAAAGATTTCAAGTAAGAAAAAACATGATTAGTCTTTTTTTTTTTTTTTTTGAGATGACCCCTGTTATCTTCAGAGCTGAAGGTTAATTGAAATGAAGGAATACTTGGGGTATAAATAACATACCAAATTTAGACATAATGCAAACATTTCCTGAGGTGGGACAGTGCTGATGGAAGGAAAAGGACAGGCTTGATAGGAATTTCTAAATTAGAATTTACAATTAAATATGGGGGCTAGAAATTGGGGCAATGGTGACATTAGTAGAGATTGAGGGTACGAGATGTGATTGAGATTGATTGAGAGGTGGTGAGAACACATTTGTCTCTGCTAAATATAGATTTCCAAAATTACTTAGTCTTTCTGAGGCTCACTGGTTTTTTTTTAAGCAAGCTGGCAATAAATATCTATCTCAAAGGATTGTTAAACTAGATACTGGACATGAGATAAGTAACCATGAGCGCCAGCTAAGTGGTAGGCATGGAATAAAAGGTAGTTATGGATTATTTCTTATTTTATCATTATTATTATTATTATGGCAGATTCAGAAATAAGCATCCTAGAGGAAGACGGACATAAAAATCTGAACCTTGGAAAAGAAGTCAGGGATATAGATGTCTATTTGGCAGTCATTACTGTAAAGGTGTAATTAAAAACACAAGATTAGATGTAATTCTAATAGACTTTTGTTCTTTCGTTGTTTAGTTGAAAAAGAAATTGAGTTTTATGAAATGTGAACATCCTAAGTTAAATGAACAAGCACAAGAGCCTGTTAGTTCTTAGCACTCAGTCTACAGGAAAAGTGGGGCTGCTGCATTTGTGTCTATGCCTGAATAAATAAATTTCAGCCTTCAAAGCATTCTGTGAGTAATAAAGCAGGCTGGCTTTAGGCCAAAATTCAAAATATGCAAAGTTTGTCTTTAGATGCTGCCTTTTCAAATCCATGGCATGGAGTGGAGTGGAAGGGGTGGGCTTATAGAATGAGACTTGAAAAATCCCTAAGAGTTTTTAACTTTTAGGCATATCATAGCATATTCTCTTGTTTCCATCATATATTTTCATGAAAGTAAAATCAAGTGAAATGAATATTTGAAATTGAAGGAAAAAGGAAATCACAGAAGGGAAACAGTATTAGGTAAGCATATGGAAGTGCGTAGGAAACTTGACTTTTATAGAGATAGTAGATAGTGATTATTGGTATATAAAACTCAAGTCATTTGTAGCAGCCACTGACAGAGTCATATCCTTTGCTGACAACAGGCTCAAGTCTCTGCTAAAACCTGAGATTCTGGTGAACTCAAGACATGATCTCCAAAGACAATGTTCCCAGATTATCTGAGATACATACTTGCTTTCCATAATTGGGCACCGCAGACAGATGAATCTCTCCTTCCATTCTTAAAAGGAAAAATCACCACCATCATCAGAACTATCCTTATAATCATGGTCACGGACACAGTACACTTGAGTCAGACCCTCATTCAGCTACATTTCAGTTATTAACTCATTTGACTCAACAGCAACCTTGTGGGGTAGGCACTATCAACATCTCCATTTTACAGGTGAGACACTCAAGGTTTAGAGAGTTCACAGAACCTCCCCAAGGTCACCTGGGAAAATTCCTTCATTTAGTTGGCTACCATTTCCAGGGACCAAAAGTATCTTATGGCTATTCTGACTCTCCAGGGCAAGTGATCTGTTTACTGCAAGAGGCAGTGCCACGGAGTGGTTAAAAATGGTTGCTGAAGCCTCGAAAGACCTGTACGGGAAAATGGGTCGTGCTCTGACTGGCTCTATGGCCTTGGCAAATATATATATAACCATTTTGAACTTGAATTTCTTGATCTGTAAAATAAAGATAAGGGTAAAGGAGAAAATGGAAGTATGTTAGGTCACTGCAGATTCCCCTATTTGGCCCTATTGGACATCCCCTAAATCTTGAAGTGCAAGAGTAGACAAGGGGGATGGCCCCAGTGCTTTTTTATAGCAAGAATTCCACTTACATGGTCAGCATAGAGAAACAGCTCAGTGAGTAGCAGAACTATTCTTGTAGATGACTGTCTACGTTCTTCCTGGGAACTAACATGGCAGTGAGCTCACAGCTCATGATTCTTTAAACTCATTAATGTCGCAGTCTATAAAAGCTGCCAAGACCACCGACCTTCAGGTGCATTTCTTTGGGAAATGATGCAGACAATGGGGAGACTTGTTCATTCACCAGCATTGTTATCTGGTTTATGTATCTTACTTCATTTATTGGATGACTTCCAAGAACATAAGCTTAAAATAATGAATAAAGTCTAAGTAAGTTTTTCACTCACACTGGGCTTTGAAAAAGCTCATGTATTCTAATCTAGTTCAGTAAATCAATAATTTAGGAGTCTACCTATCGGTACATATCAAAATTGCTGTAATATTTTAGAAGGGAAGGTACTTTAGAAGATTTTTCAGATTATATCATCTCTGCACCTGCCTAATTATCATATAATTAGAATGTCCCTTAGTTTCTATGAATAGTAAGCAACACTGTATTTGTTTTTACAGGTTAGGCTTAAAACTTTCTTGGTTTGAAACTCCACTCTGAAATTAAGGAACTGTAACTTTTTCAACACTCACCAGTACCCTAATTTATAACTGTAACTCACTGCTGCAATACCATAAAATTACGTTGAATTCAGTTGAGCATATCTTTTTCCCTCCTGCAAAATATATTTTTATTTATTTGCTTATTTTTCTTGTATTTTCTTGCTGAACTTGTGCTAATTGAGACAGATAGTATTTTTTAATGTTTATTTATTTTAGAGAGGGAGAGACAGAGCTCAGAGTGCAAGCAGGGGAGGGGCAGAGAGAGAAGGAGACCCAGAATCTGAAGCAGGCTCCAGGCTCTGAGCCATCTGCACAGAGACAGACGCGGGGCTTGAAGTCACGCACTGCAAGATCATGTCCTGAGCCTAAATCGGAAGCTCAACAGACTGACCCTCCCAGGCGCCCCGAGACAGATAATATTATGATTTTTTTTGACATTCCATCTACAAAATGAGACTTCCACTTGACCACAGATTTGAAAACTCAAATATTTACCTCATCGTTTTGTATTTTCCTCATAAATTCCCTGAAATTGGTCAACATGTTGAGTTGGAGGAATTGAGAATAAGGTTAGAATATTTGCAAACACTAGAATAAATTAGAGAAACAATTCACAATCAAGATGAGGTAAACCAAATCAATTCGAAATGAATTTAAACACATTTTTACAAATATTATTAGATTGTGATTCTAAAAACTAACTGATATTCCATTAGTGGAATTATTGCATTTGTTAGTATTTTCACTAACTATTTTGGCAGATTTAAATCTCCTTCATGGACTACTTTAATCCTAATTGCAAATCCGCCTGGGTTATATATGAATTCAGTTTGTAAGCCTCAATCTCAGGAAAACTGCAACCTGGGCAAGAGCCTGGTGTGTGTGTGTGTGTGTGTGTGTGTGTGTGTGTGTGTGTGTGTGTCTTTGTTTGGATAAAAAGCTGTTTCCGGGTCATTCTAACCTGTTATCAATCTTATATAGAATATTCTTCCCATCTGCTCTAATATCTGCATAGATCTTCTATATCTTAAGAGATTTGGAAACAAAGAGCCTGGGTTTTTCCTTGTAGAATGATTCACTGTAGGGAGAGGGAAGGTCTCATAACGACTTACCTACTAGCTTTTTATGCAGTCATTTACAAAATATCTGACATCTAGAGAGATAAGATAATTAATTAGTTCTCTCAATACTTTTTATTGAAGCATATTTTGTGTCAGATAATCTATTAGACATTGCCTTCAAGGAAATTAATGTGAGACTTGGATGATTACAGTTCAGCTTCTTTGACATAGTTTAATGCTTTGGAGATGTATTCATATTGTTGCATGTATCTTTTTTATTTTCGAGTATTATTTTCTTGCATGAATATTACACAATTTTTTATTCATTCACTAGTTGAGGGACATTGGGTTGTTTCCAGTTTTTCTGATTATGAATAAAATGGCTATAAACGTTTGCACCCTTGTCTTTATGTGAATATGTGCTTTTCCTCTTTGGGATAAATTTCTCGGAATGAACTAACTACGGTAGCATGTGTGATAGCAAATGGTCTAAGATATCTCAATATACAAGAACCTGCCAAGTTTGTTTCCAAACTTACTGTGCCGTTGTGAATTTCTATCAGCAGGGTATGAAAGTTTCAATTTCTCCACGTGCTTGTGAGAAAACGGTGCTGACAGTCTTTTTAATGCCAGCTAATCTAGTCTGTGTAGAGTAGACCCTGTCATTTCAATTAGCATTGCGGTTGTGGTTAATAATGCTAAGCGTTTTTCATGTGCATGTTTGTTACCTGTATAACTTCTTTCAGTGAAATGATGTTTATTTTATTTTTGTTCACTGTTGAAATTGGGCTGATGCCTTCGTTTTATTACATTTTAAAGGTTCTCTGTATGCTGGTTATAAGTTTTTCCAGAAAAAAATGTCATTTGCAAAATTTTTTTCCCAGCCTGAGCTTTATCTTTTATGGACTTGAATGTCTTTTAAGGAACAGAATTTCAAAATTATGATATAGTTGAATTCATCATGGTTTTCTTTTATGTTTCATGCTTTTCTTTTTATCATTCATAAAAATATTTGCTTATCTGGAGGTTATAAAGATTTTTCCTACTTTTTCTTCTGGAAGCTGTATAGTGAGCACTTACATTTAACTCTGTGGTCCATTTAAAATTAAGTTTTACATATGGTGCTAGGTAAAGTATTTGTTTACATATAGGTATAGCTATGTTTTCATTGTACTTTTTCTGTATGGTGTATCCAAGTTTTTTGCATCTCTGGTTTCTTGTCCATCATTAATTTTGGAAAATTCTTGTCCATAATAAGGTCTTCAAATATTTCTTCTTCTGTTTCCTCTCTCTTTACCTTTGGGGCTCCAAATGCATAGGTATTAGATACTTTTTTAAAAAAAAACTTGATTTGATTTATTTCAAGAGAGGAGAGCACACAGGAGACACAGAGAGAGAGGAGAGAGAGAGAATCCCAAACAGGCTCCAAACCATGAGGACAGAGCCCAATGTGGGTACTGGATACTTTAATATTGTCCCACAACTCCTTTCTGTTCTATTTTGCTTTTGGTTTTCTTGCTTGTTTGTTTTGCTTTTATTTTTTTCTTTGTGTTTTAGTTTGTGTAATATCTGATTTTCATTGTTCAAGTTCACTAGTTCTTTACCTAGTGGTTTTCATTCTGCAGAAGAGCCCATCAAAAGAATTCTTCATCTATGATATCATGTTTTTTTTTTATTGGTAGTATATATAGCTGACTTTTAGAAAATAGTTTCCATCCGTGCTCTCAAATTTCTCATCTGTTCATGGACATTGTCCACCTTTTGCACTATAGCCTTTAAACAGTCATAATTATTTACAATCCCAGTTTAGTTGTTCCATCACTGGGGCCATTTCTGGTGCTAGTTCTGTGAATTCCTTTATGTCTTGACAGCCGTCAGCAGAACCACATCTAAACATGCTTTATTCTCTTTCTTGTGTCTTAACGGTTTTTTACTTTATGCTCAACATCACGTGCATAAGAACAATAGAACATGAGGTATAATAGTTTTGCTTGGCAATGGACGCTCCCTTCTTCCCTCAGGCTGTTACTATGATGAATTGAACCAATCTAGACATTAGTTTGTCTGGTTTGGAGTCGTTTGTTGTTGTTGCTATAGCTATCTTCAGTGCTGCAGTGTTTAAATTCTTCCACCATTGGGCGGTGACTCTTATGTGCTTACTGGGGGGCTTGGAGAAACAGAGACTTTTTTTTCAGCGTCTCTGCCACTTCCTAAGTGTTCGGCACGCACCGCATTCTCATTGCTTCTGCTTTTCCCTCTTCTGATAAAAAAGCTCTGCTATATATTGTTGGTAGTATTGTGTTTATTTTGAAAGAGATCTTCTGTTTCATATTGCATTATCTCTTTTAATTTTTTGGTAATTAAAATAGTTCCTAGAATTCTCTCTTATTTCTATGTTTTGCTTTTTTACCTGATACGATACTTCAGTAATCTCATCACCTACGTATTTGAAAAACTACAATACACAAACATAAAAGCAATACACTGTGCTCTTCAGAAGCCATGAGGCAGCTGTACATATGTTGGTTACTGTGAACTGAAAATAGCAAGTTGCAGGGCAGTGTGTATATTTCACTCTATTTGTGTGAACAACATTCATATATGTATTTATATATGCATAGACCATTTCTGAAAGACTGCACAGGAAACAGTTAAGAATAGTGACTCTTGGAAGGGAAATCTGATCAGTGCAGATTTTAGAAGACTTACTTTTCACATCACACATTTTTATAGTTTACATGTCCTATCATGTGCAAATATTACCTACACAAAATTAGCTAAAAACAGTAATTTAAGCAGGACAAGTTAAATACTTCAACTAAGTCTATAGAAAGTGTGACTTAAATCATAATATTCCAGGGGTGCCTGGGTGGCTCAGTCAGTTAAGCTCCCGACTTCGGCTTGGGTCATGATCACACAGTTCGTGTGTTCAAGCCCCACATTGGGCTCTGTGCTGACAGCTCAGAGCCTGGAGCCTGCTTCGGATTCTGTGTCTCCCTCTCTCGCTTCCCCTCCCTGCTTACACACACTCTCTCTCAAAAATAAATAAACATTAAAAAAAGTAACCGTAACTGCATTCTATTGTCAATACTATACTGTATTCTATTCTACTGTATGTAGTGAATGATGTGTGTATATTTTCTCCTCTTGAAGGATATAATGGGTTGTTTCTTATTCGGGGTTATTACAGACAGAGCTCTCATAAATTGTCTTACTATGACATGTTTTGTTTGTTTCTTTTTGTTTATATAATTTGTTGTGGTTAGAGAATAGTTTTTTTAATATAGTTTTTAAAAATGGTGGATGAAGGGTATCAAATCATTATGGAATTTAAAAGCTAGTTGATACATTTGAAAGACTGATGTCACAGTTCTGTTTCTAAATGTCAACACTTATGCCCAAAACACATCATTGGCAACTATACTCATAATGAATATGTTTATCTGTCAATGTAAAATGTATGAAGGAATATCTAGTTTTCCAAGCCAAGGATTTCTTCTTTTGTGAAATGTCTAATCATGTTTTTCTGTCCATTTTTTTAATTAGGACATAGAAATTATGTATTTTATCTTTTGATTTGTAAACACTTTTTGCCCTCAATATACATCTTTTGTTGTATGTGTATATATTTTCCATATTTGAGACTCATAGTTTTACTTACTTCATAATGTCCTCTTAGGAATAAGTTTCTTAATTTTTGTTAGATTAATGTTTTAATGTTTTTTTATTATTATTACTGTTATTTTGTGTCTTGTTTAAGAAAGCCTTCCCTCTTTCAAGGCTATAAACTTATTCTCCTGTGTTGTCTTCTAGGAGTTTTATTGATTGCTTAAACTTTTTTTTAAGTTTATTTGTTGTTTTTTTTTCCTGAGAGAGAGAGAGACAGAGAAGGTGGGAAGAGGAGGGACAGAGACAAAGGGAGAACGAGAGAATCCCAGGCAGAGCCCTATGTGGGGCCTGAACCCATGAACTGCAAGATCATGACCTGAGCCACAACCAAGAGTAGGACACTTAACTGACTGAGTCACCCAGGCGCCCCAGGATTGTGTCTGAGCAGGTCCATCCATGTTTTTACAAATGGCAGGATTTCCTTCTTTGGGGGGGTGGGGCTGAACAATATTATTTTACATATACTATATATATCACAACTTTTTATCTATTCATCCTTCATTGGACACTGAGGTTGTTTCCGTGTCTTGGCTACTGTAAACAATGCTGCTATGAATACGGGAATGCTATGTCCTTTAAAGATTATTTATTACTATTGGGGCTTTATCAAGATAAAAGTCTTCAGCACAGCAAAGAAAACAACCAGCAAAACTAAAAGGCAACTTTTGTGATGGGAGGAGATATTTGCAAATGAAATTCTGATAAAGGGTTAGTATCCAAAATCTGTAAAGAGCTCATCAAACTCAACACCTAAAAACCAAATAATTCAGTTAAGAAACGGGCAGAAGACTGGGGCACCTGGGGGGGCTCAGTCGGTTAAGTATCCGACTTCGGCTCAGGTCATGATCTTTCAGTTCACGGGTTCGAGCCCCACATCAGGCTCTGTACTGACAGCTCAGAGTCTGGAACCTGCTTCGGATTCAGTGTCTCCCTCTCTCTCTGCCCCTCCCCCCTCTCTCTATCTCTCAAAAATAAATAAACATTAAAAAAATTTCTTTAAAAAAATTAAAAAAAAAAAAAAAGAAATGGGCAGAAGACATGAATAGATATTTTACCAAAGAAGACATCCTGATGGCTAACAGACACGTGTCAAGATGCTCAACATCAAGGGAGTTCCGGAAGATGGCGGCGTAGGAGGACGCTGGGCTCACCGCGCGTCCTGCTGATCACTTAGATTCCACCTACACCTGCCTAAAGAACCCAGAAAACCGCCAGAGGATTAGCAGAACGGAGTCTCCGGAGCCAAGCGCAGACGAGAGGCCCACGGAAGAGGGTAGGAAGGGAGGCGAGGCGGTGCGCGCTCCACGGACCGGCGGGAGGGAGCCGGGGCGGAGGGGCGGCTCGCCGGCCAAGCTGAGCCCCCGAGTCTGGCTGGCAAAAGCGGAGGGGCCGGATGGACTGTGTTCCGACAGCAAGCGCAACTTAGCGTCTGGGAGGTCAGAAGTTAACAGCTCCGCTCAGAAAGCGGGAAGGCTGGAGGACAAAGGGAGGGAGAGCTGCTGAGCCCCCGGACGGCAGAGCTCAGCTTGGCGGGGAACAAAGGCGCTCGCCAGTGCCATCTCCCCCGCCCATCCCCCAGCCAAAATCCCAAAGAGAACCAGTTCCTGCCAGGGAACTTGCTCGCTCCGCGCAAACACCCAACTCTGTGCTTCTGCGGAGCCAAACCTCCGGCAGCGGATCTGACTCCCTCCCGCTGCCACAGGGCCCCTCCTGAAGTGGATCACCTAAGGAGAAGCGAGCTAAGCCTGCCCCTCCCGCCCCCGTGCACCTTGCCTACCCACCCCAGCTAATACGCCAGATCCCCAGCACCACAAGCCTGGCAGTGTGCAAGTAGACCAGACGGGCCACACCACCCCACAGTGAATCCCGCCCCTAGGAGAGGGGAAGAGAAGGCACACACCAGTCTGACTGTGGCCCCAGCGGTGGGCTGGGGGCAGACATCAGGTCGGGCTGCGGCCCCGCCCACCAACTCCAGTTATACACCACAGCACGGGGGAAGTGCCCTGCAGGTCCTCACCGCTCCAGGGACTATCCAAAATGACCAAACGGAAGAATTCCCCTCAGAAGAATCTCCAGGAAATAACAACAGCTAATGAACTGATCAAAAAGGATTTAAATAATATAACAGAAAGTGAATTTAGAATAATAGTCATAAAATTAATCTCTGGGCTTGAAAACAGTATACAGGACAGCAGAGAATCTCTTGCGACAGAGATCAAGGGACTAAGGAACAGTCACGAGGAGCTGAAAAACGCTTTAAACGAAATGCAAAACAAAATGGAAACCACGACGGCTCGGATTGAAGAGGCAGAGGAGAGAATAGGTGAACTAGAAGATAAAGTTATGGAGAAGGAGGAAGCTGAAAGAAAGAGAGATAAAAAAATCCAGGAGTATGAGGGGAAAATTAGAGAACTAAGTGATACACTAAAAAGAAATAATATACGCATAATTGGTATCCCAGAGGAGGAAGAGAGAGGGAAAGGTGCTGAAGGGGTACTTGAAGAAATTATAGCTGAGAACTTCCCTGAACTGGGGAAGGAAAAAGGCATTGAAATCCAAGAGGCACAGAGAACTCCCTTCAGACGTAACTTGAATCGATCTTCTGCACGACATATCATAGTGAAACTGGCAAAATACAAGGATAAAGAGAAAATTCTGAAAGCAGCAAGGGATAAACGTGCCCTCACATATAAAGGGAGACCTATAAGACTCGTGACTGATCTCTCCTTTGAAACTTGGCAGGCCAGAAAGGCTTGGCACGATATCTTCAGTGTGCTAAACAGAAAAAATATGCAGCCGAGAATCCTTTATCCAGCAAGTCTGTCATTTAGAATAGAAGGAGAGATAAAGGTCTTCCCAAACAAACAAAAACTGAAGGAATTTGTCACCACGAAACCAGCCCTACAAGAGATCCTAAGGGGGATCCTGTGAGACAAAGTACCAGAGACATCACTACAAGCATAAAACATACAGACATCACGGGGCGCCTGGGTGGCGCAGTCGGTTGGGCGTCCGACTTCAGCCAGGTCACGATCTCGCGGTCCGTGAGTTCGAGCCCCGCGTCAGGCTCTGGGCTGATGGCTCAGAGCCTGGAGCCTGTTTCCGATTCTGTGTCTCCCTCTCTCTCTGCCCCTCCCCCATTCATGCTATGTCTCTCTCTGTCCCAAAAATAAATAAAAAAAAAACGTTGAAAAAAAAAAAAAAAAAAAACAAAAAAACATACAGACATCACAATGACTCTAAACCCGTATCTTTCTATAATAACACTGAATGTAAATGGATTGAATGCGCCAACCAAAAGACATAGGGTATCAGAATGGATAAAAAAACAAGACCCATCTATTTGCTGTCTACAAGAGACTCATTTGAGATCTGAGGACACCTTTAGATTGAGAGTGAGGGGATGGAGAACTATTTATCATGCTACTGGAAGCCAAAAGAAAGCTGGAGTAGCCATACTTATATCAGACAAACTAGACTTTAAATTAAAGGCTGTAACAAGAGATGAAGAAGGGCATTATATAATAATTACAGGGTCTATCCATCAGGAAGAGCTAACAATTATAAATGTCTATGCGCCAAATACTGGAGCCCCCAGATATATAAAACAGTTACTCATAAACATAAGCAACCTTATTGATAAGAATGTGGTCATTGCAGGGGACTTTAACACCCCACTTACAGAAATGGATAGATCATCTAGACACACAGTCAATAAAGAAACAAGGGCCCTGAATGATACATTGGATCAGATGGACTTGACAGATATATTTAGAACTCTGCATCCCAAAGCAACAGAATATACTTTCTTCTCGAGTGCACATGGAACATTCTCCAAGATAGATCATATACTGGGTCACAAAACAGCCCTTCATAAGTTTACAGGAATTGAAATTATACCATGCATACTTTCAGACCACAATGCTATGAAGCTTGAAATCAACCACAGGAAAAAGTCTGGAAAACCTCCAAAAGCGTGGAGGTTAAAGAACACCCTACTAACGAATGAGTGGGTCAACCAGGCAATTAGAGAAGAAATTAAAAAATATATGGAAACAAACGAAAATGAAAATACAACAATCCAAACGCTTTGGGACTCAGCGAAGGCAGTCCTGAGAGGAAAATACATTGCAATCCAGGCCTATCTCAAGAAACAAGAAAAATCCCAAATACAAAATCTAACAGCACACCTAAAGGAAATAGAAGCAAAACAGCAAAGGCAGCCTAAACCCAGCAGAAGAAGAGAAATCATAAAGATCAGAGCAGAAATAAACAATATAGAATCTAAGATGCTCAACATCACTCATAACAGGGAACTATTTTATTATTTTTAAAATAAAAATTGTATTTTTAAAGTGTACCACATGATGCTTGGATATACATATGTACAGTGAAATAATTAGTACAGTGAAGCTAATTAACATACTGTCTCCTTATTATCATTTTTTTCTGCGTGTGATGGTAACACCTAAAATCTACTTTCTTAAGAAATTTCCAGTATTTTGTAAGGTGTTATTGACTATAGTCACTGTGCTGTTCATTAGATGCCTAGACTTATCCATCCTATATAACTGCCACTTTGTTCCTTTTGATCAACATCTCCCCATTTTTCCCACCTCGCCACCCCTCGTAACCAGTTTTCACTCTTGCTTCAAAGTATTTGACCTTTTATAGGTTCCACAACATTCTGCAAATAAGTGTTTGGTTTATTTCATTTTGCATAATGTCCTCCAAGTTCATCCATGTTGTTGCAAATGGCGGAAACTCTGTCTTGTTTTAAGGCTGAATAGTGCTCTATTGTGTATACATAGCACAATTCCATGCATTTTCATGTGTGATGCACTCTGCCCTATCCCCTCTTATTCACCAAGTAGACTCCAGCTTATACCTTAGACTCAACTGAAGTATCATCTCCTCTAGGAAAATTCCCTTTATCTCATAGGTAAAGCTTGACACCCTTTTTCTATCATATTTTACGTGGTAAAAATACAATATTAATATTTTGTTTTTATTATTTATTTACCTGCAAAAGTTACCTTCAGTTATATCAGCGGTCAGCATTTTTTTTTTTCTATAAAAGGCCAGGGAGTAAATATTTCAGGCTTTGTGGGCCATGTAATTTCTGTCACAACTACTCAACTTTCACAGTAGTGTAACTAATAAGCCACAAGCAATAAATGGCCATAAACAATATGTAAAAGAACATTCATGGCTGTGTTCAGGTTGAACTTTATTTATGAAAATGGGCAGCCCGTTGGATTCGGCCTCTCGGCCATAGTTGGACAACTTTTGAGTTAGGACGCTAGGATTTACTTGTGAGGCTTGCTACAAATGTACCCGAAGAGGTACTTGAATTTACTGTATCTTAATAAAGATAGAGTCCTTAAGAGTCTCTTATGTTTTGGCTCCCTCCCTCTCTAGCCTTTTTTTTTTTTCCCTGAGCACTGGGTGTTGTATGGAAACCAATTTGACAATAAATTTCACATTAAAAAAATAAATAAATAAAGATAGAGTCCAGTCGGTCAAGGTGACCTTGACTTCCCATTGAAGATCCCTTGTCTTCAAGTGGCTGTTTCTGATCACGACAATGGATTCTGGAATACCACAGAACTAGAGCATGATACATTCTATGAATAATTATGTGTACTATAACAAAAATTAGGTACAGCACGTTTTGTTATGAGATCGTTCAGAAAATGGCTGTGAAAGGAATCTGTCAAGAAACCCACATCCCCAGGGCCCCTGGGTGGCTCAGTCGGTTGAGCGTCCGACTTCGGCTCAGGTCATGATCTTGTGGTCCATGAGTTCAGGCTCCGTGCCGGGCTCTATGCGGACAAGCTCAGAGCCTGGAGTCTGCTTTGGATTCTGTGTCTCCTTCTCTCTCTGCCCTCCCTTGCTCATGCTCAGTCTCTCTTGCTGTAGAAAATGAAATAAAAAATTAAAAAAGAAAAAAAGAAACGTACATCCCCATTATATGCGAGCCTCCCTGTGTGCATATTGTAAGGTACCAGATGGGTGCTTCACAGTGCTTATTCAGAGTACCACTTTACCCAATCTGCCTCACAGATTGTGTTCTGAGAGGTTCTTCACTCTTAAGAGTGTTACAATTTGTGAAAGAACAACGTAAGGACAAAAATTCACGCACACTCAAAAAATGGCATTAGCTTTATTTTCATGTCTATGATTTTAGTTTATAAAAATAATGGGATAAGTTTAACGTCGACATAGTTTGTTTTTTCCCAATGATACCTGCACAGGGTATCATTTTATGATTTTTACGATCGCAGTAAGTTATTCTGGGGTCTTGTGTCAACAATAATCTTTCTAGCCTTCAGGTAGTTATAATTCTGTCTTTGACCTAAAAACTGGGACAGGAGCAATACAGAAAACATTAAAGCATGCCATATAAAGCCTACAGTAACAGATTGCTTTATTTTAAAGATTAAGAACCTTACAATCAAATATTGGTTTCATTTAAGTACAATAAAGTAGAAGATAGTGAGAGTTTGAATTGTATAAGAGCATGCATCTCCCAAGATCTTTGAAAATGACCTAATAAAGGTTAAACTAATACGGCAATCACGTGAAGACCGCTATTAAGTTGAAATGAGAGAATATTAGTGTTTACTCTATTTTGATAAATAGAAAGCCCCAGAGGTATTTTCTATTCTAAATTTAAATTACTTTTACTCCCAAGGTTTTCATGAGGGACATTAAAGTTAAGATGAAGTGGACCAGTAATCACAAGGATTTCTCGTGTTCAGCAGGTGTGTGCACGTGCGTGTTTTCAGCTCATTTACGGCTTATTTGGAATAGGTATTTTTTACCCTTGCCTGAGATGGGGTCTGTAAGCTTTGGCTAGTTCCCCATTGCAACGGTAGCAAATTTCGACAAACTGAACAATTTAAGCACAACAAATTTCCTATCTTACAGTTCTGGTGGTCAGAAACTTGGTGTGGCTCCCGTAAGCCCAAAATGGGGAGCGCAGAGTGTTTTTCTCAGGAGGTTCCAAGAAAGAGTTAGTTTCTGTGCTTATTTGAGATGTTAGTAGAATTTTGTTCTTTGTGGCCACAGAACAGAGGTCCCTAACAGAGGTTGTTGGCTCTCTCTCAGCCGAGAGCCATTCCCAGCTTCTAGAAGCCACCACAGTGCCTTGGCTCAGCGTCGCCTCTCTGCATCTTCAAAGCAGACAAGGCGATAGAGTTCCTGTTAAGGTGCCTCTCTCTGCTACTCCCCCACCTTCTGCTTTTAAGAACTCATGTGATTACATTGGGGCCACTTGGATAATTTCCGTATCTTAAGTTCAGTGGATTGGCGAACTTCATCCCACCTGCAGCCTTAACTCCCTTTTGTTTTGTAACATGACATATTCACAGTTTCCAGGATCAGGATGTGGACATCATCTTTTTAACCTACCACATCTGGTAATTCCCAATATCAGTAGCAGCAATAGTCAATCCAGATACTGACGACAAAACTTTGGGATGATGATGATGATGATGATGACGATGATGATATTGGTCACATTTTGTACTTTTGGCTTAAAATTCTCCTAACAAATTGATAAGGAACCAGAGATGCAACAGAAACCTACACAAGGTATCGGATATGGAGACTGACTATATGAGTCATGGTCAAAGTTCATTGCAATTTTATCAACTGTGCCATAGGTGCTTCTAATTTCTACAATTTAAAGGAAATAATGTTTATAGCTAATAATTTCTTCAACTATGATAGCTGCTGAACGTGAAGAAAGCTTTTTTTGTGATTTTTGTTTTGTTTTGTTTTGTTTTCGTTTCAGAGTAAAAGTTACATTGCAATACACATGTGGATCCTGGAGAGTATTTCTTAGTTAATGATGCAAGGCTTTGGTGCAACCACCCAAGAAGGTCTGCCTGAAAATCTCTTGTTCTGTGACAAATTCTCAAGGATGGTTGCCCACAGTACTATCCTACTGAATGTTTGAAAGTATAGATTTGATTTCCATTTTATCTTTGGATAGCTCATTTTTTCATCCCTATAGAATACATTTATAACATTCTGTGTTGGTCGTGTTCCTCTACCCTGAATCTCGGGAGTAGTTAATTATTCGTTAACAGTTCCTTACATGTTTTCTTGGTTTTATATCTTCAGGCAAAATTTTTGCTACCTCAATGTTTTGATAGTAGCATGGATCAAGAATATGCTGAATGCATGAGCCAAAGGGACTTTATCTTTCATTAAACCTGAACACTGATCAGATCGTTTGTTTTGCGTTGTATTTATTTTGGAGTATTACATTTAGGAAAGAGTAACACTCGAGAGTAAGTATGTCCAAAGGGGAATGAACAATGGAGTTAGTAGGTCTGGCAATTATATTTTGAAAAAGGTTGGTTGCAAGTACAAGTGTTTTGTCTTGGAAAAAAAAATAGGTGACACGTTATTTTTCTCTATTTCATTGGCTTTGTTATTGAATGTTGATGCTTCTATTGTTAAAGTATTTTTATTATATCATAATGACACATTGATATTGTAACATTATTAAAATTGTGGAAAACCGCTCTCCAAAACACTGAAGACATATAGGTTTTGCCATTTAGCAATATGCTTAGAAAGGCCTTTCACACATCACAAATATTTAAGTACCTACACTGTACGAGAATATTCTAGGCACACAGGACTCAATGGTTTACTAAGAAAAGGAACAAAACGGATAAGAAAATTGTATAATGCATGTACTAGAGCCTAATTGCCCCTCAATATTTATTTCATTGTCTGGGAGTGTATCTGTCAATGATAGTCTATATTTTCCAGCTTCGAAGGCAGTGATATGGGGTCATGTGCCTAAATTCTTATCAATGAACTATGGGTGAAATATTTGCACAAACCTTTGGCAGCCAATGTTAAAGGAAATCTCCTGAAGGGTTGCCCTTCCAGCAATGAGAGACTAGCCAATTTAGCACAAACCTGCTCAGTGTGAGCAACTGAAATAGCAGAATAAAATATATAATAAAGAGTATCTATTTAAAGACATTGGAGGAGTTTCAAGGCCAAGAGTATGGATAAAAGAGAATTCTAGAGAGATGAACCCCATGTTTGATGCCAATTTTACCCGCTAGATCTTCTACCATTTAAAAGCATCATGGGGCACCTGGGTGGATCAGTTGGTTAAGCCTCTGACTTTGGCTCGGGTCATGATCTCACAGTTTGTGAGTTCAAGCCCTGCATCAGGCTCTGTGCTGACAGCTCAGAGCCTGGAGCCTGCTTCAGATTCTGTGCCTCCCTCTCTCTCTTTCCCTCCCCTACTCATGCTCTGTCCCTCTCTCTTAAAAATAAATAAACATTAAAAAAAATTAAAAGCATCATGTCTGAGGGGCTCCCAGGTGGTTCTATCAGTTAAATGTGTCACTCTTGGTGTCAGCTCAGGTCATGCTCTCATGGTTTGTGAGTTCGAGCCCTGCGTTGGGCTCTGCATGGACAGTGCGGAGTTTGCTTGGGAGTCTATCTCCCTTTCTCTCTACCACTCCCGGGCTCCTTCTCTCTCAAAATAAATTAATAAACTTAAAAGTAAAATAATCACGTCTGAGGGACTAGCTGAAAGCAGCAGGGAAAAGACGAGATACTAAACCGAACTCAGTAATTTTACAAGGAAAAGGTAACAACCATAGGAGTTTATAGCTTGATAAGAAAAAAATCTGATAAGAAGAAACTTATAGCTTCATCAGAAAAAAAAATCTGTGCTTCCAGTTGTGACCCTACAGGGCTATCTCATGGGATGCACCAGAAGCAAAACCACATTCTAAGAACCGAAGCCTTGTTTCTTATCAGCTTAATTTCTGAATTAATTAAATTCATCTGTTCCTAGCAGTATCATCTGCAAAAATGAAATTACACCCCATCTGGGGGACAATAACATCATCCAGAGCCTCAAAGGAGTCTATTTTTTTCATAAAATGGGGTTATCTCTCAATTAAACCTAAGTAGGCATTAAAATAAAATAGAAATACAGAAGAAAAAAAATCCATAATGAAATAGAAGTGTAGAGGACCCTTACATTTGGAGTTATCAGTAATCATTTAAAACCACTATATTTAATATATCCAAGGCATTAAATGGTATGATGGAGACTTTCACCAGAGAAATTAAAAATATAAAATGTCAGATATGATTTCTATAATGGAAAAGAAAATTAATAGTTCAAGGATGGTTTCAATAGTAGATCAGGCACATTTGAAGAGAAAATGAGTAAATTGGAAAAAAGATCAGAAGAAAATACTCAGATTAATGCATGGAAGACAAAAAAAGATATAAATTTTAAAAAGAATAATAGATGGGACAGGGTTTAAAATCGAAATCGCACGTTACCAGAGTCCTTAAGTAGTAAACAAAAATGGTGGAAGATGCAGTATTTGAAGATATAGCCCATAAAGCCTATTAAGCATTATTGATCGATAATCTTGGTCTGAAGTCTTTCTAGGGCCTCTGTTGTTTCAGCTGTTACCTGTTCCGCACAACTTCTCTGCCTGGAATCATCCAATTGGCTTCTCTGAAAGGCCATCCTCCTGAGAAGGAATTTAGTGAATTAAGTTTGTTTTCCAGACCACATAAATCTTTTTCTAATTTTTGTTTGTTTATTCTGTAATTTTCTCAGAGAGACATATAACTGTGTATTACTATCTCCATGTTACTATTGGACCATGACTGGTTCTTTTAGCTCTTTGGTAAACATGTTGAGGCTGTTTAGACCACCCAGGTGTCGGGAATGCAGGCTTGACCTCAAGAGGCTGATTTGCAAGGACCACCTTATAATTACAATGTCTCCAGGAAGTTGTTTTTCTGGCTCAGTAACAACTCAGTTTTCTTTGTAACTGCCTGAGGAACTTACCTGGGGTTCAACCAAACAATGAAGGAGTCATCTCCTGATCTTCAACAACAACAACAACAACAACAACAACAACTACATCTTTGGGAAAAGGTACTTTGTTTTAATTTCTGTCCTATTTGCCTCATAAAGCCATCAAACCTAAAGTTTAATTGTGTCTGGTTCAAGGTAAAAATGGCATTGGTACTCCTTGTACTTCTGTGGGTTCTGGTTTTCTCACGGATTTTTGACTGGCTAATGCCTTCTTATCCTTTCTGAATTTTGATGCATTAAGATTTATATTAAATATTGATCCAGGATATTAAAATCTTCCCTTTCCCAAATGAACTATCAACTCCAAAAATAGGAATTTTTCTCACAGCTTTATTACTTTCTTCTCTTAAATGTTTTTTTTTTTTTAGTTTTATGCTTGAAGTTCTTTGTAAAAAAGAAAAATTTTTCAAGGCAGTTCCAGGTTTACAACAAAATTGAGATAAAAGTACAAGATTTCCCATATACCCTTTGTTGCTCCCTGGGGCCTCCACCATTACCAACATCATTCACAGGAATGATGTTTTTTACCAAGGATAAGCCTACATTGACACACCATAATGGCCCAAGTCCATAGATCAACGTTGCGTTCATTCATGTAGATTGCGTAGATTCACGGCAAAATTAATGGGTAAGTACAGAAATTTCCTGCACTCTCTCTGCCCCCACAGATGCATGTAGCTCCCTTATTATCAACCCCCCCTCAACAGAGTGCTACATTTGTTACAGTTGATGAACCTACATTGGTGGCTGGTGTACATTATGGGTTTGGACAAAAACACAGTAAGCGTATCCATCGTCATGGTATTATACAGAGGATTTTCACTGCCCTAAAATTCTCTGTGCTTTGCCAATTCATCTCTTCCCCCAAGCACGCTATGAAGGCGCACAGGTGAGTCCTGTCTTTCTACAAGTTGAGCTGTATTTGGTCATAAAACGAGGCGAACATGAAGCAGATTCAGGTTTCCAAACCCAATGACCTTTCACCACCTGCTTAATGTGGCTTCTTACGTATCACACAAAGCGGAGCATGAGACAAGTCCTGCAACAAATGAGATGAAAGAGGGTAGGCAGTTAAGGGACCAGATGCGAAGTCAGTCAGTCTGGGAGCATGCAGTTCGAGATAAGGCCTCAGTCCGGTCGGGGTCACTTCTCCGCACCTCTTGCTTATTATGTCCAGATAGTGAAGGATCTCTGTTCTGCTCAGAGATCAACTGGGCAGAGCCTTTGGGAACAGCAGCTGCCTCTTTGAAGTGCTCAGAAAGAGGGGTCAGTGTCTGAAGGGTCTGACAGTTTGCTGCAAAAAATCCTCCCTTTTTAAGGGGATTTAATCAGTCGTGAGCCTTTGCAGACTCCCTCTGCGTCTGCTGGCTGTCCGTTCTGAGTGCGTCATCAGCTGGGTCTGGTCTTAGCCACAGTGCCTTTCGCTGCTTGGTCATTGCTTGACGTGAGTGACTCCATCTTGATCTGTACACGGTCGTCATAGTTTTGTCCTTTTCAGAATGTCACATGGTTGGGATAAGATGGTGTGTAGGCTTTTCAGACTGGATTCTCTTACTTAGTGATAAGCATTTAGGGTTCTTGTGTGCCTTCTTACAGCTTGATGGCTCATTTCTTTTTAGTACTGGGTAATAATGTTCCACTGCCTGAATGTACCATGATTTATTTGCTCCTCTATGGAAGGGCATCTTGACTGCTTTCGGGTTTCTCCACTGTAAAACTGTTCTTTGTACTACCTTTCCAGGCTATATTCTTGGGAGGGAAATCCCTGGACAAAACCTCATGTAAGGAATTGGGGAGTGTTTCTCCTTGGCCATGTCAAGTTTACTGATGGTTTTGATGTTTAAAATTTCCCTTTGATTCTTGATTAGAGTTCCCTCTTCTGCCCTTACATTACCCGTGTATTCTTGTATATTGTCTCTTCTTTCATTTAGAGCTCTTAACATGAATCATAGTTATTTAAACAGTTTTTTTTAATGTTTATTTGAGAGAGAGAGAGAGAGAGAGAGAGATTGAGGGACAAAAAGTGAATGGGGGAGGGGCAGAGAGAGAAGGAGACACAGAAGCCGAAGCAGGCTCCAGGCTCTGAGCTGTCAGCACAGAGGCTGACACGGGGCTCGAACTCATGAACTGCGAAATCATGACCTGAGCCGAAGTCGGACGCTTAACCGATGGAGCCACCCAGACACCACGATCATAGGTATTTTAAATTCTGTCTGACAATTCCAGCATCTGTGTCATCTATCGAGTCCGGTTATAATAATTTTTTTTTCAGACTGTACTTTTTCTTGCCTTTGGCATGGCTTCATTTGTTGTCAAAACCTAGACATTAGATATCAGGTAATAGAAACTGAAGTAAATTGGGCCTCCGTGCGAGAGTTTATATGAATCTGGCCAGGAGTCAGGCTGTGTTTAACGTTTGCTGTGGCTCTTGGTGCCCGAAGCTCCAAGTTCCTCTTGTACCCCCTTTTTTCTCTGTTGCTTTGGGCCTCCCTAAGCACCCCTCAGACAGTCTGCATCTTGTACCTCCTTCAGCTATAAAACACTTGATGTGCTGGTGTGTCAGTAGGGTGTGGGAGAGCGGGAACATTCTATACTTAATTTTTCAATTAAACCTTAGTATTTCATGAGGCTTGTGTTGGTGGGATATACTTTTCACAATCTTATTTTGGTGGTGTTTGGGAGGGGGGGCGGCCCTCCATGCCTTAAGTAAGACAAGAAAGCTAAAGGAGGCTAGTGTGAGAGGGAGAGGAAGAAGGTTCTTCCCTCAAGTGGGATAAGGTTCTGGTAAATTCTTTTCTCCCAAGCTTAAAACTCTGTTATGGAGGATGTTCTGGGAATATTTCAAACATTTTCCTTTCCCTCTGTCCGAACCACAAGAAGTCTTTCTTGGTTCTTCACCATGGGAAATTGGTCAGGGCCCTGTAGATACAAATCCAGGAAGGTTAGGGAGCCCCTAAGACTGCAGTTCTAGGAATTTCTCACGTTCATGCTGGTCCACACTCAGACCCCAGCAATTCATTGAAATTGTCATTTACATGTTCCCACCAGTTTTTGGTTCCAGCCGCTTCTGTTTCAGGGACACAGATCTCTGTTGTGATTCGCTGGATTCATCTGCCTTTTTTATTTTTTAGATTTTTTTCAAAAAAAATTTGTTTTCATTTATTCTTGAGCGTGCGAGAGAGACAGAGAGCACGTGAGTGGGTGAGCAGGAGAAGGGCAGGGAGAGAGAGGGAGAGAGAGCATCCTAAGCAGGCTCCATAGTCAGCGTAGAGCCCGATGAGGGACTTGAACCCACAAACCGTGAGACCATGACCTGAGCCGAAATCAAGAGTTGGACACTTGACCGACTGAGCCACACAGGTGCCCCATGTGTCTTTTTAAATTTCAGTGCCACTTTGCCTTGTGACCTCAGTTTTCTGAGGCAACCAAGAACAATCAATGATTGCTTTTCGCACATCAGAATTGTAACCAGAAGTTCTCATCACTGGAATTTTAAGGGATTAGTTTAACATGTTTATTTTTTTTAATTTTTTTTAACGTTATTTTTGAGAAAGAGAGAGAGCATGAACAGGGGAGGGGCAGAGAGAGAGGGAGACACAGAATCGGAAGCAGGCTCCAGGCTCTGAGCCATCAGCCCAGAGCCTGATGTGGGGCTCGAACTCACGGACCGCGAGATCGTGACCTGAGCTGAAGTCGGCCGCTTAACTGACTGAGCCACCCAGGCGCCCCAACATGTTTATTTTTTGATAAAACAGTACATTTACATGGCCAAGTGTTTACATTAAGACAAGTGTAAAAAGAAATGCGTTGTAAGATGCCCTCACTTCTTTATTACTCGTGTATTTAATTTGTATAATTCCTTATAGGAAACTATTGTTACTGTTTACCCTTCTGGATATTTTTATACCAGTACAGCTTTATATTCTATTCCCTCTTTACAAACAGAAACACTTGTAAAATATATTTTCACTTTGATGTTACACTTAAGGTGCTGCTAATTCCAAAGCAATTTATTCCAAGTTGATCTTCATTTTTATTTAAGTAGCATTCCGTAATATGGATACGCCTGACATTTGTAAACAGTTGGTTATTGGCATACATTTGTTTCCAAACTTTTGCTATTATAAAAGTTCTTAACTGAATAATCTTGTGCACAGGACATTTTCCATATGCAGAATGATATCTGTGGGACAAATTCCTAGAAGTGAAATAGCTGGAGAAAACCGTATATTCATTGCAATTTTTGAGAAATATTGACATAAGGGTTGAACAATTTACACTATCTCCATTAATGTATAAATTTCTTTCTGAACTGCTTTACCAATGTAATGTGTGATTCAAATTTTATATTTTTGCCAGTGTGATTGGGGAAAATTGTATCTAAGTGCAGCTTGAATTTGCATCTATCTTATTTAAAAATCATTTAATATCGTTAAAACCACTTTTATACCATTTACCCAGTTTTTAATTTGGCTCTTTCTCTTTTTTTTCTCACTGATATTCATGAAATTTGGAATTTTCACTATGTGATATGAATTGCAAATATTACCATGCAGTTTATCAGTTCTCTTTCATCTTTGTGTGTGTGTGTGTGTGTGTGTGTGTGTGTATTTTGTATGCAGAAATATTTTAAGATGTATTGATTTAACTTTTTTTTTTAACATTTATTTATTTTTGAGACAGAGAGAGACAGAGCATGAACGGGGGAGGGTCAGAGAGAGGGAGACACAGAATCGGAAGCAGACGCCAGGCTCCGAGCTGTCAGCACAGAGCCCGATGCGGGGCTCGAACTCACGGACCGCGAGATCATGACCTGAGCCGAAGTCGGCCGCTTAACCGACTGAGCCACCCAGGCGCCCCTGATTTAACTTTTTAAAACAGTGTAGGACTTCTGGACTTTGTGGCATGGTGAGATAACTCTATTTAACAATGAAGTGATAACATAATTCTCTCATCTTTCATTATTTAAGTCACTGATATATTTGGAGTTTATCCAAGTGTAGAGTTTGCAGATACAGAGGTATAGATTGAATTCATTTTTCTAGATTTCTTTCCCTTTGTCCCAGTATCATTTACTAAAGATTCTGTCTTTTCCCCACTGACTTAAAGATGTAAAATGCCACCTATGTCATATATAAAGTCTACTTCTGGATTTTTCAATTCATTGATAGTATATACATTCATGAAATAGTACCATAATGTTTTAATGACAAGATTTATGGTATGTTTTAATATATGATAGGAGAATCCCTCCTTATTACTCTTGTGTTTTAGAATCTTCCTGGATATTTACATATTACCTTTAAAATCACCTTTTATAATCTTAGGAAATGTTCTTTTATTAAGATTTTATTAAATATATTGTGGGTGCCTGGGTGGCTCAGTCGGTTAAGCATCTGATTCTTGATTTTTGGCTCAGGCCATGGTCTTGGGGTTTGTGAGTTCGAGCCCTTGCATGGGGCTCTATGCTGACAGTGCGGAGCCTGCTTGGGATTCTCTCTCTCTCTGACTCTCTTTCTGTTCCTCCCCCACTTGTGCACTCTCTCTCAAAATAAATTTTTAAAAAACTTAAAAAATTAAAAGATTTTATTAAATGTATCATTTAAATTGGGAAAACTGGCACTAAATTTAATGTTAAAAGTTGAAGTTATAGGTTCCTGGGTGGCCCAGTCAGTTAAGCATCCAACTCTTAACTTCAGCTCAGGTCATGATCCCAGGGTTGTGTTAAGCCCTGTGTCTGGCTCCAAGTTCAGCATGGAGATTCTCTCCCTTTCTCCCTCCCTATCCCTCTCTCCTCTGTTCCCCTCCCCGCTGCACCTCTCCTTTCCCCTGCTCACCCTCTCTCTCTCTAAAATAAAAAAAAAAAGTTGGGGCATGTGGGTGGCTCAGTCAGTTAAGCCTCCAACTTCGGCTCAGGTCATGGCCTCACGGTTTGTGGGTTTCAGCCCCGTGTTAGGTTCTGTGCTGATAGCTCAGAACCTGAAGCCTGCTTCAGATTCTTTGTCTCCCTCTCTCTTTGCCCCTCCCCTGCTTATGCTCTCTCTCTCTCTCTCTCTCTCTCTCAAAATAAATAAACATTAAAAAATTTTTAAAAATAAGCTGCATTTAAAAACATAGTTTTTCTTATTTGTCAAAAAATCAGTGTGTGCTGATGTTATTCTTATATAAGCCCTATATACTTCTTATTTACCATATCCCTGAATAATATCTTTCATTGTATCTCCTAATTTATCAATAACATACATATTAAGTGATTTATTCTCTGTTATTATTGTATCATATAATCTAACCAAATTATTTATTCTGTAGAGTAGCTTTTAGGTATATTGTGGAGTTTTCCAGGCATTTGTCCCCCCCACACAAAAAGAATATTTTACTTTTACTCTTCCCCATTTTTAGAATTTTGTCTTTATGACTATCATTACGTTTTCCTCTTTGATAGTGTTGCCTTGTACTTGCACTAAAAATTTAAATAGTTATGTGGTGTAACATATTTTCTTATTTTTTGTTTCTTTTTGTCCTTGTTAAAAGTATCGTTTCTCTTTTAAATATAATGCTGGCTTTTGGTGTAACAGGTCAAGGAAGTTTTTTTATCAATTCTGTGGTACTAGTATATCTTTTCAGCGTACGTGTAGTCATACACTTTAAAAAATCTTTTTTAAGTTTATTTATTTATTTTGAGGGAGAGAGAGAATCCCAGGCAGTCTCCGCACAGCACTGAGCCCGACGCGGGGCTCAAACCCATGAACTGTGAGACCACGGCCTGAGTGGAAGTCGGATGCTTAACCAGCTGAGCCACCCAGGTCCCCCAGTCACATGACTTCTTAAAATTTAATTATATTAAGCAATTCCCTAAAAACTGAACTGTCCTCTCATTGCTAGAATTAACTCTATTTGGGAATAAACCGTCATTTAAAACTTTTCCTAGGTTGTATTCGCTGATGCTTTATTTAGTTATATTGCTTTCATACGCATCTGAGGATTTTCTTGGTTTTATTTGTGAGCAATATTTTCATGATTCAGTATCCTTGTTATGCTCAGTGTAAAAGCATCAGAAGATCATCTTTCCCGGTTTATGTTTTTAAATGGTTAAATAGAACTTCTCAACGTAATATGAAAAAGTTGGAAAATGTAAGGCATCATTATATTATAACCACATAAGTTCCATAATTAATATTCTAGATTTTCTTTACAAACTCACACGTGTGCAGGTACACAGCTGTTCTTTGGATGCCTTTTGAAGTAAGTCTCAGGTGTCATTCAGTTAAGCATTACTATTCATAATGGCTAGCAGTATTGTTTAAGTACAACTGACATGTAACTAATTCCATGTATTTAAAACGTAGAATTTAATAACATCATCACTACAGTTAAGATGACATAACAATCAAAAATAAAAAGGAATCCTGCCTCTTCAGCACCCCTCCCTCCCCTCCTTCCTCAGGCAAACACTGATCTCCTTTTTGTCATTGTATTAGTCTCCATTTCCTAGAATTGTAATTTTTTTTTAACTTTTAAAATGTTTATTTATTTTTGAGAGTGAGAGACGGAGTGTGAGCGGGAAGGGGCAGGGAGAGGGAGACACAGAATCTGAAGCAGGCTCCTGGCTCTGAGCTGTCAGCACAGAGCCTGACCCGGGGCTTGAACTCACCAACCGCGAGATCATGACCTGAGCCAAAAGTTGGATGCTTAACTGACTGAACCACCCAGGCACCCCTAAAATGTTATATTGTAATTCACATATCATGTATTTTTGGTCTTTTTTCATTCAGCATAACTTTGGGATGAATTTATATTGTAGGGCATACCAATAATCCATCCCCGTTTTATTCTGAGTATTCTTCCATTATATGAATATATTACAGTTTATCCATTCAATGTTGATGGAGACTTGAGTTGATTCCCGTTGTTGGCCATTGCAAATAAAGGTGCTATGAACAATCTTGGACAGATATTTGTATGGGTAAATGCTTTACTTTTTGTGGGTAGATCCTCAATAATGGAATACTTGTATCATATGCTGGTATATATTTAAAAAAAAAACATATTCTCCGAAGTATTTGTACAATTGCAATGTAAGAGGGTCCTATTCATATACATTCCTCCCAACACTTGATGTGTTCAGTCTTTTTCATTGTCATCCTAGTAGAGTTGCCGTGGTATCCCTTTGATTTTATTTTGTAATCCATTAATGACTAATGTTGTTGAGCATATTTACTGTTCTTTTTTGTGGTCTGTAGAGCCTCCGTGGCTGTTCAACTTTTTGCTCATGTATCAATTGAATTGTTTTCAGTTGTGAGAGTTTTTAAAGTATGTGTATTACATATTCAAATCTCTCTTTTTATCAGATGTATGGTTTGCAAATATTTTCTGCCAGTCTGTGACAAAGAGACATTGTCTGCTTCTATCGCCCACCCCACTAATGTAGGAAAATGAACTTCTTTCCAGTGGTTAAAAACAAAGCAATGACCTAGGATGGCTCCGTTTCTGTCTGGGGAGCCAGAAATGGAGGTTTATGAGCCAATGAATTAATGAGGTTTGGTTTTAAAAGTTTACAATTCTATCGAATCGAATAGAAACCCCAGAACTAGACCCACAAACGTATGGCCAACTCATTTTTGACAAAGCAGGAAAGAACATCCAATGGAAAAAAGACAGTCTCTTTAACAAATGGTGCTGGGAGAACTGGACAGCAACATGCAGAAGGTTGAAACTAGACCACTTTCTCACACCATTCACAAAAATAAACTCAAAATGGATAAAGGACCTGAATGTGAGACAGGAAACCATCAAAACCTTAGAGGAGAAAGCAGGAAAAGACCTCTCTGACCTCAGCCGTAGCAATCTCTTACTCGGCACATCCCCAAAGGCAAGGGAATTAAAAGCAAAAGTGAATTACTGGGACCTTATGAAGATAAAAAGCTTCTGCACAGCAAAGGAAACAACCAACAAAACTAAAAGGCAACCAACGGAATGGGAAAAGATATTTGCAAATGACACATCGGACAAAGGGCTAGTATCCAAAATCTATAAAGAGCTCATCAAACTCCACACCTGAAAAACAAATAACCCAGTGAAGAAATGGGCAGAAAACATGAATAGACACTTCTCTAAAGAAGACATCCGGATGGCCAACAGGCACATGAAAAGATGTTCAACGTCGCTCCTCATCAGGGAAATACAAATCAAAACCACACTCAGATACCACCTCACGCCAGTCAGAGTGGCCAAAATGAAGAAATCAGGAGACTATAGATGCTGGAGAGGATGTGGAGAGACGGGAACCCTCTTGCACTGTTGGTGGGAATGCAAATTGGTGCAGCCGCTCTGGAAAGCAGTGTGGAGGTTCCTCAGAAAATTAAAAATAGACCTACCCTATGACCCAGCAATAGCACTGCTAGGAATTTATCCAAGGGATACAGGAGTACTGATGCATAGGGGCACTTGTACCCCAATGTTTATAGCAGCACTCTCAACAATAGCCAAATTATGGAAAGAGCCTAAATGTCCATCAACTGATGAATGGATAAAGAAATTGTGGTTTATATACACAATGGAATACTACGTGGCAATGAGAAAAAATGAAATATGGCCTTTTGTAGCAACGTGGATGGAACTGGAGAGTGTGATGCTAAGTGAAATAAGCCATACAGAGAAAGACAGATACCATATGGTTTCACTCTTATGTGGATCCTGAGAAACGTAACAGAAACCCATGGGGGAGGGGAAGGGAAAAAAAAAAAAAAGAGGTTAGAGTGGGAGAGAGCCAAAGCATAAGAGACTGTTAAAAACTGAGAACAAACTGAGGGTTGATGGGGGTGGGAGGGAGGGCAGGGTGGGTGATGGGTATTGAGGAGGGCACCTTTTGGGATGAGCACTGGGTGTTGTATGGAAACCAATTTGACAGTAAATTTCATATATTAAAAAATAAAAAAAAAAAGTTTACAATTCTATGGAACTCAACATTAATAGTATAAAAAAGCAATATGTGAAAAAACATTTTAAATAGTATTACCCTTCAAGTTAAATAGGAAAAAGCAAAAGAGGTTTTGCCATCTCCAGGGTCATGCAAAGATAGGGCAGAAAATATTTTCAATATCTGCACTTAATCACATCAACATAAGTGGGAGAATGTCGCACAGGCCATTGTTTAGATACTTAAGATTTGATTGAGACCATTTCATTAGCTCTCAAAACCAGTTTCACTCATAATAGTATAAAAGCACATTATGGCTGTATCAAGTTTGCAGTGTTAGTCCCAGAAAAATAAAGAAGTTGAACATTGAACATTTCTCCGACAATGTTATCTTGGCCATCTATCTTTATTATGCTTAATGTATATTCATCATCAAGTAATATCATTCAGAGTAAATGAATCATTAATTAAATAAGTAGTAGTCTTTCCCATACAGAATTTGACCGAGTTGTTGTTTTAGAAATCCCATCTGTTTGAGATACTCTTTCCTAATAGTTAATTGAGGGCAAGAACCTTTATAGTGTTTGCTTCTGCATCACGCAAAGTGCACAGAATGATCGAAGACCAGTTAAATTAATGCCTAAAATGTTGTCTTTGACTTTGAGTTTGTGTTCCATTTGAAATGGTGGGATAGTTGCCATAGCTCATCCTGGAATCTGTGTCTTACTCTGTCTCTGCTAGACCCTATCACTTTCAGGATTTGAGTTAGCAACACTTTTCAACTCCTTCGCTTAAGCACTGACTTTCTGAATTCTGTACTTTGTCATAAAGAAAGTTTCATAAGGAAACTTTCTCTAGTCTCCTATGTCAACTGATATTTTGTCATTTTACATTACTCAGGGCTCTACTTCATTCAGTTGGCTTACTTTTTTTATTAACAGGAAAGTCATTCCCCACGTAAAAAAATATTTTTGAAATGGTGGGCTAACATGAGGGTTTAATTTCAATTTGTTTCTTTTGGTAGGAAACATGCTGTTGAGATCTTTGCTTCTCACACAGTATTATCTGAGTCCAAAGGGTGAAAGCATTTAATTTCTAGAAAGTCTAACTTGAGGTCTGTAACTGCTTTTCCAACTATTATTTTCATATTGATATTCATATTGATTTGTTCACTGCTTTTAACTGTTGTGCTTTTATCCTTCTCCTTTTTTTTTAACCTTTATTTTTGAGAGACAGAGAGAGACAGAGTTTGAACAGGGGAGGGGCACAGAGAGAGGGAGACAAAGAATCCAAAGCAGGCTCTAGGCTCTGAGCTGTCAACGCTGGGCCCAATGCAGGGCTCAAACTCATGAACCGTGAGATCATGACCTGAGCCTGAGTTGGACGCTTAACCGACGGAGCCACCCAGGCACCCCTATCCATTTGAACATATCACTGTTTTCAGCTAAGATTATTCAATCAGTAAATGTAGTCCCGCTAATCTTACATCTGCATTTTCTCCCCTCTTAAACTTCATGTTTATTTACATGTTTAGAGTGCCTCCTTAAAACTTTCAGTAAGATAATAATACTTCTACTTACTGTTCTCTTCTGAATATGTTGAGTTCCTATCTTCTAAACGAAATAAAAATCTATATCTTACTCTTGACTTGACTCTTGACTCTTGATATATCTTACTATATCTTACTCTTGACTCATTCTGACCTTCTATATCTAAACATCTTCTAACTAGAATTAAAATCATATTTCTGGGGCACCTGATGGCTCATTCAGTTGAGCGTCCTATTCTTGAATCCTGCTCAGGTCATGATCCCAGGGTTGTGGGATCAATCCCCATTCCAAGCTCAGCATGGAATCTGCTTAAGATCCTTTCTCTTTCTCCCTCTACCCATCTTCCCCACTTACTCGCTCTCTCTCTGTGAAAAAATTAAAAAAAAAAAAAGAAAATTAAAATATTTCAAAATTGCATATATTTTTATTTGTATCTTAAAACCACATTTTGTTGTGTTTGTCTACAGATTGATTGTAAAAGCTGGAAACTACTGTTTGCATTGTTGTAATCATGCAGACAGACATTTTTCACTGGAAAGCCAAGTAGTACACAGGTATTACATTTCTTTCATGTAGTGTATGGCAAAATCTCTGTGCGACTCAGGGAAGAACTGTATATTGTCAATATCAATATTTTTCTTACACAACATTGGTACCTTCAGAACATAGCACATTTCAATTTGCCTTATATCCATACCTTATATTCTGGAAAAGATTTGTTTTGTTTTCTTTGGTCTCTAACTCCCTTTATTGCCTTGTTGAAAGAAGAAAGATATGTCTTCTTCACTAAATTCCAGCTCAGGAAACATTTTGTCCATTGAATAGAATCCATTCCATTCTTTATATGCAAGATATTTTCCTTCCAGCTAAGGAATTTTTTGTTCTCATTTATCCTGGTTATTACCAGCCTAAAGAGGATTTATTTGCTTTAGGCATTTTACTCAAATCCACTATTTTGTTTTATCCCTCATTCATCTTCTGTGATTGCCAAGTTTGTTTTGTGTAAATATCGTTACCTTACCTTCTCTATAGTGGTATATGGAAGGTACATTTTCTGAGTTCTCGAGTTTCTCAAGTGGTTTGATTTTGCTCTTTCCATTGATTGGTAAGCTTGACTGGATATAAAATTATAAGTTCAAAATATTATTGCCTCAGAATTTTGAAATAATTATTACTCTTTTCTTGAGTATTCAAAATTGCTGTTTGAAAACTATGAAATAATTATGACATTAATTGCCTTATAATAATATTTTTTCTTAGCTTTCTCTGGGTGCTATTGGAATGTTCTTTTTATACTTCGTCTTCTGAAATTTCTTGATGCTGTGCCTTTGAATCATTATTCATCTATTGGGATCACCAATCAGTGGACACTGTTAAATCTAGAGACTGGTATCTCTTTAGTTCTGGGAGATTTTCTTATTTATCAGTTTCCCTCAGTTTTTTCATAAGTGCTCTGCTTTTGAAAGTCCTGTTTATCGGATCTTGGCCTTTCTATATAGATAGTCTTGACCAATTTATTTTTTATGGCCTTTCTTTTTTATTATTTCACATATATGTTCTGGAAAAATAACTTCTTTATCTTCTGGTTCTTTTTTAATTTTTAATTTGTTGACACATTTTCATTGCCAAAATTTCTCAATATTCAAATTTATCTTCTACTTTTAATTTTTAGTTTTGACTTGTCAATATATTTTTAGTTTCCCAAATTTCTCACAGTTTGAGTTTTCAATCAATTCTGTTTATGACTCTTGTTTCATAGGAACATCATTTATAACTCTTCTGAAGATACTAATTTTTTTAACGTTTATTTTGAGAGAGAGCACTCCTGGGGGAGGGACAGAGAGAGAGAGGGAGAAAGGGAATCCCAAGCAGGCTCCATGCTGTCAGCACAGAGACTGATGCAGGGATTGACCTCATGAACTGTGAGGTCATGACCTGAGCGAACACCAAGACTCAGTTGCTTAACCGACTAAGCCACCCAGGGGCCCTGATACTAAATTTTTAAAAATTCTTTTGTGTATGATCTCTGTTTCCTCTTTTGGTCAGATTTTTGTGTACTTGACTTGGTTTTCCCCTTTAATTCTGCTGGTTTTCTTTACATATCAATGAATCCTTGTTTTTTCATTCCAGCTAAGGAATAAAATATTAGATTAAGTTAGAGTTCTACATATCTTGTCTCTTCAACTGTGGGGTACGCAGGCTAGAATTTTTCCACTAGCATTCTTGCTTGAATAGAATATTTCATATACGGTACAGAACTTGTTGACTGGTAAACTTTCCTTCATACTTAAATGGTGGGAAACTATCTTTAAAATGAGAGGTGCCACAAAGAATCAGAAGCACTTTTTTCTGGAAAAATAACATACAGTCTAACAGGTTAATTCTTTCTAAAGTGTTCATTTAAATTGTTTTGGAGATGGATTGACAATTCAACTCTGTGTGTGCGTGTATGTGTGTGTAAGGCAAACACAAACGGCTTCACCTTGCATTTCACCAGAATTTTAAGTTTTATTTTTATTTTTTTAAATGGTTATTCATTTATTTTTAGAGAGAGATAATCAGGGGAGGGGCAGATAGAGAGGGAGACAGAGAATCCCAAGCAGAGTCCGCGCTGTCAGCATGGAGCCCAATGCAGGGCTCAAACTCAAGAACCATGAGATTATGACCTGAGCCAAAACCAAGAGTCGGCACTTAACCAGCTGAGCCACCTAGGTGCACCCAAGAATTTTAAGTTTTATTATACCTACTATATTAGACTTACTATATCCTTTCAGGTTTCGGCTCTACAGTTTAGTTGCCCTTTGTATTTCGGATCTACCATAATCTGGAATTTGAGTTACATATTCCTTCAAATTTACCAATATGATTCCATCTGCTTTTACTTTTACGAAAAGCATAGAGCTTCCCCGGTATATTAACTTCTATCCATTGTATTCTTTTTACACTTATGGGTTTATCCTCATTTTAATCATTCATAATTCTTATAGTGTCTTTTGAGGATGGAGGTTA
Source organism: Neofelis nebulosa (assembly GCF_028018385.1). Classification (NCBI taxonomy): domain Eukaryota; kingdom Metazoa; phylum Chordata; class Mammalia; order Carnivora; family Felidae; genus Neofelis; species Neofelis nebulosa. Next base: position 10,202,696 of record NC_080785.1, read on the forward strand.
GACTAACACATTTGCTTGGTCTGCCATATTTCTCTGAAATTGTAAATTATATTATTTCTAGTAATAAATTGGTACAAAAGAAGAAAGTTATTTATCAAGATAATTAAAACTATAAATGCCTTTGGGATTTGTAATTTTATGTTAGTAATTTATACTAGAGATTAACTTTTTTCCAGATGCATAGTTATAAAGATGTTCAATGGAGGGTTATTATAAATATTAAAATTAGAAAAAAACCTCTAATAATGAGATATTATCTCAATGAAATATGACACACATAATTTTAAGCCATAAATTTATCTTATAGGTATACTCAATATTCTTGTAATAATTTTCAGTTATTTCTACTTTATCATAATTTTTTTACATTATTTGATTACATTTTGTCTTATTAATTTAGACTTAAGTTTTATTTATTAATACAAGAATTTGAGGGAGGGTAATAGACCAAATGAAAATATGGATGGTCATAATAAATGAAAACACAAAACTTTTCAATCTAGAAGAAGAGAAAATTGGTATTAGTAGAAATGTGAGATGCACTGATTTTTTATTTTTTATAATAGTTTGTCTATTTGTTTTAGAGAAAGAGCATAAGCAGGGGAGGGGCAGGTGTAGAAAGAGAAAAACGTTTTTTTAAAGTTTATTTATTTTGTGAGAGAGAGGGAGAACGAGCAGGGGGAGGAACAGAGAGACACAAGAGAAAATCCCAAGCAGGCTCCACGCTGTCAGCACAGAGCCTGATGTGGGGCTTGATGTGGAGCTCAATGTGGGGCTTCTTCTCATGAACCATGAGATCATGACCTGAGCCAAAATCAAGAGTCTGATGCTCAACTGACTGAGCCACCCAGGCGCCCCTGCACGGACTTGAAAAATCATGATCAGAATTAGTTTCAACAATAAATAGAAAGCCAAGATCAAATATGGATAACCTTTTGCATGGAACTAAACTCAAGCAGGTATTTATCATGTGATATAATAAAAAATGTGTATATGATCTAACTGATGTGATAGTACAAGTCTTAAGACAATTACTTGAAAAGCAGTACACTAAAAAAATGCTGTTCCCCTAAAGTGTGTTTGTACTGATCCTATTTAAGGGCAAAAATCCTTCCAAGATGTCCTAACTTATTGCGCACATGTCTTCAACACTACAATGCCCTCTATATGCTTTGGTTTTTGAGAAAGTTACAGCTCTTTGAATCTCACACATTCTGCTTTTTTTCTTAAAGTAGAACTGTGTTAAGGCTGTCATTTCTGGAAGGGCTTTCCGAGTGGACACAGTGCTCTATCAGGTCCTGGTCTCTTCCATGGATTTTTAAACCCGGTTACCGAATCCCAAGTCACAAGCGCAAATTTCTCCATTCTCTTTGGGTTGAGTTTCCATTTTGTACACTTAGTTTTCTTTTTTTCCCCATCAGCCTTAATTAATTCAGCACTCTGGTTTTTCCTAACAGATTTCTTTAACTTAGCATCTCATGGATGAGCAGTCGAAATTTAAGTCCCTTGGATTCCCTAAGAACCCAGATTCCTTGTAAAGTCAACTCAGTATTTATCCAGAGCTCTTTTATTGCAGAACACCTTCAATCAATTGCCATTTTGGAGTTTTGAGGGGAGTTCTATGTAGGCTTCAGCTCAGCCAAAAAATGGAAAAGATGAAGAAAAAATAGGCTTTCAAATATTCAATGATTGTGGAAATATTTGCTATATGCTCTATGATATATATTTACATACTCTGATATATCATTTCCCATTGACTTTTTTCTTATTGTAATAATAATGCATAAAGGCAAAATGGAAATATTATATATATATGATCTAGATAAAGTAATTCCAATATAATCTATTTATAAAGCAACCTATATGGCTGTGTTTGAAAAACATCTAAAAGAATATCTAATTAAATATAGGAATTAATGATTAATAGTTTGCAAAGTTGCTGTATAAAAGGAAAATACAAAAATAATGAGCTAAATTTCTGTTTACCACCTTCAAGTTAAAAAATGTTGAAAGTTTGTAATAACCATAATATTATTAAACATATAGATAGATATAATAATACCAATATCCCCAGCATATATTGAACATCTTAGGACTGATGTTAAAATTGTTAAATCCCCCTTTACAGAAAATTTTAAAACAAATTTAAAGAACTAAGTAAATGAAAAAACAAGTCTCAGAGATGAAAAGATAATGTTTTAAAATCTAAACTGATTAATAAATTCTATTCAAACCCAATAAAAATTTCCCCAGTAATGTAAGCTTATTTGAATATTTGAATATTGATGGGAATTGATAAGCTTATTCTGATTTTTAAGTGGAAATATAAATGGCCAATGATAACCAAGTATCCTAAAGGTGGGAGGCCTTGCTGTAATTATAATGAAGTTATAATAATTAAGGCAATAAGGTAGTCAGTACAAGGAAAAACGAAAGGAACATAAAATGGGCCTACAACTAGAACTTAGCATAGATGGACACATGATTTATAACAATCATAGCCCTGTTTAGCTATGGGAAAAGTTGGGGGGAAAATGGTACTTTTATCCCATGTCAAACTGTTATACACAATTTCAAGTCAATTGTACATCTAAATGTTGGAGGCGAAACAATAAATAACCTAGAAGATAATATAGGAATTTATCTTCATTATCATGGAGTAGGCAAAATTTACTGAACTTACTTTAACTGAATATTCCTCAAACTTATTTAACTATAAAGTATGTGTGAGTATGTTTAACACATTAGAAAAATAATTATTCCCTGAAACCCTTTAGGAAGGGCTACTTTGAGTCCTGTTTTCTTATCAAATTACCAAAGACCAATCACGATAATTAAAAGACAGAGATTATAAACTACAATAAATTTATAAGAACAGCTTGAAAGATAGTGCTGGACTCTGGGCTGGAAAAAAAGAATCAAGAAAAGAATCTTCCATTTTTTTTCACAATAAGATCATCGGATAAGAATTACTTTTGGCTTTGTGTCTAGATCCATTTCTAGTTTGAGAACAAAAGGATTACTAAAGTTGTATGAGTGTGTATGTCACAATTTCTGGCACCAAGAAATGTTAAGCAGAGAATTGAACACAATTTAAGCTTTTAAGTTTATTATTAAAAAACAGTGATTAAAAAGATATATTTGTATCATTTATGCATAGATTCTTAAAAGTGTTCTATGACTAAAGTAGTTCAATTTTACCCTGTTTAAAGTAGATCACAGTAAAGGCACTTTTGTACCAGACTCTGTCTAGATCCATTACTCATTTTTTCTAAAAGGTCCTTAATGGCTCTAAAACCCACATACCTACTCTATAAATTGAGGATAATGTTACCTGCCCTTAATTAAATGATACAGATATGTATTTCTGTATAGAAGCTCTGTCCTTTAAATAAGCATAACACAATAACAAGTGTATACAACAGGAAGAGTAATTACCCAAATCTGTATGCGCAGTGGGAACTTCCTTTGTAAAAAGGTTGGCAGCGTGAAGCACTCTATCATGGATTCCCTCAGGGGGAAGTGGCCAACCTTGTCTGGCACAAATTGGGTACTTAATGCAAATCCTGAATCTTTCACCTGACTAGGGAATTCTAAGAGTCAGGTGGTTGGCATGTAGCACAAAGACTTATGGGAAAGAGTGGTTCGTTTTCATCCTGCTGCTAATAAGACGACCAGCCTATATGTCTCTCAGTCATCACCAACTCATGGGATTGAGAGGGAGTTTATTTCCCTTCTATTAATACTCCATTTTCTGCAATGGGTCACCCGCACCTCCAGACGTTATGTAACGGATTTGTTTGTTTCTTCTATTTCTTCCGATGTTGATTTTGGCCTCATTTTAGTATAATATGCTTGAGATATGGATGATACATTGTGACGGATTTTATTTCTTGTTTTGATATTAATAATTGTGAGACGTCTGGCATGTGAATGTGCCTTAAAGCAGCACCTCATAAAGAATATGAATGCTGAATGTTGTGCTAAGTGCTTTACATGTATAACTCCACTGAATCCGATTTGGAGTAGCATAATATTTATCTTATGTCTACAATGAAAATATGAGGTCTCTAGAAATAGAGGATGGTGCCCAGAGTCACAGGCTTTATGCTCAGATTTGGCTAAACCCAAATTCCAGATTTGTTTTGTTTGACCAGTAGGTCATACAGAAACCTTTAGAACACACAGTGAATATGGGATTTGTGAGCTATGTGGGAATCCAAAGATGTGCAAGAAAGTTATAAAACAAATTGGGATAATCCCAAACTATTTATTCATTTGATGCTAACAGCTCACGATGTTGCTTAGATAGGTTTTTTTAATATTTTAAAATTGAATTCAAATTTGATTTCAAAATACTGGTTTCCATCAATACACTAATAGGTCTAATAAATGAATAAAAAGATTTAGGTCACAATCTCTGGACTTAAACAGCTTGATTAATTAGAATCTTTATGTTTAAAAATGACACAAGGTTTTTAAGATGCTATGTACAGAATTAGAAGTTTGTATGTACAACTATTGTTGACCTTTTTTTGTAATAGTTGAGAGTTTGCACCTTTCACTAACCTCTCCCTCTTTTGCCCATTCTGCAGGCCCTGGCAACCGCTTTTCTTTGTTTCAACGAGTTTGACTTTTCTTCAGATTCCACATATAAATGATACCATGCCATATAGTCTATCTGTGTCTGGTTTATTTCACTTAACATAATGTCTGTCCTCAAGTTCCATCCATGTTGTTGTAGATGGCAGGATTTTCTTCTAAATTATGGCTGAATAATATCCCATTGTGTGTGTATGTGTGTGTGTGTGTGTGTGTGTGTGTGTGTGTGCATGCACCAGAGTTTCTTTATGCATTCATCTGTCATCTGTGAACACTTAGGTTGTTTCCATATTTGGCTATTGTAAATAGTGATGCAATCATCTTGGGGATGCATATATCTTTTTGCATTAGTGTTTTTGTTTTCTTCAGATAAATATCCAAAAGTGGAAATGCTACATTATAAAGTAGTTTTGTTTTTCATTCTCTGAGGAAACCCCATACTTTTTCTCTTAGTGGTTGCATCAATTTATATTCCTGCCAACAGCGGACAAGGGTTTCCTTTTTTCTACATCCTCCCCAACACTTGTTATTTCTTGCCTTTTTGATAGCAGGTGTGAGGTGATAACTCACTGCAATTTTGATTTGTGTTTGCCTAATGATCAGGGATATTGAGCATCTTTTAATGTACCTGTGGGCCAGCTGTATGTCTTCTTGGAAAAATGTCTATTCAAAACTTCTGCCCATTTTTAAAGTGGATCGAGCTATTGCTATGGAGTTTTATGACTTTTATTATATATTTTGGATATTAACCCCTTATTAGATACACGGTTTGCAAATATTTACTCCCAAGAAGTAGGTTGCCTTTTTATTTTGTTGATAGTTTTATGTACTGTGCAAAAGATTTTTAGTTTGATATAGCCCCAATAGTTTATTTTTGCTTTTGTTGTTTTTATTTTGTTGTCAAATTAAAAAAAGAATTGTTGCTAAGATAATATAAAGAAGCTTACCGCCCATGATTTCTTCTAGAGTTTTATGGTTTCAGGTATTATGTTTAAGCCTTGAATCCATTTTAATTTTGGAGTGTAGTGTAAAATAAGGGTCCAGTTTCATTTCTTTGCATGTGGCTTTCCAGTTTTCCCAACACCATTTATTGAGGAGACAAACCTTTCCACATTTTATATTCTTGTCTCCTTTGTTGAAAATTAACTTTCTAAGCAAGGGTTTATTTCTGTGTTCTGTATCCCATTACCTTGATCTATGTGTCTGTTTTTATGCCAATACAATATTGTTTTATTTATTATTGCTTTGTAATAGAGTTTGACATGAAGGATCCTGAGTCCTCCAGTTTTGTTCTTCTCTCTCCAGATTCCTTTGGCTCTTTGGGATCTTTGGTGGTTCTACACACATTTAAGATTGTTTTTTTCTATTTCTGTGAAAAATGCCATCAGAACTTTGATAGAGATTGCATTGAATGTGTAGATTGCTTTGGGTAGTGTGAATATTTTAACCATAATAATTCTTTCAATCCATTGGTACCTTTCCATTTACAGAAGTCTTTCCATTTATTTGTATCTTCAATTTTTTTCCTTAATGTCTTATAGTTTTCAGTATATGAGTTTTTCATATCCTTGATTAAATTTATTCCTAGGTATTTTTTTGAATATTTATTTTTGAGGGAGAAAGCATGAACGGGGGAGGGGCAGCGAGTGAAGGGGACAGAGGATCTGAAGTGGGCTCCATGCTAACAGCAGGAAGCCCAATGTGGGCTTGAACTCACAAATCATGAGATCATGACCTGACCCGAAGTTGGATGCTCAACCAACTGAGCTCCCGAGGTGCCCCTATTCCTAGGTATTTTATTCTTTTTGATACAATTGTAATGAGATTGTTTTCACAATTTCTCTTTCTAATATAAACATGTAACAGAATTTTGGGTATTGATTTTGTATCCTTTAAATTTACTGAATCCATTTATTCTTTTTTAAAATTAAAAAAAAATTTTAATGTTTATTCATTTTTGAGAGATGGAGAGAGACAGAGCATGAGTGGGTGAGGGGCAGAGAGAGGGGGAGACAGAGAATCCGAAGCAGGCTCTAGGCTCTGAACTGTCAGCACAGAACCTGATGCAAGGCTCAAACCCATGGACCACGAGATCATGACCTGAGCTGAAGTCGGACGCTTAACCGGCTGAGTTACTTAGGTGCCCCTAAAATTTTTTCTAATGTTAATTTTTGAAAGAGAGAGCATGAGTGGGGGAGGGGCAGAAAGAGAGTTGGAGGCACAGAATCCAAAGTAGGCTCCAGGTTCTGAGCTGACAGCACAGAGCTGAACGTGGGACTTGAACCCACTAACCATGAGATCATGACCTGAGCAGAAGTCCACATAACAGGAAACCTAACCGACTGAGCCACCCAGTTGCCCACATTTATTAGTTCTAATAGTTTTTTGGTGGTCTTTAGTATTTTTTATGTTATATGATATCTGAAATAGTGACAGTTTTACTTCTTTCTTTCCAATTTGTATGCCTTTTATTTCTTGTCTAATTGCTCTGGATAAGACTTCCAATACTATGTTCATTAAAAGTGATGAGAGTGGGCATTCTTGTCTTGTTCCTGATCTTGAGTACAATATTAGGTGTGTACTTGTCATATATGGTCTTTATTATGTTGAGGTACATCCCATCTATACCTGCTTTTGTTGTGGTTTGATCATAAATCAATGTTGAATTCTATCAAATACTTTTTCTGCATTTAGATGATCATATGGTTTGTATCCTTCATTTTGTCAATGTGATATATCACATTGACTGATTTGCAGGTGTCGAACCAGGCTAGCATTCCTGGAATAAATCCCACTTGATCATGGGATATGATCTTTTAATGTATTGTTGGATTTGGTTTGCTAATATTTTGTGGAGGATTTTGCTTCTGTGTTTATCAGGAATATCGCCCTATGATTTTCTTTTCTTGTGGCATTCTTGTCTGGTTTTGATACAGGATAATGCTGGTCTTGCAAAATGAAATTGGAAAGTGTCTCCTCCTCTTTAGTTTTTTAGAAGAGTTTGAGAAGGATTGGTATTAATTCTTCTTTGAATGTTTGGTAGAATTCACCACTAATGCTGTCTGGTCCTGGACTTTTATTTGTTGGGAAGGTTTTGATCACTGATTCAATCTCCTTACTAGTAATTTGTCATTCAGATTTTCTACTTATTTATGGTTCCACTTCGGTAGATTTTATGTTTCTAGGAATTTATTTAAATTTATTGATTTATAATTGTAAATAGTTTTTAATAATCCTTTGTATCAGTTGAAATAGCTTTTCTTTACTTCTGATTTTACTCATTTAAGTTCTCCATTTTTATTTTTCTTAGTGAATTTAGCTGAAGGGTTTTTTTCTTTAATTTTTTTTCAAGTTTCACTTATTTTTGAGAGAGAGGGCATGAGTTGGGGAGAGGCAGAGAGAGAGGGAGACACAGAATCGGAAGCAGGCTCCAGGCTCTGAGCTGTCAGCACAGAGCCCGATGTGGGGCTCAAACTCACAGACCATGAAATCATGACCTGAGCTGAAGCCAGACGCTTAACCGACTGAGCCACCCAGGTGCCCGGAAGGTTTTTAAATTTTGTTTATCTTTTCAAAGAACCAGTTCTTTCATTGACCTTTTCTATTGTCTTTTTAGTTTCCATTTTATTTACCTCTGCCCTAATACTTGTCATTTCTTTCCTTCTACTATCTTTGGGTTTCATTTGTTCTTTGTTTTCTAGTACCTTGAAGTGTAAATTTAGGTTATTGGAGACTTTTCTTGCTTGTTGAGGTAGGCTGATGTTATGAGCTTCTCTCTTAGAACTGCTTTAGCTGAATCTATAAATTTTGGTATATAGTATTTCCATTTTCATTTGTCTCAAGGTATTTCTTCTATCTTTTGATTTCCTTTTTGACCCACTAGTTGTTGAGTAGCATGTCACTTAGCCTCCACATATTTGTGAATTTTCCGGTTTTTTTCATGTAATAGATTTTTAGTTTCATACCATCGTGGTCACAAAAGTTACTTAACGTGATTTCAGCCATCTTAAATTATTAAGACTTCTTTTGTGGACTAACATATATTCTATCCTAGAGAATTTCCATGCATATTTTAGAAGAATGTGTATTCTGCTTTTAGATAGAATATTCTGTAAATATCTGTTACATCCATCTAGTCTAACATGCCATTTAAGGCCAAGTTTTTTTTATTAATTTTCTTTTTGGATGATCTATCCATTGATGAAAGTAGGGTATTAAAGTCCTCTAATATGGGGCACCTGGGTGACTCAGTCAATTGAATGTCTGACTCTTGGTTTTGGCTCGGGTATGATCTCATGGTCCATAGGTTCAAGCCCCACATCAGGCTCCATGCTGACAGTGCAGAGCCTGCTTGAGATTGTCTCCCTCTTCCTCTCCCTCTCCCTCCCTCCCTCCCTCCCCCCCTCCCCCCCTCCCCCCCCTTTCTCTCTCTCAAAATAAATAAACTTTAAAAAGTCCTCTAATATTACTATGTTGCCCTTCTCCCTTTAGGCCTGTTAATATTTGCTTTATATGTTTAGGTACTTCTATGTTGGGTGCATAAATGTTAATAAATGTTGAATTGACGTCTTTATCATTATGCAATGCCCTTATTTGCCTCCTATTACATTCAGTCTTTGTTTTAAAGTCTATTTTGTCTGGTATAAGTTCAGCTGCCCCAGCTTTCTTTTGGTTTCCATTTGCATGGAACATATTTTTCCATCCCTTCATTTTCAGTCTGTGTTCTCACATCTAAAGTGACTCTCTTATAGATAACATTTAGATGGATCTTGTTTTTTTATCCATTTAGCCACTCTATACCTTTTGATGAGAAAATTTAGTTCTTTTTTGTTTAAAATAATTATTGATAGATATGTACTTATTGCCATTTTAGGAATTGCTTTCTGGCTTTTTTTTTGTAGTTCTCTTGTTCTTGCATTCTTCCTTTGTAGTATGATGACTTTCTTTAGACTTATATTCCTTCCTTTAAATTTTTTTTTTAATGTTTATTTATTTTTGAGACAGAGAGAGAGCATGAACAGGGGAGGGGCAGAGAGAGAGGGAGACATAGAATCCAAAACAGGCTCCAGGCTCTGAGCTATCAGCACAGAGCCCATCACGGGGCTTGAACTCACGGACCGTGAGACCATGACCTGAGCGGAAGTCGGACGCTTAATCGACCGAGCCATCCAGGCGCCCCTATTCCTTCCTTTTTAGCTTTTGTGTTTTTACTATAGTTTTTGCTTTGTGGCTGCCATGAGAGTTACATATAAAAACTTATATCTAAAATATAAGTTAGAGGACCCATCTGCCATTACTGGGGCCTGGCTTTCCTCTCCCTCAGGGGGAGGAGGGGCTGTAGGACAGGAGGGGGCTGGGCCAGTCAGCAGGTGGACAATGATGCTAAACTTCTGCAGTGCTGCCAACTCCAAAAGGAAGAGCATATAGTGGGATCTAGCCTTCTTCAGGTTCCCCCAGGATCTGGCCAGATTCCAGAAGTGGGGGGAGAATTATAGAGAGCAGACTTAGAGGATAAAACACCTGATCAAGTAAATAACTTATCAATTATATGCCAGACACTCTGAGACCTCTAAGATCTACAGAACAGTATATTTTGCAGAGGTATCAGATAACTAATGAATGATTGGGTCATTTTATTTCTCAAAATTAAAGCAGATAGTTGTGAAGTCATTGGGAGGGTCTGTATAGGACAGTTCTTCGAGATAATGTAAGACCAACAATATTTAATCTTACCAGTCATTTGAACAATCCAGTAGTGATACAGAAAACAAAACAATTGAGTGAAGATTAAATCAGGACATTGAAATAGAAAAAGACTGATAAAACCTTTGAACAGGAACAAAACATAAAGAAAGAAACAATAGCAATGCTCAGAACCCCAGTGCTGGAGAAGGTAATAAAGAACAGGTTGAAGAAATTTTACCTTTAACCCTTGAGTAAAAAAGAAAACAAAGAAAACTTAAAATCTTTATTTGAAATTTTGGTTCATACAGGAAAACAAAACATACTTCTGGATGAGTGTGAAACTGATGAACTCCCAGAGGGTCTCTTTACTCCTGATAACTTTCAAGCACTGCTGGCATGCTGGGTAAATTCTGGCAAGAGGTTCTGAGAAAGTGCTTTCAGACAACAGTGGTTAACACGTTGTTCTGCTCAAAAACACAGCAGACACAGGTGCTAGAGGTCTGTGAGAGCGGTATTCGGGAGGAAACCGCTCAGGGAAATGAGAGTATCTCACTTCATCACTGACGACGTAGAGGACGTGGCAGGGGAAGAACACTTGCCTGTGTTGGTGAGGTTTGTTGATTTGTCTCATAACCTAAGAGAGGAATTTGTGGGCCTCTTGCCTTACAAAGCTGCTGCAGACATTTTGCCTGTGAAATCTCACACGACGGTAACTGAGAAGTGGGGACTGAACCTGGCTAGTCTTACACTGTGTCCAGTGGATTTTCTTCCAAAACACAAGTTGTTGCCTCTAGACCTTTAGAGAAATATCTCCAAGCTGTCTACACACTTTGCTCTTCCTGTGTCTTAAATATGTGATTGGCAAATTCAGTGCTTGTTGTGGGAGCATCTGTTGCATTAGGAACGATAGAGGACGTTTGTTCTTTCTTCCATCCATCTCTATAACTGCTTTTAGAGCTTGGCAATGCAATTTCTGTCCTCTTTCAGAGCAATGAGGAAAAGGGTAAAAGAACTGAAGGAAACTTGCCATTCTGAGTGGACAGGCAGGCGTGATGCTTTGGAAATTTTGGAGGACCTCCTACAACCACTTGTTTTGTGTTTCAATGATATAAATAGTGACAAAAATATTAGCTGGAATGACTATATAACTGGTAGAGCATTTGTACTCTAGAAACAGATTCTGATTTCATGGTTACCATTGATGTTCTTAAAAATGTTCTATCTTTTTACAAGAGCCTTTGGAAAATCTTCAGGGGCAAACGTCCGATGTCTTCTTTGCAGTCAGTAGCTTAACTCTAGTGCTGCATTGACTAAATGAAATGATGGAATATATTGAAGTTTATCATGAATTTTGGTTTGAAGAGGCCACAGATTTGGCAATGAAACTTGATACTCAGCTGAAACTCCATGGGAAAATCCGCAAAGCCCGGCAAGGTAACCTGGGATCTCAGCTAACCTCTGAGAGTTACTATAAAGAAACTCTAAGTGTTCCAACCATGGAGCACATTATTCAGGTACTGAAAGATATATTCTCAGAACAGCACCTCAAAGCTCTTAAAGGCTCATCTCTGGTACCCTCTGTCATGGAACAGCTCAAATTTAATACATCGGAGGAGCGCCGTGCTGACGTGTACAGAAGTGACTTACCCAGTCCCAACACACTCTCGGGTGAGTTTCATTGTTGGAGAATCAAGTGGAAACAGAGGGAAAGATAGAGAGTTTCTACCTATGACTTACAAAGCCTTGCGTCTTCCAGACATCAAGTTTTTTTTCTGATGCTTCTGCATTGCTGAAAGTCCTATGTAAGATCTTCCTGTGATGAAAGTTGAGAATGAACACTATGAAAATGGGCAGAAGTGTCTCAAAGCATAACTGAGGGACACTTTGATAGACCAAAGGCCAAGTAACTTGGCTTTGCTTAACATAAATTTTGATATAAAACATGATCTGTATTTAATGGCAGATACATATATCAAACTGTACAAGTAAGAGCTTCCTACAGATAACTCAGAAACCATTTAAAATACCTAGGAGACTTTTAAAGTAGGTTTTCTCTTATGTTTAATATTTGGAAAAATCTAAGAAATTTGGGAACATCTTACAGAAAAGCTGTCAGGCAGATGTAGGCCACTTATGACCTATCGACCTCTCATTGAGTTCATTAGCCATTGATAATCTACTTACTTAACTGTTCTTCCAGAAGATAGCATTGAAAGTGCCACATTATACTTCTATGGGATCTCTGCTAAGGGCACTTTGGAATTGTTTCAGTTTAGTCATTTTATTTATTTTTTATTTTACAAAACGTGAGTGGGACAGAGGGGCAGAGGGAGAGAGAGAGAAACTCAAGCAGGCTCCACGCTCAGCACCGAGCCTTACGCAGAGCTCGATCCCACAGCCCCGGGAACATGAACTGAGGCGAAATCAAGGGGCAGATGCACAACTGAGCCACCCAGGCGCCCCTTTAGTTAAGTCATTTTAGATATAACATTTACTATCACTGGATCCAGTTGTCAGGTATTGAGTTATCAGCTCTTAGAAGAAATAGATTTTGGGTTTTTTAAAATTTTTTTCTTAATGTTTTTATTTATTTTTGAGACAGAGAGAGACAGAGCATGAGCAGGGAAGGGGCAGAGAGAGAGGGAGACACAGAATCGGGAGCAGGCTCCAGGCTCTGAGCCATCAGCACAGACCCCGATGTAGGGCTCCAACTCACAGACCATGAGATCATGACCTGAGCCAAAGTCGGACGCTCAACTGACTGAGTCACCCAAGTGCCCCGAAGAAATAGATTTTGAAGAGATCTGAGAGTAAGGAATACATTTTGTAAAACGTTACAATGAAGCTCACAAGTGACCTTTGAATAGTAGGAGTGTTAAGTACGTTAAAAAATCTGTGATGGGGGCGCCTGGGTGGCTCAGTCGGTTAAGTGTCGGACTTCGGCTCAGGTCACGATCTCGCTGTCCGTGAGTTTGAGCCCTGTGTCGGGCTCTGGGCTGATGGCTCGGAGCCTGGAGCCTGTTTCCGATTCTGTGTCTCCCTCTTTCTCTGTCCCTCCCCCATTCATGCTCTCTCTCTGTCTCAAAAATAAATAAACGTTAAAAAAGAAAATTAAAAAAAAATCTGTGATGGACAATTAAGGGAGTTATCAGACAGTGAGACAGAGAAGCACACGAGCTTGCCAAGCAGGGATTTCGGTGCAGATTTTGTCTTTATCAAATGAACTTAAAGGAACCAGCTACAGTTAAAGTTTGAATCAGTGAGCCTGACATTGTTGTTCCACACTGGGTTGTTGCTGTGTTACCTTCCTTTGTTGAGCTTGTATCTTCGTAAACTTTGAGCAGGTATATGTTGAACCCACCTCTGTTTCATGGTCAACACAGGATCAGAGGCCATGGATACTGACAACTTATTTGTCTGTTTTTCTCTTTTTCCACGACTGTATCTACTGCCTTGACTGATAAACAAAACCTGGAAGACCTACAAAAATAAGTGTTTGTGGTTTACCTAGGAATCAGACAGAAAATCTTGCAGTTATTGTGAAGAAAATCAAGTTTGTAAAGTTTATTTCAGCCTAAATAAAATGTGAATTTTGTTTAAAAATAAAATAAATAAATAACTTAGGTATTTTATACGTGTGTGTGTGTATATACATACTTATATTTATAAATATCTGTTATTATAATATAACCACTATTATTGACTTTAATATCAAAGGTATATTTGTTAGTAATGACAGAGCCCAAGATTGTAAATGCTGGTTCAAATGCAGTGGTATAAAAGTTGTTAAAAATATTTAATAAACTATTAAATGTGCCTGCTACATTTAAAAACACTGCCATGATGTTCATGACTTACGTGTTCTATCACCTGATGAGGCAGAATCAACACTGGCTCACTGAGAATTGTTTACTGTTGTTTTCAATTTAACCGAGCCTCACTTACTATGCTTCAAATGGTTCTCTTTTGTGCAGTAGAGAAATTGAAAAGTGATAGATAAGCAAAATATATATACATTATATAGTAATATACTTTTAAAATAGGACATTATATTTATAATTCAAACAAATTAACACAAATACAAGTTTATGTCAACATTCGTACTAGGTTTCGATCTTGATATTAAAAGTAGGTTTTGTACTAATGCTTACAAGGTACATTTCTATGAATCAAAGCTATATTCATCCTTTGCTAAAAATATTTTGGAGAAGATGATATATATTCAAATGACTTGGAATACCTGTCAAGCTGTCATTAAAATCATGGGTATTTTTGGTGACTATCATAGTTTGAATATTTTGTGATATAGTTCCTTTTCCTATTCTCATATTTAAGGCATTATATTCATGGTTGACGTCATAAAAATTAGTGGTCCAGAGGCTAATAATATAAAAATACTACCTAGATATAAATTAGATGCTTTCATTTCAGCATTATTACCTGAATATATCTAAAATGGAATTAAAATCACAGAAATAGTGATGCATCAGTTGGCTCTCAGAAGCTTGAGACTTCCTCAAGACTTAAATATTTCTTTTCTCAGTTTTCAAACTTGCTTTAAAATGTGTTACATTAGGTTATGGAATCTGTCTAATAGACCTATATCTAACACTTCATGATTTTTCACAGTTAAGCAGCTATTTAAAAAACTCCAAGCAAGGAAACATTTTGTTTCAATTTAATATATACTCATACTCTAAAAGCATAGAATTTTGAAAGGTCATCATATACTTAAAGATTCTGACATATTGGAGATGTTTTAGAAAACATTTTATATATTTAAACATTTCATATGGAGGAAAAAATTTAAAACAGTTATTTTTACCCATAAAATGCATTTGACAAGCTTTTAATTAAACTGAAATCAATGCTTTTAAGTGCTTACTATGTTATAGGAACATGGAAAATACAGATAAGGCATATGTTGTGTTAGGGAGTTCATGGTCTGGTGAGAGAGACAATTAGATGCAGTTAAGTGATAGGACAGGAATACAAAGCGGTGATAATATTACAGACTAAAAGGCAGTAACTAACCTAGACTAAGGATAAAGAATCTAGGATGGATTTTGAAATAACCATGTATTTACCATAAACTTATATAGCCGGTGAGTCCAATCAGCCATTGTCCCAGATGTAGTCACTTTTCTATATGATATAAAGACAGCCCCTGGTACCTGGTAGGCAACTAATGGTCCAATGAATGGTTTTTTACCTCTTTTCCTGTAACTATAGACAACCAGACCCATTTGGTTTCACTTAGAAAGGAAAAGAAGAGTTGAGTTCACTTTCCTCAAGGATATATCAACTCCCCATCTCTTTTTCAAAATGTAGCATCCAGGGAGCTCTATGATTTTACCATTTCACAAGACCTCATGCTGGCCCATTCTGATGCATTGAATGCTACAGAAGCCTTGATAAGATACATGTGTGCATAAGGATGTGAAATGAGGGCATGTCGGTGGCTCAGTCAGTTGAGCATCCAGCATCCAGCCCTTGATTTTGGTTCAGATTATGATCTCGTGGTTCACGGGATCGAACCCTGTATGGGGCTCTGCACTGACAGGACAGAGCCTGCTTGGGATTCTCTGTCTCCTTCTCTCTGCCCCTCCCCTGCTTGTGCTCTCTCTCTCAAAATAAATAAACATTAAAAAAAGATGTGAAATAAAACTCCATGAAAATTCAGGCTCCGACACTTTAGGTTTCAGGGTTTTCTTTGGTCTGGACCATGGAAAGAAACAATAAGCAAATGGCAAAGCTGTATCTGGCATACTGTTTTTTGTATTTTATTTATTTTTAATTTTGTTTTTTTTTATTTTTATTTAAAAAAAAAAAATTTTTAACGTTTATTTATTTTTGAGACAGAGAGAGACACCGCATGAACGGGGGAGGGGCAGAGAGAGAGGGAGACACAGAATCGGAAGCAGGCTCCAGGCTCTGAGCCATCAGCCCAGAGCCCGACGCGGGGCTCGAACTCGCGGACCGTGAGATCGTGACCTGAGCTGAAGTCGGACGCTTAACCGACTGAGCCACCCAGGCGCCCCTGTTTTTTGTATTTTAAAGGTAATATGTAACACAAATATATAAGAGCATGCAGCTGTAATGCATTTACCAAATAACCATAAAGCTTACCATTTTGACTGTGATGAGAAAACTAGAAGTTTCTTGAATTCTGGAAAAAAAAGTTGCATGACCAGTAAGCAATATGAATCAAGAGATTGAGGGGCACTTAGAGTGTCTGTGGCAGTAAGGTTATTTTATAGAACAAGCACTCTTTAGGAAACTATAGCACATACTCATGATTTTGAAGCAAAGCCACTCCATATTTTGAAGATAATTCTTCTTTGTTTGAAAACAACAAAAGTAGAGAAGGAAAATTTGACCAGGGCCCCCAATATATCGTGCCATCTGAGCCTCCTATCATAACCTGGATGTTATCTGACCACAGAAGCCATAAAATTTGGCATTTTCAGTAGCATTCCATCATTAAGTGGAAGAAATATACTGGGCATGAACAGATTCTGAAGGCACAATTAACTTACTTGAGCAAGAGGCTTAGACTCTCATGAATCTACTTTGAAAGCACTACCTCCTTTCTATGAACTCACATGTATGGTTGTATGAGGAGTTTCTTATGACAAGTTACCTGATGAACAAAAAATTTATATTTAGTTTATAGTGGTTACACATCATATACTAGGAACACGTAAAAGTGGGTGACTATAGCATTTTCCCTACTCAGGTATGATGCATAAGAATGTAGGTGGAGGGAAATCTAGGGAGCAGATTATAGAGGAACGTATCTGGTTGTTTACTTTTTTCTGGAAAAAGAGAAATATGAGATTCACACTGATTTTTTTGATCAGTGACTTATGATTTAGCTGAGTGTTTATGAACCTAGAAAAGTTTTAGAAAACTGGTGACGAAGAGGCTTGAGCAGAGCTCAAGGAATGGGCACAAAGTCTGAGGATATTTTTGTCTTGTGTAATTGTCCGCCAAACAGCAAACACAGCAGACAAGGCTCTCGATAATCATGTGGACAAGATGGCCCATTACGTGGATGCCAGTAAATCTCTTCGCTCAGCCATTCCAGTCATTGCTAAAAGGGCTGATGAACCAATTGGCCATGGAAGCAGGCATGGCAGTCATGCATGGACTCAACAACATGGCTTCTACTCACTACAGATGATGTGGCTATAACTATTGGTGAGTACCCAACATGTCAACAACAGAAAGCGACACTGAGTCAACAATATGGTAATGTTTCCCAATGAGCTAGCCAGCCACCTGGTGACAATTTGATTGTATTCAATTACTTCCATCACAGAAGGGGAAGCAATTTGTTCTTTTTGGAATGGACACGTTCTGGAGATAGATTTGCTTTCATTGCCAATAGTGATCCTGCCAAAGCCACCTTTCATGATTTTGGAAGTTGCTCGACATCACTGTCAAGAAATTCTCCACAGCATTTCTTGTGAACCAGACACTACTTTTAGAGCAAGTCAAGTAGAACAAAATGCCAAAGGCCGTGCAATTCATGGTTCCTTCCATATACCCATCCCCTGCCTGATAGAATGGTGGAATGAGCTAGTAGCCCAAAAGAATGGTGGAGTGGGCTTCTGAAGACTTATTTATATTACTTTGCAAGTATCTCAGGTTATATCTTATAGATAGAGTTTACTTCTGAATCTCCTATACCAATATGTTCTCCTATTTCTTTTATAGCTGGAGTTTGTGAGTCTAGAATCTTAAAAAAAAAGGGGGGGCGGTCATTCCTTTTAGTGTTACACATAATAAAATACAACTTTGGCTTCTGATGAGTTAGAGGTCTTAGTTCCCTAAGAAGAAATGTTCTCACTATGGACAATTTCAAGAGAAAGCTGGCAACTCGCATCTCAGAGCCTGTTCTCCTTAATGTTAAAATCTATGAATGAGAGGAAATTGCATGGGATTCTGAAGGCAGGAAAGAAACAGACTCCATGATTCTATGGAGGTGTTTCTACCCGGGTTAAGAGTATTCATTGTGACTTCTTCAGTTACTCAGTTAACTAATTTTCATCAAAAGCCATTATTCAATATACTGTGACATTTTATTTGACCATATTCCAACATTTCAGCTTTTTATAGTTTGTTTTATTGAATGATTACAATTCAAAATTATGAGACCCACATATTAGCATTCTGGATCTGTAGTTCCAGTTACTGTGGTGGCTATTTCTACATTTAAAAAAATGTAATGCCTAAAATAATGTCAACATCTAAAATTATATTTCATTGGAAACCACTCCTTTTCTTACATTTTGCCTGAAACATCTGAAGCATAGACTGCGACATTGGTAGGCTAGCTGCTTCAAACGTTGCATGTAAGACTTGACCAAGACATTGGGGTCTAGCACATCCCTTTGAGAACTTCTTAAAATCCATCCTATTTTCCCCACTGATAAAATCACCAAAATAGCAACAAAGATGGACTAGCAGGAAAATTATTTCTAGGTGAATCCTCTGTTGGGCCATCTTCTTTGGAGAGATTAAGAAATGAGTGACTCAGGATCAGAAAAGTCCAAGTACAGAATACAAACATAGTGAGAAATCTAGAGTTCTGGCACTATTCCATCAACTTCCTATTCTATTGGACTTTGAGGCATCCCAGTGAATCAAGGGAGGGATATTCTCTAAATGAGAAGGCATATGCAGTATATTCACTGGAGACCAGAGGATGCTTCCACTGCGGAGAATCCTGAGCCCTGCCTCGGGCACTAACAACAACTACAGAGACAGTGCATTGACTTTACAGAGTGAAGTAAAAGCCCCAGCAACACCTATTTCTTGATTTTGCCTCAGGCTGATCGTCAACATTTATCTATGTGTAAGTAGTAATGATTGAAAGATTTATCTTAAGGATTTCAACATGGCTTTATAGTTCTTTGTGGAGGTAGAAATCAAAGAGAAAACATTTAGGTAAACCAATCCAACCTTGAGGAATGATATTTCATTTCCGTTTACTCCTAATGTACAGTTTTTGAAATGAAAGCAAGTTCAGTCCAGGAGCTACCGGAGAGCAATGGAAAGAAACAGCATGCTGCGGTTAGCAAGGAACACTTGAAGAGAGTTTGGCCAATTCCTTTTGGGTTTTAGCGACACACATTTGCTCATGTCTTCAAACACCTTCCGGGCCTAGCAGGTGTTAGTCTGTAGATTGCACAGCAACAAAAATTGCTGTCATAGTTACCAAGTATCACTGAGAATAAGTCTGTTTTGACTATTAATGGAGCTCAAAGTACCCAAAAGACAGGGGCTTGAGCAGAATTGAACCGAAATGTAGGAGATGCTGAGCCCCTACCCCAGCTTGCCTCTTCTTCATTTCCTGGGGAATAACCTTTGGTTTTGTGATACGACAAATGAACAAAACCCTGCAGTGAAAAACCAGAACCAAGAGAGGTGCCTCTGGCAACAAGCTTTGGTCAAGGAATTTAAAAGGAAAAAAGTAAAATCAAATAAATCAAGGTGTAAAGGGTTAAACTGGATTTTTGTCATGAGTTTAAGCTTTACTGTAGGGAAGATAACACTGAGTCATTTCATAAAATTCACTTTTTAAAATGCTGCCAACTCAGACATTAACATAAACCGGCACCAAGTAGAGTTATGCCACTATTTATTCCATGCAGGACTAGATGTGCATAATAAATTAGCCTGAAAATATTTATGTTTTAATAGTTTCATACACTATCCTAGGTGAAAAAAATAAAAACCTTATCTCCAAATGTTCTGGAGTCCAACATAAAGTCTACAATTTTGAGTTTTAAAACAAAGTCTTAACAATGGCTATAATACAATTTAACCTGTATTTTTTTTTAACGTTTGTTTATTTTTGAGAGAGGGAGACAGAGTGTGAGCGAGGGAGGGGCAGAAAGAGAGGGAGACACAGAATCCGAAGCAGGCTCCAGGCTCCGAGCTGTCGGCACAGAGCCTGATGTGGGGTCAAACTCAGGAACCGTGAGATCGGGACCTGAGCTGAAGTTGGATGCTTAACCGACTGAGCCACCCAGGCACCCCTAACATGTATTTTTTAAAGTTGTCTATTAGTTTTATGTTCTCTTGGTTTTCTCCCTCCTTTTCTTTCTTCCTTCCTTCCTTCTCTCCTTTTCCCCTCTCTCATTTCTTTACTCTTCCCGCTTTCCTCTTCTTTTTTAACCTTAGGTAGCTGACAGGGTGTGATGCACCCCGTCCTTTCTTTCTGGAATTGCGCTGTTACAAATGGGCTCAGTCCGACTTTCCAGGCTCAAAATAATTCATTGGGTTGAAAGGAGATATCATGAGAGACAGATAAAAACAGAGAAGTGTGTGGGGCGCCTGGGTGGCGCAGTCGGTTAAGCGTCCGACTTCAGCCAGGTCACGATCTCGCGGTCCGTGAGTTCGAGCCCCGCGTCAGGCTCTGGGCTGATGGCTCGGAGCCTGGAGCCTATTTCCGATTCTGTGTCTCCCTCTCTCTCTGCCCCTCCCCCGTTCATGCTCTGTCTCTCTCTGTCCCAAAAATAAAAAAAATAAAATAAAAAAAACAGAGAAGTGTGAAAAGCTGAAAGACCCTTTAAAGTGTATCTCTGTGATTAGATTACAAAAGTGTGTAGTAACCTTTTGGTGATTTAAGTGTTTAAATCCCATACATTGAAAATAACCACCTCAGTGTTGACTGTCAGGCAATGAACTTGACTAACAGCAAAAATGATTTTAAAGGTAGCTCGGGCTAAAGATTACAGTGTTGGGAACTAGGCTGTGTAATTCACAGAGTTCTTTCTCACGTGTAGCATCCTTCCATCGCTTATCCTAAATCACGGGTGTTCATTAAATCCTTAAACCCATTCAGTTTGTGCTCTTGCTTTTTAAATTACTCTTCCCAGCTTCTACCAAATTCTCCTGTCCTATTGTTATCTTAGATATGTATTTGGGTAGTTCCTTACAATCTCTTCTCATGCCTTGTCATCCTCCCTGTTAAGTAGTTAATACATTCTCTGTTCCAGATAGAAAGGCCATGCCTACTCCTTGGAAGGCACTTCCTATCCATGGCTTTGTCTAAGCCCCAGGGTTCCCAGGCTTCTAACAACTTTGCAGCCTAAAGTTTATAACAGTATATAATAACTGAACCTCTTGGATCAGAGGAGGATGGGGGGATGATTTAACACAGATCCAAAACCCAAGGCAGGAAGGGAGATCAGGATATATTTAAAAAGTATTGTCACCTCATTTAAAAAAAAATAATTTCAGGGGCGCCTGGGTGGCGCAGTCGGTTAAGCGTCCGACTTCAGCCAGGTCACGATCTCGCGGTCCGTGAGTTCGAGCCCCGCGTCAGGCTCTGGGCTGATGGCTCGGAGCCTGGAGCCTGTTTCCGATTCTGTGTCTCCCTCTCTCTCTGCCCCTCCCCCGTTCATGCTCTGTCTCTCTCTGTCCCAAAAATAAATAAAAAACGTTGAAAAAAAAAAATTTAAAAAAAATAAATAAATAATTTCGTACAAAAGTATATCTTTGTTACTTGGAATTGAGCATTGAGGTAGCTCACTTCTCTTTTTAGTACCTAATCCTATCACATTTCCTATTTATCAACTAAAAAACTTTTGAGACTTCCAATATTGCATGGTAATAGTCAAATTACCAGATATTGGACAATCACTGTGATGTTGGGTGTATTTATAGTTATAATTGTTATATTTTCCTGGTTTATGGATCTCTTACCACCTATACTAGCACTAAAAATAATAAAATACTTACAAACAAATTTTACTAAACAGACAAAAGACTTCTACACTGAAATCTCCAACACAGAGATGAAAGAAATTAAAGAAGGCACAAACAGATGGAAAGACAGACTGGGTTCCTGGACTGGAAGACTTAACATTGTTAAAATATCCATATGACCTAAATCAATCTGAAAAATTCAACTTAATCCTATCAAAATTCTAAGGACATTATTATAGAAATAGAACACCAATTGTGTGTTCTTATGGGACCACAAGAAACCATGAATAGCCACATCAATCTTGAGAAAGAACAAAGCTAGAGGCATCACATTTCCTGTTTTAAAAAAAAATATGTTACAAAACTATGGCAATTAAGAGTATACTGGCCTAAGCACAGATATATGGACAAAGGGAACAGAATAGAGAACCTAGAAATAACTCCTTACATAAATGTAAATTGATCTTTGAGAAGGGTGCCAAGCATCCACGATAGGGGAAGCATTGTCTCTTCAATAAACAGTCTTGTTTATTGAATAAGTGGATATCCTTATGCAAAATAATAAATTTGGCCCCTTAATTTACAGTATACACAAAAACTTAAAATAAAGACTGAAATGTAAGACTGAAATT
This sequence comes from Neofelis nebulosa, assembly GCF_028018385.1. Taxonomy (NCBI): domain Eukaryota; kingdom Metazoa; phylum Chordata; class Mammalia; order Carnivora; family Felidae; genus Neofelis; species Neofelis nebulosa. The sequence continues at coordinate 10,225,339 of NC_080785.1, forward strand.
GTTAGGATCCTCAAAGAAAACATAGAGAAAAAGTTTCATGACATTGGACTTGGTAATGATTTCATGGATATGATATCAAAAGCATAGGAAACAAAAGCAGAATTAGAGAAAAGCGTCCATATCAAACTAAAAAGCTTCTGCACAGCAAAAGAAACAATTGACAGAGTAAAAGGCAACCTTAAGAAATATGAGAAAATATTTGCAAACCATGTATCTGATGTTAATTTCCAAAATATATAAGAAACTCCTACAATCCCATAGCAATAAAAGCAAAACCAAAAACCTAATAACCAAATTATAAATGAGCTAGTCTGTAAATAAACATTTCTCAAAGAAGACACACAGACTGGCTAACAAGTATATGAAAAGAAACTCAATGTCACTAGTAATCAGGGAAACGCAAATCAAAGCCGTGATAAGGTATCACCGAACACCCTCAGGATGGTTATTATAAAAAACAAAACAAAACAAAAAACCAAGAGACAAGTGTTAAGGGGACATGGAAAAATTAGAACCCTGTACACATCCGGGGAATGCAAAATAGTGTGGCTGCAAAAATGGTGAAAACAGTGTGAAAGTTTCTCAAAAAACCAAAACTGGACTACCTTATGATCCAACAGTCCCACTTCTATTTTTCCAAAAGAAGTGAAATCAGGATTTTGAAGAGATGTTAGCACTACCATTTCATCGTAATACTATTTACAATAGCCAGTTAATTGAAGCAACCTAAATATCTATTGAGTGGTGAACAGATAAAGAAAATGTGGTACAAACGTGCAACGAAATACTAGCTTTAAAAAAAATCTGCAATACGTAACAACATGGGCGAACCTGAAGGACATTGGACTAAGTGGAATAATCCAATCACAAAAAGGCAGATTGTGCATGCTTAAACTCATATGTTGTGTCTAAAATAGTAAAATTCATAGAATCAAAGAGTGGAATGGTGATTGCCAGTGACTGGCAGGGGAAGGAAATGGGTTGCTAATAAATGTGCATAAAGTTATGGTCAAAAAAGATGAATAAGTTCTAAAGATCTTATGTACAACATTGTGCCCATAGTTAATGACATTGTATTGTACACTTAAAAATTTAAAAGAGTAGATCTCATGTTAAGTGTTCTTACCACAATAAAATTAAGTTAAAACACACATGCGCACACACACACACACACACACACACACGAAATAGACTCCTAAAAATGAATCCCTTAATTTCTGGCTTTCCTGAGTCATTTTCCTTTCCTAATGCCAGGCTGGGAAGCCCTCATCATCAGTTGATCTTTTTAATGATCTTCAGAAGATTTCATTTCACATTTTGTTCAGCTTTTCTATTTGGCCTCAAAGCAAGGAGTAGGGAGGGTCGTCTGATGTATTGATAATCATCAAAATGGGACATTTAACTTTTACACATTTTGGGTTGTTGTGGTTGGGGCAAAAGTCTGTTCTCTCCTAAATCTGTTTTTAAAATCACCCCTTCCCTTATTGCCGTATTAATACCGCCATAACAATAAAACAAGATTCTGTTGGTAAACCACAGCCCTCCTAGTATTAATAATTTTCTTTGTATAAAATCATTTCCAAGTGGAAATAATCACTTAATTACCATCACAGGAGGCAGCCAAAAGCTTTTTCATTATGATCAATTGTTTCCTAGCTTCACCTCTGCTGTGAGCTAGCATTTCAAGAACTTTCTATCTAGAGAAATACGGAGTAAAGAACGAAAGGTTCATAAGTTAACTAATGTCTTTCTTCATACATATTGACATTTAAAAATTCTTTTTATTAATTATGGCACATCTCATAATTAAATACTAAGGGCAACTCCAACCTCTGAAATCATCGAGCTTCATAAAAAAAGGTCAAATTATGGTGATAATTAACTTGTTCTCAGATGCAAGCCATTTCCTCCATGCCACCTGGACAGTCCCCAATTTTTCATTTCCTTGGAGGACATAGAGAACAATGCTACTTGGAAAATAAACTTTGATGTCTTTTTAGGGACCCCTAAATAAATGCCATTTTCTCTTCTCATTAAATTAGCAATTCTTTGATGCCTCTGAAAAACAGGCAAACATGAACAAAGCAATCATCTGAGCCACAATTTTAATATCCTTTCTGACTTTCAGCCTAACCTCTAACTGCTTGGATCCAAAGTCAATGCCACATTTTTGGTGTTTATCGTGTCGCTCCACTGGTGGGGATATATAACCAATTTTCTATTGCTCTGCGATAACTGCACTAAAACTTAATGCCTCTACAAGCACTATTTTATTTTCTGCTCGTGATGGCTTGTCCCCCCGCTGGTCTTGTTGCACTTCGCGGAGCTGTGACCATCTAGCGCATCCATGGGGCTGGGTAGTCTGTGATGGCCTCACTCACGTGTGTGGCAGTGGGTGTTGGCTGAGCTACATCGTGGTAAGATTCAGTCATAGTAATGGCGCAAGTTGCACAATTTCGGTCATTCAATTAGTCAGACCTAGTCACAACAGAATCTGAAGCAGGCTCCAGGCTCTGAGCTGCCAGCGCAGACCCTGACGTGGGCCTCAAACTCACGAGCCATGAGATCATGACCTGAGCCGGAGTTGGACGCTTAACCGACTAAGCCACCCAGGCACCACTAACATTAATAATTTTTAATTTATCTTTCATAGTAAACATTCTGGAAATCGTATTCATTCCTTTTTATCTTTTATTTTCTATATTTAATGTGGCAAAATCCACTTGCGCAAGACTTTGATATCTGGCTTTCCTCTTACTAATTTCTCCCAATTTTACCCATTATTTGATTAACATCCTGTTCTACTGCTACTTTAATTATCCCTCTCTCTTGATCAGAATCCTTAAGCTGTTCTCATTCATACTGCCAGATATTCTAAAGATTTCTAGCTTTTGAGATTGTTTTTAATGATGTGATTCTACCTTATCCAACTTTACTATGAATATGTATCTTTATTTCCAATATTTATCACTTTGCATTTTTTATGTATGGCATATTCATTTCTGAATCTTTAGATTTGCTATTCTTTTAAAAAAAATTTAATGTTTATTTTGAGACAGAGAGAGAGAGACAGAGCATGAGCAGGGGAGGGGCAGAGAGAGAGGGAGATACAGAATCTGAAGCGGGCTCCAGCCGCTGAGCTGTCAGCACAGAGACCAATGCAGGGCTTGAATTCACGAGCTGTGAGATCATGACCTGAGCCGAAGTCGGACACTTAACCGACTGAGCCACCCATGAGCCCCAGATTTGCTACTCTTTTAATCCCAAACATGAAATTTTCTTTTTCCATTGGTTTCAATGTACAGATATAGAGCCAATGCTCAATTTAATTAAAGTATGCTCCTCTAAGCTTTCCCCTACTACTCAAACAGGTATCTCCCTTTCTTAAAGTCTCCATTTATGTATACTTAGAAGAATACAGTTTGCGTAGTTTCGTGTTTTCCTTTCATTTTGCAAATATTTACCCAGCTATCACGATGTGACAGGCATTGAGATATGGATCTGGGATACAACGGTGGGCATAAACACACAAAAAATTGACAGTGTTCTTTTGTCTCTCATAATTTAGAGTAGGGGTATATTAATAACATAATCACCTAAATATATAATCATAACTGGGCAATTTGTTTCCACGAGAGTGTGCAGTGCCATAAACACACAGCTAATATGGAGCTGACCTCACCTTTGAGTTAGGGAAGGTTCTCTGAGGAGATGTTAGTTGATACATGAAAGATTAGTTACAGTTAAAAGGTAACTAAGTGAAGAGGAAAGAGAAAGAGAAATTCAAGAATAAAGAACAGTGGGGAAGTCTCTGTGGTGAGAAGGGAGGAACAAAGAAATGCAAAATGATCACTGTGACTTCAGTATACAAGGGTTAGCATGACATTCCGTGGTGAGGCTGGAGTGAGAGGCAAGACTTTGTGCAGTAGGGTTATTTAGACGATGTTAAGAATTTTGCTCTTTCTACTAGAAATGGGAAAACACTGGGTGATTTACACAGAGAAATCATGTTAGATTTGTGTTTTGAAAGGCTGCTACACGTGTGGATTAGGGCACTGATCAAAGGGTGTCATACTTGTTATAACCAGCGTGTGAGCGATTTCGCATAGTTGCCTAAGGATGGATGGGAATGGAACCTGGACAGGCTGGAATCCCGACGTTCAAATAGTGTCTATATTTACTCGGGAAAGAATGGGAAAAGGTTGTGAATAAGTGGAGGAAATCTAGCTGTAACTAAGTAGAGATAGTTCCTATCCAATGGCTTAGCTTTTATTTTTTATTTTATTTTGCTTTATTTTATTATTTTATTTATTTATTTATTTATTTATTTATTGACACTTAAAAACTTATTTTTTTATTGTGGAAAAATTTGAAAATATACAAAAGTTAACAGAATAGTGAAATGACCTCTCTCATACCGTCACCCACCCAAACAATCATCCGGGCCAGTCCTGCCGACTCCATGCCTGCATCCACTTACTTTGCTCCTGTATTATTTTCTTATTTTATTTTATTTTATTTTATTTTATTTTATTTTATTTTATTTTATTTTATTTTATTTTATTTTATTTTACTTTATTTATTTTTTTAATATGAAATTCATTGTCAAATTGGTTTCCATGCAACACCCAGGGCTCATCCCAACAGGTGCCCTCCTCAGTGCCCATCACCCACATTCCCCCCACCCCCACCCCCACCCCCACCCCCACCCCCACCCCCACCCCCCATAAACCCTCAGTTTATTCTCAGTTTTTTTTTTTTTAACGTTTTTTATTTATTTTTGGGACAGAGAGAGACAGAGCATGAACGGGGGAGGGGCAGAGAGAGAGGGAGACACAGAATTGGAAACAGGCTCCAGGCTCCGAGCCATCAGCCCAGAGCCTGACGCGGGGCTCGAACTCATGGACCGCGAGATCGTGACCTGGCTGAAGTCGGACGCTTAACCGACTGCGCCACCCAGGCGCCCCTATTCTCAGTTTTTAAGAGTCTCTTATGGAATGCTTTTATCTTTTAAATGGAAGGAATGTCAGACACCTCTGCAGCATCTAGTTCTCATTGCGTAGTCATCACCTCCAACCAGCCAACAGCTTTGGCAGAGGCACGGGTGGGCTTGGGTTCAATTACACTGACGGTGTCCCAAACATGAGCTCTGAAGGTGGCCGTGGGCAGAGGCTAGACAAGCACACCGACCAGTCCTAAAAGGTAAGGGTAGTTAACAACCCTACCAATAACCCCTTAGTCAATGTATTGAGAACCAAACACACACACGCACACTGTTCGTATTCACTTGTAGGGTGGACAATTTCAAGATCACAGGCAGGGTCAAGTCTTAGCTGCCCAAAGCTTTGAACTTTGTAATATACTCCTATTTTGTTTTTTCCTGATTTCCTTATTTTTCTGTTTCCTCTTTGCTATCTTTATATGGACTTTCTGCACACATGTCCTTGTCTAGAACTTTGAGGAAAACCCAATCTAAGGCAGTAAGCAGGTTCTTTTCTTGAAAAAGAGTAGGGTGTACTATAGTCAGAGGTTTGAGACAGTTGATTTGCATTGTGGAAAATTGAAGTGTAAAGAAAAACATAATAGAAATAAATGCAATTTTTAAAAAATGCATGTTTGTAGTTTGTCTTCAGTTAGCCCATCTCCCTGAAAGTAGACTTACACTTAATAATTCTCATATTTTCCCTATAGCATTTTACTGAGTACATGACAGATACTAATAGATACTTGTTGATTTTCTAATAAAACTGATTGATTGTGAATTGCTGTTTTTTGGTATAGGCTATAAAATCCTATACATGTCAGTATTGTATTTTCATTAAGGGAAAAAACCTACACCAAAAGATAAATGCTGTTAATCCAAAAGAATAAATATATTTTAATATAGAATGATGGATTTCATATTCTTGCAATTTGTGACTATAATGATTACTTTTTGAATCCTGAGAAAACATAATTGTTATAAATTCAGAAAATTGAACTTTTTTTACATTTATTTTTTCTGTGCTGAAGCAATTGATTTTGTTTAGTGGTATTGTGAGACAGTGTGGGAGAAACAATAAGGCATTAATGAAATGAAGAACCCATAAAAAAGCACTCAATGAATTATTTCACCGTACCCAAATAGTGGTCAATTTTGGATTGTATCAAAAATATTGATATTTTTTCAGTGGTTACAAATGTAAACTTGGGGGCGATTTCCAAACTAGTGGCATGAGAAACTTCATGGATCCTCTCCTCACAAACTATCACTGGTGAATTTTATTTTGAAAATCAACTGCTAAAGTCTCTGGAAATTGTCCAATATGGCAAAGGACAAGACATTTATTCAAGAAAATCTGATTCTCAGAAGAATAGTGACAGTCTACGGACCTTGACCCATGACCTATTCCTTCCCATCCAACCCATATCAGTATGACAGAAGGCTCTACTCTGAGTATGACCAAGAAGATGGGGCTCCCTTTCCGCAAAGTTCCCATGAAGGGATATACTTTTATCCTGGGAGGTCTAAGTGGCCCAAATTTTTCTTTCTCTTCCCTCACTTCCATTTCGCAGAGGATCAATATCCAGTGAGTGCAAATGAGACATCTGAAGAGCCCTCCTCGACCCACCCATCATTCAGAGGGATCAAGAATATGGGGCCCTGATTGCCCTTGCCCTCGCTCGTTCATGGGATGGATGTTCCAATCTAGGAGTGACAAACCAAGGAGGACAGAGGGACAGAGAGAAGCAGACCATTCTTCCCCACCTCAGCTCTGAAGCAGTGGTGCAATATTGGTACATGGTACAACGTGGACGAGCCTTGAAAATATTATCCTAAGAAGCCAATGACATGATAGAACATATCCTATAATTCTAGTTCTATGAAATTTGTGGCATAGGCAAATCTGTAAGACAGAAAGTAGATTAATGGTTTCCTTTTGGAGCGATGAATTGTTCTAAAATTGATTGTGGTGGTGGTGGCCCAACTCTGTGAACATACTAAAAAACATTAAGTTATACACTTTAAACAGGTGAGTTTTATACTATGGGAATTAGATCTCACAGTTGTTATATAAAAAGTCATCTTGATGTGTCACATACTCTATTTGTAACATTTAACATAATGGGTAAGCCTGCAATTATCAGTAACTTTATTTTTTACAACATGGAGACGAAAATAGAAAGCAAATGAAGTTTAGAATGTTATACATTTTAAAATGAACAGTGGAGTTGGAGTTCCCGGTTAAAAGCCTATCTGCAATTTTTTATGCCTGATGCCTGGCCATTTCAAAAGCTTTACGTGGTGGGCCTCATGGGGGGAAAGCTTCACTCCCACACCAGTCCCGGTGCACAGCCAGTGCACTGCAGTTTCTGAAGAGAGCTGCAGTCAAGGACTCAGGCATCCCTGGCTGGTCGCGCTCTGTCACAAATATGCATTCTTAGCCCTGAGACCTCCTCCTTAGGTCTCTTTATTTGAGCCCTTAGACAGAGGAACTCTATAAGCGGAAGGGAAATTAGGAGAGGAAGGGAAATTTTGATGACACTTTCCCCCCACTCTGAGTCAGTTCAGACTAGCGCCCTCCTCTTGCCTTTTCCCTTCTAAAGTTTCAAAGAACTGCCGGGGTCCAACAAATGGCCAGAGCTTCTTGTCTGGGGCTCCTGCAGCAAGTAGATGGCCTCTACATCTTTGTTGACCTAACTGACCCTTGATCAGTGCACCAAACCAGGAGGGAAAGGGAACAGGAGGCTTCAGTACCTGCTCTGTTTTTAGACTCCCGCCTGTAACCATTGCAGTAAGTGATTAAAGGCTTAACTCTTTCATTTTTGGCTGTTGCTTTAATTGACTCCTCTGACACCTGACAGCCCAACTCTCTCTCACAGCTCAGCTGAATGTACATCAGCTCATGGACTTGATCACCTGTTGTATTTCTTTGAATTATAATCTGTTCACTCTTGACCGTTTCATTTTCACTGAGCCTCAAACCTATTATTTCTGAGCCTTTTCAGAGTCTCTGAGACTGATTATCTATTGAGTGTCATTACCCTGTTGCCAGAAAAGTCACACTAAAATAAAAGTATGCCTACGTTGTTAAGGATTTGGAGATTTACAAACATGGAGGTGCTTCTCTTATTGAATGTTCTTTTAATTGCAGTAAGTGGAAATTTCAAGACACTGGTAGAAGGAAATTAATCCAAGTTTAATTATCCCTTGCTAAACAACATTCACATATTATCTGGAATTCTTCCAGCCTGCTATTAAAAGTAAGTTTTCTGGGATCCAAAATTTCAGGATCCTAGGCTGCCATGGAATTAAAGACAGACACAGCCAAGACCTCGAGACAAGATCCAGAGATAGAACCAAAGGGGGAGGCGTTTTGCCTTCATTTATCACTTCCTCCAGTTGAAAATCATATGCCAATCATTTTTAACATTATTTTAAGCTGATTTGTTGATCCTAACTGATGATGAGTGTCTTTTCTCAGCCGAGGAAATGAGTGAGATTCTTCTGTATTCTCTAGTAGAAAAAAGTTTGCAAAACAGAAGACTATTTTTTGACAAAGAAATTTTATATACCTCATCTATTCTCTCCCTTTGGTGCAGTGTGTACATTTTATATTTTGCTTGTTGTTTGTGGTTCAAAAGCTATGGAGATTAGATAAAATATCCAAGAAAAGTAAAAGAGCAAATGGCAAGGGAATGTCACAATATGGAGAATGGCAGATCCTTTAAAGCCCATCCATGGATGGAGTTTATTGAATCAAGGTCAAAATCCCTGTTCTAAAATTTCAGGTTAGATTTTCCGAAGTACAGTTCTTTCAACATTAGTCCCTTAAAAGTATACACATACAGATGTAAATAAAAACAGCAGTACCCAAAAACTCTGAGTTTGAAAAGTACTTTCACGTTATAGCTCCATATTGGAGATTCACAATGCATATGCATATATAAAGACTCTTTCATTGTAAATTTTTTTTAGGATTTTATTTTTAAGTAATTTCTACACCCAACATGGGACTCAAACTCACAACCCTGAGATCAAGCATTGCATGCTCAACTGACTGAGCCAGCCAGCCGCCTTTATAAAGGCTTTTTAATTGTTTGCCTTTAATGCTGAATTCTCGCTTCAGTAATACAGACATACAATCCTTTTATCTATTCCAAAGGGAACAACATTTTTACTGGTTTGCCCCACGCCAGATATTAACAATAAGAGTTTAGCGTAAACTGTTCAAAGGCTTGTTTTTCAATACTATCTATTAATAGTGAAACATATCATAATGAGATGCTCTCAGAACGACCTCAGATGACTACTATTTAAGAATGAAGACTTTGCCTATCATAGGTGTCAATTAAGCATGACCACATTTTTTTGTAGTGGGATGGAGATACCGTATACAGTAGTCAGAAAAACAATTCCTCACTAGTTTTGAAAATATTCTTAGATATTGCTATGCATGAAGATATGACTCGTCTCATTAGGTGAACAAATGGACCATTGCTGACATAGTTAAAAATTTTTAAAATCGGTGTGAAATATGGATGGAATAGTTTAAAATTTTGCAAAGAGCTAATACGAGTCACAGTCATGTCCCAAATGATCTGGACTGACTCCAGCAGTAGAGTCTTTATTTTGTTCAGTGACAGATATTGCAATGATCAAAATACTAAATTGAAGTAGCTGTGAAAGTAAAGACTTAGTAGTGTGCTTTAAAAATAGATTGAGTCCTATTACTTAGATTTTGGTTTTTCTATGTATTTTAAGTAAAAAAATACACATAGGTTCTCATAGTTGTAGTCATGAATGTAGGGAAAGTGTGTAAAATGAGACTCAAATCAGTTGAAAACAAATTAGGAAATCTTGTTTAGAAAACTCTATCATAGAGATTTAAAAATAGCGCACTAAAATGTTTGGTGGGAAAGAATCAGTTCACTTTCAATGGAATATTTGCAAATTTAGTCTTTTTATCTGGTAGTTAATTTCTCCCCAATGCTGCTGCTTTTTTTTTTTTAACATTTATTTATTTTCAAGAGACAGAGAGAGACAGCGAACAAGCAGGGGAGGGGCAGAGAGAGAGGGAGACACGGAATCTGAAGCAAGTGCCAGGTTCTGAGCTGTCATCACAGACCCTGACGCGGGGCTTGAACTCACAAGCCGGGAGATCATGACCTGAGCCGAAGTCGGATGCCCAATGGACTGAGCCACCCAGGCGCCCCCCAATGCTGCTGCTTTTTATTTAACTTTTGAGGTCTGGAACTAAGAAAACAAGGATCTTCAGTTTTTATAACAAATTTAAAATGCCTTAGGGAATTCTTGGGCTATTTTCAAGATTACCGTGAAGCTAGGAAGCACCCACAAAACTAATGAAATGACACTCCGTGTATTCCCCTGTCCTCAATTTATTTCCCACTACTGTTATTTCCACATGTTAGACGCCTCAGTGTATGATGCTTTTGTGTTTTCTGTCTATTGAGTGTGGGCTTAATTGCTTTATTGGTAGTTATTTAGTCATGTTAAAACTGACATTGTCCAGTTAAGGAATCGGAGATATACAGTATTTAATCAACAGAGTAGAAACAGAACTCTAGCCGTTGGACTGTTACTGTCTTTGTCTATGATTTACGGGAGACTCTCTATATCCCAAATTGACTATAAAATAGTGAGAAGAGAATTCATATTTGTTGAAATATTGATGCCTACATTGAGGGGCATATAATAAGAAAAGAATTTTATTTCTTTCATTTTCAGTGGAACACTATGTGAATTCTCTTGTAGTCTCCCGTATTATGATCAGAGTACCTTTTAGTAAGTTTTAAATGGTATTGATTGCATGTTCCAGTGGATTTTATTGACTAGTTTTGGGGCATTAATTAATCACATATGAATATGAATCTGTTAAATTGATTTGCTTTAAAATTCCATCAGTTCATTTTGAGAGAATTTACTCTTTGAATTTTAGAGAGAATTACTATTCTTTGATAGTCTGCAGTTAAACTTCCTTCAGCGGTGATATCTTTAATAATAGTTTAATGTGTGCTGGGTTTTTGTTTTTTGGTTGTTTTTTTTTTTCATCAAAGATTATGATCTGAATAATTTAAACTTTTTACAATTAATTTTTTTTCTGGGCCAGTATCTAATCAAATTTCATAAGTTTCTCATGAATAATTAAAAATAATATTAGCCTTTGACTCCTAAAGAGGCTTGAAGAGATTGAACCGGCTAGGAAAACAAATGCATTTCTTTTCTTTCTGAAATCATTCTCTTTCACTTCCAAGATCCAGGCCAGTGTGTCCCACAAAAGGTTTAAAAACGCCTCCTCTGTCTAGGCTCGTATGGAAGAGGGGGGCCTCCAGACAGCCCTTCCTTTCACCCAATAATAGGCTCTCTTCGGGGTATTGGCAACTATAAGATGCTCATTTTCCTCATAAGCAAAGAGGACAAAGAAGCACTTGTATCTCCCTAAACTGAGCGTGATTATTTTCGAAACCTTTCCTCTCATTGACTTGACAAAGGTAGTCCAAATTTGGCTGCAGCCGTCAATCATCTACATCATGTGACAGTTTCTCTGCCGTGTGTCTGAGGCCATCACAGAGGCAGCAGATGAGAAACATGGGCCCATGTGGCATGTTTGCACCCACATCGCAGAGTTGTCGTATGGATTAAGGGAGGTAATTTATGCAAAATTGCTAGAGAGTCCCTGGTGCAGGATAAACTCCAGAGAAGCATTTGCTGTCATCTTTAGTAACATGGCTATTGTTATGAAAGGATCCATGCACCCAATAGTGCCACCGTGCCCAAGGACAAATGCTTACACCAACCTTGTCGAAATGCTATAGAGTCAAAATTAGAGTCTTAACTATTAGGCGAATTCCAAATCTCTTCTAGCTCCAGGGATGAACCCACTCTTGCTGCTGGCTCCCGTGACTCATGGAGACACTATGTCCCTCGTTCCTTCCCCTCTGCCTTCGCCAGCTTCAGAAGATGGCAAAAGTGGGGGGAAAAAAAGGGAATTAAATCTGTGGTCAGAATGAGCTTGGAGTGTTGCTCTGCATTTATTCTCCACATTCCTGCTTTAATAGTTCAGATCCATGTTTCTTGGATTTAAATATCTCTAAATCAGCACACTCTGTACCAATTTTCCAGTATGGGCATACATTTAACCCCCTGGAGGAGAGGCACAAAGCCGATCTGTAAACCTTCCCCTTTGATTAAAAAAAAATGCTTCCTTGGGCAGCTAGGTGGCTCAGTCAGGTCTGACTTCAGATCAGGATCTCACAGTTCGTGAGAGTTCTAGCCTCGTTGAGCTCTGTCTTGATAGCACAGAGCCTGAAGCCTGCTTCAGGTTCTGTGTCTCCCTCTCTCTCTCTGCTCCTCCCCCACCCCTGCTCACACTCTGTCTCTGTCTCTGTCTCTCTCAAAAATAAATACATATTTAAAAAAATGCTTCCCCAAATCTTCTCTAAATGTCTCCGACATGCAGTCACAATGAGTTGTAATTCACCTAGAGTGAGCAAAAGACCTCAAGGGAGCCAATCAGCCACTTCTTCTGAATGAATCTTCTGAACATCAAAACAGTCCTGAAGCATCTTGGTATTGTGTCTTACCTGGTACTCAAATGCCTCTGACTTGCAGGAAGGCATTTGCTATATCTAACAACCCACCGTTTCATTTTCTGGAAGGTACACAACCTTCCCCACAACCTGACTCAATATCATTAGCCACTATGTACTCTTTTCTCTATAAGGAGATATCGTTTGCTTTAGAAAATCAGAAACTGAGATAAGGGTCTTACCATCACCTCGGGCGGCATTCACGCCATTCCACCATTTCCCAATTCACACCATTTCCCAATTTCTAGGAATCCCGGAGAAATTAATTTTGCAAATTTCACTATGACTTCACTGGCCCTTGCTTTTTTTTTTTTTTTTTTTTTAATGTCTACCAATTATTCTGAAACTTCCCAAGATTTTTGAAGCGTTCAAAAATTAGTACACTTTCTGGGGCACCTGGGTGGCTCAGTCGGTTCGGCGTCCGACTTCAGCTCAGGTCATGATCTCGCGGTCCGTGAGTTCAAGCCCCGCGTCGGGCTCTGTGCTGACCGGTCAGAGCCTGGAGCCTGCTTCAGATTCTGTGTCTCCCTCTCTCTCTCTGACCCTCCCCCATTCATGCTTTTTCTCTGTCTCAAAAATAAATAAATGTTAAAAAAATTAAAAAAAAATAGTACACTTTCAAACTCTGTTTGAGTCCACTATTTTCTCCATGAGATTCTGAGAATCTTTGTATTTTTCCTGAGTCCAATTTTCCATGTTCCCTAAGTCTACTGTATCTAAAAAAGTCACTTGGGTTAAGTACTGGACATTAGTAAGTGTGCCAGATAGTTCCTCTTCATGGATTGTCCACAATCTTGGATAACAATTCTTTTCCCTTAATGTAAACATTATAGATCTCCTCCATGAAACAAATATGTAAAAAATATCTCCTTATTTGTTTTCTAAAACAAATAATTTGATTTCATACTAATCTTCCCAACTGGGAACTTATCCTGGTGAGGGCTGGGGGGAAGAATTAAACTAGTCATGAAAGTGGGGGCTCTACTTTTCTACTGGTTCTACAGAAGCAAATAATCCCCCAATGTTGAGAATGGCACTTGGGTTTTGGGTCAACCATGACTGCCATTAAAACATTTGCATAATCTCTAAATCCTCAAGGTCTGTTCAAAACCAAACTGTATTGGTCAGAATCCACACTGCATATGTGTTCAGTCACTAGACATTTGCTGCTTTTCAAGGCCAACAGTGCTATCAGAAGTCCTGCCACTTTTAAAATTTAATAGCTTCTAAGATATCCTAATCTCAGTGTGTATTAGTTACCTAAAGCTGCAGTAACAAAAGCTCCCCAAACTAGATGGCTTCAAATGATAGAGATCTATTGTCTCACACTTCCACAGGCCAGAAGTCCAAAATCAAGGCGTTGGCCTGGCTGTGATGTCTCAAGGGTCTAGTGAAGAACCCTGTCTTGCCTTTTCTAGCTTTGGTGCTGGCTAGCCTTCCTTGGCGTGTGACAGAGGGCATTGCAGTCTCTGCCTGCTTCTTCACGTGGCCACCTTGCCCTGGGCGTCTGTATCTTGGTGCCCAAATTCCCCTCTTCGTATAAAGAAAACAATTATACTGGATACAAGACCCCCCCCCCCCACTCCAGTATGACCTCATCTTCACCTGATACGATCTGAAATGACCCTGTTTCCAAATCAGGTCACATTCTAGGTTTTGGGTAGATGCGAATTTTGAAAAGTTGCTATGCAACCCAATACACATGGAATCCAACTACTCTAAAGATTTGGGCCGTCCAGTCTCTGCTCAAGATGGGAAATTTTCCCCTTCTGAGATAATCTGGTTTGTCAGAAAAGGTCAATTTTCAAAAAAAGGTTCTGCTATATTTCCTCTAAAGAATATCACCCTCTGGGATAATAGACTGCAAATTAGGGCACTGATTTTTGAGGCACCGTTTTGCAGCACACAAAAACAATTCAAGAGGTGTATAGATAAGAGTATTTCAAGTAAATCACATTCCAGAAATTCAAATTCCCTACCCATTCTTTCCTAAAATTCATTAGTCTGAGACTGTACCATCCAAAGAGAGGTAATGCTGATTTTCCTGTGGCTCATCCTACTTTACCAAAGAAAGGATTTGCTGGAATGTAAAACAAAGCAATAGTTGAAATTAGGTTTCAGAAAGATTCCTTTAATTAAGGCATGATTGTTTTTTCCTGTCTCAAGTACGTTTCTTTTTCTGTAATGGCATTAGAAACATAGTATTTTGTTGGGATGTATATACATTTTAGAGGAGGACAATGGCTGTTTTAATTCAGAGAACTTGCCTCTTTCATTCACCAGCTATTGTGGAGAAATTAATTGCTCCTGGGGGAATCCCATGAAGCAAAGCAAGGGAGTTTCAGGAGGAAATATTGAAGATGGCCGCACATTATTTCATCCACCCAAGATATTCGTGGGAAGATTGTCTTGTCTCTCCGTCTTAGAACTGAATTCAGAAATTAGATGGTTGTCATAGAAATGCATATTAATATGTTTATTTGAATTGAAAAATGGAGTCAGATTTTCCCTGACAGTAAAAATTCTGACCTGGCTGATTTGTTTGAAAATATTGACTGGCTTTGCCAATTAGGTTACACAGCTGACACTTTTCAAATTGAATCTGTAGGTCCAGGTTTTGACAAACATATATAATAAAGAGTGTGATAAGAGGAAACATTTTATCCAAAACATTTATTGGCAAAGACATATTAAAATGAACAACATTTCAATCTTCCCAAACATTTCTGAGTATATTGAGTTAATTGAGGTGTGTCAATGTTAAAGATTAACATATAATTAAGAGTCATTTGTTAAGTCTCAGTAAGATTTTTGTTTGTTAAGTGTTTTTTTTTTTTGCATAGTCTTAAGAAATTGGCAACAGGATGACTGCAAAGTAATAAATTCACTTACAGATAAAGTAGAAGTTTCTACAAATTCTATCCAATGTAATTTAAACTTGTTCATAAAACTGTTTAAAGCTATTTAAACTATCTATTTATTAAAAACTAAAAATATAGGGGCGCCTGGGTGGCTCAGTCCGTTAAGCGTCCTACTTCAGCTCAGGTCACGATCTCACGGTCCGTGAGTTCGAGCCCCGCGTCGGTCTCTGGGCTGATGGCTCAGAGCCTGGAGCCTGCTTCCGATTCTGTGTCTCCCTCTCTCTCTGCCCCTCCCCCGTTCATGCTCTGTCTCTCTCTGTCTCAAAAATAAATAAACGTTAAAAAAAAATTTTAAAAACTAAAAATATATTGCAATCATGAATAATATCAGATTCCAACTTAAAAATGTGAGAAGACACACAATGCAATTTTTTAAAGTACAAACTAACAAAAATTTTTTTGAAAACCACTATTCTGGAAAATGGAGACCAGGTTATTATCTATGGATGTCAATGTGGAGGAGGAATGAGGTATAGGTAAGTTGTCTAATATACTTCTTATTCTTCGGTGATGACAATAACAATAAACAATTAGATGTGCATATTCATTATCAGATTATTCAGTTACATTGTGTTACTTGGAGCATTTTTTGTATCTTTTTGATTATTTTTTGTTCTTGTTTTTCCATATAAAATGACTCCTATTCCACTTAATTCTTTTTAGAATTGGCTAAGACTATGTTTTTTTGTTTTGTTTTGTTTTTTGGGGGTTTTTTTGTTTTTACTTTTTATTACTCTATAAGAAACGTGTCTGTGTTTTGTTTTTAACCTAGTTTGACTATCCTGAGACAAAGAATCTTTTTTTTTAATTTAATTTTTTTTAAATTTACATCCCAATTAGTTAGCATATAGTGCAACAATGATTTCAGGAGTAGATTCCTTAGTGCCCCTTACCCATTTAGTCCCTCCCCCCTCCCACAACCCCTCCAGCAACCCTCTGTTTGTTCTTCATATTTAAGAGTCTCTTCTGTTTCGTCCCCCTCCCTGTTTTTATATTATTTTTGTTTCCCTTCCCTTATGTTCATCTGTTTTGTCTCTTAAAGTCCTCATATGAGTGAAGTCCTATGATATTTGTCTGTTTCTCACTGACTAATTTCGCTTAGCATAATACCCTCCAGTTCCATCCATGTAGTTGCATATGGCAAGATTTCATTCTTTTTGATTGCCGAGTAATACTCCATTGTACATATATATCCCACATCTTCTTTATCTATTCATCCATCTCAACACTCAAAAAGAGGCAAAGAATCTTGACTTTAGCAGTTAAGTAGGATTATCAAGCTGCACTATTGTCATATTGTGAAATATATAACTCATATATGAAATGGTCTTTCCTTAGTAGAATATATCCAGAAGATAGCTTTATCAAATATACTTTACCACATTTGCTTCTTCTACTACTTGGTGACATGTTGGACAGATCCAACTGACTTCTGGATCCATAAGAAGTCAGTTGAACCATAAGAAGATTACACAGACTCAGGTTTAAAGTACAATAAGGGGTTCCTAGTTGGCTCAGTCGGTTAAGCATCCAACTCTTGATTTTGGCTCAGGTCATGATCTCATGGTTCATGAATTTGAGCCCTGCATCAGGCTCTGCTGACAGTGTGGAGCCTGCTTGGGATCCTCTTTTTCTCCCTCTCTCTCTGCTCCTTTCCTGCGCTCTCTCTCTCTCTCTCTAAAAATAAATAAATAAACTTAATAAAAAAATAAAGTAAAATAAGACATAGTTGAATTTAATGTAAAAAAAAACACTTTAAGCTAAGTCAAATGACAAGAGACAAATAAAATTTGTCAAGTGTACTGCAAAGGACCAATCTCACTACACATAGGGCATCTAGAAATTGAGAAGAAAATACTATTAAACCAACAGAAAAATGGGCAAAGGTATTAAAAGAGAGTTCTCGGAAATGCAGGGGTCTCAAACTATGAAGTGGAACAATCTCATTCTTTTTTTTTTTTTTAATTTTTTTTTCAACGTTTTTTATTTATTTTTGGGACAGAGAGAGACAGAGCATGAACGGGGGAGGGGCAGAGAGAGAGGGAGACACAGAATCGGAAACAGGCTCCAGGCTCCGAGCCATCAGCCCAGAGCCTGACGCGGGGCTCGAACTCACGGACCGCGAGATCGTGACCTGGCTGAAGTCGGAAGCTTAACTGACTGCGCCACCCAGGTGCCCCTGAACAATCTCATTCTTAACTGGAGAAATGCAAATACAAATTTGACTAAAATATAATTTCTCACTTAGCAGATTGGCAAAAATCTAGAAGTTTAACATTATCAGTTGCATAGGCTGTTGGGAAATAGACATACTAATATATTCTTGGCGTGTAAAATGGTATTATTCCTATAAAATGAAATTTGGCAATATTTATCAAAATAAAAATTGCATTTACCCTTTTCTGGAAATTACTTAACTCTGCTAATTCAGTTTTGAGGAGTTTTTTGGTTTGTTTTTAAAAAATGTTTATTTATATATTTATTTGAGAGAGAGAGAGACAGAGAGAGGGAGAGGGAAAAGGGGAGTGAGCACAGGGGAAGGGCAGAAAAAGAGGGAGACAGAGAAGTCAGTGCAGAGCCCAACATGGGGCTTGAACTCACAAATTGTGAGGTCATGACATGAGCTGAAATCCAGAGTTGGATGCTTAACCAACTGAGCCACCCAGGTGCCCCATGCCAAGTCAGTTTTTGTAGCAGCAATAAACAACTCTGAAGTCTCAACAAACACATGTATTTTATGTTCATATTACATGGGGGCCACAGGTTAGCTTCTGTTCTGTCTGGTGGCTTCTCATTCCTGGGCCAGGCTGAAATAGCTCCCACTATCTGGGACATTTTGCTCTTACCACAGGACCCAAACTAAAGGGGCCTGGTGGAAACACAGAAGACTTCTTAAAGTCTTTACTTGACATTAGCTCACTGTTACTTCTGCCCACATTCTTTTGGGCGAAGAAATCATAAGACTAAGACCAAAGTCATGAGGGCAATGAAATATACTCTACCCACCAGGAAAGGTTTGCAAAGTCACATGGGCAAAGGCCTTGCATCTAATCCTATTACAGTGAGGAGGCAGAACATCAGAGATTATGCCTGCCTGCCCATTGATGATAAGAAATACCTACAAGGTTATTCATTGCAGCATTGTTAGTAAGAATAAAAGCATTGATTTGTAAACATTTGTGGAGAAGTATCTGACAGTCTCTCCCTCTCTATATATCTATCCTGTCTCTCAGAAGAATGCATGGTTGACAGTCATGCTCTCTGTGTTAAGAATTCCTCTCTCCAGCGGCAATTGTGCCTGAGTTATTTCAAAGTGCAAAGTGATCTTTCCTGGACTACAGATCTTCCATCATTTACAACATGAAATTGTGCCTCCAATTCATTCATTCAATAAATATTTATTGAGGGTCTGGTATAGTTCAGGCTGATTTATGTGGAGGAAATCTGATGGATTGGTATGTGTGATAAGCATAATTAACCCACAGAAAACACAACTTTAGTATCTCTCAATCCCAGATTTTTCTATTAGTCTGCCTCTGCCAACCTGGCCTAGCTCAGGCTATAGGTACAGGCCATTGGTTTCAGGATGTTGAAAGAACGTCAGGCTTTTGACGCTAGAAACTGGAACTCTATGACAAGAAATTATTTTAAAGAAAATTAGGTCAACTCAAAAAAATGTACTTGAAACGTTTGGGCCTGACATTACAGCAAAAATACCTGTGGACGTCCCTATTCTCAGAAGACAGCCAGCCTCAACTTTTTTTTGAGAATTCCAGGCCTGAGAAGCCTCTGAAGGAGCATTCTAACTTGGAAGGCAGGCAAAATATTTTATAGGGCAAGAGATGTAAAGATTCAGGCAAAATTGAGTTTGTTTTGCATATAGTTGGTTAAAGATGTTTCTCAAGACAGAAATGATACTTGTTGAATTTGGGTTTGGGTATAGAACAGTTAGAGGTTAAAGTCATGTGGGAGGGATAGGAGGGTGGGTGATGGGTATGGAGGAGGGCACCTCTTGGGATGAGCCCTGGGTGTTGTATGGAAACCAATTTGACAATAAATTTCATATTAAAAAAAAAAGAAAAGAAAAAAGAAAACAAAATATGTCCAACAAGGAGGAATTTGTTAATAATCTATGATAAACATATAATCATGCATCATAAGATATGATGATAGGATAGAAAAAAAAAGTCATGTGAAAAAGCAGGTATGGAGGAAAAGATGTTGCAAACAATAACACAGGAGGGTCACAGTAAAATGCTCTCAGTCCCTTAGTGCCTCACACTTTACTGGAAAGAAAATATTCAAGTTCCTTTGTTAATATTGATAATTGGATTTCAGGTGTAGCAGAAGCAAATTCTGGAGATTTATGGATTCACGGTATTATTACTAAAAAATTTTCTGTTTTTGAGCGGGGGTTGGCAAACTGTGGCCTCAGCCTTCTGTTTTTCTAAATAAAGTTTCATTGAAAGACAACTATACCTAGTTATTTACATACTACCTATGGCTTCTTTCACAATATCATAGCCAACATGAATAGTGGACACATTTTTCTTATGACCCACCAAGGTGGACATATTTGCTATTTATCCCTTTCTATAAAAAGTTTGCAGATCCCTGTTCTGATGGAATGTTGGTGATTGTATTAATCTGCTAGGGCTACGATAATAATGTACGACAAATTGGGTGACTTGAACAAGAGAAGTGTCCCCAGTTTTGGAGGCTGGAAATCACAGAGATCTAGGTGCCATCAGCATTGGATCCCGGTGATGTGTCTCTTCTCGGCTTTTTGATGGCCGCCCTTTTGCTGGTTCCTCACATGGCCTTTCCTCTGTGTGTGCAGAGAGAGACACAGAGTCAGAGATAGCGGGGAGGAGGCGTGAGTTCTGGCTTTGGTCTCTTCTTGAAGTGTACCACTCCTCTTGGTTGAGGGCCTCACCCTTATGACCTCATTTAATCATAATCATCTCCTTAAAAACCCTATCTACATATATAGTCACACTGGGGGTTAGGGCTTTGAATGAATTTAGGGGGACCAAAATTTAGTCCATAACAGTCACTCTAACTTTGATTCAGGGAGCAAATGGGAGGGTCATTTTTTTTTTTTAATGTTTACTTATTTTGGAGAGATAGCAAGTGGGGAGGGGCAGAAGAGAGAGAGAAGGAGACAGAGAATCCCAAGCAGGCTCCAAACTGTCAGCGCAGAGCCTGATGTGAGGCTCAAACTCATGAACCCTGAGATCATGACCTGAGCCAAAAGCAGTAGTTGAATGCCTAACTGACTGAGCCATCAAGGGGACACCCCAATGAGGGTCATTTCTATGAGCATGCTGCAAGTTCAGGACTGTACTAAATAGCCAAAACGATAAAACAAATAATTATTATATAGTAAAACAGAACCTAGGTCATCAGGTCAATAACATTTGCCAAACTTCCTTTTTAGGCTAAAATTGTGTTGTATTTATCTGGTATGTTCCCTTCCTTAGGGAACTAGGTTTTAAGGGATTGTATAATTCATGCTTTTCCTAATTTCCTGCTTTCTCAGGAAATGTAATATTCGGTCTTCGAGGGCCTCCTAGGAATGAATAGAGGTTTTGAGCAATTAAAATTTTGAATGTCATATGGAATTGGGTATATATTCTTGAGCTGCTAAATATTAGCTTTTGTAACATTCAGAAAATTATTTTACTTTGAGTATTTATAGTATTCTCTCTTGCAAAATAATAAAACAAGAACAGCCATGTTTCCCTCACAGATTTGTATGGTATTGAAATAATATATGCTAAAATACTTGAAAACTAGGGCGTCTGAGAGGCTCCATTGGTTAAATGTCTGACTTTGGCTCAGGGTATCATCTCACGGTTCTTGAGTTAGAGCCCTGCGTCAGGCTCTGTGCTGACATTATGGAGCCTGGATCCTGCTCCAGATTCTGTGTGTGTGTCTCTCTCTGCCCCTTCCCCATGAGCACTCTGTGTCTCTCTCTCTTTCAAAAATAAATAAACATTAAAAATAATAATAAATAAAATACTTGAAAGTTAAGTGCTAGGTTAAAAGAATATTTTACTCCTTTGTTCCTGAATAACTGCCATTGTATTTCTCTGAACTTTTTTTTATGACTCAACATACTTTAAAAGACCTACTCACTGATAAATTATATTTTTTTGATATTTAAAGTGATTAGAAATATTTTTTCCAAAATGTGGCTGTAGTCCACCGCTTCCTACACCACCAAATTTTTTCTACTCTGGCAACCCCTTGACCATATGGGAATGCTTTTATTTCTTCAGACACTTCCTTCCAACTCCTGGGATTACATGAGATCATTTAATTGTTTTCAAATAAACAACATTACATGTTTTTAATCCTTAATTATATTTAAAAAGGTTTTTTTTAATGTTTGTTTATTTTTGAGAGACAGAGTGTGAGCAGGGGAGGGGCAGGGAGAGAGACAGAAAGACACAGAATCTGAAGAGGCTCCAGGCTCTGAACTGTCAGCACAGAACCCAACGCGGGGCTCGAACTCACAAGCTGTGAGATCATGACCTGAGCCGAAGTCAGACGCTCAACCGACGGAGCCACCCAGGTGCCCCTAATCTTTAATTATATTAATACAACTTCACAATTATATTATCTTCAATGTTTCACCCTCCCCCCCCCCCCACCTCTCCCCACCCCTGCCACAGTCTGTCTTCCTTTGTCTTCAGGTATCTCTTTGGATCAAATTATCATTTTGTTCAAGTCCTTTCTCAAATAGACTTTGAAGATGTGAAATACGGGCACGTGCATTTTCTAAATCCTTAAATAGACATAAATAACTTTCTAAGCACCCAAAGAAATGAATTTGTTTTTGGGGCACTGCAGGGTTCTTATGTTTTTCTCATAAACCATTTTCATTTTCCTTCAAACTTTTCCATTGCTTTCTGGTTCCATATGTTACATTTAAAGAGTCTGAACCAAGTTTGATTCTATTTCCACTGTCTGTGGGAAAGCGTTTCCACATTTTGTCTGGAACTTATAAAACTTTTTCCCTTATCTTTCCATGTCTTGAATTTGACCAGAATGTGTTGATATGTGTGAGCCTTATCATTAATTCTCTTGCTCAGGGATCTCTTTCAATCTGATAACACCATTCTGCAGTTCAGGGAAGTGTTCAACTATTACTACGGATCATTACCCTGTTCTCTCTCTTCATTTTATTTTCTTTTGGAGAACTCTTTGGGAATACCCTTTGGAAATTCTCTTCATGTCCATAATTGTCTGTTTGAGATTTTTTTCAGCTTTCATGAAAAAACCTTCTGATGCCTCCCTCCCCTTCAATCTACCAGTAATTATATTTTCAATAATGACAGTGCTCTTTCCAGTTCACCCATAGAAATTTTATTTTAAAACATTTAAATATTTTGGGGTGCCTGAGTGGCTCAGTTGGTTAAGCGTCTGACTTCAGCTCAGGTCACAATCTCACGGTTCATGGGTTCAAGCCCTGCCT
This sequence comes from Neofelis nebulosa, assembly GCF_028018385.1. Classification (NCBI taxonomy): domain Eukaryota; kingdom Metazoa; phylum Chordata; class Mammalia; order Carnivora; family Felidae; genus Neofelis; species Neofelis nebulosa. The sequence goes on from NC_080785.1 coordinate 10,248,334, forward strand.
CAGTCTCTGTGCTGACAGGTCAGAGCCTGGAGCCTTCTTCATATTCTGTGTCTCCCTCTCTATCTGCCCCTCCCCCACTCATGCTCTGTGTCTCTCTCTCTCTCAAAAATAAACATTAAAATTTTTTTAAATAAAAATAAAAAATTTAAACATTAAAAAATTTTTTCTGTAAAGTCTTTCTTTTGGGTCAAACCACATACCCTTGACAGTATTATATTTTAGTTTTTTTTTTAATGTTTATTTATTTTTGAGAGAGAGAGAGAGACGGAGTGCAAACAGGGGAGGGCAGAGAGAGATAGAGAGAGAGAGAGAGAGAGAGACAGACAGACAGAGAATCTGAAGCAGGCTCCAGGCTCTGAGCTGTCAGCACAGAGCCCAATGCAGGGCTCAAACTCACAAACTGTGAGATCATGACCTGAGTCGAAGTCAAAAGCTTAACCGACTGAGCCACCCAGGTGCCCCTGTATTTTAGGTTTTAATCTGACTTTTCCTTCAGTCCTGTGGGAACCTCTTCCATATGTTCAGTTTGATTTTTATCCTGCATGTTTTTGATTCCCTTAGACATGGGGCTGTGTTTGGCTTCGTTTTGTTTGTGTTTTTTTGGCCAGCTTATATCATTTTGCTACAGTTTCTTGACCAGAGTTCAGTCAGCTGATGCTAAAAACACAATGATTTGGTCTCTCCAGGATTACTAGTAATAGACAGGCTTTGTTGAGCCAAGATTTCCTGCCACCCTCAGAAACCGGAAGCAAGTCTTCTCTAGTCTTCCAGGCAGTTCTTCATCCCAGGTTTGGCATAATTGGCAACTTGTTTTGGAAGCACCAGCCTTAAAATGACTGTTGGGACTCATTCCCAAGAAGATTTCGCAAGACACTGCCACCCGACTCTGCTGGGAGTCAGGAAGGCATCAGGTCTGCCTGAAGCAGTGGTTCTTGGGGCACCTGGGTGGCTCAGCCAGTTGAGTGTCGGACTCTTGGTATCAGCTCAGGTCATGATCTCACAGCTCATGAGATTGAGCCCTACATCGGGCTCTGTGCTGACAGAGCGGAGCTTGCTTGGGATTCTCTCTCTCCCTGTCTCTCTCTGCCCCTCCCCTGCTCACACTCTCTCTCTCAAAATAAATGAATTAAATTTTGGTTGCAGGTTAAAATAAATCAGGGATCCCTGAAAATCGCCAATGCTCAAGTCATACCCAAGACCCATTAAATCCGAATTTCTAGGTTTGAAGCACTAGCAGCAAATCTTTTTATAGCTCTCTAGTTGATTATAACATGCAGCACAGCCATGAAAAAGACTGGCTTAAGAGCTCTCTACTTTACCTCTGAAAACCTCAGCTCTCCCCCTGCACCAACAGTGTCCACTAGTAGACTTACCCGCTTGGCCACTCCAAGAGATGGAACCTTTGCTTGGGTTGTTACCTTCCCAGAAATCCACATGTGATAGAAGTTGCCTTTTAATGTTTTTTACATCAACTGATTTTTATTTTTATGAATTTATTTATATATTTATGTAGTTATTTTATTGTTTGAGAGAGAGAGAGAGAGCACACAAGCAGGGGAGAGGGAGAGAGGGAGGAGAGAGAGAGAGAGAGAGAGAGAGAGAGAGAGAGAGAGAGAGAGAGAATGAATTGAAAGCACACTCCACACTCAGCATGGAGCCTGACTTGGGGCTTGATCTCATGACCCTGGGATCATGACCTGACCTGAAATCAAGAGTTGGATGCTCAACCGACTGACCCAGTTAATGAGGCACCCATAAATTAATTGCTTGTGAAAGATCACACATATAATCCCTTCCTTTTTTTTTTTTCAGAATGTATCAGCCTCTGTTTTGAGAAAAGAATTTCCTTTTTTCCTTTACAGTGCAGGTTAGAGGTCACTCCTAAGGCTAATCTTCTTTGATTTAGTGTTTGTTCCCTAAGCATTTGGACATAGTTTTGCTCTTGGGGGATGTTTTCCACTCTTACAAAAGTTGAGGAGAAACCCTTACAATTTCTATTTTATAAGCCTGGTATTAGAATTATTCTTCAAGTTCTGTCCTACTGTTCTCTTTAACTGGGTACATTTAATTTATCTATATAAAGAAAGGAAATAATTTCTCAAAATGACAATGTGACACTTTCTCACCAATTTTCATTTCTCAAAATACATTTCTATCATTCAGCTTGCCATGGAAGCACATCAAATAGATTTTCTCCATCATCGAAATTTCTAACCCTGCTCCTTTCTAAATATTCTCTCATGTCTAATGAACCATATGCTATATATGGTTTAAGAATCTGGAAATCTCACTGCTCATTTTTAGTGAAATTCTAGTAAATTTCAGCATTTGTACCATTACCGAACTAATTATTTAATCTTTATTATTTAAAAAAAATTTTTTTAACGTTTATTTATTTTTGAGACAGAGAGAGACAGAGCATGAGTGGGGGAGGGGCAGAGAGAGAGGGAGACACAGAATCGGAAACAGGCTCCAGGCTCTAAGCCATCAGCCCAGAGCCAGACGCGGGGCTCGAACTCACGGACCACGAGATCGTGACCTGAGTCGAAGTCGGATGCTTAACTGACTGAGCCACCCAGGCGCCCCTAAAATATTTAATCTTTAAGGATACACCAAATGAGATCTAATAAGCTTCACAAGGAGCCCATTCTCTTTTTTTAAATAATTGTATTGCTTTACAATTAAGGGGAAAGAAATCAGTATGACAGATTTTCAGTTGACACTATGCAAAAAAACCAAAAAAAGTCACAACAGACATTTTATTGTTTTATTCGCACCCTTCTGCTGTGCAGAAATAGCCAAGTCTTAATTTGGAGGGAATTTACAAGGTCAGAACTTAGAGAATATAACAAAGCGAATTCATCTTTTTCCCAAGAATTAACTATATTATGATCACGTATGGTATTTTAGAAGCCCAGCAGAGCATATTCAAGCAGATTTCTTGAAACTCATATTGAAAAAGACAATTATCCATAGGCAGCATAAGGGCTAACAGCAGGGGACCTGCACACTTAACGCTCCCCTACATATGTATTATTTGCACTCTACATACCCAAAACACTTTATTTGACACACGTATTGCTGTTTGTCAGTTGATTTGTTAAACCATGGAATAATCCAATACACAAATAGCTAAATAATAGTAACCATCCTTCTCCATTGAGTTTTCCTTGATTTTAAGTTGTCTTATTTTCAAAATTTCTCAAAAGTGTTAAAATTCTAGTTTCATGACCCATAGAAGAAGTTGGCATTTGTAATATAAGGAAATATAGCCCAATAACTTCCGGTGGGATTTTGGAGGGCCAGGAAGTTTTGAGTAAATCCACTATAATTACAATTGACTCCTGTTTGTAATGTGCTCCAAAAGGACTTGATGGTACAGTCAGCGAGCTGTCAGAATCTTCCACTGCTGCTTTTTCTCTATTCTTTCTTAATACTGCTTGCGATGCTCATCTGGGATCGTTGTCCAGCAGTGTCTGGTATCCACTTGGCTTAGGAAATCTCGTGCAATACCACTTCTGATCTTTATCTCTGAATGTGGTCACACAAGATCTTTGGTTCTCAACCGCGCTGGCACAGTTAGAACAGTAAGAGAGGGCAGAAAGATCGAGGTTGCCCCTGGCTCCTCTCTTTCCCTTTTGAACAACTGTGGAAATAAATACTGGTAGTGAACACACATTACCAAGTACAGAAAAGTAAAACCATTTTTCTTTTCCACAACTTCTGTTGGGATTAAAAACTACTTAAAAAGAGAGCGTAGTTAACATTTACATCTCACACAAGTTTTTTCCAGCTAATCTTTTTCTCTAGATGACCCCTGAAGAAAGTTATCTTAGTTATATAGAGAGAAATTTTCACTTGAGTAGTCATTTTCTGAAGGATATTTCATACTGCAAAGTCTTTGAAATATCATTTTTCATCTACCCTCTAAACCTATTGAAAATGTCTCCACAGTACCTGAGACATTTTCTCTGTTGAAATATATCATTTTACATTACTCAGATGTTCTGAAAATTCATAAAGTGGCAATCATAATTTATTGAGATTTCTTTCTGCCAGTCAGGAATGAATAAAACTATATCATGCATTCAAAAGGAAAAAGAAAAGAAAAATGAAAAAGAGTAACGGCGGTACCTTGGGTTTAGAAGGAGCCTAAGATTGTTCCGAGTAAATAATCTTAATTTTAGCACTTATCTGCAAATCTTGTCTTGTATTTATTTCAAGCTCAGGAAAGACTTAGCTCCATGTATATGTTCCTAGTATGGTTATTGTTATTATTACAGTGTGTTCTGTCATTTCAGAGAAAGGGACGGGCAATAGAATTGTTCTGATTTTATTATCTTGCTCTTTCAATGCCCAGTGTCTGTATATGTTAGACATTATAAAACTTTTAGAGGTAATTTCTCAAAATTACAACTGGATGGGTATCTGGAAATGACACCATTTCACAATCAAACTTAAAGCTGTCTTCATGAAAACATAATTTATTGAATCGATTCACCATGATTTAACTATTCCCCTGTGGTAGACTTTATGTTTTAAAATATGTATATTTTTGCTATTATATACAATTCACAGTAATGAACTTGTGTCTCTTTGTAAACTCCTATTTTTAAAAATGTTTGTTTAGAGAGTGAGTGAGAGCTTGAGCAGAGGAGGGGCGGAGAGAGAGAGGGAGAGAGAATCCCAAGCAAGCTCTGTCTGTCATGGCAGAGCCTGACATGGGGCTTGATCCCATGAACCAAACCGTGAGATCGTGACCTGAGCTAAAATCAAAAGTATGACACCTAACCGACTGAGCTATCTGGGTGCACCTGTAAACTCCTTTAACTATATCTATAAGGTTAAATCCAAGATGCAGACTTGATAAGCTAATGGACACAAGATACTTGAATTTAGATCCATAGTACCGAAGTGCTCTCTGAAGTTTGTGCCAATTTACATTAGCTCTAAGAATGAATGAGTGTTCCTACACCCCTGTGTTCTTCCCTAACACTGTTCAGTATGTTTTCAGTTTCAACAATTTAAGAGGTGGGCAATGGTGTCTAGTTTTACTTGAGACTTCTCCAATTGTGATTGCAATCTGGTGTGGTTTTATATGTTAACTGGCCATTTTTAAGGGGAGAGGGCAGCTATCTCTGCTGTTCTGCATTTTTACCTTAAAGATCCCAGGTATTCCTTCTCTGAAGTTGCTCTTGGGTCTTTTGTATTTCCTGCCTGGAAAAAAATTTTTTTTTCATTTCATCTTCTGTTTATTTCATTTTTGTCTATAAGAGCTCTTTTCATTAAGTCAATTGTCATATGTGTTGCCTTTAATTTTTGTGTTTTCTTCATATATGAAAATCTATGTACTCAAATTCATTGTTTATTTTTGTGTGGTTTTTGTGGATGGGATTTTTTAAGTGAATATTTGTTAATAAATAAATGAACTAGAATAATGAGAAAAATGGAAAAATATTAAGGGGAAAATTAAAAAAAAGATAAATGATAGAAACAAGATAAAAATTTGCTTAGCTAAAACATCAAATAAGTACAAAAATCAAGAAACTAGAAAAGAAAAAGGTAGTAGATAATTTAAAAATTAGGCAAGTTTGAGGACACAGGGAAACAAATGAAAAGATATTGTGACAAAATTAAGTAGGACTCAAGAAGAGAAATTGACAGAAAAAAAGCATTTTGGCCAACATTTTTTAAAAAGCATGTTGTCCCTTCATGGCCATTAGAACTAATTTCTTTCTTCCAAACATGTAGTGTCGTTAGTAACAACTCACTTGTGTGGATCTCCTACTTTTGCATTCAGATAGCGTCCCAGGATCTTTGCTGTTTCTCAACAAGACCAGGTTAAGGTCCAAAATCAGAAGGTCCAGATTCAAATCCTGGCAACTGGGAAAAAAAAAAAAAACCAGACCTTGTGTAAAGTCCTTCAAGCTGCTAAAATCACAGCAGTGGATTCATTGAATTTGAGAGTCATAGTTCTCACACATTCTTCTCCGCATTTGGCGGGCCAACTTTAAAATTAATTTGAACGTGCAAAGACCTAATAAAATCAAGACAATCTTGAGAAAAAAAAAATAAAAGCAGGAAAACTTACATTACTAGAATAGAATAGAATAGAGATTCCAGAAAAAGACCTTCTTATATATGGAGGTCTGATTTAGCACAAAGTCACCATGGCAATTCTGTGAGAAGACACTTTTAATAAGTGGGGCCAGATTAACTGGATATCTTCCTGGTAAAACAAAACAAAACAAAACAAAACAAAACAAAACAAAACAAAACAAAACAAAACAACAAAACTCCCTGGAACTCAAACCTCCATGCCTTACACAGAATTGAATTCAAGATATATTATGAACCTAGAAGTGAAAAGAAAACAAAAAAGTTTCCAGATGAAAACATAGGGCAATATTTTCATGACCTTGGGTAGGAAAAAAAATTTTCCCCCAAATTTTATTACAGAAAATTTCAAATATACAGTACAATTGAAAAAAAAAAAAAGTCTACTGTAAATACCTATATACAGATACCCTAAGTTGTACTATTCACAATTTACTTGTTTTATCATATTAAGTTATATCAGCTTTTTCTGAGGAAGAAATCCTAGGTTCTCCCAGGAACAAATCCCATAATTATCCTTTTCTTCACCCTATACTTAGATATATATACTAAGCTAGATGTACTTAGAACAGATAGAGACTAATAATACCATTTTGACCACAAATTATATTATTGGTCAAATGATAAGGATCTTTTTTAGGGTTCTTACTTTTTTTAGTTGGTATTCTTCTAGAGATGTAAAAATAATTATATTTTAAATTCAATTGAAATAATTTCCAACTTCCCTTATACTCCCAGTTCATTTTACAAGTCAGTTCATTTACTTCATTTTCCTCTGGTTTATTTTAGAGATTACTTGTTTTATTTTAGATTTGCCTAAAATGTTTACATGGTCATAACCTCAAATCAATGGAACAAGGTATAATAAAAGTAGTATAGCTTCTATCCCTGTATGTACCCCCCTGTTTTCTCCCCACTCTCCATAGGCGATTATTATTTAAATTAGGTAATTTGCTTTAGCCTACATTGTTATATCTTAATATAATCAAAAATTTTCCCTTTTGCTTTTTTGTTTGCTTTTGTTTTTAATAGACTTGATATTTTAGAACAGTTTTATAATGACAGCAATTTGAGCAGAAGGTCTGGAGATTTCCCACAGATCCCCTGCTCCCACACATGCACAGCCTCCTCATGATCAACAGACCCCACCTGATTCATATATATGCTACCCCCATGTAGGTACCTACATGTGACATGAACCTACATGTCACGTCATTATCACTCAGAGTCCTTAGTTTACATTAGAATGCACTCTGTCCTCTGTGGGCTTGTTCAAATGTAGAATGACATGTATCCGTCATTATACATCATACACTATCATGCAGGTCAGTTTCACTGTCCTAAAATTCCCCTATACACTGCCTATGCATCCTTTCTTTCCCCAAACCCATAGCAACCACTGATCTTTTTACCGTCTCAGTAGTTTCGCGTTTTCCAGAATGATGTATCGTTGGAATCATACAGCATGCAGCCTTTTAACAGGCTTCTTTCACGTTAATAATCTGCATTAACTTTTCCTCCAGGATCTTCCATGATTTGATAGCTCATTTCCTTTTAGTGCTAAATAATATTTCATTGTATGGTTGTACCACAGTGTATTTATCCATTTACCTATGGAAGGACATCTTGGTTTCTTCCAACACTTTACAGTGACGAATAAACCTCCATCTGTAGGCTCTTGTGTGGACATGAATTTTCAACTCCTTTCGGTACATACCAAAGAATACAGTTGCCGGATCACATGTAAGAGCGTGCTTAATTAGGTAAGAAACTGCCACACTGTTTTTTCAAAGTGAATGTACCGTTTTAAATTCTCTCTATAAAAAGTAAGAGTTCCTGTTGCTCCAGATCCCTGCCCAGATTTGGTGTTGTCGGTATTATGAATTTTAGACATTGTGAGTAGTGGTGTCTTATTATAGTGCGGCATTTCCCTGATGGCCTCTGTTACGGCGTGTTTTTTAATTTGCTTATTTTCTATCTTTACAACTCCTCTGGTGAGGTGTCAGAGTCTTCTGCCCATTCTTTAATTGGATTGTTTATTTCCTTCTTGGTAGGTTTTAAGAATATTTGGGAGGTGGGAATGACAGTCCTTTATCAGCTGTGTCTTTTTATCTTTCATTTTCTTGACAGTGTTTTGTAATTAATTTGCTTAATTTTAATGAAGTCCAGCTTATCAATTCTTTCCCTCATAAATCATGCTTTTGGTGTCATTTCTGAAAAGGCATTGCCATACCCAAGGTTATTGAGATTTTCTATGTTACCTTCTAGGGGTTTTATAATATTGCATTTTACATTTAGGTCTGTAAACATTTTGGGGTTATTTTGTAAAAGGTATAAGGTCTTTACCTAGACTCTTTTGCATGTGGATGTCCAGTTGTGATACAACCATTTTGGAAGAGACTATCTTTGCTCCATTGTATTGCATTTGGTCCTCTGTAGAGGAGGAAAAAAAAAAGTTGATTATATTTTATGGGGGTATATTTCTGGGCTCTCTGTTTTGTTACATTTATCTTTGCCTTCCTGATGTCCCTTCCTGGATCTAGAGTTTGGTGTCTGACGTTAGTTTAGGTACATTCTCAAATATTTCTTCTGTTTCTTTCCGTCTTTCTTCGGTGTATATTCTCATTACATGTATATTGTACCTTTTGTGTTTGTCCCACACCTTTTGGATATTCTGGGGATTTCAGTCTGTTTTCTGTTTATTTTTCAACTTCGTGGATTTCCATTGAGACACCCGCAAGCTCGGAGATTCTTTCCTCAATCACATCAAGTGTGCTAATGGGCCCAATAAAGGCATTCTTAATTTCGGTTACCGTGTTTTTGATCTGTAGTATTTCTCTTTGTTTTCCTTAGGGTTTTCATCTCTCTGTTTACATTGCCCATCTATTTTTTCATGCTGTCTCCTTTTTCCATTAGAGCCCTTAGTGTCTCAATCATAGTTGTTTTAAAATTTTTTAATGTTAATTTATTTTTGAGAGACAGAGAGACACAGAGCATGAGCCGGGGAGGGGCAGAGAGAGAGAGAGAGAGAGAGAGAGAGAGAGAGAGAATCCAAAGCAGGCTTCAGGCTCTGAGCTGTCAGCACAGAGCCTGATGAGGGACTCGAACTCTTTGAACCGTAAGATCATGACCTGAGTTGAAGTCGGACACTTAACTGACTGAGCTACCCAGGCGTCCCTCAATCATAGTTGTTTTCAATTCCTGGTCTGATAATTTTACCTTCCTTGTCATATTTGTGCCTTGTGCTCATGCTCTGTCTTTGAAGACATCTGTTTTTTAGTCTTGTTTTTGGTTTTTTTTGCCTTTTAGTATGTCAAATACGTTTTTTTGTAAACCAGGTATGATGTGCTAGGAAAAGAAAAATAAAACTGCTGTAGATAGGTCTTTAGTAATGTGAAGAGGATTGGGGGGTGGGGAGCAGCATCCAGTGGTCCTATCCTAAGTCTCCGTCTTTGAGTAGCCTGCGTTTCTGAACTGTGACCTTCACAAGTATTTCCCATCTTTTCCCTCCCCAGTCAGGTTGGCTCAATGGGCTGCAGCTTGGTATTTCCCTTCCTTCAAGTGGAAGATGAGGGAAAGCTGGGAAGGGGTCTTTCCCTTCCCTCAGGTTAGGCTCTGATAAAACCCAGCTGGATAGCCCTGGTTACGTAGTGTCTCCTGAGGGCCAGCCTTGTGAGAATAACAGCTGCCCTGGCAGGTTTTTAAAAGGCTCATTTTCCCTCCCCCCACCAGAAGTGCAGGGGGAGTTTTCTCAGCCCCGGAGGGAACTTGGTAGAGCTCCGGGAGCCAAAACCAAAACCCGCAAAAGTCTAGAGGCCCGCCTCCCTCCCTCAGGTGGCTGGGGTTCCCAGGAGTTTTTACACCTCCGGCTTGTCTACACTGAGCCTCCAGCAATGTCTCACTTAAAATTTCCATCTCCTGCAGACGTTCCTGCCCCTTGGGTTTCTGCTGGTAAGTTACCTTTACCTGTATTTTCCTGTTTTCTTCTCTCCAGTTTGGGGGGAAGCACTTGACCCTGTGCTCTCATTTGCCCACAGTTCTAAGAAGAACCGTTGATTTTGCAATGTTGAACATTTTACCTGTCGCTAGTTGAGAGTGGTGACTTCTAAGCTCCTTACATGCTGGCCTGGAAACTGAAAGTCTCATCGCTTGACTTTTTAAATAAACGATATAAATATAGAGCGATCTCCATAGCTGTATACAGAGATATTTCTCTTTCATTTTGAAGACCGCATGGTCATGACTGCCTCATTTTATATTACTGACACATTTTATAAATGCATTCAATTCTCTATTGATAGACATTTAGAGTTCTTCTTTGCTAGTCCACACAGTAGGTATCCTAATGAACAGTCTGTGTACCTGGTATTTTATGGTTTTTCCAGTACATCTTTAGGATAGATTTCTTGAAGTGGGACTTCTGGATCCAAGAGGCAATAAATAGTTAATTGTGCTAGAGATGGCCAAATTCCTCTGCTTACAGATTGCATCATCTTGTAACTAGCTCCACCAGAATGTCTACTTTGCCACAGCTTTATGCAATTGTGTTTTGTCAAACGTATGAATTTTTGCTAATCTGATCGGTGATGATGACCTCAGGATGTTTAAATTTACATTTGTTTCTTACTGTCGCAAGGTTGACCATTTCATCATCAACGTCACGGGGTATTTGAATTAATTTTGAATATGTGCGTGCATGCTGTGTATTTACTTCCTGCCCACTTAGGTTAAGGTTGTGAGAAGCAAGGGGGATGATTCATTTTCAGAATTGCCAAATAAAAGATGTGCTGTTTAGTTAAGAGTAGGTTTATCAACCTACTGGAAATATGTCAGAACCCCCCTCCTCCCCCCACAGTGGAGACCCAAACCATTAGAGCGTTCGTTTCCTGGTTCTTCTTCCCCTCGAGCAGGCACCAAAGAACTGAAGCCTGCATGACCTCAAGGGACGGACACTTGTTCCAATCAGACTGCTTTTTGCTTTACGGGGGGGCCTAAGTGACTTCCAGGTGAGGCTGTAAGCTCTGTAGGACTCAGCCAATGAGGAATCAGGGGAGGGACTTGAATGGTAGGGGATCAATTGCCTGCTGTAACTTCCCTGAGTGTGCCTGTCCATCAGACGCCTGCTCTTGCGGGAACATATTTTTAAAGCCTCGATTCGCGGTGCTCCAAGTCCCTCCATGATTGGGTCAGCGAGCTTATTTCTCACAGGGTACTGATTTGTTTCTTCTTCTAGTTTTGGTTCTTTCTGTATTAGGAATATTAAGCTTTTCATTAACCTTTCTACATTAGGAATATTAACCTCATCTGATACAAGTTGCAGACAGACAAAACTTTTATTTAAGCAGCATGACGTCTACGGTCTCCTTTTCTCTATCTGTACTTTCCCAGTTTTGAAGACCAGGCAAAGATAGGAATGATTGCGGAGAAATGATACGCTTATTTCCATTCATTAATAGGCATTTTTCTCCTAACTCATTCTTTATGTCACAGGTTTTCTTTCCCACGGAGAAGGAGATTGAGACTATAATTTTCTTCGACTATTTCTATTAAATTTTTCCCTAACCAGAAATACATAGCTAGCGTCATAATAATATTTCTGAGTGTGGGAGATGCTTTCTCATTTTTTTTGAAAAATCCAACCGCCTTGCCTGACACATTAGTGATTGTGGCCTCGAGACATCGCTTAGATGCTCCAGGGCCCTGAACTGGGTAGCAGTTCATTTATCCCTGCGTGTCTCCAGTCCGGGTGCGTGGGCTTGGTATTAGCAGCCGTAGCAGGGATGTGGTAGGTGATGGGAAGACAGCAGTGCAAAGAACAGGAAACTATATATTTTCTTCTCTCATTTTACTTAAACTCTAGCGGGAAAGTGGGGCATTCAGGTATAGAAAATGGCATCCCTGGGCTCCCGTCATAGACTCTGCTTGAGTTGATTTTACAAGTGAGAGCAATGCCGATGGAGGATGGAGGGTCTCGGAGGATGTGACAACAGTGTGCAGAATTGGGAGTGCTGTCCCCTCCGAGCGCGTGGTGAATCAGAACAGTTTTCAGTCAAGTCAATGTTGCTGTTACCATCATCATGATTTTGACCACTACTAGTAACAACGAGTATTAAGCAATCGTTTTAATTTCATGAGTCTTTAGGTCTACAATTTTCAGATTCGTTTTGTAAGAATTCTTTCGAAGATCAGTGTGGGGAAGGTGATTATTTGTACCCTAACAGGTTGCAGAGAGACTTAGAGAGATGTTATGCAAATGTTTCCATTTAAAAACAGAGAAGACCTTAGGTTTTATTTGGAATTTCAATTATGTTATATTCAGGGATAGAATTTTTCTTTAACCTGGGGATGTTTGCGGGTGTACAATGCAAACTGTGGCACAAACTTATTTGTCCTTAAAGTAATTCATTTAGTGTACTCATCAAGGAGAGAGTATTGGATGTGACAGTTTTGTTCTATTTGCTCATGCATTTTAATTAGCTTTTGACATGTGCCCCACCAAAAAAGATACTTTGTAGTAAATGAGTAATGAAAACCTCTACTTGTACCAGATAAATTTGTTATTTGTTGGGGTAGTGAATCAGACTGATTAAGGCACTCCAATAATAATGGTTTTAAAATTATTTCTAACTTGTCTTTTTCGCTTTTAATAAAAAAGATTTTCTGTTATTCTGGAAGGGTGTTTCTTGAAAGAAATAGAAAATGAGCACTGCTCTTACTAAGTTTAATTTAAAAATAAAATGGGTAATGGAATATTTTAAAATATGATACTCCGTTTAATTTCTATGTTTTCCAGATACATATAGGATATCTTAATTTTTCCCTCCTTTAGTTCCCGGACTAGATTTAGTGAAAAGACAGGGTGACTGATTTAGCCATATATTTTAATTCAGAAAACATAATGTTGTGGGTTTTAATAAAACTTTAATTAAATTGAATTTTCACACTTTGGTAATAGAAAATAATTCTAAAAGATTTTAAGTATCTGTAATTTCTCTTCTCTCTATTGTTTTTTTTTTTTTCCCTTCTTCGCATCTTGCTTTCTTCAAGGGATTTTTATCTCTATTTACATTCTAACTTCTTCGAAATATATGCCTGGAGCTCAGACCTCTCCCCTGTGTTCTAGATGGCTATATTTATTTGATTTTTATTTTTCAAAATTTACATCCAAATTAGCATATAGTGCGACAGTGATTTCAGGAGTAGATTCCTTAGTGCCCCTTAGCCCATACCCCCTCCCACAACCCCTCCAGCAACCCTCAGTTATCCATGAGTCTTATACTTGGTCCCCCTCCCTGTTTTTATATTATTTTTGTTTCCCTTCCCTTATGTTCATCTGTTTTGTCTCTTAAAGGCCTCATATGAGTGAAGTCATATGATAATTGTCTTTTTCTGACTAATTTTGCTTAGCATAATACCCTCCAGTTCCATCCACGTAGTTGCAAATGGCAAGTTTTCATTCTTTTTGATTGCCGAGTAATACTCCATTGTGTGTGTGTGTGTATGTGTGTGTGTGTGTGTGTGTGTATATATATATATATATATATACACACACACACACACCACATCTTCTTTATCCATTTATCCATCGATGGACATTTGGGCTTTTTCCATATTTTGGCTATTGTTGATAGTGCTGCTATAAACATTGGGGTACATGTGTCCCTTGGAAACAGCATACCTGTATCCCTTGGATAAATACCTAGTAGTGCAATTGCTGGGTCATAGGGTAGTTATATTTTTAGTTTTTTGAGGAACTTCCATACTGTTTTCCAGAGTGGCTGCACCAGCTTGCATTCCCATTAGCAATGCAAAAGAGATCCTCTTTCTCCACATCCTCACCAACATCTGTTGTTGCCTGAGTTGTTAATGTTAGCTATTCTGACAGGTGTAAGGTGGTATCTCATTGTGGTTTTGACTTGTATTTCCCTGATGATGAGTAATGTTGAGCATTTTTTCATGTGTCAGTTGGCCATCTGAATGTCTTCTTTGGGGAAGTGTCTATTCATGTCTTTTGCCCATCTCTTCACTGAATTATTTGGTTTTGGGGTGTTGAGTTTGATAAGTTCATTATAGATTTTGGATACTAACCCTTTATCTGATAAGTCGTTTGGAAATATCTTCTACCATTCCATCGGTTGCCTTTTAGTTTTGCTGATTGTTTCCTTCGCTGTGCAGAAGCTTTTAATTTTGATGAGGTCCTAGTAGTTCATTTTTGCTTTTGTTTCCCTTGCCTCTGGAGACGTGTTGGGTAAGACGTTGCTGAGGCTAAGATCGAAGAAGTTTTTGCCTGCTTTCTCCTTGAGGATCTTGATGGATTCCTGTCTTACATTGAAGTCTTTCATCCATTTTGAATTTATTTTTGTGTATGGTGTAAGAAAGTGGTCCAGGTTCTGTTTTTTTGCATATCGCTGTCCAGTTTTCCCAGCACCATTTGCTGAAGAGACTGTTCTTATTCCATTGGTTATTCTTTCCTGCTTTGTCAAAGATTAGTTGGCCATACGTTTGTGGGCCCATTTCTGGGTTCTCTATTCTGTTCCATTGATCTGAGTGTCTGTTCTTGTGACAATACCATACTGTCTTGATGATTATAGCCCTGTAGTATAGCTTGAAGTCCGGGACTGTGATGCCTCTTGCTTTGGTTTTCTTTGTCAAGATTGTTTTGGCTATTTGGGGTCTTTTCTGGTTCCATACAAATTTTAGGATTAATTTTTTCTGGCTCTGTGAAGAATGCTGTTGTTATTTTGATAGGAATTGCATTGAATATTAGTTTGCTTTGGGTAGTACCGACATTTTAACAATATTTGTTCTCTCTATCCAGGAGCATGGAATCTTTTTCCATTTTTTTGATGTCTTCTTCAATTTCTTTCATAAGCTTTCTATAGTTTTCAGTGTACATATTTTTCACCTCTTTGGTTAGATTTATTCCTAGGTATTTGATGGTTTTTGGTGCAATTGTAAATGGGATCGATTGCTTGATTTCTCTTTCTGTTGCTTCATCGTTGGTGTGTAGGAATGAAGCTGATTTCTGTGCATTGATTTTATATCCTGCAACTTTGCTGAATTCATCAATCAGTTCTAGCATTTTTTGGTGGAATCTTTAGGGTTTTCCATATAGAGTATCATGTCATCTGCAAAGAGTGAACGTTTGTCTTCCTCCTGGCTGATTTGGATGCCTTTTATTTTTTGTGTTGTCAGATGTCAAAGGCTAAGACTTCCAATCCTATGTTGAATAACAACAGTGAGAGTGGACACCCCTGTCTTGTTCCTGACCTTAGGGGGAAAGCTATCAGTTTTTCCCCATTGAGGATGATATTAGCATTGTGTCATTCATATATGGCTTTTATGATCTCGAGGTATGTTCCTTCTATCCCTACTTTCTTGAGTGTTTTTATCAAGAAAGGATGCTGTATTTTGTCAAATGCTTTCTCTGCATCTATTGAGAGGATCCTGTGGTTCTTGTCCTTCCTTTTAGTGATGTGATGAATCACATTAATTGTTTTGTGGATATTGTACCAGCCCTGCATCCCAGGTATAAATCCCACTTGGTCGTGGTGAATGATTTTTTAAAATGTATTTTTGGATCTGGTTGGCTAATATCTTTGAGGATTTTTGCATCCATGTTCATCAGGGAAATTGGTCTATAGTTCTCCTTTTTAGGGGGTCTCCGTCTAGTTTTTGGGGTCTCTGTGGTTTTGGAATCAGGGTAATGCTGGTCTTATAGAAAGAGTTTGGAAGTTTTCCTTCCATTTCTATTTTTTGGAACAACTTCAAGAGAATAGGTGTTAACTCTTCCTTAAATGTTTGGTAGAATTCCCCTGGAAAGCCATCTGGTCCTGGACTTTTGTTTTGGGGGGAGATTTTTGATTACTAATTTGATTTCTTTACTGGTTATGGGTCTGCTCAAATTTTCTATTTCTTCCTGTTTCACTTCTGGTAGTGTATATGTTTCTATGAATTTGTCCATTTCTTCCAGATTGTCCATTTTATTGGTGTATAATTGCTCATAATATTCTTTCATTGTTTTCATTTCTGCTGTGTTGGTTGTGTTCTCTCCTCTTTCATTCTTGATTTTATTTATTTGGGTCCTTTCCTTTTCCTTTTTGATCAAACTGGCTAGTGGTTTATCCATTGTGTTAATTCTTTCAATGAAACCAGTTTCTGGTTTCATTGATCTGTTCTACTGTTTTTGTTTGTTTGTTTCAATAGCATTAATTTCTGCTCTAATCTTTATTATTTCCTGTTCTTCTAGTTTTGGGTTTTATTTGCTGTTCTGTTTCCAGCTCTGTAAGGTGTAAGGTTAGGTTGTGTATCTGAGATCTTTCTTCCTTCTTTAGGAAGGCCTGGATTGCTATATATTCTCCTCTTATGACCGCCTTTGCTGCGTCCCAGAGGTTTTGGGTTGTGGTGTTACCATTTTCATTGGCTTCCATATACTTTTTAATGTCCTTTTTAACTTCTTGGTTGGCCCATTCATTCTTTAGTAGGATGTTCTTCAGTCTCCAAGTATTTGTTACCTTTCCAAATTTTTTCTTGTGGTCGATTTTGAGTTTCATAGCGTTGTGGTCTGTAAATATGCACAGTATGATCTCGATCTTTTTGTACTTGCTGAGAGCTGATTTGTGTCCCAGTATATGGTCTATTCTGGAGAACGTACCATGTGCACTGGAGAAGAATGTATATTATGCTGCTTTAAGATGAAATGTTCTAAATATATCTGTTAAGTCCATCTGGTCCAGTGTGTCATTCAAAGCCATTGTTTCTTTGTTGATTTTTTTGATTAGATAATCTGTCCATTGCTGTGAGTGGGGTGTTGAAGTCTCCTACTGTTATGGTATTACTATTGATGAGTTTCTTTATGTTTGTGATTACTTGATTTATATATTTGGGTACTTCCACATTTGGTGCATAAATGTTTACAATTCTTAGGTATTCTTGGTGGATAGACCCCTTGATTATGATAAAATGCCCTTCTGCATCTCTTGATACAGTCTTTAAAGTCTAGATTGTCTGATATAAGTATGGCTACTCTGGCTTTCTTTTGTCGACCATTAGCATGATAGATGGTTCCCCATCCCCTTACTTTCAATCTGAAGGTGTCTTTAGGTCTAAAGTGGGTCTCTTGTAAACAGCATATAGATGGATCTTGTTTTCTTATCCATTCTGTTACCCTATGTCTTTTAATTGGAGCATTGGGTCCATTGATGTTTAGAGTGAGTAGTGAAAGATAGGAATTTATTGCCATTATGATGCTTGTAGAATTGGAGTTTCTGGTGGTGTTCTCTGGTCTTTTTTAATCTTTATTGCTTTTGGTGTGTGTGTGTGTGTGTGTGTGTGTGTGTGTGTGTGTGTATTTCACCTTTTCTCCCCTTAGAGTGTCCCCCTTAAAATTTTTTGCAGGGCTGGGTTAGTGGTCACAAACTCCTTTAATTTTTGTTTGGGAAACTTTTTATCTCTCCTTCTATTTTGAATGACAGCCTTGCTGGATAAAGAATTCTTGGCTGCATATTATTCTGATTCAACACATTGAATATACCTTGCCACTCCTTTCTGGCCTGCCAAGTTTCTGTGGATAGGTCTGCTGCAAAACTGATCAGTCTTCCCTTGTAGGTTAGGGACTTTTTTTTTCCCTTGCTGCTTTCATGATTGTTTCCTTGCCTGAGCATTTTGTGAATTTGACTATGATATGCCTTGTTGATGATCAGTTTTTGTTGAATGTAATGGGAGTCCTCTGTGCTTCCTGGATTTTGATGTCTGTGTTTTTCCCCAGGTTAGGAAAGTTTTTCCACTATAATTTGCTCACATAATCCTTCTACCCCTACTTCTCTGTCTTCCTCTTCTGGGATCCCTATGATTCTGATGTTGTTCCTTTCCAATGAGTCACTGATTTCTCTAATTCTTAAATCATGCTCTTTTGCCTTAATCTTTCTCTTTTTTTCTGCTTCATTATTCTCCATAAGTTTGTTCTCTATATCACTGGTTCTCTGTTCTGCCTCATCCATCCTTTCCACTGCAGCATCCGTTCACGATTGCAGCTGTTATAGCATTTTTTAAATTTCATCCTTTTACTTCTTTCATCTCTGCAGAAAGGGATTCTAATCTATTTTTGACTCCAGTTAGTATTCTTATTATCATGATTCTAAATTCTGGTTCAGACATCTTGCTTGTATCTGTGTTGGTTAAGTCCCTGGCTGTCGTTTCTTCCTGCTCTTTCTTTTTGGGTGAATTCCTTCATCTTATAATTTGGAAGGGAGAAAATGAATTAATGGGGTAGAAAAAATCAAAATTAAAAAAAATTAAAAGAACATTGAAATTAAAATGTTAGAAACAAACACAAAAATCTCATAAATGATGCTAGATCCTAGGTGTTTTTTGGTCTGGATGTTTAAAGTGGCTTGATAGATTAGAGGGAAAAAAGGGAAAAAAAGAAAAAAAGGAAATCACTTGAAAATTTGAAAAAATCAATAGACTGAAGTAGACTAAAATGAAATGAGGGAAGTAAAATAGAATTTGAAAAAATACAAAAGTAAAATATATAGTAGAAAAAATTAAAGGAAAATATTTTTGATAAAAATTGAAAACAAAAATGAATGGTTTCTCTCTGTATTCAAGAAAAAGAAAAGAAACGAAAAAGAAGAAAAAAAAGCAAAGAAAATTGAATAGTTGGACCGGCTAACAGACTGCAATATGGCTGAAATTACTTCGTTTTCCCCTAGAAGTCAAACTAAGAAGTGCTTTATAGTCCCTAAACTAAGCAGGTGGTGAGACTTGTGTTCTTGAAGAGTGAGGTTGGCCCAGTTGGGCGGGGCTTAGTGTAATGGCTCCATTCTCCACTAGTTGGTGCCACTAGCCTACTGGGGTGGATTGTTGTGGCGCTTGTAGGTGTGTATGCGCATGCATGGGAGTGGTGGAAATGGCGTCACCCAGTTATCCAGTTTCTAGTATCGGAACTCTGTTGTCACCTATCAGTAGTTACACACCTGTCCTTCGTCTTCAGCTTCTGTCCACTCCCCGCTTCCACATTGTGATCAAGCCCCAGGCAGCACCTCCCTCCCGAGTTTTGTCTCAGATGAGGCTGCCTTCCCCTGCTCCCCACTTCTGAGGGACTGCGGCTTTGACCTGCTCTGCCCCTCTGTGGAGGGTCTTAGGGAGCAATGTCTGGGTGCCAGCCACACACAGGAATGGTTGCAGGACTGTGCTGCTGCTGCTGCCCAGAGACTGTGGCCAGGTGCCAGCCCACCCCAGAAAAAATTTGCGAGACAGTGTAGCAACACTGCCTCAGGTATTGTGGAGAATCACAACACACATCTGGCACCGGGCTTCACCCCCAATGACCTTGTTCTAGCACCAGCGAATGTGGCTGCTCTCTGGGGTCTGCTGGGCCCAGGTGGCCTCACAGCCTCTACCAAATGGCCTTCCACCAGTAGAACCACTTCTCCCCATGTGGTCCAAGAACCTCCCAGACCCCACTCTGCTCCTGGGGATTCGTCCTTCCCACCAGAGCACCGCCAGGTAGCGAGCTGCCGAGTTTCAGACTCTGTGTTCCCTCTGTTTACAGTCTTATTGGAATTTAAACCCTCTCTTTTCTCCTTTCTCCCATTTTTGTTCAGTCCCTGCGGCTGTTTCCAATATTCCACTTTCTCTTCAGCTGCTTTGGCGGGGGTGGGCGGCGGTTGCTTTTCCCATATTCTCTCCCCTCCTCCCCCCATCTCCATCCTCTCTCCACATGCAAAACCAGCTCCCTGCCCTCCACAGCTTCTGTCTCTCCAAGTTCACCTCTCCTCTGCATGTACCTGCTGAATTCTGTGGTTCAGGTTGTGCAGATTGTTGTGTTAATCCTCAGATCAGTTTTTTAGGTGTGCAGGATGGTTTAGTATTGGTCTGACTGTATTTCATGGGTGCCAGACACACAAAAACCTTCCATGCTGTTCCCCTCTTGGCTCCTCCCCCTTTAGATGGCTATATTTAGTTTCCTATCAGGCTTACCCAAACAAATGTGACCAAGAAATTTCAAACGCAACATATACAACACTAAATGTATACATTTTCTGTCAAAACTTCCTATCCTACTTTACCTCTGTTAATCACCTGGTCAATTAGTATGCAACTGACTCTCACATTTATTAACAATTAGTTAATTTTTTCATCCAGCTTATTTAAGTCTTAATCGTTAAATTTCATTCTTATCACTATAACATAGGACTACATTTAGTTATCTATAACTAGGTAATGTGGGTTTTTAAAAAATACTTCATGTTTATTTATTTTTGAGAGAGAGAGAGAGAGAGAGAGAGTGGGGGAGGGGCAGAGAGAGAGAGGGAGACACAGAATCTGAAGTAGGTTCCAGGCTCTGTGCTGTCAGCACAGAGCCTGACGCAGGGCTCAAACCCACAAACCATGAGATCATGATCTGAACTGAAGTTGCATGCTTAACCAACTGAGCCACCCAGGAACCCTGGTTATGTGTTTGAATATGCCTTTAAACCAACCTTCCTGTTACTAAAACTCTTTTTCCCCTAAATTAAAAGCCTTATCACCATATTTATTCTCTGCATAAATCTTGTGGTTTTTCCATTGTGCACAAAATGAAGGGTAAACTCTTGATAACACTCAAGAACCCTCCTACTTCAAGGCTCCCATCTAGTCTCATTCTTAGCCTCCCTCATATGTACCTTATACAGTGACATTGCCTGAGTACAACCAGTGGTAGAGTGAGCCTGGTCGTTGCCACCTTGTGTCTCCGATGGGAGTATCTTGTCATCAATGACTCATCTTCCAAAATCTAGTTGTATCGATAAAGATCTCTCTGTGAGGGAATATGAGATATCATCTGTATCCTCAAGGCAAAACAGGTACATGTTGAAGGTCATACTTAAAATATTCATACCTCTGTCACTCTTTATCCTACTTACTTGTAAATGAGCTCACCTTTGCTAAACTATGAGTAGTTTGAGTGCAGGGTCATTTTGGTGTCCCTAGCACAGTACCCATCTTCTAGAAGGACTAATTATCTATTATCTAAATGAAGAGAACCAGGTTGGAAGCCAAGACCCTTCTTTCTTCTCTGTCTCATCACATGGCCATGTTCATGTCTCAGTATCTTTGAGCCTCAGTGTTTTTGCAGCTGTTAGATAAGGATGTTTGATTAGATTTTATACTCTTGACCAATAAAAATAGCTGATTTTTCTTAGTTTATTTGATGTTTGAAAATATTTGCTGTTTATTCTGTACAAACAGATTTTTTAAATTACACTTACTTACTTACTAAAGAATTAGATGCACCAGCTCAGGTGAATATTAACATGTCTGTCTCATGTGGAAGTATTTGGCTTTTGTTTATGAGTGAGACACAGTTTAAAGAATAGTATCAAATCTGGGCATTAAAAATGAAGCTAAACACAATTTTAAAGTTTCTGCTTTTTACTGAAAACTGAGACAGAATACTTGGCAATATTTAATATCTTCTGTGTCTTTCCGAGAGCTCAGATTATTTTCTAAATAGACTTTATTAGTCTTTCAGTATTGCTATGGAATATCAATGGATTGGTCGAATCTATTGCAGTATGTATGATCTGAGAAATGTGAAGAAATTGAAGTAAGGCAATATCTTAGTTTTTTTTAAAATAAGATCATGTACTTGAAGTATAGAGTTATATAGCCTGAAGTTTTGTCCTTAATAACATCAAATCTATGTAACATACAGCATGAGGTGTATGCACAGTTTTTTTCCCTTTATTCCTCCTTCTTTCCTTCAGAAATATTTTCACGTGTGTAACATAATTTTCAAGTGGTTATTTGAAGTAACTATATATATTTATATTGATATTACATAGTACCCATGTACTGCTTGCCCTTAAAGATAAGTTATTTCATTTTATATTACTTTAATTACACTACAGAGTTTCTAGAGCTTTACTAGGTGACTTGTGTACATAAATTGCAATGTATTGAAGTTGTTGAATAATTTATACATTCTGACATTTATGCTTTCATTCCATACTCAGAATATGTTTTGGTTGGGGGAATAGTATTCTTCCTTAATTTTGTCAGTTTATTTTCTTATAAACTTTAATCCTAATGATGTTGAAAACAATGAAATGTCTGTGTTTGACAACTGAAAATTATTTCAGGGGAATTTTTGGATAGAGCTTCACCAGTTGATTTCAGTGGGAGAATGTTTAAAAAAAGTGTTTAGGGTGGTGAGGGGGTATGGAGCAGACACATACTTTTTTGATGCTTGTATTTTTGCAGCGATGATCAATAAATATTCCATATTTTGAAGTAAAATTTTTTTCTAAGTTTATTTGGTGAGAGAGAGTGCAAGCAAGCATGAGCGGGAGAGGGGCAGATAGGGAGAGAGAATCTCAAGCAGGCTCAGTGCTGTCAACACAGGCCCCAAGGCAGGGCTTGGTCTCATGACCAAGCCATCATGACCTGGGCCAAAATCAAGTCAGATGCTTAACCAACAGAGTAATCCAGGCACCCCTGAAGTAAATATTTTTATTTTTATTTTTTCATATGAAATTTATTGTCAAATTGGTTTCCATACAACACCCAGTGCTCATCCCAACAGGTGCCTTCCTCAATGCCCATCATCCACTTTACCCTCCCCACCAGCCCTCATAAACACTCAGTTTATTCTCAGTATTTAAGAGTCTCTTATGGTTTGCCTCCTTCCCTCTCTGTAACTTTTTCCCCCTAATCCATCCCCCTGGTCTTCTATTGAGTTTCTCAGGATCCACATATGAATGAAAACATATGGTATCTGTCTTGCTCTGTGTCTTTGTCTGCCTGATTTATTTCACTTAGCATAACACTTTCCAGTTCCATCCACGTTGCTACAAATGGCCAGATTTCATCCTTTCTCATTGCCAAGTAGTATTCCATTGTATAGATAAACCACAATTTCTTTATCCATTCATCAGTTGATGGACATGTAGGCTCTTTCCATAATTTGGCTATTGTTGAGAGTGCTGCTATAAACATTGGGGTACAAGTGCCCCTATGCATCAGTACTCTTGTATCCCTTAGGTAAATTCCTAGCAGTGCTGTTGCTGGGTCATAGGGGAGATCTATTTTTAATTTTTTGAGGAAACTCCACACTGTTTTCCAGAGCGGCTGCACCAGTTTGCAATCCCACCAACAGTGCAAGAGGGTCCCCTTTTCTCCACATCCTCTCCAGCATCTATAGTCTCCTGCTTTGTTCATTTTAGCCACTGTGACCGGCATGAGGTGGTATCTCAGTGCGGTTTTGATTTGTATTTCCCTGATGGGAAGTGACATTGAGCATCTTTTCATGTGCCTGTTGGCCATCTGCACGTCTTCTTTAGAGAAGTGTCTATTCATGTCTTCTGCCCATTTCTTCACTGGATTATTTGTTTTTTGGGAATGGAGTTCGGTGAGTTCTTTATAGATTTTGGATACTAGCCCTTTATCTAATATGTCATTTGCAAATATCTTTTCCCATTCCGTTGGTTGCCTTGTAGTTTTGTTGATTGTTTCCTTTGCTGTGGGAAAGGAAGTCTTTTATCTTCATGAGGTCCCAATAGTTCATTTTTGCTTTTAATTCCCTTGTCTTTGGAGATGAGTCGAGTATAAAATTGCTGCGGCTGAGGTCAGAGGTTTTTTTCCGGCTGTCTCCTCTAGGCTTTTGATGGTTTCCTGTCTCGCATTCAGGTCCTTCATCCATTTTGAGTTTATTTTTGTGAATGGTGTAAGAGAGTGGTCTAGTTTCATTCTTCTGCATGTTGCTGTCCAGTACTCCCAGCACCATTTGTTAAACAGACTGTCTTTTTTCCATTGGATATTCTTTCCTGGTTGTCAAAAATTAGTTGGCCACACATTTGTGGGCCCAATTCTGGAGTCTCTATTCTATTCTATTGGCCTATGTGTCTGTTTTTGTGCCAGTATCATGCTGTCTTGATGATTACAGCTTTGTAGCAGAGGCTAAAGTCTGGGATTGTGATGCCTCCCGCTTTGGTCTTCTTCTTCAAAATTACACTGGCTATTCAGGTCTTTTGTGGTTCCATACAAATTTTAGGATTGCTTGTTCTAGCTTCGAGAAGAATGCTGGTGCAATTTTGATTGGGATTGCATTGAATGTGTAGATTGCTTTGGGTAGTATTGACATTTTAACAATATTTATTCTTCCATTCCATGAGCACAGAATGTTTTTCCATTTCTTTATATCTTCTTCAATTTCCTTCATAAGCTTTCTATAGTTTTCAGCATACAGATCTTTTAACTCTTTGGTTAGGTTTATTCCTAGGTATCTTATGCTTCTTGGTGCAATTGTGAATGGGATCAGTTTTTTGATTTGTCTTTCTGATGCTTCATTATTGGTGTATAAGAATGCAACTGTTTTTTGTACATTAATTTTGTATCCTGAGACTTTGCTGAATTCACATATCAGTTCTAGCAGACTTTTGGTGGAGTCTGTCAGGTTTTCCATGTAGAGTATCATGTCATCTGCAAAAAGTGAAAGCTTGACTTCATCTTTGCCAATTTGGATGCCTTTGATCTCCCTTTGTTGTCTGATTGCTGATGCTAGAACTTCCAACACTATGTTAAACAACAGCAGTGAGAGTGAATATCCCTGTCATGTTCCTGATCTCAGGGGGCAAGCTCTCAGTTTTTCCCCATTGAGGATGATATTAGCTGTGGGCTTTTCATAAATGGCTTTTATGATGTTTAAGTATGTTCCTTCTATCGCGACTTTCTTGAGGGTTTTTATTAAGAAAGGATGCTGAATTTTGTCAAATGCTTTCTCTGCATCGATTGATAGGATCATATGGTTCTTATCTTTTCTTTTATTAATGTGATGTATCACATGGATTGATTTGCGAATATTGAATCAGCCCTGCAGCCCAGGAATGAATCCCACTTGATCATGGTGAATAATTCTTTTTATATGCAGTTGAATTTTATTTGCTAGTATCTTGTTCAGAATTTTTGCATCCATATTCATCAGAGATATTGACCTGTAGTTCTCTTTTTTTACTGGGTCTCTGTCTGGTTTAGGAATCAAAGTAATGCTGGCTTCCTAGAATGAATCTGGAAGTTTTCCTTCCCTTTCTACTTTTTGGAACAGCTTGAGAAGGATAGGTATTATCTCTGCTTTAAGTGTCTGGTAGAATTCCCCGGGGAAGCATCTGGTCCTGGACTCTTATTTGTTGGGAGATTTTTGATAACTGATTTAATTTCTTCGCTGGTTATGGGTCTGTTCAAATTTTCTATTTCTTCCTGTTTGAGTTTTGGAAGTTTGTGGGTGCTTAGGGATTTGTCCATATCTTCCAGGTTGTCCAGTTTGTTGGCTGATTATTGTTTGTATTTCTGAGGGATTGGTTTTAATAATTCCATTTTCATTCATGATTTTATCTATTTGGGTCATCTCCCTTTTCTTTTTGAAAAGCCTGGCTAGATGTTTATCAATTTTGTTTATTTTTTCAAAAACCCAACTCTTGGTTTCATTGATCTGCTCTACAGTTTTTCTAGATTCTATATTATTTATTTCTGCTCTGATCTTTATTATTTATCTTCTTCTGCTGGGTTTGGGGTGTCTTTGCTCTTCTGTTTCTATTTCCTTTAGGTGTGCTGTTAGATTTTGTATTTGGGATTTTTCTTGTTTCCTGAGATAGGCCTGGATTGTAATGTATTTTCCTCTCAGGACTGCCTTCGCTGCATCCCAAAGTATTTGGATTGTTGTATTCTCATTTTTGTTTGTTTCCATATATTTTTTAATTTCTTCTGTAATTTCCTAGTTACCCATTCACTCTTTAGTAGGGTGTTCTTCAACCTCCATGCTTTTAGAGGTTTTCCAGATTTTTCCTGTGGTTGATTTCAAGTTTCCTAGCATTGTGGTCTGAAGGTGTGCATGGTATGATCTCAATTCTTTTATACTCATGAAGGGCTGTTTTGTGACCCAGTATGTGATGTATCTTGGAGAATGTTCCATGTGCACTTGAGAGGAAAGTATATTCTGTTGCTTTGGGATGCAGAGTTCTAAGTACATCCATCAAGTCCATCTGATCCAGTATATCATTCTGGGTTCTTGTTTCTTTATTTATTCTCTGTCTAGATATTTTATCCATTGTTGTAAGTAGAGTATTAAAGTCTCCTGCAATTTCCACATTCTTATCAAAAAGGTTGCTTATGTTTGTGATGAATTGTTTTATATATCTGGGGGCTCTGACTTTGGTGTATAGACATTTATAATTGCTAGCTCTTCCTGATGGATAGACCCTGTAATTATTATATAATTCCCTTCTTCATCTCGTTACAGCCTTTGATTTAAAGTCTAGTTTGTCTGATATAAGTATGGCTACTCAGCTTTCTTTTGACTTCCAGTAGCATGATAGATAGTTCTCTACCCCATCACTTTCAATCTGAAGGTGTCCTCAGGTATAAAATGAGACTCTTGTAGATAGCAAATAGATAGGTCTTGTTTTTTTATCCATTCTGATACCCTATGTCTTTTGGTTGGAGCATTTAGTCCATTTACATTCAGTGTTATTATAGAAAGATACGGGTTTAGAGTCATTGTGATGTCTGTAGGTGTCATGCTTGTAGTCGTGTCTCTGGTACTTTGTCTCACATGATCCCCCTTAGGATCTCTTGTAGGGCTGGTTTAGTGGTGACGAATTCCTTCAGTTTTTGTTTGTTTGGGAAGACCTTTATCTCCTTCTATTCTAAATGACAGACTTGCTGGGTAAAGGATTCTTGGCTGCATATTTGTCCTGTTCATCACATTAAAGATTTCCTGCCATTCCTTTCTGGCCTGCCAAGTTTCAGTAGATAGGTCTGCTACTACCTTTATGTGTCTACTGTTGTATTTTAAGGCCTGTTTATCCCTAGCTGCTTTCAGAATTTTCTCTTTATCCTTGTATTTTGCCAGTTTCACTATGATATGTCGTGCAGAAGATCGATTCAAGTCACATCTAAAGGGAGTTCTCTGTGCCTCTTGGATTTCAATGCCTGTTTTCTTCCCCAGGTCTGGGAAGTTCTCAGCTATGATTTGTTCAAGTACACAGCCCCTTTGTCTCTCTCTTCCTCTCCTGGAATTCCTATGATACGGATATTCCATTTGATTGCACCACTTAATTCTCTAATTCTCCCCTCATACTCCTGGATTTTTTTTTTAATCTTTTTCTCAGCTTCCTCTTTTTCCATAATTTTATCTTCTAATTCACCTATTCTCTCCTCTGCCTCATTAATCCACACTGGGGCCGCCTCCATTTTATTTTGTACCTCATTTACAGCATTTTTAAAATTCATCATGACTATTTTTTTAGTCCCTTGATCTCAGTAGCAAAAGATTCTCTTCTGTCCTCTATGCTTTTTTTTCAAACCCAGCGATTAATTTTATGACTAGTATTCTAAATTCTTGTTCCATTATATTGCTTAAATTGTTTTGATCAATTCGTTAGCTGTCGCTACTTCCTGGAATTTCTTTTGAGGAGAATTCTTCTGTTTCATCATTTTGGTAATTTTCTGTCCCTTAGGCATTTTAAAATCTTGTTGTGTGTTCTGTACCTGCAAGCACTGCTTTGTTAAAGGTGGGTCATACAGTGTCCAGGGCCTGGCCCTTCAAGAGGTGTTTTTTCAGGGATTGTTACTTGCTCTCTGTTATTGTGACTTTGGTTATTTTATTACCCTACTCGTAGTAATATTTTGAACCCTCTACCAAGTGTGCTTTGATTTGTTCCTTGGAGTAGCCCTGTCAAGTTGTGATAGACCATAAGCAAGTGAATATGGAGGTGACTGGGGAGATCAAGCATCAGCGTCTCCATAGGAACCACTTATTAAACTTCTTCTATGTTCCTTGATCTGAACAGAAGTGATTCAGTTGGCCAAGACCATTTGTTGAGTGCCCACAGCAGCCTCAAGCAGTGTAAAGATGCTGTGAAACAGTGGCCCCAAAATAGAACATTCTATCTCTTCCACAAGAAACTTACATGCTGATCTCAGCATGGTGGAGTTCTTTTTTTTTTTTTTTTAATTTTTTTCAACGTTTTTAATTTATTTTTGGGACAGAGAGAGACAGAGCATGAACGGGGGAGGGGCAGAGAGAGAGGGAGACACAGAATCGGAAACAGGCTCCAGGCTCCGAGCCATCAGCCCAGAGCCTGACGCGGGGCTCGAACTCACGGACCGCGAGATCGTGACCTGGCTGAAGTCGGACGCTTAACCGACTGCGCCACCCAGGCGCCCCGACAGCATGGTGGAGTTCTAAAGCAGTTGACCTCCCTGCCCAGCACCCATATGTTGTGATCCATGTGTAGAAGGTATGAGAAACAGCCCGCTTAGAGCAGGAGGCAATTGGGGAGAAGGGATGTTGGTTTCAGAGTTAGTCCCCTTTGAGTGGATAAGAGGGTTCCCCAGGAGAACACCTGGGCTTCTGAGGGTCCCCGCCAACAGCAGCACTCAACAATCTATCCTGAGGTGCACGGCCACATCCTTGCAACCCCAGCCCTGAAATAAAGATTTTTATATGATCCATTATTTACATATGTGGCAGGGATCCAGATCATGTTCAGTCTTAGACTTCATTTTGAAAAGACAGGACTTTTTTTTTAGAGAGGGGGAGGATAAAAAAGCTGTTTTCTGGATGTCCTTACAATAATTTTCTTGAGGCAAAATTTGAGGAATTAATACATAGACAAACAAAACTCTGAAAAATAACCAGAAGGGTTGAAAATGAGAGATTACTATTTGCTTAGAGAATTAAGAGAAACATTCCCTCTTGTTCACGGCAAAGAATTTCCCAAAATACACAGATAAATAAAAGAAAGCAAGAGAACTTTAATATTAAAATTGAGAAAATTAAGTAAATCAACATTCCTATAATCATGATGTTATACGTATGGAACATAGAAGGAAAATAAATTCAAAATTTATTGAGACTTTTTCTAAACCTGAAATAAGTTGTATCAGCTATGACCTAAGTAAAAGTACAAAAGATGGTTTGTCATGATGCAAATGTGTGTGTTTTTAAACACATTTCAAGTAGGAGGAAACATTTCATGAGTGGTGGCTGTCTAAGGTGGGCCCAAGTTTCTCTAAAGCTTGAAAATTATTTATAAGTAATCAAGGAAAATACTTGAAGATGCTTTTGACTATATACAATTTCTTCCATCAATTTCTTACTGGAAATATTTCACAAATGGAGAAGAGGAAAGACTCATGCAGTAAACATCTGTATTTAGGATTTAAGAAGTGCTAAGATTTTCCTACATTTTTTTTTCTCACGTTGTCTCTATAAATACATAGAGAGCCATTTTAAAAACAATTTGATGACAGTATGGAGCTTCAACTCTAAATATTTTGGCTTGCATTTAGTAAGAACATAATATTCTCTTACACAATCAAAATGCTTTTTGTCTTTATAAAATGTTGGTAAATTGACAGTAATTTACCAATAAAGTCTAATAGTCCATCTTCAACTTTCTCACATTACCTGCCTCCACAGTTGATTGTCCCCACTTCCATAAAGGATCCATATTTCATTCGGTTGGTACAAATTTTAAATCCAGAGGCAAACTCATGCTTTAACAGTTTTTTGAATAACACTGATTTTTTCTTAACGAGCCCAGATCAGTTTTCTCCTAACTTTGTGACAAATACTTGATATGTTTGCTTATTTGTTCATTTTCTTCATTTCCCTTGTTCCTTTAGCCCCTATGTTTCCTGCAAACTGGAAGTTAGTTCTACAGGCTTGATTAGATTCAAGTGCACCTTGGGCAGGAAAAATTCATAAACGTTGTTGTGTGGTATCTGGACTCCCAGTAAGAATTCGTGCATGGTAACCTGTTTGCTTTTCACAGAGCTCCATTCATCTTTGAGCAGTTTCTTGCTTCCTGCCACTACAAGATGGCCCAAGTTGACCTGTCCCAGACCTAGATTCTTTTTACACAGGAGGAATGAGCGTAAATATTTGTGAACAAGAGGGCGAATTTTGATAAGCTGAAGTCATCCTCAGCAAATATCCATTCATCATTCTTTCTTTTCCTTGGGGCAAAATATATTTCCCAGCCCCTGTCTTGGTGCTGGCCATGTGATTTGTTGTGGTCAGTGCAACACGAACAGATATGCAAGCACAAGCTTTAAATATATTCGTATCCTGCATCTTGTCTACTGTGATCTGTTGATTTGTAATGAGCTTATGGCTTGGATAGGTTTCAGTTAAAGGAAAACGAGGCCTACCTAGAGCAGAGCTACATCCAATTCACAGCCTGCACTTGAACTGAGGTAATCAGCAACTTAGAACAGCCACAGCTAATGCACACAGCCAGTGCACAATGCATTTTAATTTTGTGGAAAACAAATGAGAAAATCTAAGTTAAATTTTGCAATCTTTTCTAAGGCATTATTGTCATAATACCTGACCGACGCCTGGGGCAGGCTTCATGCATCAGTAATTCTGCTATGCATTGCCAAATTTCCAACCATCTGGGAAAATACTATTTTTTACTCCCACCAGCGATGTAAGAATGTTTGTGTTTCCACTCATTTTGTTAAAAAAATGTATCCTTGGGGCGCCTGGGTGGCTCAGTCGGTTGAGCGTCCGACTTCAGCTCAGGTCACGATCTCGCGGTCCGTGAGTTCGAGCCCCGCGTTGGGCTCTGGGCTGATGGCTCAGAGCCTGGAGCCTGCTTCCGGTTCTGTGTCTCCCTCTCTCTCTGCCCTTCCCCCGTTCATGCTCTGTCTCTCTCTGTCTCAAAAATAAATAAACGTTTAAAAAAAATGTATCCTCAAACTTTCGTATTTTTATCAAGTAACGAAAAACACTATGGAGTTTGATGTGCATTTTTGTTGTATATAACGGTGAGCATATTTTAGGTGTTTAAGGGTCTTGCATATACACCTTCTAGACTATCTGTTCACACTTTGATTTTTAACAAGTCGTTTTTTACTTCTTGACTTTTAAAGTATTATTCTATACCTTAAGGATGTTAATGCTTTGTCTCTTAGGTAAGTTGCACATACTTTTTTTTTTTTCAGTTTGACTTTCCAGATGGTATTTTTTTGTGAAGCAATTTTTTATCCTAGTTTGATAAATTACACTTCTAGGTTAGATAGAAAGGCCTTACAAACTTCTGGTGCTTATGTGGTTAACTTGCAACGCAACACAACATGCATACGCACGCACACATGCACGTAAAATCACAATATGTGAAAAAATAGCCTCTAGGAGTGAAAGTAAGCAGAGCCAACAGAGAACTGAATTCTTCCTCAAAGATTTCAGATACCAAAATATTCCGATGACAAATACAAAGTATTTTAATTGTGTCTAAATAAAAATATGTGAAATGAACAAGGCGTAACAGGAAAGTGTACTTTAAAACAAAGAGTACGTAAAGCAAGAAAAAAAAAACTAGGTTTTTATTTATAATCCAGTTAGTTAACATACAGTGTAATAATAGCTTCAGGTGTCCAGTGTAGTGATTCAACATTTGCATACAACACCTGCTGCTCAGCACAAGTGCAGTCCTTAATCTCCACCATCCATATGACCCATCCCACACCCGCCTCCGTCTGGTAACCGTGAGTTCTCTATAGTTACAATAATGTAGGGGCTTTAAGAAAAAACTGTTGACATTAAAATGTCGGGATGGATAAGACAACAGTATAGACCCACCAGAAAAAAAATGATTGGTATAGCAAATAGATGACATGAAATTACTGAACGTTAATCACAGAAGAAAATTGGATGGAAAATATGGCAGAATGTCAAAGATTCATAAGGAGCATAAAATAAAGTAATAATTGAGCCTTTAGCCAAGAAAAATGAGCAAGTTCAAGAGCAGTACAGTTGAGAATATTCTAGAATTAGTAAAGACATGAATCCTCAGATTCAGAAAAAAAAAAAACAACATGTGAAGAAGATGTATAAAAAGTAACACATACCTAAATACTGGTTAAACCTAAAGTGGTTAAACTTCAGATCACCGAAACAATAATAGCCGCAACAAACAAACTAACAAACAAACAAAATCAGAGTGACTAGGGAGAAAAGCTAGATTCAGTATACAGAATTGACAACTGCAGACAGCAGACTTCAATGGACACCAATGAAGCCATGAGGAAAGCCAACACCAGAAGCCAACACACTGTATTGACAGAATATAGGTTTCAAGCCAGCACCGTTGTTTAAGAATAAGTGTGAAATAATATTCTCAACATATATAATAAAACTTAGTATTACATTTAGAACATTAATAATTAAAGTTCAAAAATAACTTCAAAAAAGTACTTCAAAAGGAAATGTGAAGCAAAAATAGAAGGTGAGATGAGGAAAAAATGGTTGGAAAACCTAAAAAGGGACTATATAAAATAATATCTACCTGAAATACAGGGAAATAATATACACATGAACACATTTCAAAATGTCAGTATTATATAAACAGGTGTTTTAAAAAACATGTAAAGGAATTAGAAACAAAGTTAGAAATTATAACGAAAAACACATGGGGGAAAATTTTATGGTGCCGCTACATCACTTAGATTTCAAAGATTAAAATGGCCTTATAAAATTACTAAAACAGAATTAAATAGTATGAAAATATGCATGTTCATTTAATATTTCTTAAGTTTAAGTTATAGATGTTTCTTAATTTTATGCATTTTAAAAGCCTAATTCAGGCATTGTGTTTTCTAAATGATATGTAAGGAAAATAGAAGTGGTTTACATATGTCTACACATGTAGATTTGGGATATTTCCTTTATATGTTATGAAAAAATAATTTCCTTTGTTGTATACGTTTTCAGTGTGTAGAGATACCACTTTTTGCTTTCCATGCACTTTCCTAGCTATTGGTTTTAAAAATTTTTTTTTAATGTTTTACTTATTTTTGAGACAGAGAGAGACAGAGCATGAACAGGGGAGGGGCAGAGAGAGAGGGAGACATAATCCAAAGCAGGCTCCAGGCTCTTAGCTGTCAGCACAGAGCCCGACACGGGGCTCAAACTCACCAACTGTGAGATCATGACCTGAGCCGAAGTCGGACGCTTAACTGACTGAGCCACCCAGGCACCCCTCCTAGCTATTGTTTAAATAATTTTTTGGGATCTAGAAAAACATTAAAGCTATGAAAAGATAGATGTCTAGAAACTGAAAAGTTCTTTGATATTTTGCTCCTGGTTCCTATATGGAAACTCTTTAACAGTGTTCAAGTAATCTCCATTACTTTAGGCACTCAAAATAGAATTTTGCTAATTAACATGTTTCTTTTATACATTCAGGTATTATATTTTTAAAGGGTTAAACAAGTAGGATACAAAGCCAAGTTTCCTGTTGTCTGCTTTTCTCCCTAGAGTTTTGATTTTAGAAAGAGAAGGTTAATGTTTACAGTTACACAGATTAATTTCTGTTAGAAGATTTAATAAAAACCCATTTTCTAAGAAAGTTCTAATAAAGCTAACAGTGGCTAACATACTTTTAGCCATAATATATTTCGAATGTTTTAAGAGTCTTATATCTATAAATGGATTTAATTCTCAAAATACTGTTAGTATTTCCATTTACAAGTGGAAAGGCATTTTGGTGATTTAAAGTAATTAGGAACACATGTGTTCGAGTTGATGTTCAGACAATTTAACAGCACAGCCTGTGCTCCTTATATTATTGCACTAAACAGGAATCAAAAAATATACATTTTATGACCCTGTTACTCTGCAGGAAAAAGTGTAAACGAGAAAAAGAAGAGGACCAAGAGAAGGTATATTTGAATATGAATAAGGGTTGACCTGCTTTTAAAATTCTGCAACAGAATCCAGGGACTTACAATAGAACAGACCATAGAACAATGAACAGAAGGAAATCCTTGAAGTCTGAAGAATGGAAGAATCATTGAACACAGTGCACAGAAGAAAATCCTTGAAGTCTGAAGAATTAAAAATTGAAAATGACAGTGTTTTGCTTAGCAAGAGTGTTAATGAGGAAGGGAGGATAGAGATGTAGATTTGTGTTGCTTAGGAATGAAGAGCAGTGAAGGAAGTCTTGAATACACGCTGTTTTCTTAAGGTAAGTTTGAGTGAGTAGGATTGATAGGAAGAGAACAAACACTTGTTACATGAATGACAGCAATGCAGAATTAGCAAGAAATCAATAATTGTGGGCTATGGAAACTAATTTTCACTAAGAGCAGGAAAACATTTAGAGATTAATTGGTAGAAAAATACGTTGCAGTGACTGGAGCCATTTGGTATCATTATACTAGCACATTTTTTCAGAGCTCTGAAGCCCAAAGGAGGCAAGATATAGGAGCAAAACAGATTTATCAGGGTCTAAACGCTGTCAAGAATGATGCCGAAGAGATACAATATAAGACTTCACTCGTTTAAAAGTCTAAAGTCAAAGAAATCTTAGTAATAAACTATGGCCAGAAAATGTAAAATGAGTTTTCTCTTATTTACTTCCAGGTAATATTTAATAATAGAAAATCTTCAAATTATCACACATCTGCACAAGATACTTTTAATATATAAATGTATATACACATATACCTATATACATAGACAGATATATACATACGTATATATTCCCATACGTATATGCGTGTATACATACATATCTACGTATATGTATGAGAGTTACGGAGAATTTCTGGTGATTAGAAACCAAACCAATGAACCTAAGGAACAAACGGGATTGGACCACTTTCTGGCTGTTGTAAAATGTGAACTGCATGTGTTTGTTGTTTTTATCCTCTCCTGTAAGTATATTTAGGGGGTTTAGGATTTGGCATGGCTCTCGAAAAAGTGTGATTGTGGCTTAACTGGAGTACAGACCTGAGTGGACCAGTTTATTTGGAGGGTAGGAACTTGCTAGCAGCATCAAGCTGCCTCATGCAATCACATTCCTTCCACCCAGCCTCCCCCACTGAAGGTAGACATTCAAGTGTTACGTTGGAAAGGGTTGAAGTTTGGCCATGGTTACTTAGAAAGTCAGTCTTATTTTGGAGTGGAAACAACTGCGTAAAAGCTTGACTGAACTTTGAGACATAGTTTGCATCCATAATGTGGAGGAGAGGAAAATCGTGTGGTCTTTAAAAATCTCCCAATATACTTTTCACAGATTATGTCTCAATTATCCTTACCATAAATTTTCTATCAGCACTGTTGGAGTACAGGTCATTGGTATTGGAAAGAACAAAACCGTAAGATTAAAACCAGTAAATACTCTAACATAGTGAGAAGAAAGTTGATGTTTCTGATCATGTAGCCCAGGCTGAGTAGAGAAGCATGTGAATATCGCAAAAAGCTGATCAATGGAAAAAATGGCGGTGGTGCCCAGAAAAACAAAGCAGTAATGATTGGAAAAGTATACATGTCATCGTCTCAGAAGAGTAGAAAACTTACAAGGTAGCGATTTGGGCTAAAGTTAAGTTTTCATTAGGAGATAATGGCATCAGAATATGTTTGAGTTGAAATGCTCTTAAGGGGCTACCCAGCCATTTACCAATATTTTCAAAAATTACCCCTCAACCAATGACCAGCTAAACTTTTATTAATATGTCAATGGATGAAACCAACTGATAGAAAGGTTATCTCACAGATTTTCAATCCTAACTGTTAAGGAGCTAATTGATCATTATACCAAGCTATATTTGTTTTCCGATAACTTACATTCACTAAATCCACTCTAATTATCTGGGCTAACCTAGAATACATTACTCTCTTTCTCGTGTTGAAAAGATTTAAGTATTTGTCAGATCTTTGGCTTCCTTCTAGTGTTATTTTCTCAAGATAAATCTTTACCATTTTGTCAACTATTTTTTAATTATGTCATTTCAAACAACCCAAAGTAACTCATCTTCTTTGTCTAAATCTTGTATATTTGTCGACAGCTAACAGGTATGACCTCTAAGCCTAAACAAACTTACTAAACAGTACACTCTCGGGGCACCTGGATGGTTCAGTCAGTTAAGCACGGGATTCTTGATTTTGGCTCAGAACATGACCTCAAGGTTCATGAGATCAAGCCCCACGTTGGGCTCTGTGCTGATGGTGCAGAGTCTGCTTGGGATTCTCTCTCTCTCTCTCTCTCTCTCTCTCTCTCTTCCCCCTGTCTCTAAAATAATAAAAAATAAATAAATAAAATACAGTCTAATTAGTCCAAAGAGAAGTGAGGATGATTTCTCTTCTTGTATACATTATAATCTGGAAAGTGTTCTAAACTCTATTTTTATCACTTCTATAATATTTTGACTCATATTTAATATACAGTGAATTAAACTCCCTGTATTTTGTTTTCATATATCATGGTGTTAAGTCGTGCCTTACCATCTCACACTTGACATTTATATTTGTGCTCCCGTTAAATGTCATCTTATTTCAATCTGTAATGGATTTTTAATTTTTTATTCTTCCTATATTTATGTCATATAAAAATTAGTTAAATGCACAATCAGCGTTATTCTAGAATGAATTAGATAAAAAATTATTAAAATTATGGTCATGGTGAAGATAAAATCACTAGAATGTATTTGTTGTCATGAGAAAGAAGGTGAAATAGGGAAAAATAATGAGGAGACAGAATAATCTTTTTTTAACGTTTATTTTATTTTTGAGACAGAGAGAGACAGAGCATGAATGGGGGAGGGTCAGAGAGAGAGGGAGACACAGAATCCGAAACAGGCTCCAGGCTCTGAGCCGTCAGCCCAGAGCCCGACGCGGGGCTCGAACTCACGGACCGCGAGATCGTGACCTGAGCCGAAGTTGGCCGCTTAACCGACTGAGCCACCCAGGCGCCCCTAGGAGACAGAATAATCTTACTGAACCAAAATTCTGCTCTCTAACGGGGTATTCTGTAAGACACGCATAACTTCTTTAGAGAGGGTACTGGAATTAAGATATTTGCACCAGCAAGATTCAACATGTTGGTACTTTAACAAGAGCAGGTTTCTAAGAGGAAGGGAGGAGGGAAAAGAGGGAGGGGGTGGGGAAAGGAGCAGGGGAGAGGGTGGAGAGGAAGAGATAACCTATTAAAAATATGTTTTAAGCTTACTTCTTATTGATTTTTCTTTTCCAAGCTAAAGATTATTATTTTCCTAATGGAAAAATTTTACGTATTTAAATCCAGGCAGAGTTTGAACTAAGTGGTGTGATAAACCAAAGACTGCCATTAGGTACTATACCAGAATTGAAGCATAAATCAAAAGATTTCCTTTCCTAAATAATTGAATTCATAACCCATGGCTTTGAATTTCAAATTTTACTAATTCATTTTATGATGGCTTTCTAAATTGCCTTTTTCCAGCTAATATGCCAAATTTTATGGCAAATTTGGTAGCCCCAATTTTCCCATTATAGAACAACTTTGATCAACTTTGAAGTCAATAGGATCGTTACAGGCAGAAAGGAGTGATTCTGCAGTGCTTGCAAATTTAGGTCAAAGTACAAAGATTATCTTAAAAAATATTTTGTAATTGTAGTGATTTTCATGTCACTGTGCTAATTATTAAGAATACAAAAAAAAAAATCAAAGTTCCAGAGCTTACCCTTAGTGTGTTTGAAATCTCATAAGGTAGAAACAAAATGTCGTATTTATTTATTCATTTATTCAACAGTTTATGTTGATAAAATACATTCCCTATGCCAAACACTTCTAAGCATTAAAGACACATCAGTTAACAAGGCAAATATTCTTGCCTTCAAGAAGGTTATATTGCAAGCAGAGATAGACGATAAATAGTATGAGAATCAATCCATAATGAAATGATAGGCTAGAATGTAGTATGGCTATGCTGGGTGTAGAATAAGAGCAGGAAAAGTAGTGCTTGAGATTTTAGAGGTGAGGAGGGATGCTGTTTTACATGGAAAGGTTAGTGCAGGGATTACTGAGAGTGATTTGAAAAGATTTGAATGCAGTGATGGAGTTGTCATGGCTGGAGACCATTTCAGACAGAAGGATAGTAGGTAGAAAACCCCATGACAAGGGCATTCTTGGTGTGTTCAAGGTGTATTCAAGGTGTGTCTCCAGTGGGGGAACCACTGGGACAAAAGTAATGTAGACAATAGAGATAGAATGGGTGATAAGGAAAGAAAAGGCTGGATTGAGAGAGAGAGAGAAAATCATTGTGGTAGCTGGCAGCTTCTAACGTGGCTCCAGGGATTCTCCACTTTCTGGAGTTCGTGCCTTGTGTAGGGCATGAATCCAGTGAGGGATGAGGGATGGATCCAGTGAGTTGCTTCTAGCAAGTAGAATACTCTACACTTGATGAGGGATCATTTCAATGATTATGTTACAAAAGACTGACATTTGTCTTGCTGGTGCTTTCTCGCTTCCTGGAACGTTTTCTTGCTCTCCTGCTTACTTGCTCTGATAAAAGCCAGCTGCTGTGTTGTGAGATGCTCCATGGAGAGGTTTAATGGCAAGGAATTGAAAAAGGCCATTGGTCAGCAGGTCATGAGGAGTCAAGGCCTCCAGCCAACACTGCACTAGGAATTAAATCCTGTGAACGATCTTGTGAGTGGTCTAGAAAACAGTGTCTTTCCTGTTGAAGCTTGAGATGGTTTAAGTCTTGTAGAGTTGCCATATAAAAAGATCAGTTAAATTTGAGGCTCAGATAAACAATGAAATGTTTTGTAAGTATACATAAGTGGGACATTCGTTAAAAATTATCAGTTGTTTATTTAAAATAAAAATTTATTTGTGCATAGTATATTTTATCTGCCCAGTGTAGGAACCCTATTTGTGAGTAATCCAAAGCCAGAGGACTCAGCTAACCTTTCTGATTCCTGATCCATAGAATAATAAATGGGTGTTTATAGCTGTTTGGCTTGGAGACCATTTGTTACACAGCAATAGCTAACTGATTTAAAGCAGTTTTTGATGAATGTCAAAGAAGAGTGCTCACCCAGCTTCGAATGAAGGTCAGGGGACTAGTGAGGAAGAAAGTGAGATTTGTGCTGTTTGTAAGAATGGTGGGGCGCCTGGGTGGCTCGGTCGGTTAAGCGTCTGACTTCAGCTCAGGTCACGATCTCGCGGTCCGTGAGTTCGAGCCCCGCGTCGGGCTCTGGGCTGATGGCTCAGAGCCTGGAGCCTGCTTCCGGTTCTGTGTCTCCCTCTCTCTCTGCCCCTCCCCCGTTCATGCTCTGTCTCTCTCTGTCGCAAAAATAAATAAAACGTTAAAAAAAAATTAAAAAAAAAAAAATGGTAAGACAGGCTAGAAATGCTTAGAAGGATAAACATCTTGTTTCTTCTTTTAATCTCGCCTAGATTCCATAATTTATTCATCAATAATAAATATAAATTGTCTCTTTGTTTTTTTTTTAAATTTTTTTTCAACATTTTTTATTTATTTTTGGGACAGAGAGAGACAGAGCATGAACAGGGGAGGGGCAGAGAGAGAGGGAGACACAGAATCGGAAACAGGCTCCAGGCTCCGAGCCATCAGCCCAGAGCCTGACGCGGGGCTTGAACTCACAGACCGCGAGATCGTGACCTGGCTGAAGTCGGACGCTTAACCGACTGCGCCACCCAGGCGCCCCATAAATTGTCTCTTTGAACATATTCTTAAAGTAGCTTCATTGTGTCAACTTTTAAAGAAATGGACAAAAAGGAGTATATGATATATTCTTGCATCTCTGTATTATAGCAAAACTAATATATAAAGCACTTTCTATGGGCCAGGATCTTGTGCATGCATTATGTATATGAATTTATTTACTTTTCATAATAACTAAAGTAAATGTGTAGATGAGGAAATGGAGACAGATGGTAAAGTAATTTGCCTAAGATTATACAGATAGGAAGAGACACAAAAATCTCAGCAGACACAAAAGTCTTTGATTTTAATGAACTTAAATTGTTTTCTTTCTGTTGGATGTCATCTGCCATAACCTCTAGGTTCAACACTTGCTATTTAGGCTACTAATATTTTTATCACAAGAATATACATCTCATCTCTTAGAAGCTTCGTTATTTTTCCCATGAAATCCATCCCTTGCAAATCAAATAGTCACAGGCAGCTTCATGTTAAAAATGAGCCTGACTTTCATTTGATTCATTTATCCCTTCTGGCAGATATTCAATCAATTTGGATTTAAGTCCCGGTTCTGTCACATAGGAACTTCAAATCCGTTAGCAATTTCGCTAATTGCTCTCAGCCTCAGTTTTCTCAACTATGAAATGGAAATAATAATTATTATGACAGGAGACAGAGGAGATTAAAAAATATTTTGTACCTCAAATGTCTGTACGGTGACTGATCTAAGAGATGCATGCTAACTGCTAATGTCATGCCATCTCCCATTTTTCACTTTCCTGACTATCCAGTCATTTCTTTCTTAATCACCGGAAGTCTGGCCAGAATTCACAAGTAACAGAGGAGACGCCAGTGATTTATTTCTGTCCCAAACCAGAAGCATTTCTTCAGTCCTAATTCTCCTTGTTGTCTTTAGAGTTTTTGACACTTTTACTGTCCCTTGCATTTAAAAATGTATTGCTTCCCGACTTCTGTGGCACTTTTACCGGTCTCTCACCCTTTTCTCTGACCCTTCCTTTTTTATTCTATTTTAGTAGCAGTATTGAGATGAATCAATTCATGTCCAAGTAGTATTAAGCGTGTCCTATGTGATCATCAGTCGTCTAGGCTTCTCACATTGGACAGCCATACATGTTTACTTAGTTTCTTCTAATTACATTATTTCTGAAATTCTTTCCTTAATTAATTTTTTTTATTATGGATTTTTAGAGTGAGTGAAAGAGAGAGAGCATCAGCAGGGGAGAGGGGCAGAGGGAAAGAGAGAGAGAGAGAATCTTAAGTAGGCTCCATGCTCAGTGCAGAGATCAGTCCCACAACCCTGGGATCATGACCTCAGCTGAAATCAAGAGTCAGACGCTCAACCTACTGAGCCACCCAGGTGCTCCTCTTTCTGAAATTCTTACTATGAGTAACCTAATTTTTTTGTGCCACATGTGAATTTGTCCCAATCCAGCCTTGCTTGCCTTGCTTTGCGATACTGGACCTAGACTCTGTGAACATTTCTTCTTGGCCAGCTGAGATGTTACGTTTGGTCAGTAAAGGGAACGGGAGGGAAACTGATGGAGAAGTGGATTCTCCTGGTCCTGGTGTGCTTTTTCCTTTCAAGCCCTGGCAACGTACACGGAGCCAGCCTTGGAGCCAGCAGCGTGCACACCAAGGGAGTGCTTGTCCTCTAGCACGTTTCCTTGCCCATCCTGTCCCATGGTTTCCTACTCACCAGCCTCAACCTACCAGTGGTCTGGCAGGAAGCTTCCTGCTCATCAGGCTTTATCTAGTATCTGTGGGCCAGCTCTAGCAGGGGACCACCTAGATTCCATCTTCCCATTTGGTTTGTTTCTTAGTTTCCAGCCTTGACCCCACAGCTTTGGACGAACTCTGTAACTTTCTCCAGCATCAATGGGCTGTAGCCACACCCTGCCCAAGAAGGCTTGAATCTCAGCTTTGGGAAGGTAGTCCTTTTCCTTCTTTGCTGCTTCTTTGCCTGTGCTCTCTCAGGCTTAGGCTTTTCTCGAACACTCTGTTTTAATCAGCCTTTCTAGGCATTCCCCTATTCATAATTAATATTATGTTTTCTATGAATGATTTCCTTGTTCAGATTACTGGTGTTTTTGTGTCCTCGCTGTGTTCTGATGCAGGATAGATACGGAGAAAGTTTCAAGAGATAACCCCTAAAATAGGGTATTTTGGAATTAGCTTAATCATGTGTATGTGCTTGAGCATAGCACTGGGCTCCTTGCCAATGGGAAGTGAGATGCCAGCAAATTGTAAGTGTAAGTTCGACTTAGTATGTTAGGCCAGATAGTTCTCTGAGCTGGTTGTACAAATTTACACTGTGACTAGCAGTGTCTTTCAGCGCCTGTTTATGTTCTTGCAAACATTCGCCGCCACGTATCTTCCTGACTTGACTAATTCTGGCAAATGTGTAGGGTTATCTATGTTTGGTTTTCATTTTAATTTTTATTTATATTCAGACTAATAAGGTTGAACACCTTTTTGTATGTGTATTGGGATATTTAGAATATCTTTTAAAACGTGTCTTGTTTGAATAACTTTTCCATTTTTCCCCATTGACTCAGCTACTTTTTTACTTATTGATTTATGGGAGTTCTTTATATACCATAAAATGCAGATTTTATTAGCTATGTGTGTTGCAGGTATTTTTTTTCTCCCA
The DNA here is from genome assembly GCF_028018385.1 of Neofelis nebulosa. Taxonomy (NCBI): domain Eukaryota; kingdom Metazoa; phylum Chordata; class Mammalia; order Carnivora; family Felidae; genus Neofelis; species Neofelis nebulosa. The sequence continues at coordinate 10,290,608 of NC_080785.1, forward strand.
GTCTGTGGAGATACTATTTAGAATAATAAGAGAATTCAAATGCTAAGGAACAAATCCTAAATTTATAGGACACGACTGTAAAATTATAAATTGGAGAAAATAATATAATTTATATGAGATATGCTATGTTCTTGGACTGGAAACCTGTAAGACATAATGTTACCAATTGTCCCCAGTGTTATCTGTAAATTCAGTAAAATCTCAACAAAAATCTAAGCCAGTCTTTTTTGGAAATTGAAAAATGAATTGCAAAACATAGGAAAACATGATAATCTTGAAGTGTTTACCAGATACCAAGACCTACTCTAAAACATCACTTATTTACACAGTGTGATTTGGACAATAATACATACAAATAGAACAATGAGAAATGACAGAGTTAGGACCACAACCAACATTCTTTTCCTTGGAGCACCTTGTATGGTCCTAAAGATACCTGACTTGTAATTCTTTGACCTTTATGTATATACAAATATTCACTCTACCGACTTCTTCCAAATCCTTTTGTGTATTGGCATCTTGTATTACTGCTTCTTCCATTATGTAATTTTCCCTAAATATGATTCATGAAGGAAATTTTGATTAGTCGTTTGCATGTAACTGACCCACCACAAGGGATTCCCCCTTTGGAATCTACTGTACAAGATTTTATTCTTAGAGGAATTTTTCATGTATTTTATATCTTAAATTGTTTCAAGATAACATTCAACATGTTAATGTCCAAAACACAGTACATTCCTTCTTTTTCCTTGGAAGTAAATCGATTCCTTTTTTAGTAGTGATCATGATATTTTAGAAGAAGTTAATTTAACATCTCTCTGTTAGTTTAGTGGCATAGCTGTGAAGGTTGAGGGGGAAGGGGGATGATCTCATTTGATTAGCAGTGTTCCTAATAAAAAAGCATACTATTTTGACAGATTTGTGTGTTTTCAATGAAAGATACTTAATTTCTGAGGGCTAGTTTAATAGAGAAGATTATTGGTCCTTCATAGAAAACAGTAAATGTCAGTGTTAACGCAACATGCTTACCTTTTGAAGATGCTGTTGACCTTTAGAGCTTACTTGAAAAGATCATGCTAGGTTGGGATGACATTCCCAATAATAAAAATTGAAAACTCTGTTAAAATCATCACTCACATTCATGTCAATTTTGATCACATTTTCTTCCTAGCTGATTAAGGTAATTAATCTTAAAATAGTTTCACATTTTTCTACAATTCAAGGCAATGCACTGCTCAAATCTTACATGCATGATTTTTTTGGGTATGCTAGATGCTAGATGTTTTTTTTTTCCTCTCTTTCTCCTCTTCCTTGTTCATATTAATCTGAAATAGTTGGATTTTTCAAGACATAGAATGAGTAGAAGAATAATAGAATAGAATAATAGAATAGGGTGAATGTAGGAACTGAAATGAAGGATGAGCCATTCTGAATTACTTAAAAGTGAAAGGATTTTTTTTTACTAATGTTATTGAAATAGGTATTTAAAGGATGGCTTTTTTGTCTACAAATAAAGGGTTACTAAAATTTATGGAAATATTTTCTATTTATATTAAGCCAGCTATTAGAAGGGAGGGGCTAGCTGATAGCCCCCAGCTGTTAACTGCTTTAGATTTTGCTTCAGTTCTTACAGGCTGAGATCTTAACTTTGCTTACAGCACTGCCAATGACTGAGCAACATGGCACAGTGGAGGACTTGATTTTCCAGGATGGACTGCACTCAGTATTTGAGCAAGGCAGTTGTAAAACGTTCTAGCCATTTGCATCCAACGTGGAACTTCTTCATTGGGTAATATTTACTCTGGAGCTCAGACACATAAGTTAAAACCAAATAGTGCTGCACTTTTATATATGAAAATAAGTAGGGTGAAAACTTCATAAAGAGATGACTATGGGTCTTGTTAAGTATCTTTGAAGTGCTTTGTGTAAGAAAAATAGAAAAGAAGGAAATTTTTCAAAGCAAAAACATACATGCTGACTACACAATTCAATATCAAACATTGATTGCTATGATGAAGAGATATTGAGTGACCATTATTAAAAATTGCCTTTAATGTTGTTTGTGTTGGTTTTTTTTTTTTTTGAGAAAATACTCTTTTGGAGAAAAATAGTTATCTTACTATCAGAACAGAAATAGACACTTTCATTATTATGTTTCAGGAATGACTGATAAATATTATGATAAACATTAGCAGGGAAAAATACTTGTCAAACGCCCCAATTATTTTTCTTTATTGTAATAATAAAAAAGCTTTAAAAATTTTTACTTAGAGGTTTGCCATACTTTTGCTCAGTAACAACTATTACTATGGAACTTCATTTGAACTACGCAAGCATATTTGAATTTAATGATTCTTGTTTTAATCGTAAGGCACCGAATTCAGAAATTACATAGATAAGTCAATATCTACTTCTACATTATAATTGAATTACACAAAAGATGTTGATATACTTGCTAATTGCCCTCTTTAACATGGATGTTATCCATAATTTGGTTTTCAGAGATGGGATTCCAGAAATCTTCTAATACACATAGTATGTGGGATGCACATATATCTTTATGCAAACGTTGCTGACCTAAAGCTCTCCATTTGTTTTGTTTTGAGGGAGTTGAAGAGAGTCCCCTGTTGGATGCTGGGGTTATACCCTGCACACATTACCACTGTTTTCCTTCTACTGTCCTGTATTCCGAATTTCCTAACATAGTATAGAGGAGGCCCACCAGGGACTGCTAGAAACTTGATGCTTTTAATAGGGTTTCAGAAAGTAAGTTTGAAAAGATGGCTTCTCACAGTTAAAAATACTCCCCTTCTCTGTATGTGGCCCAAGATTTATAGCTCTGTCTCCATTCTTCAACCTCTTTAAAACTTATCCTAGTTCTCTACCTCCTTCAGGAGGCTTCCTCCTGTAACACAAGGCCCCATTGAGATTCCTTGTCGCTATTCTTTGGATTACTTGATTTTTTTTGATATTTGATTATGTTCCATTTAGCACTTTCTTGCTGTAATTTTGCATTATTTCCTAATTTTTACATGCCTTATGTGCCATTTTTTCCCCAAATCTTGTAACCTCATGCGGGGATGAACAATGTCAGGTATTCGTTTTGGCTCCATTTTTTCTCCCACAATATTGTAACTTCTAGCAGGGATGAGCCATGTCAACCACTTAAACATCTGGGAGAATGTTTAAAGTTTCATAACACTTTTATTAAATTGAGCTGGCAGTAAATCTGCTGTGGGTAATACTGTTCTTAGTGCTATCTTCAGTTATATGGCTGAATGAATGGAGTGAGTCATTCATGGATACTGAATTTTGTATGTATGTTTTCCATGAATAAAATTCACTATGAGAATCACTCTATTGGGGGATCTGAAGATTAAATAAGAGAATCAAATAAAACACATCTGTTTTCTCTTATAGTATTGGGATTTAGTTATGGCTCCATGTGAGAAAACATTACAGATATATAGTTTTCACTTAAATATAATATGGTTTCTTTGTCTTTGATCCTTCTTTTACTGCTTTAAATTCCATTGGTGATGTAAACTCCCCACTCCCATTGTTGTATCTCAGATCGAAGAATCCAGGTATATTTGCATAACCTTAAGTGAAGTGAAGATGGGACTAGTCTGTACAGTGGCATCATATCTTTGTACAATCTACTTAGTGGGTGTTAAAGAAGTTTCACGACCCTCAAGAGTTAATAAAGAGACACAGGGGCATTAAAAACCAGTGGCAATTTTACAAAATCAATCATGTTTATAATACATAATTAAAAATTTAAAAAGTATATAATTATATATATGAATTACATATATACTTATGTGTAATTGAGTCAGCATTGTTTAGAATTCCCTTCAATATTGTGTTTTATTTATTTTCATTTGTGTGCAGTGGTATAATACATATAAATTAATGATAAAATCAATTTTCACTTTATACTTGCTCGAACTCTTGTGTGTGTTCACTGAGTAAATATCAGTAAGTCCTTACTGTGTTCCAGGCATTGTAAATAAAAGAGAAAAAAAAAACATTTCTGACCTACAGGATTTAGATTGTTGAGTCCTTGAGAATCCAAATGATTACGTTCTTGCATATATGATAAATACTTGTTTTATTTAAAAAAAATTTTAATGTTTATTTATACTTGAGAGAAAGAGACAGAGCGAGAGCAGGGGAGGGGCAGAGAGAGAGAGAGGTAGACACAGAATCCGAAGCAGGATCTAGGCTCTGAGCTGTCAGCACAGAGCCCCACAAGGGTTTGAACTCACGAACTGCAAGATTATGACTTGAGCCACAATTGAACCCTTAAATGAGGGAGCCACCCAGGTGCCCTGAACGTTTTTTAAAAATATTTACTTACGTACTTCTTTACTTATTATTTATTTAGAGAGTGTGCAAGTTGGGGACGGGCAAAGAGAGGGAGAGAGAGAATCCCAAGCAGGTTCCATGCTCTCAGCACAGAACCAGACATCACAGGGCTCGATCTCATGAACCTGTGAGATCATGAGCCCTGAGTCAAAAATGAGGAGTCGAGACACTCAACTGGCTGAGACACCCAGGTGCCCCAGAAACAGTTCTTACTGTTATAATTCCAGGTGAAATTGACCTGCCCGAGTAATATTATTTCTATACTACAAAACATTGTCAGTCTTACATGTGAATTATTTATCATCACTCTGACATGGTATTTAATAGCTTAAAATCCTCATGCAAATCTGTCTTTGTGGGTGGTATTTGTGGGTAACACCAGTAGGAACATTAATACCTAGTCAAAAACACTATAGAAATTTATAAGCACATTTATACCATATTAAAAGTACAGATGTTCATAAAAAAGAGGCTAGGGGCACCTGGGTGGCTGAGTGGTTAAGCAACTGACTTCAGCTCAGCTCACGATCTTGAGGTTCATGAGTTGGAGCCCTCCACCAGCCTGTGTGCCGACAGCTCAGAGCCTGGAGCCTGCTTTGGATTCTGTGTCTCCCTCTCTCTCTCTCTGCCCCTTCCCTGATTGTGCTCTGTCTCTGTCTTTCTCAAAAGTAAGCATTTAAAAAAAAAAAAAGATTCTGTACTCACAGACACATGTGCACGCATACACCTCGGTGTCTGTGCTTGTGTGTGTCCCACAAGCTGGTTGTGTAAGTACAGAAATTAGACACTTCGTAACTGTCCTTCTTCTTAGGGTACCCTCCACTCGTCACCACACAAGAATACTGGCTAAGGCAGAGCATGTCAAAGAGAACTGCAATTCCATTCCTGAAGGCAGATGTATGACAGATGAAATGGAAAAAGATGGATTTCATACAAATAATTCAAGAAAGTTGTCAGCTGCTCTTACTTTTTTCTGAGCAGCCTCAGGGGGAAAAAAGAGAAATTACCAACTAAGAATTAGGTGATGGGAATCAACACAAAGGAAACAAAAAGGATTCTGCTAATATGATAGCACTTTCATCTAAACAAGTGCATTAAAGAGAAAGTAAAGTGCTCAATTAGAGAGGGGCAGTGTATTTTGGGGGGAGGAGATAATTTCTGCATTTAGATTTTTAATTAGCTCAACTGTTCCATTCCTTAAAAAACAAAAATAATGGAAGAATTGAACTACCAAAAGAAGTCTTGTAAGGCTTTTGAAGCAAGGTGATAATCCATTACGGAAGGAAATTTAACATTCTCTAGCTTTGTTGAAACAATGGCTAAAAGATCAATTAGTACATTAAATTCATCAGTCAGTATTCTACTTTATTTTAAATTATCTTAAGATCAATTCATATGCTGTTTCTTTTTAACATCCATAACTCTTGGTGTACATCCTCACTTGGACATATCAAAACTTACTAGTAACTTGAAAGCTGTAAAAACAAAAACCGGCTTAGGTTTTGAGTACCCACCTGAGAAGAATACTCAGTATAAGATTTTTAGATGATAACATAGCCGCAAGTATCTGTTTTGAGCTCCAGTGCATCATGCAATGGTGACAGTTTAGGAATTATATTAGAATTTCTGTGTTACATTTACTGGTAGTATGATGCTGCACAATGCTATTTCAATATTTAAAATAGGAAAATAGCCATACCTACTTTGGAGTATTTTCTCTTTTTTTGTTTTTTTTTTAATGTTTATTTTTGAGAGAGAGAGATAGAGCGTGAGCAGGGGAGGGGTAGAGAGAGAGAGGGGGACACAGAATCTGAAGCGGGCTTTGGGCTCTGAGCTGTCAGCAGAGAGCTTGACACAGGGCTGGAACCCAGGAGATCATGAGATCGTGACCTGAGCTGAAGCCCGACACTCAGCCAACTGAGCCGCCCAGGCACCCCCAGCTATTTTTTGAATGGACTTTTAAACTATAACATTTCTATAAAAGTGCACCTATCATTAACATAGAGCATTTAAGAAATTGACTCCTCTGAAAACCAGTACCCAGTCAAAGAAATCGTGCGCTCACTCGGAACCCAAAAGCCCTTTTGATGCTCCCTGCCAGTCTCTACCTCCTCTCTCGTTTAGCTGCTATTATTTCTTGCCACGTTTTATTTTTATTTTTTTTAACGTTTATTTATTTTTGAGACAGAGAGAGACAAAGCATGAACAGGGGAGGGGCAGAGAGAGAGGGAGACACAGAATCTGAAACAGGCTCCAGGCTCTGAGCTGTCAGCACAGAGCCCGACGCGGGGCTCGAACTCACGGACCGTGAGATCGTGACCTGAGCCGAAGTCGGCCGCTTAACTGACTGAGCCACCCAGGCGCCCCACTTGCCACGTTTTAAAGTTGAGGTGACATCTATATCATGTAATTAACCATTGTAAAACATACAATTCATTGGTAGGTAGTACATTCACAGTGTTGTGAAGTCACCTTTATCAAATACCCAAACATTTTTGTCACCACCCCAAAAGAAACCCCACACCTGTTAAGCAGTTACTTCTTACTCTCTTCTCCCTCCAGCCTCTACTAACTCTGCTTTCAGTTGCTATGGATTTACCTCTTCTGGATATTTCATATAAATGGAATTATATACTGCCTGATCTTTTGTATCTTTCTTCCTTTGGTTAGGTCCATCCTGTTGTAGCATATATTAGTACTTCATTCCTTTTTATACCTGGATAATATTCCTGTGTGTGTGTGTGTGTGTGTGTGTGTGTGTGTGTCTTATGACTCAAAAAAAATCAGCTATAAATCGACAAAGAACTTGAATAGGCATCTCTCCAAAGAGGATATACAAAGCTTTAATAAGTACGTGAAGACTTGCTCAACGTTATTAGTCATTAAGTAAATGAAAATCAAAATCACAAGATAGCACTTTTTGATGATTAGTAAAAAGTAGAAAAGGGTGAGTAGTAAAAAATAGGCAAAAAAAAAAAAAGGAAAATAACAAATGTTGGTAACGACATGGGGAAAATCGAACCCTCATATATTGTTGGTGAGAATGTAAAGTGACACAACTACTGTATAAAACAGTTTGGTGGCATTTCGTCCTTGACTATTAAGTATGCTGTTAACTATAGGTTTATTGTAGATGTTCTTTACTAACTTGAAGAAATTCCTGGCTATTCTCATTTTCTGGGATTTTTTTTTTCATGAATAAGTGTTGAATATTGTCAAGTACTTTTTCTGCATCAATTAACATGATCTTTTTCTATCTTCTTTACCCCGATAATATGGCAGGTGTATTGCAATGATTGCTTTTCAAATGTTGAACCATCCTTGCATCCCTGGAATAAACCTTACTTGATATTGTGTGTGATTATTTTTATAGGTTGCTGAAATCTATTGGATAATATTTTGTTAAAGACTTTTGCACCTATATTCAGGAAAGATATTGGTCCGTAGTTTATTCTATTTTATTCTTTGGCTCATTTGGGTTTTAAGGTAATGATCACTCATAAAATGAATTAGGAAATGTTCTCAGTTCTATTGTTTGCAAAAGACTGAGTAGAATTGGTGTTAACATATTGGTAAAATTCTTCAGGTATATTATCTGGACTTAGAATTTTTTTAGGAGTTTTAAAATTATGAATCCCAATTACTTTAGTAGTTACAGAGCTTAAAAAAAATTTTTTTTTCAACGTTTTTTATTTATTTTTGGTACAGAGAGAGACAGAGCATGAACGGGGGAGGGGCAGAGAGAGAGGGAGGCACAGAATTGGAAACAGGCTCCAGGCTCTGAGCCATCAGCCCAGAGCCTGACGCAGGGCTCGAACTCACGGACTGCGAGATCGTGACCTGGCTGAAGTCGGACACTTAACCGACTGCGCCACCCAGGCGCCCCCACAGAGCTTTTAAAAATATCTATTTATAATGGATGACTTGGTATAGTTTTTTTAAGGAATTCATTTCATTTAAGTTGTCAAATCTACATATGTAGGATTGTTTGTATTCCCTTATGCTTTTAATATTAAAGGGTCTGTAGTGATATCCCATTTCATTCTTGATATTTTTGATTTCTGTCTTCTCTATTTCTTTGTCAGTCTGGCTAGAGGTTTGTTAACTTCATTGATATTTACAAAGAATCAGCTCTGTTTCATTGATTTTTTTCTCAATTCTTTTATGTTTTCAATTTCATTGATTTGAGATCTTATTCCATTCCTTCTTGTTTTAAGATTTATTTTTCTCTTCTCATACTGGTTGTTTAGATGGAAGTTTAGATTATTATTTAGAGACTTTCCTTTTTTGATGTAAGCAGTTAGTGCTAAAAATTTCCCTTGAAGCACTGCTTTATTTGTGTCCTAATTTTTGTCATATTTGTGTCCTTTTTTGATAGGTTGTGTTTTCATTTTCATTCAGTTTGATGCAATTTTACAATTTTCCTCTGAGACTTGCTCTTTGATCAGGGGATTGTTTTTCTAATCATATTGTCCAATGGTGAAGGGTTTGGGATTTTTCTGTTACTGTTCTCTAATTTATTTCTAGTCTGATTCATTTGTAGTTGCATATACCCCAAATGATTTCAATTATTTCATATATATTGAGGTTTGTTTTATGGTCCAGGGTATGATAGTTTTTGGCATTTGTTGAATAGGAATTTGAAAAGGATGTATATTCTGATGTCGTTGGGTGGAGTTTTCTGTAATGTGTATGATATCCTGTTGGGTGCATACACATTTAGGATTGCTATATCTTCTTGGGAAATAGGTTCTTTATCATTATGCGATGTCCCTCTCTGTCTCTGGTAATTTACTTTGTTCTGAAGTATAACTCATGTGTCATTAATATAGCCACTCAGCCTTTCTTTTGGTTAATATGTTCATGATCTATCCTTTGCCATAGTTAGCCTTCTTGTATAATTTTATTTGAAGCGAGTTTCTTATATAGACAACATTTAGTTGGGTCATGTAATTAACCATGCTGCGGTTCTACGTCCTTTCCCTTCTGTATTTAGACCATCTGTATTTAATATTTAATGTAATAACTGATAATTTTAGGACTTATGTCTACCATTTTATTTAAAAAAGTTTTAAAGTTCTTATTTTTTTAACGTTTATTTATTTTTGAGACAGAGACAGAGCATGAACAGGGGAGGGGCAGAGAGAGAGGGAGGCGCAGAATCTGAAACAGGCTCCAGGCTCTGAGCCGTCAGCATAGAGTCTGACTGGGGGCTCGAACTCACAGACGGTGAGATCATGACCTTAGCCGAAGTTGGACGCTTAACTGACCAAGCCACCCAGGCGCCCCTGTTCTTATTTATTTTTGAGAGACAGAACGCACACAGGGGAGGGGCAAAGAGAGAGAGAGAGAGAGAGAGAGGGACAGAATCTGAAGTAGGCTCCAGGCTCTGAGTACAGAGCCCGACATGGGGCTTGAACTTGTGAACTACGAGATCGTGACCTGAACCAAAGTCAGACACTTAACCAACTGAGCCATCTGACATGCCTTTTTTTTTTTTTTTTTGCTTTCTATTCCTTATGTATTTTGGTTTCTGTTTTATTGTTTCTGCCTTCCTGTGGGCTCCTTGAACAAATTTACACTTCCTTTATTTATTATTGTTGTTTTTGAGTGTATCTCTTTGTGTAGTATTTTTAGTAGGTGCTTGAGGTGTTACACGCACACATACACATGCCTATTTAATTTATTTATATATTGTATATAGTATATTTTTCAAATATAATTTAGGAACATTAAGACTTAGGAAGTCTGTTGCATTTGTCCATGTTTAGTTGCTCTGGATGTTCCATTACATATGTGTATGTATGTGTATATACATATAGAAAATATATTGGGGCGCCGGCGTGGCTCAGATGGTTAAGTGTCCGACTTCAGCTCAGGTCATGATCTCGTGGTTGACAAGTTTGAGTCGCGTGACGGGCTCTGTGCTGACAGGTCAGAGCCTGGAACCTGCTTCCCATTCTGTGTCTCCTCTCTCTGCCCTCCCCTGCTCATGCTCTCTCTCTGTCTTAAAAATAAACATTAAAAAAATAAAATATATTTACATCAAGTATAATTTGGGAATATCAAGAATACTTAGAAAAAGTATTGCATTTATCTATATGTTTATTTACCATATTCTTCATATTCTTCTTTTTGATGTTCTAAAGTTTGTTCTTTAATGATTTCCTTTTTGTTGAGAGAACTTTCTTTAGCCAATCTCTATCTCTATCTCTATATCACAAATTCTAGTTTTCCTTCATCTGATTATATCTTGATTTTCCCTTCATTACTAAAGGATATTTTCACTGAATATTAGGTTCTGAAATTGTAGTTCATAATTGGGAAATAGTGTGCCTCTCCTTTCTGTCCTTCGCTTATTCTCATAGAAGTCTATTTTCATTAGAGTTGATTTTTTACTGTAGGTAAGGTATTGTTTTTCCTCTGGCTGCTTTCAACGTTTGCTTTCTGTCTTTAATTTTTCACAAATTTAATTACAATGAATCTGCCATGGTTTATCCTTATTGGAGTTTGCTCAGATTCTTAGATCTATAGGTTATGTTTTTTTTGCCAAATTTAAGTAGTTTAAAAGTTTTTAGCCTCATCTTCTTTTGGGATTTTAGATCTTTTGTTATAGTCCCACATGTCCCTCAGTCTCTGTTTTTTGTTTTGGTTTTAGTGTATTTTCTCTCTGTTGTTTAGGTTCAGGTAATTTCTATTCTGTCTCCCAGTCTAATATTTCTTCTGTCCAGTTCGTTGTGTGAAATACATCCATCGGGTTTTAAAATTTTTGTTACCTTATTTTTCTGTCCTTAAGTTTCCATTCAGTTCTTCTTTATAGGTTCTTTTTTTTTTTTTTTTTACTAAGGCTTTCTATTTCTTTTATGATACATTCTAATTTTTAAATCACTTCTTTGAAGAAGGAAGAAGATGTCTGTTACTTTCACATGGGAATGGAAGTCCAGGCTTCCTATTCAGCTTCCACTGATACCCTGAGGTGGAGGGAAGAGGACTATCATTACTTGCTGACCCAGGAGTAAGAGTTCAGACCCCCTGCTAGGTTTCTCTTCATACCACATCTATGAAGGGAAGAGGTCCTTTGTTACTGTTTCGGGCACTGCTTCCACTGATGTTGTGTGAATGGGGCTCATTATTCCAGAAATGTGGGGAAAGTCCTGCCTCTTTACTCAGCCTCCTTGATATTACCCCAGTGGGGGAGAGAAGGGTTACTTTGTTACTGTTGCGTGGGGTTAGAATCCAGTCTTTCCATACTACTCAAGTAACACCATGAGGAATTGCTTTTATCTATTTTTCCTTGATTTTTCTATGTTGCCAGCTTTCCTAGAAACCAGCCTGGTTTATTTATACATGTTGTAATGAGAGCCCAGTCAAATCATCACATACCATTTATCAGGGTTCCAGATTCCTAGCCTTTCTGCCTTCTTCTTTCCACCTTTCAAATTCTTCTTGGGTTTCCTTTATATTTAAAGATCTATGTAAACCCAGGGAAATAATATATGTGTCTCCAAGGGCTTTAGTGGTAGTCATCAGGAGAAATAGAAACACATCTACTCTAAGAGTCGAAATTCTCATAAAATAGACCTTAACTACCCTTACTGAAGAACCCTCCATGGTGGGGAAGAAAGAAAGAAAACATGTAAAGTTTTGAACTCTGAATTTTATTTAGGGTAACTTAAAAAAATTGGTGGCCCAACTAATAAAATAAGGATGCATATAAATAAGTGTTTGCATTTAATTTTATATGTTATATATATTTTGCAAAAACACTTCATTCCACTGACTATTCAGAAAAAAAAATAGGAGAAGTCAGAGACACAAATTCTGGTCATTTGCTGTATCTATCAGCTTTCAATTTTGCTCTCCTGTCCAGAAGTGTTTGATGCAAAAACCCATCTCTCCAGGCCTTTTTGAGAATTTCACTGTCGTCTTTACTTACGTTTGTGGGCTTGGAAGCTCTGAAATTTCTTTACATAATTGGCTTCACACTGCTCAACATTTCTTTTGTCTTCTTCTGGAATATCATCCTTTTTCTTAATTTCTCTTTCAGCCCAGGATCTAATCTTTATCATTTCTTTTTCTCCTGCTGTTTTACTTTTTTTTTTCTATATTGCCTGCTTCATTGCATCTGAGCAGCTATTTGAGGCCAATAAAGCCATTTTCTCCTCTTGAGAGACTAGTTCCCCTTGTTCTCTTGGTCTAGTTGCTCCAAACACCCCACAACAAGTCCATCTGCTTTGATACCAAGGTATTTTCCATTGCCAGATTTCAGCACAATTCTGGAATCAGGCAATTAAACAGGTGTAAAGTGCTCTGGGGTACTAGGGCCCTCCTCATCTTCTTTATGTGGAGCTCCCAGTGTAAGAAGTCCATTGTCAAGTGCATGTATGTAGGTTCCTTTATCCATTTCAATTGCTATGGTTCCTGGTGTTTCACCAAAGGTTGTTACTGTCCACCAGATTATAAGATGAAGTTGTTTCTTCATCCTCTCTCTTTTCTTCTTCTGTTTACTCTTTTTCTTCTTACTCTTAGCCTCGGTCCTTGAACATGAGTCTGGTGGACTTCACATAGGGGTATTCAGCCTTGGTTCTAGTGATACTCTGTGAAAAGGTGGGGGATGACTAAGGGCAAAATACCTCCCCTGGAGTAGAAACTGATGAAGGAGGTCCCAAAATGAAGAAAGAGCACAGACTCCCTGAAAGTGCATGCAACAGCAGGAATGGCGTGTCCCTCCTGGGTCCCTGGTGTTTTTCGGCCTGCATTTAATTATATTTTTAAATTCTCTTTAATTTTCAAACTTTCTTTCCAAATTTACTTTTCTTTAATAAGACCCTGTCTCAAAGACAATATTTTGTTAGTAATATTTAAGTTATTAAAGATTGGAGGTTGCTAAACCAGAATTGCCATTACTGTTATGGACCATGTGTATGATATTTCTAACTTAGATAACCCAAATAAAGACCAATATAACCCATATCCAGTGCCATCCTTTATCTGTTAGGAATAACCAAGGAAAGAAGGAAGCCCTGATAAATCATGACATGCCTCATGATTAGAGGAGACCCCTCCCAGAACATACATTAAAATTTATTTAGTGTGATGGACGTATTTTTATTTGCCAGATAAATGAGAAATTGAGAGTTGGTGAAGTGTGTGTGTGTGTGTGTGTGTGTGTGTGTGTGTTTATGTGTGTGGTTTAGTGTTATAAAAGTTGTACTTAGAAATGGGAAACTCCCATGTAATGCTAGAAAATAATGTATTTAGAAATTTAGGATCTTGGGATTTATTTAACTTAAGATGGATAGTATCTAGTGCCTGTAACTTAACATCATTTCTATTTTACACACTCTGCTGGAAGACCACAATTTAAGTAGCCTACAGTTTTTCACTAGAAGCAAGTTGTAATTCCCCACCTGAACATATGTGCAAGTTTCTCTTAGGAGTAACCTAGAAATAAGATAGTTGACTAATGGGAATTGGAGCCTTCAACATTATTAGGTAATCCCAAATTAGATTCCAAAGTACAGCAATTTAGTGTCCAAAGCCTCATACAAATTTCCCTTTTATTGCTATACAGACTGCTTTACATTGGTCAATATGATAGGCATGAAATAGTATATGGCTTTCTAGGAAAATTGCAATTCTCTACTTACTGCTGAGATTGAGTATTTTTCATATATGTATAAACCATTTCAGTTTTTATATAATTTCTCTTTTTACATGATTTTCTAATTTTTTCTGTTGGATTGACTTCTAATGCGTTGTCATTTTTAAAATTTATTGTATTATAATTAAATGATCATTTTAAGTAATATATGTTAAAAATTATCTTCTTGCAGTGTATAATTTGTCCTTCTACTTTGAATCTGCAAGTTTTTTTTCTGAGATTTTCAGTGGATCCAAATTTATTGTTTTTATTACTTTTTGTGTTTCCTATTTTTTCTTTTTAAAATGTCCTTTTTTTGATCTCAGGTCATAAGACATTTTCCTGTATTTAAAAAAAAAATTGGAGCTTTGTTTTTCCCTTAGGTTTCGAATTCATCTACAGTTTATTTTTATATGTGAGATGAATCTGAGGCCTTAGAAGTGCTAGTAGGTTTCCATTTTTGCAGGACAAGTTACCACAAATGTAGCAGCTCAAGACAACCACCTCTTGCACACTTCTGTAGGTGAGATATGGGCGTTACTGGGGGTTCTACCTAGTGTCTCACAAGTTTGAGATCCAAGTGTCACTGGAATAGCCTTTTATTGGAGTCTTGGGGAAAGAATCTACCTTCAGGCTCCTTCACCTCATTTGGCAGAATTCAGTTCAGGCTGTTGTAGGACTAGGTTTTGATTTTCTTGTTGGATGTCAACTGGGATCATTCTTAGCTTCTGGAATCCTCTCATGTCCTTTCTAAAAACCTTCTCCATCTTTGAACCAGCAATGAAATCTCTCTCCCTCCCTCTCTGCCTCTCTCTCTCTCTTTCTCATAATATCCTTTTTGCTTTTGGATCTCTCTGATTTCCTCTTTTATTATCATCCTGAGAAAACACTGATTTATTTATTTTTTTAATTTACTTTGTAAAATTTACATCCAAGTTACTTAGCATATAGTGCAACAAAACACTGTTTTTATTTTTATTTTTTTAAATCTTTGTTTATTTTTGGTTTTGAGAGGGGGTGGGGTAGAGACAGAATCCGAAGCAGGCTCCAGGCTCTGAGCTGTCAGCACAGAGCCTGATGCAGGGCTCAAACCCACAAACTGTGACATCATGACCTGAGCTGAAGTCAGATACTCAATCGACTGAACCACCCAGGCACCCTGGAAACACTGTTTTTAAAGGACTCACCTCATTAGGCTTGGTTCACCTGGATAATCTACTGATAATATGGTCAATTGATTAGTAACTGTAATTACATCTGCAAAATATCTTTTATCATGTAGTGTATCCTAGTTATGGATGTAATAACAGAGGGTGGGGATCATTGGGTCATCTTAGAATTCTGCTTGCCAGGAAGTGTACTGTGGGATGTGTTTGCTACGCAATTATTTTATATTTTCTTCATGGCTTTGTTTGAATCTTCCCCTTAAAGAGCTGAGAGAGAGAAAGAGGCTCTGACCGAGTGCTTCTGAAAATCATTTAATATATATTAAAATAATCATTATAAAGTCTATATTTTAACTTTATAATACAGTCAGGGATACAATGCAATATTTGTGTTTACACAGTTTTTACCCCAGTCAAGAAAATGTCCTATCTATACATGTCTATTTTTAATGTATTTAACTTAATAATTGACAAAGAATTATAAGATATATATTCTATCCTTCTGTTGAAGGCACTTAGATCACTTTTCATATATATACATGCCATATTGAATTTGAGGCAGTAACTCAATTATGACCATGTTGATAGGATGGGAAAAGGAACAGATGTATGTGTGCATTTGGCATTTTCAGAAATTAAAGTTCTGCAGGAAGCATTAACTTTTTCTCATTTTTAATTTTAAGGAATGCAGCCAAGTGGATTTTTGTAATGGACTCACGTACCTTCTGGAGCTCCTTAAATTATTGTTTTGGTTTCACATAAAGTGAACATTGTGTGCAAGAGTGCCCTTGGGAGAATTGCCCTGACCACACAGCCATGATTTAATAGAAATAATGGAAATCCATGATTTAATAGAAATAATGGAAATAAGTGAGCTGCATTTTACTTTCCAATTGAATTATGTGGCTTTTCAATCGAAAGATAGGGATGGATACAGATAAAGGTAGATACAGATATAGATCTTCTTTCTTTGTTCTCAAGGCCACTCTTTCTACTGAGCTGGGTCCTAGAGATCAACAAGTCAACATAATCATCTCAGTTGTAAAATCCGTGAAACCTCTGAAGATAAAATAACTTACTTGCCTAAAATTGCATTGACCTGAGTCTCAAATCTAGGCTGTGTGTCTCAGTTCATCCAGTCATTCAATTTTGTAACTATAGCTATATAGCACAGATTATTTGAGGGTTATAAATCATGTGCTAAGTTCTAGGACACTGAATGGGTGAATATTTGGGGCCAAAAAATGTCACGTTAAGAAAAATCATCCACTTGTTGAAACCTGATTTCTTTTTTATATAAATAGAAAGTCTGTCTGTGTCTAAGTTGTATTTCTTACTTCATTTTAGGTTTTCTTTAGACATTGAATCCAAGTTCAGTGAAATTTCAGTGGAATATGACAATGACACAACTATACCTTTTGCATTTTAGACTATTCATAAATTTGATATTTTTATGTCTCTGACATTTCAAGCTATGGGATGATATATATAATGTATAATATATAATGTGTAATATATAAATTATACATTATTATTTATGTATATATATGTATATATATAATGTATATGTATATATATAATGTATAATATATAAATTCATAAAATCACTGCAAACAAATATAATCCAATCTTTGTTGGAAAAAGAATTTGTCTTTTATTTTGAAGCACCTGGGTGGCTTGCTTTCTTCGGTTTCCCTGGAAGACGATGTTGTCGCCTTTTGGGGGTATTGCAGCAACCTTTACTCCCTAACTTCATCTATCATGTGAATTCCCCACCCTAAGAGTCCCCTCATCTTTACAAACTTGTCCTTTAAATAAGGTCATAAATCAGGTTTCTCATTACTTTTTCTGCTGCTTCAGTCAGCACTAGAAGGAGCATTTTGGCTTAACGGTATTGGAAAGCCACTAAAAATACCACGCTGGTGCTTGTTAACATATACTTAGTCCCACTTGGAGCCAGGGCTAAATTACTACCCAATTAATATGGGACAGACAAGGAGGGGCCGAGGGATGGAGAGATTCAAGAGCTGCTGTAACCCCATCCACCAGTTATCGATTTGTCCTGCTAGAACAGTTTAATGGAGAATTGCACACTCACCACACTTAATTTGACAGTGGTGTAAAAAGTAGGTTAGAAGCCTTCACGTCGCCCCCGAGCTGAAGAAGTAGAACTGAGAATGGAAAGACTGTTGAAAGGAAAAGATGAGCAAGTCTTGATGATTCAATAGATAAGAGGAATCAGGGAGACAGAAAAGCAAAGGACAACTATGCTGTTCCATTCTTATGTGACCATCACTAAATAAGAAATGCTGAAACAAAATAGGTTTGGGAGAGAAGAATGTAAGTTTAATTGAAGATAGTATCAGTTAAGAGACCTGATGATGTGAAAGAAAATTATATCAACCCCTGGTCACTTATGGAAAAAATATCAGACACAGGTTCTTGTAAGATGTTGGTGTTTTATAAGCTCTATGAGACAAACAAAATTAACTATTAAATAATAATTTTAAAAATGTATAACTGATTAATTTACACGAAAATATATTTCATTCAACATCTTAGCAACTAAGGTAAAGATATCAGAAGATTAAAAAAAATAGAGAAGTTCCTGTATGATTGCCCCCACTCACCTAACTCCAGCCACATAGGCTTCCTTGATGTTCCCTGATTATGTCATGGTTACTCTTGTCACAGGGCCTTTGCACTGGCTTTTCCCTGTACTTGGCATATTCTCCACATGCCTAACACACTCACTACCTTTGAGTCTGTGCCAATGAACCTTGAAGATGTATTCACTATCTTTTTTTAAATTGTAGCCTAACCTCCGCCAATATTGAACCCTCAGTCCTACTCCATTTTAATGTCTTTTGTTTTTTATATAGTACTTGACATCCCCTAACATACAATGTAACTATTATGTTTATTGGTCACTGTCTGCCTCATCTACTAGAAGTCAAACTTTATTCTTAGAGGTTTTTTGTGTTTTGGTCACTGAATATTATTATATATTATATGATATTATATTAATATGTATATATTATTTATATTATATTATATATTATTTATATTATATGTTATATATTATTTATATATTATTTACATTATAAATATATAATATATATATTTGTGTTGGCCACTGAATTATACATAGATAATTGAATTATATATATATAATTATATATTATATAATTATAATTATGCTATACTATATTATATAGTATACCATATATAATATATATTTTAATATATATCCTATATTGTGTATAAATATGATTGAATTATTGATAAATATTATTTTACATATAATATATATATTTAGTGAGCAAAACACAAATATATATAATATATTATATATAAATATATTTATATATATTTATATATAATATATTATAAATATATATTTATATATTGTTATATTTGTGTTTTGGTCACTGAATAATCTTATATATAATACAATATATATATTGTAATATATAATATATATATTGTGTGTATATATGATATATATATATATCATATATATATATGATTGAATTATTGAGCTGTTGGTTAACTTGACTATCTTCTAGTCGTTTCTCATCAAAAGAAAATTTGCCTCCTGAAGCACCGTTCATATATAAATGCAAGGCATAAAACGTAACTTTAAATTGTCATCAAAATTATTAAAACTAACCTATACCAAAACTTCTGATATGTGCCAGGCATTCAGTTAAGAGGTTTACAAGTAATACTTCTTCCTCAGATATGTTAGGTTTATCACACACTCACTTTTCATTGAGGTACTTGAGGCAGTGAGGGCTTCCACAGCTTCCCTGGGGACATTGGGCAGGACCAGACTTCAAAGCCTGCTCCTAGTCCATGGTGAGTGTCCTAAGATTTCCTTAAAGGAGTATGACACCCATTACCTACAAAGACTCATTTTGGTTTGGTAGCAACATTTGGTCTTACACCGTACCGTGTAAGTCGAACGGTAACTTAATTTTTCTTGAGACATAGACCTAATCCAAAGGCTCTATTCACTTCATTGCTTTGAGTTGTGAGGTATTCTGAGAGCAGTAACTATGGAACATCTCAAATTTTCACCTAGAGCTCAGTACTGATCTTATACCAAGGGAAAATTATTTCTATCACTGTTTGGAAAACTGTGATGCTTTTAAGAACGCATCCTTTCATTGCTTTAAACATTCACATTTGTTCAATAGATATAGGTATTAAGTGTCTGTCACGTTGTAGGCACTGTGTCACGCACTGAGTTTATGATGGACAAAATGACTATGGTCCATATCATCAATGATTGTATGGAGAAAGAGATGTTAGGCAAAGGCACAAAAAACTAACTTAAAATTATAGGTGTGACAAGCGCGATGAAGAGACACATACCTGATACTAGGTGAAAAATACTAAAGAGAGCTAATTTTTAATGTATAACTTTAAAGAACATCTTTTAGGTATTATGATATAGATGATCTTTATGTAGTTAGCAAACTGGTTTAATCCTAAATCCCAAGACAGTATTTCATGTGTGGGTCTCTGGTGTGTGTGTGTGTGTGTGTGTGTGTGTGTGTGTGTGTGTGTGTTCATGTATTTATGTGTGCAAAACTTTTCAGTGCTAGGCTCTTGGGCTCAGCCAGTCTTCTCTTTCCTATTAATCATCCCTTTGCTGTGAAACACAAATGTGATAAAGAAACTTCTCTTTCCATACTGACAGAAGTTACAAAATTGGATATAGCATTTTTTATTTTTAGCTAATTATAAATCAATCCCTTTTTATGTAATACTCAAGGTGGTTTTTTGTTTTGTTTTATATTATCCTACTTCATAAGGATTCTATGGGAACATGTACTAGCTTATTTGTAGAACATGATTTTCAGAATGTAATGCAGAGAGATTTTGTGAGATGAAGGTAAACTATTTTTGAGTAATCCACTTTTTAATGTATGTAGGTAAGCAGCATAGTAATTTTCATAGCCATTTAAATTTGTTTCTCTATGTTTCCCTCTACCTCTTTATGCACTACCATCACCATTATTAGTGTTATCCTTTTTTGTCTTCTTTGAAAAATTCATTATTAGACTAGTTAAAATTAGTATAATAATGCAAGGGCAAAAATTAAATCTCCACTTGTCCAAGATTAGAAACTAATATTCATAATATTAAATAAATTTTACATTCTATTTTGATGAGACAAGAAATCACATTACAAAATCTGTCTTCAGGTGAGGAATAGCTTGACATAGAGGGTGAAAAACATCCACGTTTTTGCCATGTATTTTTGCTCTTCTATTGTGATATTAACTTTATTTTCTTGGTAGCAGAATGCTCAGTGTCTATTTAGATTTCATCATTAGTTTCAAGGGAAAGATTAACATATGGTTGGATCATATATTTAACTCATGTGAAATACGATGCACACTGGGAGGGAAATTAATAATAAAGCCATATTCTAAAAATATAAAATACATTCATTAATTATCTTCTAGTTCCTTGAAAACATTAAAAAATTTTCCAATTTTTTAAAAGCTTTTTCTTTGGAGCTTTTTAAAAGAGCTCTAACATATAACTTATTCACATGACAAAGAAACATTTTTAGTTCTGAAAAATTGATGCAAATAATGTTTGTGGTGCCAAAAAAGTTAATTTTCTCTAAAAATCAGGAAATTTATTTGTTTTTAAATCACAGAAAGTTGAATGATAAAGGAAGTGAGATCTATCCCTTCCTCCCTGAATGATCAACTGCCAATTTCCCCTGTGACTTTAAACATACTTCATTATCATGGAAATGCTCGATTATGTGAGCAATAAAATAATCTTCTCTTAAAAGTTGTTGATTTACTTTGTAAACTAAACCAAGCAAAATAAAATCGGTACTGTTCTTAATCATCTTATAAATGAGTACATTACAATCATATCATGATTTTAGGCAGAATGTAGATGAAAGGTATAGCCATAATTTGGTCATATTTTAGTGAATTATTGTAGTCATACACTATTTTAAATTAGAAATAAGTGGGATATTTTCTGAATCTTAAAACATTCATTTTAAATGAATCTTAGTTTTAAATAAAAGTTCTACATTAACTTTTAAAGTTCTACTTTACCCAAATAATTTTTTTTTAACTCTAAAAATTTATTTTTGTTTCCCATTCTTTATTTTACCTAACTTCAAGAATAGAATTATAAAGCTCAGACAATCCATTCCTGGACCTTTCCAGATCTGCCTCAAGCCAAAATGCATTTATAGCATTTTGAGAAGTTATTTTCTCAGAAAACAATAGGACTATATTTTCAAGGCCAGAGAACTTCAGATAAAGAGTTGAGCTCTGAGCCTCTTGTCTAAAAATACAATACCAAAACTCATATTTATGCAGTTAATCTCATAACCCAAGAAATTCATAGAAAATATGGTATTTTCCATGTGCATAACCTTTTTCTGATCTAGCTATTTATAAGTGAATTTTTTGGAATGAGATTTAAAAATTTTTTTTAACATTTATTCATTTTTGAGAGTGAGAAAGACAGAGAATGAATGGGGGGGGGTGGTGGCAGAGAGAGGGAGACACAGAATCCAAAGCAGGCTCCATGCTCTGAGCTGTCAGGACAGAGCCTGACGCACGGCTCGAACTCGTAGACCCCGAAATCATGACCTGAGCCGAAGTCCAACGCTCAGCTGACTGAGCCAGTCCCTGGAATGAGATGTTTTTAGGGTTTGTGCAGTATAGTTAAATGAAATTCTTGTTTAACTTAGAAACATATTTTCTAAATGTCTTTGTACATGGATAATTTTAAACAAAAACATATAATTCATGACAGAATTTATAAGAAATAGCAGAGGGAGGGAGGGAGGGAGGGAGGGAGGGAGAGAGAGAGAGAGAGAGAGAGAGAGAGAGAGAGAGAGAGAGAGAGAAAGAGAGAAAGAGAGAAAGAGAGAAAGAGAGAAAGAGAGAAAGAGAGAAAGAGAGAAAGAAAGAAAGAAAAGAAAGAAAGAAAGAAAGAAAGAAAGAAAGAAAGAAAGAAAGAAAGAAAGAAAGAAAGAAAGAATGAATCACAAGAAGGTTCCATGCTGTCAGCACAGAGCCTGATGTGGGGCTCAGTCCCGGCAAACTGTGATATGGTAACTTGAGTCAAAATCAAAAGTGAGACACAATGGAGCCACCGGGTGCCCCCAAAACAAATGATTTTAGAACAATGTTAGAAAGATAGCTTACTACCTTACTGCTGATACTAAGTGAAGTCCTTTCCACCAAACTTGTTTTAAAAAATGTATTAGAATTATCCAGAATATGGCAAGTTGTTGCATGGAAGAAAGGGTAGGTTTCTTAAGCAGTAGAAATTATACACAGAGGTTATACATTATGCCTCATAAAAATGATTTTCCTTCCTTTAGAGAGGGGGAGAGAAATAGAAAAATTAAGTGCAAAAAAACAAGCAAACATACATTAGATCTATGAGTACATTTATTTCCCAGTTCTAGGCATGACTTCAGCTCCGTGAGGACAACTAAGTTTTGACATGAGGTGAAGCACATGTGTCTTATTTTGAGTCCCTCTGGAATATAGTATTAAAAAGACTTTAGTGATGGTGGTTTTATTTAGGAGTAAATCCCAGAAAGATGTGCAGAGTAGAGAAAGCAGGAGAAGGTGACAGGAAAGTATGAAAAATCAATAAAGGGTCATTGAGGAGTGGGTATAATGCTGTGGGCAGTAGAGGCTTAATGTTACTGGGGTCCTCTAAGAAACCATGTGGAATAAGTTTCAAAATCGTCTTTCTGGGTACCCCTCCCATGAACGGGGTGGAAAGCTGATAACACCGGCCGCTGCTGTCCTCACAAGAAGGAAAAGCTGGATAAACTACAAGAGCATACATTTTCATAAATTTTCTTCAGGTTATTGAAGAGAAGAGTTTGCAGGGCAAGCAAATAGCCTGAACTCTTTGGAAAAACCAGCTCCTCCAAAGAGAAATGGAATACAAACCCTGGGTCACCTTGGCATAACATGAGCAAAATGGACACCAAGCACCACATGAGTGGATAAAAATATTTGAGCTACAATACTTAAAAATGTGCTGAACATTGAGCGTGCGCTAGGGGGAGTGTCTATGGCCCCTCTGAGCTTCAGACACAAAGGGAGTTAGGATGCATTTACAGACTTTCTTCAGAGACCTCTACTGGCTACGAAGATGATTAGGGGTGAGGCACATACTGAATAAAGCCTCCATGAGTGGTACAGAACTGAAGGATAAAAGTTGCTGCCATCGAAGGAAGAAAAAATGGTCCACAAGGACAATTTTTTTGTTCTGCAGAACAAGCATCTTAAGCTACTGGAGAAGGGCGGCAATCTTTGTGAGCACCTGTGAGGATCCTGTGTGGCTAGTGGAGAGGAACTAAAGACAAAACAAAAAGGAAAAAAAATCTTTACAACAGGCCAATGGTGGGAAAATTGAGAGATTTCCTACTTCTGAAGAAAAGACAAGAAATCCTCTTCCACAAAATAGCTGCCAAAAAAGGTAGAGTTTGGCCTCCATAGGAGTAAGAGTAGTATCACTACGAAAGACACATCTCTGAGACCCCAACCTAGACTCCCCTGGCACCTGACTCCACTGGCATGGCAGCAAACACTGAGTAATAAGCAGCCACAGACTGCCATTGGGAGAGGGACACATACATAGAGCTTCCCTCTTAGGCACCAGTCACCAGGAAGTTTGAAACTTAAACATGGAACAGCAGCATTGAAGAAAACCCCTACAGCAACCAAGCCAACATCCTAACCACAGGTAATGCAAGAAACAAATGGAAGTGGATGCGTAGAAGTTACCCAGATTAACAACACATATCAAAATCAGCCCAACTCTGGAAGAGGTTGATTCAACTAACTCTAGCTAAAACTAAAAATCTAGCACAGGAACAGGTATGTCCATTTTCAGAGGTAAATGCTATATAACTCAGTGTTCCTGTTTTCGCATGATGACCATGATTTGATAAAAAAATTTGAGGCAAACACAAAATCACAATGTCAAGAGACAGAACAATAAACATATACTCAACTGAAGAACCAGATGTTGATACTATCAGATAAGGGTGTTAAAATAACAATGCTTACCATGTAAAGGCATCGAGTGCACAGGATGGACATCCTTTACCAATAAGAGGAGCAAGATGGAAAGCAGAGGAAAGAGTCAATGGAAACAGTAACAACAATAACAGGTAGAAAGACAAAAAAGGTTTTGGCAGGCTTGTCAGTAGATATAAGACATCCTAGGATTGACACAAAATGAGAAAAGAACTAACAGTAGCAACAGTCAACCCCAGAACATCCAAAAGCTGTTGGACAATATCAAACGTCCTTACATGTCTGCGATTGGACTCCTACTTGAACTTGGAGGGTATTACACTAAGTGAAATAAGCCAGACAAATATGTGGAATTTAAAATCGTTGAACTTCTGGAAGCACCGAGAGGAATGGGGCTGCCAGGACTTTGGGTGATGAAGAAAATGGGGAGATGTTTATTTAATGGGAGAAAGTTTCAGTTATGAAAGATGAATAGGTCTGGAAGTCTGACATACAGCATGCTGACTCCAGTTAATGATACTGTATTGTATACTTGAAATTTGCTAAAAGGGTAGATCTGAAGTACTCTCACCATAAAAAAAAGTTATGTGAGGTGATACAAATACTAGGTAGCTTTATTGGGGGGATCATTTTATAGTGTCTACATATACTCAAACATCAAGTGTACATATTAAGTATACACAATTTCTATTTGTCATTTATACCTCAATAAAGCTGAAAACATTTTGAAGTTAGAAGAAAAAAATTATATAGAGAAGAATAGGGATTAGAATTACAATGGTTTTTTCTTTTCAGAAGCCATGGAAGCCAAAAGACAATGGAATTACATCTTAAAATTCCTGGGGAAAAAATAGTTCAACCCAGAATTCCATACCCCAAAAATAGCAACTCTCAGGAATGAAGGCAAAATGAAGTCCTTGTTGAAGAATTCTTGTGGAGACGTGTCTGAGAACATCCCAAAAAATCACAGATGCATTTGTCTTTTGATAGTCTAAGACTGAAAAGATCAAGCAAATTTATTTTATTCTGAATACTGGGTACCACAGTGAGAGAGAAGCACAACAAATAAAGCAAGGGGGGAAAATTAAATGAAGCTTTTAAATTTGAACTGAAATTGGAGTTATTGGTATGAACTCGCGGTGTTGAGTATTGATGAAGAGATAGGTGAGTATAGATGTCTTGTATGTACAAATGTGTATTTCCTAGCTCTGTTTGCTGAGAAGGTTAGAAGCAGTTGTATTCAACAACACTGAGCACATCCAGTCACCAAATACTTGTTTCTAAACACTATTGTTTTAGATAAAATTCACCAGGGCTCTTCAGTGAAATACCTTTCATTAGAAATGCCACTGGTTTTAAAAATTGTATTTGTTTTTTGTCCACAGTTGCTTGAAGGATATATGTTTTGATAATTCAATTATTTCTTTATAAATGGACAGATAACAGACATAAACAGAAAGCATTTACAAAGAAGAAATCAATATTAAGTAATAGGTGTCCAATAATTTATTTTGTAAATATATATATGATTAAGCTAGATGTAGCATTTTACAATGTATATGATACATTATATTTTTGTCACAAAATTCTCAGCATATTTTCTTCAAGCAATTTTAAATTACCATACATTATAAAACTCATCTTGTAAAAACAATGACATTAGATGAAATGGATCATTTGAAAATAATATGATATGAACCCTCCAGAGAGTGTGTGTGTGTGTGTGTGTGTGTGTGTGTGTGTGTGTGTATACAATATATATCATATATATGGTTACAAAATTGTGTAGACTGTTCAATTCCAACATGAAACGCAAAACGCGCACAACATGCATCTCTTCAGAGCCACCAAATCGACTAAAACCTTACTCTTTTGAAAATTGATTACCATCCTCCATTTGCACAAGATTATATTGACATGGCTGACTACCATTGATTATCATTGATGGAGTCACCAGAATGCTACCCTTTCAAAAACTGACTAGATTCAAAGGTTTGATTTTGTGTTTAAGTTTAGACCTACGTCTAACAATAATTTTTAATCTAAAAATGTTCACACCTAACATTCATGAATAATGAGAATTTAAAAAATATCTTTCTATTCTCACTTGGTTTTGCATAACAAATATATTTTCTAGTAAAACATTTTAACATACTTTTTAGGTCATATCACTTTGAGCAAGATCACTCACTTATTTCCAACAAAAATGGAGTCAGTGATTCAGGTCTCAGACTTCAAAACAAAAAGTCTTTATTTTACCTGAATTTACATGAATTTCATGAACACATGCTTAGTAAAGATCAGTCATAATGTGATTGTGCCAGAACATGAATTGACCTGACATTCAAAGAATGTATATTCCTGCTTACGCTACCTTGCACTTAGTGGGTTCCTTGAGTTGCATGGATTCTCAGACTCTTGAATATTAAAAAGGGATTCTTCTACTTTCTACATATTGTTACTGTGAAAGAATATTACATGATTTTGCCAAAATCAGCTGGGAGTTAGGGTATTAAAGTACGAAACAGGATGAAAGAGGAAATTTGGATACACAGACAGGTTCACATCTGTGATGTGGGTGGGGTTTCAGAATATACATGAGGAGTCATGAAGTGGTCTGTGTAGTAGGAGGGATGGGTATTAATGGATAATGTACTATCTATGACTAAAACCACAGGTCTTCTCACAACTGAAGAGTTTGCGATGGATATCTTTCCTAAACCTCTTTTTCTGACAGTGTTCTCAGTAGTGTTGCTAAAGAGCTGTCCTTTCGTGCAATGTAACCCTAGCCTTAGTTGACTGATATATAGAAGAAGAAGCATAAGATTGACCCCTGGGTTCTAGTAGTTCCTAAGGGGCTTTCATCATTGACTTTCCTGTAGCTGTCCTGATGTATTTCACTAAGATTACAATGATTTCTCCCTTTTTCTTGGGTTTCTTTCCACCTGGATCAGTTAGCTTTTGCTGCTTACCAAGCACCACAAAACTTAATTGTCTTAAAACATTTTATTATTGCTTAAGAGTCTGTGAGTCAACTAGGCAAGTCTGCTGATGTAACGGTAGGTAGGTGCATGATGTTGGCTGCACTGCCTTGCACATCTTTGTAGTCAGGTACCATACGAGCTAATGCTCAGTTGGACTAGGAAGACTGCAGGTGGGTGCCTTTTCTGTGCACCATATGGTTTATCTACCTTCAGAAAGCTAGTCC
This sequence comes from Neofelis nebulosa, assembly GCF_028018385.1. Classification (NCBI taxonomy): domain Eukaryota; kingdom Metazoa; phylum Chordata; class Mammalia; order Carnivora; family Felidae; genus Neofelis; species Neofelis nebulosa. The sequence continues at coordinate 10,318,061 of NC_080785.1, forward strand.
AGTCTTGTTCAAATGGCAGCCAGGTAGGTCTCCAGGAGAAGGAAAGGAAGAGAGCAGGACCTTCTGCAGTCTAGGCTTGGAACTTCTACACTATGCCATCTGCCACCATTCTCTTGGCAAAGGAAGTCACAGAGCCAACCCAAATTCAAGGGGTGGAGAAATAAATTCCGTTTCTTGATGCAAAGAACTGCTAAGTCATACTGTAAAGGAGAAGACTGGTGGAGTGCTATGGTCATTTTTGCAATTTGCCACACTGTCAACTGCAATCTGACTAGTCTGAACTGATAGAAAATCCACATTTTCTGGAGAATTTTGTCTTACAGCAGAAGAATGTTGAGACTCCTGCATGCCTGAGTAGGTGGAGCATCCAAATCTTGATTTCGGCTGAGGTCATGATCCTCATGGTCATGGGATCAACCCCGTGTCAGGCTCTGTATTTGAGTGTCAAGCCTGCTTGGGATCCTCCCTCCCTCCTTCCCCTCCTCCCCCCCCCCTTTCCCTCTCTCTCTTTGCCCATCTGCTCCACTCATGCTGTTTCCAAAACTAAAACAAAAACAGAAGAGTCTTTCATTAGGGGTCAGGCTTACTTAAGAATACTTTTTATACAACAGTGACAATTTACTAATCCCCTGCTTAATTAAATTATTAAATGATGATATACACCTTTGTAGAACTGTTATATCTAGTAGTAACTACAGGAAACTTTTGGCTAAGATCGTTTAATTAAAGTAATATAATTCTTAAATTTGAAATGATGGTATTGCTGGTTAATTGAAGTTTACCAAATTGTTCTGAACTGTGAGAAAGGCAATTTTTGTCCCTCTGTTGTTATCGATATTGAGAGAGCAATATTAAACTTTTTAACAGGTTGTTTAAACCATAATATGCGAGGAAACAAGAACGTTTAAACTTGAGGGTATTAAATCCAGGAAGCACAGATGGACTGAGTAGATGAGGGAATTAAAGAATTATTACATGATTAGTCAACGGGGGAAGATAACAATGAAGATATCTTCTCCATTATAATGCTTTATCATCATAAAGAAAAGATAAAACCCCAAATGTAATAGATTTGAATCCTGTTTTGATCCATTGAAGTACTGATTCCCATTTTGATGATGGTGATGTAGGTAAGAGTTCAAAGGAAGGTTGAATTTTTTTAATCCTAAAATGACCTTCTATAGTCTTTGTTTGTAACAATGTTAAAATATTACTCTTTGCTATAAAGGATGACTGCAAAATCATACCGATCATCAACAGGAAACACTAATAAGTCCTTACAGGGGACACTTCTTCTTGATGGTTGGGCCAATCTAGAGCCTTTCTGAAATGCATTGTAATCAAGACCTAAGTATTTCTGGGACTTAGACCATCTCCCTCCTCACTGTCAAGATTTCTGAAGGTTAGTGTATCTCCTGCCTTTTTTTCATATTCTCCTGAGACTCCACGTAAGTTTTATTTTTTTTTTTTTTTTTTTCAACGTTTTTTATTTATTTTGGGGACAGAGAGAGACAGAGCATGAACGGGGGAGGGGCAGAGAGAGAGGGAGACACAGAATCGGAAACAGGCTCCAGGCTCTGAGCCATCAGCCCAGAGCCCGACGCGGGGCTCGAACTCACGGACCGTGAGATCGTGACCTGGCTGAAGTCGGACGCTTAACCGACTGCGCCACCCAGGCGCCCCCACGTAAGTTTTAATTGACAGGTAGCTGCAAACTAATTTTTTCCTCTTAGCTTCTGGCTGTTGATTTTCAGGATAAGTCGTGAATATTAGTAGCACATCTATGTAATGGAATCTATTTAGCAACATCTCTTCCCAGTGAGTATAAAATATAATTTTAAGCAGGTCTTCATGAAAAATGTTACAGATCAGAAAGAAATTGAATAGCTTGGACACATGGCTGTGACCATATATGAGTTTTTTTAATTTTTATTTTTGAGAGAGAGAGAGAGCATAAGCAAGGGAGGGGCAGAGAGAGACTTTGGGACAGAGGATTTGAAGCAGGCTCTACACTGACAGTAGCAATCCTGATGTGGGGCTAGAACTCACAAACTGCAAGATCATGAGCTGAGACCAAATCCAAGGCTCAACCCCCTGAACCACCCAGGTGCCTCATGGTTATGACCATATTAAAGAAAAACCTCAAGGGACACCAGGTCTAATCCAGCTTATTTCCCACCTATAACAGGAAGGGGAAACAGTTCAGCCCATTAGGAAAAACAATTAGGTAAAATGATGCTTATTTTTAAAAATAGTAAGATACAAAACTTGTCTGAATTACCTCATTTCAATGGAATGTAGAATTAGGAAAATGATTATTACTGATGAGAATGTCCTATCGTTTCATGACTTAGACTACTAACTCTAACAGCAGACATCATTAATTTAGTTTGAGCCAATTTTTACATATTCAAAATACAACTAGTGTATTACAAAGTGTAGTTAGCATAGAAACATGAATATTGTGATGATTACCCATGAGTTTATATAGTTATTTGCTTAGCACCTGGTACTACATCTTACATTTAGTATGTGCTGAGTTAAAAATGTAGTGCCTTTCAGGGCACCTAGGGTGCTCCGTTGGTTAAGCATCCAACTCTTGATTTCAGTTCAGCTCATGATGAGATGGGACCCCACCCCCCACCCCCCACCGCCCCATAAGGCTCTTTGCTGACAGCTGAGAGAGCAGAGTCTGCTTGTGATTCTCTCCTCTCTCTACCCCTCCTTTACTCGTGCTTTCTCTCAAAATAAATAAACATTTAAAAAAGACATAGTGCCTTTCTTTGAATATTGATAGCAAGATTAAGATCCTCAAGAAACTAAATATCTTGGATGCATAGCTATGTTATAAAAAAGCTTCACAAAACACCTGGTATAATCCAGCTCATCCTCTGACCTACAGGAGGAAGAGGAAGTACTTGGATAAATACTGATCCTAAGTTACTTACCTCTGAGTTTTTCTTGATAAGATCGAACAATTATTTCCTGGTTAATCAGTCCTATAAATTCTAGTTCTGATTGAATAATGTGCAAGGTGAGTTTACTATTCAAATAGAATTTAATAGTTCTTAGGAAAAAAACTTACCCCAAATTTTATGGTTTTCTTGTTTGTTTTTTGGCTATGAAGGAAAGACACATTTTAATAGCTGTACGACCAAGCACATATAATTTCAAAGAGTTAAAAAAAAAAGAAAAAGAAAAAACTAGGGGAAAATGTGTTTTCCCCCATTGAATGTGGAACAGAGGCTGAATAATAAAATAATTATCTATTGTTATACTAAAAAAGAAAATAAGACGTTAAATTATTCATAGTAAATTCATTTTTGAATATTCAAACAAAAAAGCCTTACTTTTAAAGATAAGCACAAGCTATACAGCTTTGTTGACATGCATTAATAGTATCTGATGAGTTCAGGATTGATGACCCTTTAAGGAATTTTCAAAGAATGGGAATGGATGTTCTATAGTCAACTAACTGCTTTTACACTTTTAAGAAAAAGCCAGAGAGTAAAATTACAAATACTTCAATCCTTACTCTAAAGCCGATTAAAACCATTGTCCATTCATTGTGGAAAATGGAGAAATTAGAGTAAATATAACCCCATTTATAGCAAGGTCCTTAAAAGATATTTTTATAGAACCACTAAGCTTTCTCTCCCATAATGGTCTCCCCCATCCCTGGCTTTATTGGGATATACTTGATAAAAACTGTATATGTCTATTTTATTTTTTAATGTTTATTTTGAGAGAGCACATACATGAGTGGGGGAGGGGCAGAGAAAGAGAATCCCAAGCAGGCTCTGTACTGTTAGCACAGAGCCCAATACAGGGCTCAATCCCACAACCCTGGGATCATGACCCAAGCTGAAATTAAGGGCCCGAACCTCAACCGACTAAGCCACCTACGTGCCCCAGACAACTGCATATATTTAATGTTTACAGTTTGATGAGTTTGGACATATGCATATACTGGAGGGAATCATTACCACAATCAAAGTGATAGACCTATCCATCACAACTAAAAGTTTCTTTATAGCCCTTTGATTTTGTTTGCTTGTTAACGCTTAACATAGGACTTATTCTCTTAATAATTTTTTAAAATGTTTCTTTGAGAGAGAGACAGAGACAGCACAAGTAGGAGAGGGGCAGAGACAGGGAGAGAGAGAAAATCCCAAGCAGGAGCACTGTGTCAGCTCAGAACCGAGACTCAAGCTCATGAACAACGAGATGGTGACCTGAGCCAAAATCAAGAGACACTCAACCCATTGAGCCACCCAGGTGCCCGTCTCTTAACAGTTTTTTTTTTAAGTACAAATGGAGTATTGTTAACTATAGATATTATTTTATACAACAGATATTTAGGACTTGTTCAGGATATATTTCCACAGGAATTGAAATCAGGATCACAAAGAGATAGAAAGTCGATTGCCAGGGGCTGGAGGAAGCTGGAAATGGGGAGTTACTGTTCAACTGATGTAAATTTTCAGTTATGCAAGATGACTAAGCTCTAATGTTCTCTTGAATTCACTCTATTCAAGCTTTGATTCTGATCACTAAACTGAAATTATTTTTGTCAGAGTTGCTAAATCCAATGTTCAACTCTTGGCCCTCATCTTAATTGGTCTGTCAGCACATGTAATATAGTTGATTAGTCGCTCCTGCTTGAAACTCTTGCTAATTTTGGTTCTAGGTGAATACATTTTATTGGCGTTTCATAAATCTCACTGAATCTGACTTCTTAATATCTTTTTCTGGTACTTCTTCCTCTTTTCAAACACTAAGCCTAGTAGCATTGCATCCAATCTAAACTAAATCTCTTAAGAGAGATACTCATGGCTTTAACACCATGTGTATGCTGAAAAAATCCCAATTCTCTTATTGAAATATAATTAACATACAGTATTATAAAATTTTCAGTTGTACAATGTAGTTATTGGGTAATTCTATATTACTCAGTGCCCATCAAGAGAAGTATAGTTACCATCTATCACCAAACAACATTTTTACAATATCATTGACTATATTACCTATGCTGTACTTTTCATCCCTGTGACTTACTTGATAACTAGAAATTGGTACATTTTAATCCACTTTATATATTTTTCCTGTCCGCCTCACAAAACTTCCCTTTGGTGACCCCCGGTTCTCTGTATTTAAGTGTCTGGTTTTCTGTTTGTTTCTTTGTTCATTTGTTTTTTAGATTCCACATATAAGTGAAATCATAGGGTATTTGTCTTTCTCTGTTTGACTTATTCCACTTAGCATTATAACTCTCTAGATCCATCTATTTGGTTGCAAATGGCAAGAATTCATTCTTTTTTATGGCTGAGTAATATTCCAGTGTGTGTGTGTGTGTGTGTATCTCCCATCTTCTTTGTCCATTCATCTATCAATGGACACGGGTTACTTCCATATATTGGCTATTATAAATAATGCTGTGATAAACATAGAGGTGCGTATATCTTTTCAAATTAGTGTTTTCATTTTCTTTGGGTAAATACCTAGTAGCGGAATTACTAGATCACAAAATATTTCTATATTTAACTTTGAGAGTAACCTCCATAGTTTGGCACAGTGGTTTCACCAATTTACATTTTCACGTTATGTAACGTATGTGCACAAGCATTCCTGTTTCTCCATTTCCTTGCTGACACTTGTTACTTCTTGTCTTTCTCATTCTTATGCAACTCAACTCCCCCCCCCAATCAAATAATCCATTTAAAAAAGGAAAAGCCATAAATAGGCATTCCCCCCCCCCCAAAAAAAAAGATATGCAGATAGCCAGCAGACACATGAAAAGATACTCCATATCACTAACTATCAGGTAAATGCAAATCAAAACCACAATGAGATATTATTTTATACCTGTCAGGATAAAAAAATCCCATTTTATATCTTAATATATTTTTCATTAAGCTTCAGTCTTGTATAACTCTCAACCTACATGATATGTATATTTTTTTTCCTTTATGGGAGTCTAGACAAGAGTTGATGCTCCCTGGATCATGTTACTAGAGGTATAGGGGGAGTCTGGTCACATTCTGGATATATTTTGAGGATAAAGCCCAGAGAATTTGCTGAAGGTTAAGATGATGTGGAGAGAGAGAACTAAATGAGCAAAAACGTGCTTTATATATTTCTTACCTGAACAGTGAAAAGAGTCTCATTTATGTAAAATTTTAACGGAGGTGAATATATGGATGTCAGTTTTAAATTCATCAGACAATATGAATTGGTGCTTGTGTAAGATTGCATTTATTATACTTAAAGGGAATACCATGCATTAAATCACACAAAGATATTTGCTGAGGGCTTACCTAGAGATAGAACAATGAACAAAAACAAACACAACTTGCTGTCGTGACACTTGGATTTTAATGGGGGGAAGGAGGCAGTAAACCAGAGATAAACAAGGAAATGAGATAAACATAGATTAATAATGATAGATCTAATCTAAAAGGTTTAAGATATTTAAGATCCATGAATAATATGAAATGAGGTGATTACCTTGGTAGGATGAGAAGGAGAATTACTTTAGATAAGGAGGAGAGCCTTTCTTCAGAGTTGACAGGCCAGGATCTGGGGACAGCACATTCCAGGAAGGTTCTGAGGCTCATTGTCTAAATAGGTGCCAGTCAGGATATACCCTGGAGACCACAGGTTGGGAATTTTGTTCTCAGTGAAGCGGGAAGCCACTAGAGGGTTTCATGCAGGAGAGGTATGACTGTATTTTGTTTTTACTAATGATGATGTTACATGGGTGTGGATTTAAGAGGGTCAAGAATGGCAGCAAGGGGAAAATTTGGGGACAGTGTGACAGTTGTAGATATGACAGTGACTTGGGTTAGTTCTGTGACCAAAGTTCAATGTCTACAAATGTTAATATGTGGTATTATAAGAGTTATCAATGTATATTTCTGGAGCTTTAAAGAGTTTTGAGAAATATTTCTTTGGCTTTATGTTAATTTATTTCTTCAGTAAATATTTGTTGAACATCTACTTTGTACTGGCAACATAGTCATTTTCTGTCGCTTTGAAAAGATTTAGGAATACTACAACTGGCAATTTTTTGATCATAAAAAGAACATTTTTTGTTGGTTGGTTGGTTGGTTGGTTTTAACTAGGCTTAGAAGAACAGGTATTACCTAATCAATCCTTCCCGCTGATAACTGGTAAGAGCCAGACACATGGCTTTCTTCTTCCCCTGACATACACTAAATTATTTTTATCTCACTATTTTAAGAATATGTACAATTGCACCTTCTTATAACAGTAGCAAATATTTCATTTCCATAACTGTTTTATAGGTAGTTTTTGCTATTGTTTTGGAGATATAAAGCATATAGGCTCTTATCCCAGCTCCAGGAACCAATTAAAGTTATTATGAGTTCTTCAAGAGTGGGTTTTAGAGTATACTTATATAAAGAAGTAAGCAATATTTGTTTCTCCAATCCATTGTTACTTATTGCAAAGCCATGGACAGAACGTTATAGAGCAAGAGGAAAGGCACAGAGGAAAAATTTGAAGAACCAGGGTAACTGCCTTTTACTTGCTAGGATTTGATAAGTTACACAATGTTTCTATTACACTGCAGTTTTGGTTTGCAATCTAATACAAAATAGACAATTTTACCAAAATATAAACTCCATTTGATAACTTTTGTTTGTAATGGAAATGGAAATAATATCATGCCTTGTTGATAGAGTTTTGCATTGTATTAAGGCTTCACCTTCTTTCATTTTCTCCATACCATTATGTCCAACAAAGAAGTCATCAATTATCCTCACCACTTTTACTGTAACTTCCATTAACTTAATTCAAGCTCCCATCTTCTCTCACTGAGATATTGTCATCCAGGCCTTCTAACATGGCATCCAGGCCATCTTCTGTACCACTTCTAGAAAATATTTTATTGAAGGCAACAGAAGGTATAGAATGGTTCCCCAAAGATGTACATGTCCTACTCCCCAGAACCTATAAACATATTGCATGGCAAGAGGAAGATTGAGGGCAGAATCAAGTTTGCTAATCAGCTCACCTCGATATGGGGAGGTTATCCTGGATTATCCAGGCAAGCCCAGAGTGATCATAGGATGCTTATAAGTGGAAAAGGGAGGGAGGATGGAGTGTCAGACTGATGTATTGTAAGAAAGACTCTTCTAGACCGTGGTGGTTTTGAATAAGAAATGGTACTCGACACCGTGCTGACAGTGCAGAGGTAGCAGTTTTGATGAGCCAAGGGATATGGCCAGCTTCTAGAAGGTGGAAAGGCAAGGAAGCCTAGAGTATTTCCCTAGAGTCTCCCAAAGAAAAGCAGATCTGCAGGTACCTTGATTTTAGCCTTGACACCCATTTTGGATTTCTGACTTCCGGAAGTGTATGTTTATAAAGGTTGTTTCAAGCTACCATGATAGCTTGGCAATTTGTTACAGCAGCCACAGGAAATTAGATGTCACACCCTAATTTGCAATCTTCTAATGATTCCTCGTTACACTTGAGATAAAGTCAGTAGTGTGCTAGCAAATGTTGAGCAACTAGATCCCTGGGATAAAAAGCCCTGGTTTGTAGTGTTTGCCTATTTCAGTGTTATAATTACTCAAACTCTGATCTTCACGCCACCAACCTGACCTAAATGAAGGCCATGACTGTACAAATCCCGTCCCCAACGAGGTGGCTTTCAGATAGCCCTTAATCTACCTTCTAAGTCTCCAATTGCAGTTCATACATCTTTCCCTGGTTTCTTTCATCTTCTTTGCATGTACTGGCCTTTTCCCTGGGAGACTTCCTTTCTTCTGCCCGTTAGAACTGCACTAATTATTTACAGATCAACAAAGGCGAAGCCTCCCCTACCCATTTCACCTCCGACCTCATTAAATTCCCAGGCAGCATAAAGACCACAGCTGCCTTTTTTGTTTTTCTGATGTCAAAAGTACCTCGAAGCTTCTTTTACTACAGAACGTATCCCAAATTGTGGCAATTTTGTATTTTAGCTTTCTTTCCCTAGTTTGAGACTCCTGGAAGTACAGATATTTCCAGGTTTTTAAATTTAATATGCTGGCATAGATGTAGGCTCCTAAGAAATACGTGGAGATGTTGGGTGGATAAAAAGGCGTAAATGATCTGGAGGGACTAAGTCACGGGAATCAAAGGCACAGCATAAGGAATACAGTCATTAGTGTTGTAATAGTGACGCCTGAGGACAGATGGTGGCTACCCTTGTGGGGAGCATAGAATAATGTCTAAATGTGTTGAATCACTATGTTGTACACCTGAAATTAATGTAACAGGTAACGTGTGTCAACTACACTCAAAAAAAATACAAAAATAAAGGTAATGTACATTAAGCTCACACTCTATACAAAAGAGGAGCAAAAAAAGATTAGTTCCATTTGAGACAGAAGTAAAGATGGTGAGGGAAGTAAGACAGATTGAGTATGAGTGGAATAATTTTGGTAAATGAGAAGAGGCTGAGCCCAGAGTTTCTTGACATTCTCGCTGGTGCTGGACACTGTGCTGGCGACACAGTGGTGGCAATGTCTGCCCTACGCAATCTAAGAGAGCAAATATAAACCCGCTCGCTGAATGAGAAACTCGCAGGTTAGATTTCTAGAGAAGAAAACCCGCTCGCTGAATGAGAAACTCGCAGGTTAGATTTCTAGAGAAGAAAAAAATAAATTTGGGGGTCTTTGCAACTGCCAAATGAAAAAAAAAAATAGATACGGGCGACTCGGTGGCTCAGTCAGCTAAGTGTTCAACTTTGGCTCAGGTCTTGATCTCACGTTGGCAAGTTAGAGCCCCGTATCAGGCTCGGTGCCTCGGATCCTCTGTCCCCGTCGCTCTCTGCTCCTCCCTCGGTTGCTTTCTCTCTCTCCCTCTCAAAAAGAAATACACATTAAAAAAAATTTTAAAAATTAAAAATAGATAAAAAGAATAAGAGTTAAAAATTTGAAATTTGAGCAAATAAAGAAAGCCAGTTTAACAATGTTGATATCATAATATGAAATCTAAGGTGAAGAATACGAATAAAGTAAAAGAATAACAGGAAATGTTCGAAGAATCTGCAAAAACAACAAAATCAGGCATGAACTTATAAGCAATTCAATGAACAAGACAGGATCAACCCATAGAAGGGCACCTGGGTGGCTCATTCAGTTAAGTATCTGACTTCGGCTCAGGTCATGATCTCACGGTGTGTGAGTTCAAACTCCACATCAGGCTCTGCTCTGACAGTGTGGAGCCTGCTTGGGATTCTCTCTCTCTGTCTCTACTCCTCTCCCACTCATGCTGTCTCCCTCTCTCCCATTCAAAATAAATAAACTTAAAAAAAAAGAATCAACCCATACAAAGGGAAAGTGTTGATTTTATTAGAACACATCAGCAGGTTCACAACTAATTTGGAAAAGTTGAGTTTATCTGTTTGACAATCTTATGGATCAAAAATAAAAAGAAAAGGAGGGAGGAAAGAAACAAAGAGACAAAGTAAATTGTTCTGGTTCCAATAATGTGTGTGATAGTGACATGAATGGGTCCTTCCACTGAGAACAAGCTGATATCCTAAATAAAACATTTGAAAAATAGTAACCTTTAGAACAACTTTGAGAACCTAGTGAAAATATAAGGTATTATTCTTAAGTGTACAATTTACTGAACTTGTACATGTGCATTGTATCCAAGTACATAATAATACTTAGATTGATTATTCATTATTTTATAATATTTGTATACTGCTAATTTTTAGTGTTAATCATCATATGCTTAAGGGTTCACAGATGTCCTTATTATTCAGTTAGAATCTAGAACTTCACAAGAAATGACGTTATAAAATAATTATCTATTGTGAAACTTAAGTATCCACAAAATCTATTTTATTATCTCTCAAACCTTTTCACTACCCAGATTTCTGGTGTAGAGATCAATTTTGTTGTTTTGCTAACATGTAGAACGGATAGTCCATAGAGATTCAAGGAAGGGAGGAAACTTGTTGGCCGAGGTCTTTTTCAGTGGCCTCTTCCTAACTGATAATACGCATCAGACTTGAAAGACCCATCAACATGGTAAAGACAAATTCTAGATAGTGACTATGAGGTCTCCCACGGTTCATTATTATTTTTTATTAATTCTTTTGGAATACTTATGATAAAGATACTGGACTCTGGTATGTTTGGAGATAGAATTGTTCAAAAATGATTTTTTGGCCCATCTCTGAATCTGTCATTATTAGCTCAAAAATTGCTTGAAGCTTACCAGGTAGTCTCTTAAGAATTGTATCAATAGTTAATCATTTGAGCCTTGTACTACCTTCCAATAATGGCGTCCTCAATTAATAAATGAAAAACTTAGGCACAGATAGGCAAGGTAAGTAGGTAATTCTCCCTGAGCCACTCTGAGTGGCACAGCTAAAATGTGAATCTACATAGTCTGTGTCTACGGTGGGTTCATTTACAGTTTATGCTGATTGATCAGTTCCTTTTACAAACAGAACAGGGTTGTTAGTTAATTGCATGACAGAAAAAAGAACGTAATTTAGCCAGGACATTTTCTTGGTCAGTGTACTTTTTGTTGAAAGTATCATATATCTACATTTACCAGAGAATAAGGAGAGAAATGTGCCACAAGGGTATAACAAAATTTATCTGGTCCCAGAGTACAATTTCCAGTGAAGTTGCATGAGTCACTAATCTCACCCTTTTCCTTTCTTTCCAGGATAATCTGGCTTCTCACATCTGCTTCTCTTGGTTTCTGCTTCGTTTAATTCTTTCTGTAAAACACTTCTCTCTAGTGACTTCAATTGTGATTGCTTAATCAGTCTCACCTCCAAGTCTATTTGGTGTAATTATGAAAGTTTCAGGTTTTTGTTAGACTTTTCATAACCCTACTGCTACTAGAGTTATTGGAATGTACCAAAAAAATAAATGCTAGATTCTTTGTAGCCTTCATGGTCAAGTTGGCTCTATAACCACTACTTCCATCCCTGACAGGCATGGCTTTTGTGTAGTTCTTTTTTTAGAGGGTAGGAGGAGAGTGTGAGTGGGGGAGAAGGGCAAAGGAAAGAGAGAGAGTCTTAAGCAGGCTGCACACTCAGCATAGAGCCCAATGCGAGTCTTGATCCCACCACCCTGGGATCATGACTGAGCCCACATCAAGAGTTGGACACATAACACCTGAGTCACCCAGGCGCCCCATGTATAGTTCTTACTTACAAATGTCCAGTGATGAAAATTTGCTTGAGATTCACAAAGCAGAAGTGAGACAGTAATCACTGGGAGGTCCTGAAGCTTAGAGAATTCATCAGTTTGTCGATTTCATTGTTGGCTTCACAAACTCGTATGTGGCAAATGCAGGAGCTTCTGGGACTTATCCCCCAGCTTCCAGTCTGCCTTTGCTGTGAACACTGAAGATTTCCCCACAAACTACCTTTTCAACCTGCATCCCTATGCTCTAGTCCAAGACCTACACTTGGGTATATCTGACTTTGAGCAACCACTATCCACATCTTCAGAGGTACCTTTCTTAAACTTCATCTATTTTTTAATGTTTATTTTTTATAGGTGGAGGAAGGGCGGAGAGAAAGGGGGACAGGCAGGATCCTAAGTGGGTTCTTTACTGACAGCAGAGAGCCCGATGTGGGGCTCAGACTCATGAACCATGAGGTCTATACCTGAGTGGAAGTCGGACACTTAACCGACTTGCCCCTTGAACTTCTCTCCAGTTTTTCTAACACTCGTGTAGGATCATAGTTTCTTTTAAACTCTTTCTATTAAGAATACATAAGCTTCTTTTTCCAAATAATCTCTTTTGATATACCCTTGTAATATCTCAAGATATTTTTGTGTTTTTTGTTTGTCTTCTATATATGATACTTACCTGAATTCTAGGCCAATAAATCAGTTTAAAAGTTACTATTCTTAGTACAGTGGCAATATATTTAAGCTGTGTTTTCTCCTCACTTTATCTGTAATGCAAATTTAATGACTTGAAATACCTACATTACCACGTATGCATATAACCGTACCTCTGCTTGAATGAGCTTTTTTTCTTAATGTTTATTTTTGAGAGAGAGAGAGAGAGAGAGAGAGAGAGAGAGAAAATATGAAGCAGGCTCCATGCTCTGAACTCCAGCACAGAACCCTATGTGGGACTTGAACTCATGAATCGCTAGATCATGTCTTGAGCCAAAGTTGGATATTTAACTGACTGAGCCATCCAGGCGCCCCTTGAATGAGTTTTTGGATAGCTCAGTTATAGAAAGTAGAGAATACTCATCCCTATGAGAACACTAATGCTAGTGTCCCTTGAAACTAATGCACATAGAGTAGACTCACATTATTAAGAAAGAATTTAAATGTTTCCATACATAGATTAAAAATTTCCCTTCATGGTTGGAAACGAGAAAAAGAGGAGGGCACAGAAATTTAGAATTCTACCTGTTAAGGGTAACTCCATTCATTTAAACAGTCAGAGTCTGCAGACCTAATAGAACTATATTAGGGAGCCAATATAGTCTGCTATGCTTATCTTTTCCCTCCTAGATTTTTTTTCCTGTAATAAACCTTTCAACTCTCATGCAAATGCTATCTCTATAAAGGAAAAAGATAAGCCAGAAAGGGAAGTCAAGCTTACCTCCTAATGATGATAATGGTGTGAACAAAAGGAGAGTGACAGGAGAAGTCTGGAGCCCAATATGAACCATCCTGGCTTCCTTTTCTCGTCGTTTTCGTAAAGAATCACATACAGAGGAAACAAATGGGAGGAAAAAGTAAAGTCACTCAGATAAACAAATCAAAGAAAATGGAATTTACAATGAAAGCGATTTTCTTAGTGTATCACTATCTCCTGGATTTAACCAGACAATTATCTGACCTTAGGAAAGAAATTATAATGTAATGTAATGTAATGTAATGTAATGTAATGTAATGTAATGTAATATATACAATTTTATATTCAGTATGATGTAGTCAAAAATTTCAAAATTTCAAATAGATATTGGACAATTTAAGTTGTATAAGGGCTAGAGAATAAAAGGCAAAAAGACTGGGATGTTATAATACTGGACTTTTTTTCATAATTTCAAAAGGGTCACAATGTCTCTGAAGCTGCTTCTAAACCAACTGAGGGTGTTAATATTTAGATATGAAAATACCAAGAGAAAACTTTTGCCACTCCATGGGAAGCCGGCAGCCCTGGTGTCATTCAAGCACGCATATACGTGTACAAAGTCGTCTTTGAACATTTTCTATTCCTTTATGATCATGAATGTGTAATGCAGGCATAACATCTCTTGAGGCTTAGACACAAGACACTGGTAGGTAAAAATATAATATGTTACATAAACTCTATAATGTGAAACTTGAGACAAGGGAACACTCCCCCCTATTATTTTAAATAATCTGATAGGTTTTAAATGTTACATAGTAGAGATTGAGAGCCATATCATGGTAATAATAATGTGAAATGTAAACCTTTCAAATATCATGATAGAAAATGATATCATGAAGTTTAAACATTAGTTCCTGTCTAAGGAAATAATATTCAAATAGCACTATGATTATTTTACTCATAAAACTAGACATCATCACAGGTGCAGGTAAAAGTTACAAGCTATTTTATAGCTAGCACTCTTTTCTGAGTAAAAGGAAGAGTTTATTGAATGGAATAAAATTCAACTTAATTTTAACATAAAATGGGATTTATCTTGTAAATGTAAAATTGCCGAGTATTTTATTATAGGTATACTGATATCATATATTGTAATTTTAAAAATTATGACATTGTTTTTTTCAATTTGTAAATTCAAATTACCAGGTACATATTTAAATATGTGTGTGGAGGAAAAACAGGTAGACGTAAAACTTCAGAGCCCTAAAGATAATAAATGCTAATCCCTGAATTTTGCAATGAAATCAAGCCAATTTGTACCTGCTTCATATTCCAAGACTGTGTCTTCTATCTCAGAATACCTCTGTTTCCAAGCAAGAGTCCCTCTTCCTCGTTTGACTATATTTAAATGCATTTAACAGATATTAAGTACTTACTATATGCCAGGTATTGTTCCAGAACCAGGAAATAGACAAATAAAAGAATCGTAGACTTTAAAAAATTGAATTGCACAAAAATTGGCTGCACACTTTTTAAAAAAATTTTTTTTTCAACATTTATTTATTTTTGGGACAGAGAGAGACAGAGCATGAATGGGGGAGGGGCAGAGAGAGAGGGAGACACAGAATCGGAAACAGGCTCCAGGCTCTGAGCCATCAGCCCAGAGCCTGACGCGGGGCTCGAACTCACGGACTGAGAGATCGTGACCTGGCTGAAGTCGGACGCCCAACCGACTGCGCCACCCAGGCGCCCCATGCACACTTTTAATAAAACACAGGATAACTCGCCACAATTTTTTATGTATGTGTCAAGATCTGTTCTTCTTAAGATTCAATTTTTTATTTTTTTTATTTTTTTTTAATTTTTTTTTAATTAAAAAAAAAATTTTTTTTTAACATTTATTTATCTTTGAGACAGAGAGAGACAGAGCATGAACGGGGGAGGGTCAGAGAGAGGGACACACAGAATCTGAAACAGGCTCCAGGCTCTGAGCCGTCAGCACAGAGCCCGACGCAGGGCTTGAACTCACTGATGGCGAGATCATGACCTGAGCCGAAGTCGGCCTCCCAACCGACTGAGCCACCCAGGCGCCCCAAGATTCAATTTTTTAAAAGTGTGCGGCCAGTGACTATGAAGTTTTCAGCGAGCTCTGAATGAGGGCCGGAGCAGGTGGGGGGTGTTAAACTCAAGCTGAGTGCTGAGAAGGGAATAGGTATCTGCTAAGCAATACATAGCAATACTGTGAATGAGCAGAAGAGTTCGAGCTCAGGACGTGAGTAGACCAGGAGAGAACCAGAGAATGAAGTAAGGTAAATGGAGAGACAGAGAGGTGGAATCACAGATGGCTTTTATTTTTTTTTTAAGCAGTGGTGAATACCTGGTGCTTCAACTTTATTCCTTATCTTACAAAAC
The DNA here is from genome assembly GCF_028018385.1 of Neofelis nebulosa. Lineage (NCBI taxonomy): Eukaryota > Metazoa > Chordata > Mammalia > Carnivora > Felidae > Neofelis > Neofelis nebulosa. The sequence goes on from NC_080785.1 coordinate 10,334,069, forward strand.
TCAGTCCTACTCCCCACTTCCAATTGCAGCCCACTCACAAGTATAGGTGATAGGGAAAAGCATTCTACATTATTCCCTTGAAAAGCTCCGTCTTTACGCAGTCATTTCCATGCCTGTATCTAACTCGGCCAACAGATACATACTCATCGCTCAGTTAAATGATTAGAAACTTGATGGTAGATTTGGACAGTCCTATTTTTCTGTCCTCTGCCTAGCTTTTACTGCCTTACGTGGCTTCCCTGTACTCTTATAAAACTATTTTTATTAGTTTTTTTAAAAAATTTTATTTTAGAGGAAGTGAGTACAAGTTGGGGAGAAGGCAGAGGGAGAGAATCTTAAGCAGGCTGCACGGGTGGACACAGGACTAGATCTCATGACCCTGGGATCAGGACCTGAGCTGAAACCAAGCGTCAGTCTCTCAACCCATTGAGCCACCCAGGCACCCTGCCCTGTACTCTTTCTCGATACGTGAAAACTGCTCTGGCTTCAGTCACTTCATGATAACACGTAGCCCACTGTCAACATGCTGTCCAGGTTTTATGAGCTCTTCTGTTCTTTAACCACTCTATACTTGTGCTTTCAGAAGGAAACCAGTCTTCTTACAGATGTCTCAAATATTGCAAGGTCTTTTTTTAAAACTTAAACTGTCAAGATTTTCTTTTCTTTGTCTCAAGTTTTTATTGAAATTCTTCTTAGTTAACATACAGCGTAGTATTGGTTTCAGGAGTAGAAGCGGGTGATTCATCGCTTACACCTAACACCCCCATCACCCATTTAGCCCATCCCTTGATGACCTCTGCTCCGGCAAGCCTCAGTTTTATTCTCTATGGTTAATAGTCTCGTATGGTTTGCCTCCCTCTCTTTAGTTTTTTCTCCCTTCCCATGTGTTCATCTGTTTTGTTTCTAAGATACCACATGAATAAAGTCATATGGTATTTGTCTTTCTAGGACTTATTTTGCTTAGCATAATATACCCTAGCTCCATCCATGTCAAGCCAAATGGCAAGGTTTCGCTGTTTTTTATGGCTGAGTAGTAGTCCATTATATGTACATATATAATGTATATGTATATATAAAATATGTGTGTATACACACACGCACCCCACATCCTTATCCATTCATCAGCACACCAGTGAGAATGGCTAAATTTAACAACACAGAGAACAACAGATGTTGGAGAGGTTGTGTAGAAACGGGAACCCTCCTATACTGTTGGTGGGAATGCCAACTGGTGCAGCCACTCTGGAAAACAGTATGGAGGTTCCTCAAAAAGTTAAAAATAGAACTACCCTATGATCCAGAAATTGCACTCCTAGGTGTTTATCCAAAGGATACAGAAATATTGATTCAAAGGGGCTCATGCACTCCTATGTTTATAGCAGCATTATCAACAACAGCCAGATCATGGACAGATTTTCCTTAAAAATCTTTCAGTTATAAATTCGGAGTGATTTGTCACCTTCATTTATCACATTATTTCAAAGCAGAAGAAATTACATGGTCATAATCAAAGGTATGCTGTTAGTTTCTAAATGGTAAAGACAAAAAAAATTAAAAGCAAATCTTTAAAATAATGAGTCATCAGTGATGTGTTTAAGTAAAAACAGCTTAATCTAATCTTTTGCTTCTGTTCCTTATAGCGTATACAGCTAAGAAAAATAAAATGACAGTGTTCTTGTCTTGTAGGACATGTTATTACAGATAGCTGAGGAAGCTTACATATCTAATGCGAACACATTGCTGATGTCAGTAAAACAGTTTAAAGTGACCTGGAATACAGGCAGGTCTTTCGATTTTAGTAGTAGTGAGTTTTTTGTGAAGTTTTCCCAAGACACCAGCAATTCTTCTATGAGGAGGGCTTAGTAATATTTTCATATGCATTACTCTCTACGTGATAATCTTGATGAAATAGATTGAAAGAAAGGTACTTTCTCTTTCCAAGTTCAAGTCTTGTTTTCTAATAATTGCTACTTAATATATCTGTTGGTTGTTTATCCTTAACAGATATTGATAGTGTTATTATCCCCAGGTGTGCAGGTGTTATTATGCAGGGGTGGCTTTCCAACTTTATACGATTCTCAGAGATTACACCTATTCCTCCAGTAAGTAGGAACGGGCTTATTTAATATATAAATGCTTTGTAGAGATGAGATATGGGAAAGGGAGAAATTAAAGGTGACATGAGATTTTGTGTCTGAGTAAATGGAAATAGGAAATCTTCATTGGCAGAGAGATTTTCTGTATACATATTCTATCAATTAGAGAGAGAAAAAGTGTTGATGTCTCTAACTATAATTATGGACAGATATATTTCTCCTTTTAGTTGTAGCAAATGTTGCTTTGTATATTTTAAAGCTCTGTGATTCATGCATACGTGTTCAGAGTGTTTAAGTTTCTTGGAGAGCTGACCCCTTAAAGCTGCATAATATCCCTTTTTAGTTCTGGTAAGTTCCTTGTTCTAAAGTCTATTGTGTCTGAATTAAGATAGCGGTTTTAGTTCTTTTGTTAAAAAAAATTGTGTGGTCATGTTAGATCGTTTCTATCAGTTTTCTTTTAACCTATTCATGCCTTTATTTTTAAAATGAGTTGCAGACCGCCTAACGTTGGGTATTCCTCTTTCCTCTTTCATCTCACTCGACCAGCTCTGCATTTTCATTGGGCCTAATAGATTGTTTAACATCATTATTGATAAGGTTGGATAAAAATACCAGTTGGATAGCTGTCTCCTGTTTTTTTCTATCTGTTCTTTGTTTCTTTTTCCTTGTCTGCCATGTTTGGTTAATAAGACTCTTAAAAATTCAATTTTATGTAGACTATTGATTTATTTTTAGCTTTAAATATTTTAAAGGTTTATTAATAAATAAGACTAGGGATTATGGTCTATATCTTTATAGACAATAAGAATCTACAAATAATGTTATACTACTTCCTATGCAGTGGTAAGGGCCTTACATTAGTAAATTCCCAATGCCTATCTCCATCCTACATACATTTTTTGTTATGTGTTTTATTTTCCTTTGTGCTACAAGTACACAGTACATCTTCTGTTTTAAATAGTTTCCTTTTAGGACAGTTAACGTGAACAGAATATGTTTTATTTTTATTTACCTCATTTCCATATTTTTGTGTGAATCCTAGTTTCTGTCAAGTGTTTGTTAATACATCTGCCCGAGAGTCTCCCTCAACGTTTCTTTCAGGGCAAATCTATTGGCAATTAATTCTCCGTTTTTGTCTATCTGAAAATCATCATGTCTCCTTCAATTTTGGAGGATATTTCCCTGAGTTGCTAATGAACACTCTGGAGCAGGAGTGCGGAGAAGGCACACGAGCAACTGTCAGTTTTCTGTTATTACGCGAAGGTTCTGATTAGCAAACAGTAATCATGTTGTATTGAGCATTGCTAATCCAAGGATTAGTAAATATCGTCTCAGTTAGCAAATTAAAATGGTTGAGTTAATGAGAATTAGGCAGCTACTTTTAATGACTTGAACTTAGGTGTAAGTAAGCCCATAGAAACATAAAACCTCATCCCTTATGTCAATGATCTTGGAGCAATGGTAGGAGGGAGGGGTAAGAGAAATGTTGGACAAGAATTGATTCCTGGTCTGGGGAGACTGCTGTGGTATCATAGCCTGCCTGCTTTTTATAACATATTTATCGAGCTATGACTGAACTCCTTGGCTTCTGCCTCTGTCCAAACAACCAACGACGGGAACCTAATAGTGATTAAGCCATGGTCCAAAAGGTGCCACTATCCACGGCCAGTCACAGTCATTAGAAAATTAAACACTCATCCTGGTTTTAAGGAGGGGAATCTGGAGGGACACCACTCTTTATTCTACTAATTCATCTAAAAATAAGCATTTGTTGTTGTCGTTGAGAGGAAAATACTGATTCATGATTTTCCATGTGTGAAGGGTAAGAAAACTTGGAGTAAGGTCTGTTACCTGGTCTTAAATCACTCTCGCCAATTCAGGGGACAAATGGGAAAAATAAGTTTTATTCCTCAATGAGCAAAGAGAGCTAGGTCGTATTGTAAGTTCTTCCACATGTTTTTAGTGAATTTCCTGTATCTGTGATTACTAGTTTGCTCGCCAAGTAATTTACTCCACGATTTTATTTCATTTTATTATGTTTTTAATGTTTGCTTATTTTTGAGAGAGAGAGAGAGAGAGGGGGGAGGGGCAGAAAGAGGGGGGGGGACAGAATTTCTGAAGCACACGCTGCCCTGACAGCAGAGAGCCCGATGCAGGGGTCAAACTCACCAACTGCGAGACCATGACCTGAGCTGAAGTCAGACGCTTACCCACCTGAGCCACCCCGGTGCTCCTTCCTCCATGATTTTTAAAAAGTCAGATCACTGCAAAGTAGCAGTTTCCAAAGTTACTGGAACAGCAGTAACAGCCGACGGGAAGAACAGCGGCTTGCACGGATACAGAAAAGGCAATTCAGTAGCTACGTTTGTAAAAGAAAGAGAAGACAAACAAAATGGCACCAGTGTGTGTGTGCTTGTGTGTGATTTTAGAGGATTTCAAAGAAAATTAAAAGGCCCACTTCCCCCTGACTTTCTACTGCCTTAAAGTCTCTCATACACAAAGTACTGGGGGCACCTACCTGTGCCGCACGTCCTTATGTTACCATGTTGCTACAGTCTCTCTCTCTCTCTCTCTCTCTCTCTCTCTCTGTCCTTGTTCTCCAGCGTTCTCCTCTCCTGGTGACTGACAGTCTGTCTCTTCCCTCACACCTTGTGTTCCTCACTCTACCTTTGGCTCCCACTGGCCTGCTGACTAGGCAGACAACCCTCTGGGTGGTTGAATCCTCCTCCTTAGCTCAAGGAAACACAAACAAAGCCAGATGTTGTAACCGTGAACTTTCTGTTGAGACACAGCTTGTCAGTTTTTGTGAAAGCATTTTCTGTCAAAAGTCTGTCGTAGGCTTTTGCAAGAGAAAAGAAAAGAGAATTTTGAAAACCGCAAAAACCAGGCTTGCATGATTGACGCCAGGCTCAAAGACAGGAACCCACACGACCTTGGTAATGAGACAACTATAATGACGTAATGTGTTTGCTTGTCTGGTTAATACCCTAGGAAACTGCAGCTTAGCGCCGTTAGGTAAGTAAACTGACCCCGTGTATGCATTTATGAAAGAGCAGAACCCAAATTCGGTGCCTTCAGGAACATCAAGCCTCCGTCCTTTCCTCTACAAAGCAGACTTTGGCCAGTGCTAGAGCACAGAGGTAGCTTTTCCAGACTGTGAAATGTCCCGTGTATCTTGGCCATCTAGGAAACCTGTTTGGGAAAGACACTTTATGCGAAAAATCATAAGTATAATCTTAAATTTGGAATTTAAGCGGTATATGGAATTATATCACCAGTTTAAATATTATGGGAAATAATTTTCAAAAATGAATAAACAGAATCCAGAATCAGGCCTATAAATACAGAGAACAAACTGATGGTTGCCGGAGGGGAAGGGGTTGGAGGGATGGTCAAAATGGGTGAAGGTTGAGTGGGCGGTACAGCTTTCTAAGTTGTGGACTGAGTAAGTCGTGCGGATGAAAGGTACAGCACAGAGAGTATAGTCCATGATATTCGCCATATGGTGACAGATGGTGTCTACACTTGTGGTGAGCACAGCATAATGTACACAGAAGTTGAATCACTGTCGTACATCTGAAACTAACGTAACATTTTGTGTCAGCTTAGCCAAACAAAACATTTTAAAAAATATTTTCAAAACAAGAGAAAACTAAAATTATTACATTTTATATTATTTATTTTTTAATGTGCATTTATTTTTGAGACGGGGGAGAGAGAGAGCGAGCGAGCGTGCAAGCAGGGAAGGGCAGAGAGCGGGAGAGAAGACCCAAAGTGGGCTATACGCCGACAGCAGCGAGCGCCATGTGGGGCTGCAACTCGCAAACCCTAAGACCATGACCTGAGCTGAAGTCGGACACTCAGCCAACGGAGCCACCCAGGTGCCCCTAAAATTACTACATTTTAAGTGTGTCAGTCTTTTATTATGGAAGCATAAAGTAGAGTGGGATTTATCCATAGTTAGATAATAATACTTTTTCTTCCATAAAATATACCAATGAATTCTAAGGAAAAATAAATCAGATGATTATATCCCTAGGTGCTGAAAAGCATTTGAAAAAATTCAGTATTGGTGATTTAAAAAAATCCATCAACTGTATGTATTTACTTATCTATTTCAGATCATTTTTAAAAATTTTTTTCTTAATTTTTTTTAACGTTTATTTATTTTTGAGACAGAGAGAGACAGAGCACGAATGGGGGAGGGTCAGAGAGAGGGAGACACACAGAATCTGAAACGGGCTCCAGGCTCTGAGCGGTCAGCACACAGCCTGACGCGGGGCTCAAACCCACGGACCGCGAAATCATGACCTGAGTCGAAGTCAGACGCTTAACCGACTGAGCCATCCAGGCGCCCCTCAGATCGTTTTTAATGGGGAAAATATCTGTCATTCACTTTCAAGTTAAGAAAAATGCCCTCTGTCTCTGTCAAAACTACTAACAATTCAACTGGAAGTATTAACACTTAGTTGAACACAGAAGTAAAATGAAACATTATAAAAGGTAAGAAATAGAAAAAAATTGCTAGTGATAGTCATTTATGTAGAAAACCCTAGAGAGTAGGAGATTTATCTTAAAGGCAGTACAAAGAATAATTGGATGGCACACAGTGACATGCGAAATTTATGAATAGGTAGCAACTGATTTCACATTACTACCAACCTGATGGAAAAATATCACTGATGATAAGACATGTTTACAACAGCAAAACAAAGTTAGATAATGTGGGAATAGGCTAACGACATGCATGCCCTATGTAAGCAAATGTAAAATTTTAAATTGGACATAAAGGGAAAAGCAAACCAAGATTTGGTAATAAAGTTACTCAACATCATTAAGACATTGGGTGTCCCTGGTCTAATTCATAAATTTACGTGAAATCGGGAAAACTTCTCAAAGTGATTCAGTCGGTGGTCTTTTCAGCAAGTGGTGCTTGGGACGCGTAAATATCCACAGAGAAAGAAAAATTAGCTTCGTGCTTTACTTCACATCAAACCCATAACTCTGTTTGTATTTTCTCAATTACTGTGCAATTGTTTTCATACGATTTAATTTTACATCTCTTGTAGAACATACATTATAATACTTGTTTATATAGCCATACTTCAAAGAAATATAAATAATAAACATAAAATTTAACCACAGATGTAACCAAACTTTAACCAGATGTCACCATAAACCTATAGGTCCCATTTCCGGTGGTTCCCATTCTTTGGGGAAGATTCCTCTTTCCATCTGGTATCATTTTTCTTCTGCCTGAATGACTTCTTCTAAACTTTTTCATAGTGCAGACCTGTCAGGAAAAAAAATCTGTCAGTTTTTTTTTTATGTTTGAAAACGTTTCTGCCTTCATTTTTGAAATGTATATACGAAGAATTGTATGTTGACATTTTTTTTCTTTCATACTTTAGAGATTTTAGTATCCTGTCTCCTCACTTACACTGTTTCCAGTGAGAAATCTGCTATTATTCTTCCGTTTGTTCTGTATAAGTAACATGCCTTTTTTCTCTGCCTGCTTTCAAGACTTTATCACTTTATTTTGAGACATTTGGTACGTTGTGTGGCTGGTGTAGTTTTCTTCATAGTTCTTACGTTTGGAGTCCATTCAGATTTTTGGATCTGTGAGGTCACAGTTTGCATCAATTTTGAAAATGTTTTGATCGCTCTTGCTTCAAATGCTTTTTGTTGCCTTTCTTTTCTTTCCCTGCTGCCTGAAAATTCTCGAAAATTCGCGAACTGGGCAACAATAGAGCCAACCTCATTTGTTTCCTGTCTGTTGGGGATTAGTGTCATTCATTGCCTGATGTCCTCTGTCTTGAAAGCCACCATTTCATATATTTTCGTCTGGTTTTGTTGCTGTTGTTGATAGGAGGCTAAATTTGATTTCTGTTACTACACATTGGCTGGAAGTAGAGTCTCAAAGTTGTAAGACATTCCCGAGAAAATGCAACTCATTTGTTTTACATGTGGCCTATGTAGAAAATTAACTAATGCCTATTTTTATTTTTATTTAAAAAACATTTTCAGTGTTCATTTTGTTTTGAAACAGACAGAGCTTGAGTGCGGGAGGGGCAGAGTGAGAGGGAGACACAGAATCCGAAGCGGGCTCCAGGCTCTGAGCTGTCAGCACAGAGCTCATGGTGGGGCTCGAACCCACGGACTGGGAGATCATGACCTGAGCCGAAGTTGGGCTTAACCGACTGAGGCACCTAGGTGCCCCAACTAATGCATATTCTTTACGTTTCCCTTTAAAGTCAGAATATATTAATTTTTAGTAATTACATTTTTCCTAGTTAGGTTAAAATATGCTTTCAAAGAAAACTTATATTGATTTAGCATGTGATATATAGTTGATGTTATAAGAAAAGAAAACTAAAATATGAATATTCCTTTTATACTAATATTTTTAAGTGTAGAAGTGATAATTTTGAAATTTGTTCTTATTTAAATAAACACATCAGGGGCTTCTGGGTGGCTCAGTCAGTCGAGCATCCGACTTCGGCTCAGGTCATGAAATCGCAGTTGACGGGTTCAAGCCCCACGTCTGGCTCTGTGCTGACAGCTCGGAGCCTGGAGCCTGCTTCGGATTCTGTCTCCCTCTCTCTCTCTGCCCCTCCCCCACTCACACTCTGTCTCTTTCTCTCTCTCAAAAACAAAAAGTAAACATTAAAAAAATTAAATACACATATCATATGCACTTTAAATGAATGCTGGTTACAATTTCACACAGCAATGATAAATGTAGGGCATGCAGCTGATACATAGACATGGACATTTTGCCAGCAAAATACATCTGTCTTTTCAAAAGTAGCCCTGCACCAATGGGACACAGAGTAAATCACCATATTTGTGTGATACGCGCTATTCTAATTCCCAGCTTGTTCGTCCACATTAATTCTGTAGTCCTTTCAAGGTTTCCAATATGTAAACGGTCCCTGACATGCTGGTGAAAATGTATCCGGAGATCAGCCTATCTGTGCTTACTTGAAGATGCACCTGTCATCATCACTCCTCCGATTCCAACATGAAGTACTGTTTTCATCAATTCCTTTAGCAGACGTCCACTGACGTAGTTGGAAGAAACAATCCTTTGCTGTTACCGTGTGCCGCTCATTTTCAGGTGAAGCAAACAAAACCTACTGTCCCTATTTCTGTACAGAGAAATAACACTCGATGTCTCTAAGGAGTTGCCGATAAACAGAAAATATAGCCAGTTTACTCTTACACAAGTTTTGAAATGGTGTCAGAACCAAGTATATTTGAAAACTGATTCGCTCCCTACAAGAAAAGGATTTTTGTTAGTCCAGATGATTATCACAACTGTGGTAAGCTAAGACTGAGGGCTCACACCGTGGCTGTTACTTACAGGTTTTGCATATATTAACTGATTGACACTTCAGAAAATTCTATTATTGTTAGCTCCATGTTATGGGAGTAACAACTGAGGCACAGACTGGTTATGACACATCATCGATCGCGCCTAGATGTGTGAAGCCAGGATTAAAAACCAGAAACATGACACAGAGCGGAACTGTTTCTCTACTCTCGCCCTTACCTTTTATGTATCCCTACCTTAGAAAATCAATAAATGAGTTTTGCTTGACAAGTCAGAATCATCAATAACATAACTCTTATCCACTCCCTGATTCTAATTACTGTATTTTTGGAACTTCAACATGTATCTTTTAATCCAGAAATCTTTCCTAAAATACCTCCAGCGTCTCCAACTCATCTTCACCATCATCATGAAAGCTTTACTATTTTCACCCGCCGATGATTTGTCCTAATTTTTATATGCAGGTTGCAACTCTTCCAATGAGTATCTATATTTGCAATTTCTAATTCCTGCCAGTTTTTATTTCCACTTTTACGTGAACTTTCCATTAAACTTACCATGGAGTTGCTGGTGTAATACCAAAACAGTTTTTTCCAGAACCATTTGATAGTGACTTGCTGATAGGAGGCACTATCTCCTCTACATAGTTTAATGTGTATTTCATACAAAGCAGGATATTTTTATGCATAACCACAAAATCAGGAAATTTACCGTGGTGCGTTATTACCCTCTAATTTTCAGATGCCGTTCAATTTCTACCAATAGTTTTGTTTTATTTTTATTTTTTAAAAATTGTTTAAGTGTTTATTTTCGAGAGAGAGAGAGAGAGAGAGACAGACAGACAGACAGACACAGAATCCAAAGCAGTCTCCAGGCTCTGAGCTGTCAGCACAGACCCCAATGCGGGGCTCAAACCCATGAACTGTGAGATCATGACCTGAGCCAAAGCCAGATGCTTAACTGATGGAGCCATGCGCTCCAAGTAGTTTGTTTGTTTGTTTAAATGCTTATTTGAGAGAGAGAGAGAGAGAGAGAGAGGGAGAGAATCCCAAGCAGGCTCCATGCTGTAAGCACGGAGCCTGCCATGGGGCTTGAACTCATGAACTGTGAGCTCATGACCTGAGCTGAAATCAAGAGTCAGATGTTCAACTGAGTGAGCCACCCGGGCGCCCCTCTACCAGTAGTTTCAAAGTGCCCTTATAGGAAAAGTGTTTAATTCAGAATTGCAAATATTGCTCAGTGTTCCTGTCTCTAGTTTTCTCCAATCTGGATCAGTTGTTCATTCTTTCTTTAATATTGGTAACCTGGGTGCTTGTGAATGAATAGGGGAATTATCTTATAGAATGTTTTTCAGCATGTGCTTGTGTGATGTTTCTCCTGGTCAGTTGCAAATTGTATTTCTTCAAGTTGGCTACTTCCGCTGTGAAAGTGATACTGGTTTTTTTTTAAATTTTTTTTTTTAACGTTTATTTATTTTTGAGACAGAGAGAGACAGAGCATGAATGGGGGAGGGGCAGAGAGAGAGGGAGACACAGAATCGGAAGCAGGCTCCAGGCTCTGAGCCATCAGCCCAGAGCCCAACGCGGGGCTCGAACTCACGGACCGTGAGATCATGACTTGAGCTGAAGTCGGACGCTCAACCGACTGAGCCACCCAGGCGCCCCAGTGATACTGTTTTTATCATTACATCCTATCAAGATGCACATGAATTTGATCTTTCCCCTTACTGGTTACACTAACTATCCTTTGTCAGAGATCTCAGCTGTCAGACTTTTTACTTGTCAGTCAGTAAGTATTTTGTGGAAAACTACACTGAGACTATGTAAGTATCTTGTCTCTTACAAATGTTCAATATATTCAACTCAATACAGTCACATTAACCCAATTCTTCCTATTTAAAAAAAGGGGGGGTTGTGATTTGTTACTATCATTATTTTTAACCTCAAATTGTCCCAGATCAGCCAATGAGAGCATGTTCAATTTGGCTTCTGTGTCCTTTTAACCTGTTCCTTTCCTTCTTTGAGTGATACTTTTCCTGTTCCAGGTTCCTCTAGTCCTTCAACTGGCCTGGAATCCTATTTCTTCAAGGTATCTGTTTGCTTTTCAGTACAAAGTAATGTTAGGAAACCAAGATCCAGGTGCCAGTTTTGCTTATTGCTATAGGGGTGTTTCTACCTGAGCCCTCTTAGCAGACAGAACTGGTGTGGGGGTGGGGGGGAAGGGGGCGTGTGCACACACATACCTTTCTATGCCTATTTATTTCTCTATTATCTATTGCTATAAAATGAAAACCATGAGTTCACACTAATACCTCCCATTTCAATCTAATACCAGGGTTTATTCTAGTGTTGCTTGTTACTCCTTTTTCTGATAGAAACCTGGTTCCCACGAACATTGAAGTATTTTTTAGGGGGTGCCTGGGTGTTCAGTTGGTTAAACATCTGACTCTTGATTTCAGTTCAGGTCATGACCTCATGGTCTGAGATTGAGCCCCGCATCAGATTCTGAGTATGGAGCCTACTTGAGATACTCTCTCTCTCTCTCTCTGTCTCTCTCTGTCTCACTCTCTCTGTCTCTGTCTCTCTGTCTGTCTCTCTCTCACACACACACACAAATATAATTTTAGCAGTCTCCTTGTATGTGTCATATCTCTCATAACCATCATTATCTCTTCCCCTGCATACATGCCCTCCTCATGACATATGACTTTAGGCTGCCTGGACTATTTCTACTGTCACACATGTAAACGTTTTTGTCATCCACCCTGAGGCTGGCACTCAATGCTTGATGCCTTTTCTCAAGAATGCCCTCCAAACACTACATGTGCTTCCATGCCCTTCTCCCTTCTCCATCTGATCGGGATCGACCACCCTGCTCTGAGCCATTGTAACCGTCTTCCCACCAGTGGAGATACCTTGTCAAGACCCTCCTGATGACTTCAGGTTTGAATTGTTCAGGAAGGGAAGGGGAAACCTCTCTTTATTTCTTAAATCCAAATCCATAATATTTCACTCATAGGATTCCACCAAAACATGCTTTGCCAGGGGAACAAATGACTTCCACCTGCTAAATCCAACTGTCAGAGTCCAATCCTTTTCTAGTTGGATATATTAGCAGCATTCCTTTCTCTTTCATACACATTCCATAGTCAACTTCTAGGATATCACACTCTTGTGGTTCTTTTCCTGTTATTCCATTTGAGACTTATTCACTGGATCTTCCTCTCTTCCCTGACCTCTTCATGTTGAGGTGCCTAGTATTCAGACCTCGGTTCTATTCACATTTTGTCCACTTCCTTGGTAATGTCATCAGCCTTGTCATCCATGTGCATATAACCCAGAAATTTCTATCTCCAGTTCAGATTTCTCTGGACCTCTATGCATTGACATTCAAGTACCTATTCAGTTTTTCTAATTCCATGTCGGATAGATCTTTGCAACTTCATGTGCCCCACGCTGATATTCTAACTCCAAGTGGATTTTACTTGCAGACATTTCATACTCAATTAAGGCAATTCCATGCATTCATTCGGAGGTGCTCAAAAACCTTGCACTCATAGGCACTCTTTCTAATGCCTAACACATCACATCCAGTCTAGAATATATTTCCGATTCAACCTACTAAATGGGGCAGAATCTAAACATTTCATGTTGTGTCCACTGTTAACACCCTGGTCCAAAGAGACCATCATCTCCCCTGAATTTCTGCAGAAGCCTCCTAAGTGGGCCCCCCCCCCGCTTTTAGAATTGCTTCTCTATGTTGGTTTTTAACATGGCAGAGTAATCCTTTGAAGTCAAAAGCTAAACATTCTCTAGTCAAAACCTATAACAGTTCCCCATTGAATTTCAAATGAATTCCTACGTATCTACCATTGCTTACCAGATCCCACAAGATCTGGCTTCATTGCTACTATTAAGACAGATTACTTCATACACCACACTCATTTTGCTCCAGCCACCCAAGCCTCCTTGCTGTCCCTAAAAACACACCAGGCACGTGCTGACCTTGGGGACTTTGAACTTGTGTTCTTTGCAGTATGCCCTTGTTGCTCTTTCTTTCTGGAATACCATTTCAGCAGACATTTTCACAGCTAAGCCCCTCACTTCCTATCAGTGGTCAATGTCACCTTGTCAACGAGACCTGCTTTAATCCACCTTCCGACAATTTTAATCTGTACATGAAGATTGTAACCGTTAGTGTGGTCCGCTCACCTTTCCCTGATCTCCTTTGATAGAAACATACTCATTGGCCTTCGCCTCCCTCTAGTAGCCTATAGAGTTGCTTTTATGTGACGTGTTTGAAAATGAAACATTCACACTGAAAACCCCTATCTTGTAATTCGATAAATAACTTTCTACATCACCTTCCTACCGCCTAGACTCCAGGGCAATTTCTTCCTACTTCCATGTCTAATCTAGCAATATTGCGTAATGTCTAATCTAGCAATATTGCGTAATATCTAATTTTCCAAACCTAACAACTATTTATCTTTACAATTTTGCTAAGGCTCAAACTTTTGCACAGAGCTCTCTCCTACGTTTCTTCTCCCAGATATATTACTCAGCACAAATTAATCTACGTAAATTAATCAATTGGCACAAATGAATTAAGCGGCACACATTCTGAATTTTGGTTGTTCATCCATTCTTGCCCATGAAATACTGTTTTATAGTTAGTTCAAATATCTAATGTTTCTATTAAAAATACATTAATTATTCATATAGTTACATTTCTTTTATTTACTCTAATATATGCTAGACTTTTTAGTAGGAATCAGCACCAGGAACAAATTTAGCTCAATATTCAGCTTCAATTCTTATAATAACTTGTTAAATTTGTCAGAGACCATTATAATATTGTGAAACTTTGAGGCAGTTTTATTAAAAATGGAAAAAATTGTACTTCCATAGCTACATATGTGTTATTGACATGGATATAAATAATCACCTAAATGAATATACTTAGGGGTTTGTAGTTTTGCTGTGCCTACTAGTAATTCACATTTTCAATGATAACTGAGTTTTGCCTTTTTGATAAAAAAGTAATCAAACACTGAAAAACTTACACTAACATAGTAAACTAATAATATTTGCCTGATGTGTAATAAAAAAATAGGGAAATTTTCTTTAAGACTCCTCAATCATTATAAATTTCACTCATTCATTATCACATGATTATTTAAGACCTGCTTTTTTTATTATTTTAAGTAGGCTTCAGGCCCAGCATGGAGCCCAGTGCAAGGCTTGAAATCATGACTCTGAGATCAAGACCTGAGCTGAGATCTAGAGTCAAACACTTAACTGACTGAGCCACCCAGTCAGCTCCATTTAGCATCTTCTATCCACCAGACATAGTTCCAGAGTCTGGAAATGCATTAGAAATAAATAACACTGGCATTCATGTTCCTTACAGCATATTCTAGAATATCAAGGATAAAAGTCATTATATTTGATGAACTAAAAACTTACCAACGTAGGGGCACCTGGGTGGCTCGGTCATTTAAGTGTCTGACTCGCGCTCGGGTCATGATCTCACAGTTCCCAGGTTCGAGCCCTGCATCGGGCTCTATGCTGACAGCTCAGAGCCTGGAGCCTGCATAGGGTTCTGTGTTTCCCTTTCTCTCTCTCTGCCCCTCTCCCGCTTGTGTGCACTTGCTCTCTCTCTCTCTCTCTCTCAAAAATAAATGAATAAACATTAAAAAATTATATTGTAAAAATTTACCAATATAATACAGATGCACTTGAAAAGTATCAGAGAAGATTATTGGAAAGAGGTTTGAACAAATGATTAACGATAGATCCACTCAGGAGTTTGATACTCTGCCAATACAACTTGGTTTTAGTTTTTCTCCCATAAAACAATGTATGTAATTGGGCATAAAGACAGATGCACCATTAAACTCTTCTATTCATCTTCACCATTTTGTGGTCATGCTTAGTTTGGCTGAAAGAAATAGGGAATCGTTTTACATTTACTTTCTTTTATCCTTACCCTGAGAGGGCCCACCTAGTTTATGAAAGTAAAACCACGCTCTTTTTCAACTTCTGTTTGCATGGGCATTTCCCATTTCCACCGCGAATCATTCCAGAATAAGATATGGGTGCCATTACCTCATAGGTTTTGCTTATAATTTATGAAGCAGGCAAGATTTTGTTTGATTTCCCTAAGCTTCACTGAACCTGTAGGCTTGAGAACAACATTTATTTTGACTGGAAAGCTGAATAAACACAATTTTACAGTTTTAACGGGGAACGTTTATCAAATCTATCAAGTTAAAATAGTGGGATAATTCCACAGAATATTTATGTGTTTTCTTCTTTCTTTTAATGTTAAGTGTGTCAATAATATTTCACAGTATGGATTGGGCTACAGACGCTAGACTACACAGAATAAAATATGATTATGCATAGATTCTGAGATATTCCTTTTTTTTAGTCTGTACTACATATTAAGTAGCACGTTTATGTTTCTAGCCTCCACTGAATTTACTTGGCTAATTTGATTTTGGCCTGTCATCTTGAATGTTATAACTTATAGTTTGATCAAATAGATCAGAGAACTAATTTAAGAGATAAGAATGTAGGGAAAGTTCTGTCATGACTTGATTGTTCTTGAGTCAAAGTTGTAGTGTTTTCAGAGAATGTTTCTGTGACTTCAAAACTGTTCTAGAACTTCCTTGTATAAAATTCTCAAAATATGTACCATTTACATAGAGTATGCTCTGATAATATGAAAATATATTGCAAGTAGATTTCAACCAACTCTTTAAAATGTAGACAGTCTAGGGCACCTGGGTGGCGCAGTTAGTTAAGGGTCTGACTTTGGCTCAGGTCAGGATCTCATGGTTCGTGGGTTCAAGCCCCATGTCGGGCTCTGTGCTGACAGCTCAGAGCCTGGAGCCCGCTTCCAATTCTATGTCACTCTCTCTGCCCCTCCCCCGCTCATACTCTGTCTCTCAAAAATAAATAAATGTTAAAATAAAAAAAATAAATAAAACGTAGACAGTCCATGAGAGTAGGTCATAATTCTTACCCTGGAACATTAGCTTCTTTGACATGAATAAAATGCAATGACTATTTTTTTTCTGATAAGACAGAAACACATAGTAATACATGCAACAGTTTTTAGTGTCTGCTTCTTTTTTAATTGTTGTGTTTTTCTTTTTTAACTTTTGTATCCTGCCCCAAGTGAGTTGATTTTTGGATACAGGATATAGTGAATTAGTTTGGGCACCGGATAAAATTTGTTATAGGTGGAATTATTAACATATTCAGAAACTGATGAAAATTCATCTCAGATTTAAAACTGTACTTAATATCGATAAAAGCAAATAATAGGAGCTATAATTAAGTTTTAGTTTGGGACACTATATGGATCCAGTGGCACTGAAAAGATGAGCAAGGATTATGTAAATGTGAGCCAAGTTGAAGAAATAGGCTAGGGGCTGGTCATGGAATTAGCTGGGCTTGAGATCTCAGAATATGGGTTAGGACATGGTCAAGAGTATGGAGACACATCAATGCATGACATTAATCATAGATCCACATTTTCATTAATCACATAGGACCTCCTCTGTGCTAAGTACTCTTCTTGGAACTGGCACCCTGAGGTGAAATGTGTGAAGAAGAGTGGCTATCAAGACAATGACATTTTATGGACTAGGGAGTTTTCACCTCCTGGAAGAGGGTAATAACCATGGCACATGTCAGAATCGGACCATATCAAGCCTCATGATAAAAACAAAGTTAGACACTAGTAAATGATAGCGCACATTTTGAAAATGAAACTAAAATAGAATAAACAAATGAAAAAATATCTTTTTTTCAGAATGTTTATTGATTTAATAAGTTTTCTTTCATTTGCTTGGGGTAAAAAGCTTAGTTCATATTTTTATTCCTCCTTCATCTCCTGGGAAGTCTGAATTAATAGCTTCTATTGACTCTCTCTCTTTAATATCTCTATATTCAGTTTAGTTTTTCAATTAAATGCAACCACACCGTCTTCCTGCCTCCAATCTTGTCCATTCTGTTTGATTCCATAAATTGGAGCCAGGCTGTTTCAAACACACATAGCTGATCCGAAAAGACAAGTCACAAACTTAGAGAAAGTTTTGGCTGAAGGCAAATTTGAAAAAAGGGTTTGCATCCAGAATGTATAAGGTCCCCTAAAAACTCACTAACAAGAGGGGCGGCACCTGGGTGGCTCAGTCAGTTAAGCTTCTGACTTGGGCTCTGGTCACGATGTCACCGCTCATAGGTTGGAGCCCTGCATCAGGCTCTGCACTGACAGCACAGAACCTGCTTGGGACCCTCTATCTCCCTCTCCCTGTGTCCCTCCCCCACTCGTGCTCTCTCTCTTTCTCTCAAAAATAAAGTAAATAAAACATTAAAAAAACAAAGTCAGTAACAGGAAATGCAAAGAACCCCATAAAGTATGCAAAAGTGTGGAGATACTTCAGCAAAACCCTGTGTGGATGGCATATAATAGCATCCACATTAATAATGGTAATATCGCAACTATACATGGAGGGAAAATGATAACAAAATATAGCTGCTCGATATCATTAGTCATTAGGAAAATGCAAATTAAAACCGCAATAAAATACCTCTACATACCTATTAGAAGACCTAGTACCTAAAATCAAAAACACACCCGAACAGCACGGATGCAGGGCAACTGGAACTCTCATATACTGCTGGTGCAGATGCAAACTGGCACAGCCACGTCGGGAAATATTTTGGCAGTTGCTAGTAAAAATAAATATATAACCAACCTATGACCCAGCCATATCAATCTATTTTAATAAAGAGACATGAAAATTTGTGTCCCCATACATGTTTATAGTTATGTCTGGTCTACCACAAAAACTGGAAACAAGCTCATGGTATATCAATACACTGGAGAACGACTTGGAAGAAAAAAGAAACAGACCAGTGAGAATACACACGGCAGCATGAATGAATTTCAAATGCGTCAGGCTGAGTGAAAGCAACCTGATTAAATAGGCTACATAGTGTACGAATCCATTAACAAGACATCTTGGAAAAGGCAGAATTCTAGTGACAGCAAATGGGTCACTGGCTACTAAGACCCGGGGATGGAAGAGAGTACGAGGGACTTCCTGGGTGATGGAATTCTTGAGGATTGTGGCTGGGGGTATGTCTGACTCTATTTGTCCAAGCTCATAAAAATGTACAGTAAAGGGTAAAATGTGGTATTATGGAAGTTATATCTCAATAAACTTGGCTCTTAAATAATGTGGTTATTCCACTCTTTAAAATCCTAAATGATTCTACATTGCCCAAAGAATGAAATTCATATTCCACCATATAACATACGTCTTTTATTATTTCCTCTGATTAGTTTTTCTAAGCTTGCCTTCTTCATTTATTAACCAAATCCCGCATTCAGCTCAACTTAAATAGCCAGTTTCCACACCAAGCATTCACACTCCACTTTTTACGTGAGCCATGGGGTTTAAATTTATATGCTACATCTCTGATGTGCAGAACTGCAATTTTCTTAGGTTTTTTTTTTTTTTCCCCCTATGATTGCAATCAACTCGCTCCTAAATTCTTATTTCCACTCAACGGAGGAAAATAGAATCTGGCCTCTTTAAGGAAACTCTATGCCATTCCAGTTAAAACAGTCTCTTAAGGTTAATTTCTCAATCAGTATTGCATTTAAGCTTAGTCAATTTAAAATTTAAGCTTCCTATCAGGGATAGTGTCCCCTCTTAATAGACTTTTTTTTTATTCCTCTGTCTGAGCTGCAGGGGAAATGTTTATAACCTTGTGGCATTAGAAGGGGGTATAGAGTTCTGAATTGTCACCAAGGGCCAGTGGTGGCCTCTCTAATGTATCTTGATAAATTTATTTTAATCTCTGGTTCATCTTCTGTCCCATCTGCTGGTGCTGTGTCTTGCTGTGTCTGTTGACAATAGGCATATATTGCTGTTGTCCTGTCCACAGCATTAGCTATGACATCCAGTTGCATGGTCCACAAACTGTGTCCAGACTTCAGGCATCTTCTTGATAATTCAACAACATAATCGGTGTTTTCCACTGAGTCATGACTTACAGGGGAAAAAAAAAAACACGTTCAATATTCTGAGGATTGAATTTTACTGTTTGAGTTAATATTTAGAATAAAGAATGCATTTTAACCTTTGAATGCTTAGGTCTTGTAATCTAAAAATCTAGTTTTTAAAACTTTTTTTTTAATTTCCAAGCAGAAACAAAAAAAGAAGTTTCCTTTTTATTCCAATCCTAAAGAATTTGATCTTCCCCAATAAAAGAATTGTTTCTGGATGAGAAAAAAAAAGAAAACAAATAAAAAGCAAGTAAACAATTATCTTGCCATATATTCTGTATCATGTGCCTTATAAATGTTCCACCCCTTTCCTGAGCAATCTCTACTCTTCCTTTGGGAGGTTCTTAAAGTAATACTTATAAAAATACTCTGATCTCTAAAGATTGTGTTAGTTACTATGCCTCTGTTTTCCCTTCTATAAATATTTTCCATTGCCAGTAATTATCACATTTATTGTAAACTCTTTAATTAAAATTATATTTATGATTTATTTTTGAATTTATGAGGCATTTAGAAGTGTTTTTATTTTATAATTCAGTGTTCTCTTTCAAATTCATCTCTAATTTTATTGCATTTTATTCAGAGAACATAGTCTGACAATACAGATAAGTTGATGTTGTGAAATGTTGATAATTGCTTGATGACCTAATATATGTGTTAATATTTTTAGACATTTTATATATTCATTAAAAAATATAATCTTTGCATATTGAGTTTTATATATTGCTCAGAAGCAATATAAAAAATTATGTGAAAACCAATGCTGTGTTGGTCCAAACAACCAGAATATAACTTGAATCAGTCAGAACAGCGAGGGGCATGTACATTTTACCCAGTGATGTAAATTTCAGGGCAGCTGAAATTAGCCCTGTTTATGGCCAACAGATAAAGCTTGTTTATTGTGTTATTCAAGTCTTACATATCTTCAATATCTTTTTGTATATTTAGCATATAATTATAAGTGAGAGTATTAGTGTTGAAATCTCTCGGTGTGATGGTAGATTTGACAATTCCTCAAAGTATCTGTATCTATTTTTGTTTTACATATTGTGAAGCTTTCTCTTAAATTTTGTGTAATTTTGATATAATTACCTTGTTCTCATGAGATCTTTTAATGAGATTATGGGCTCTTTTATCATCATTTGGTATTCTTCTTTAACTGGAATAACATTTTATCTTTAAGTGTATTTTTTTCTAAAATTTGTCTGTTTTTATAAGTTTATTTATGTATTCTAAGAGATAGAGAGTGAGAGAGAGAGCATGAGCAGGGGAGGGACAGAGAGAGAGAATCCCAAACACGCTTCCCACTGATAGTGCATAGCCTGGTGCAGGGCTTGAACTCATGAACCCTTGAGATCATGAGCTGAACTGAGATCAAGGGTCAGACACTTAACCAACTGAGCCACCCGAGCACCCCTATTTGTCTGTGCTTTATATCTCTTTGCAGAATTTTTTTTTTGGTGTTACTCATTTGTTATTGATCAAAATTTTGTTGAAGTTGTTCTTAAATTATAGACATCTAACATCTTACCATCATATCTGTCCAGTTGCTCAAGTCCTGTTTTTATTGATATCATTCTTACCCATTATTTTTGAATTGTTCTTAGTTTTTACTTTTTACAATAATGTGATAGAGATAATAAGAATTAGATAGGACCTTTTAACAGACTTTGTAGCTGATACTCGTTGGCGTAGAGAACATATATATTATACGTATATTTATATATCAAAGTATATGCCTATTTTATCCATTTTAGTATATTTTTGTTTAACATAGTGCTCCCAGATGATATTTTTATAAATTATTATTTTTTTCTTTTATAAAATTTTATATTAAATGAAGAACATGATAGAGGGAAATCTTGCTTTTTTTCTTTTTACTGTGTTTTAAAAAGTCTTCAGCACTTTACAAATTTTAGTATTAGCATAACACAAATAATATACATATGGTTTAAATATAAAATGTATCAACTTAAATAAACATTTAAAGATATTTTATAGCTGCATGTTCCTCAAATGAACTTCATGCTAATAATAATCTCGATGATTGTTTCGTTTTTTTCTTATACACTTGCATTGCTAAAGCAGTTGAGACCAAAAGGAATTGTCTGAAAGGGCACAATTACTTAAAAGGCATTTGTTGGTGTGTGTGGACCTGTAAATAGAAGGCACAATAGGATCCAACTAAATCAAATAAACTTGTTTCTCAGGGTGAGTCAGCTTGGTCCCCTGAAGAAAAAAGATAAAACAAATTGAGTGTTTCAGTGTCAACAGGGCTATCAACCAGGGTTACAAGCATGTATGTCTAAGACACCTCAAGGTTATAAAACAAATTCCTAAAAGTCCAGGTTTATTGTTTCACCCTGAGTCACTGTAAAACCTTCTGAATCCCATTGGGAACCTTTTATTTCAAAATCAATGTTGGAGTTGTTTGAAGAGAAGAGAACTGCCTCTGAACCAATGCTCAAGCAGTTAGGAAGGATTACAGGTGTTTGAAATAAACTTCTAAGCTTTTCAAAATTTGAAGAATGGACATAACATCTACCTTTTACATGGCATCCACAAAAATACTATCTAGCCTACCTATACATAATTAATACCCATTGTCATGAAGAATTTTTATAAACTTTACAGGAAGCATTTTTACTCGTTCAAAACAGAGATTTAAATTTTTTCAAGTAGATCCCCAAGAGCGGTTTTGATCTAGGCTTCGAAAAAGAGGGAGCTAAATTTCATTTAGAATTTACAGAGTATTTACTGATATTTGTAGTAGGTGGCTGAACAGAGTTGGGGGGGGAAGTAATGTGAAGAATCAAAATATTTATTTAAATCTGCTTACATACACTGGTGTGTGATTTAATGTGAACACATAGACATAATACATGTTTGTTCTTCAGAGATGATCCTCCAGTAAAGATGTTGAGAGTTATTTCTTCTTTTGAGTTTCTTCTTGAGGGCTAAGTAAGGAGGTTATCCATTTACAAATATTCCACAAAAGTGATGGAGTAATGAGCTAAAACCTTTCCCCTAGACTTTGGAGGCCAATTTGCTCACCTGTCTCCTCTTGTCTAACAATGACATGTTGCTGTGTGTTTTGCTGTCACATTGCAGATTCAGAACCATTCTACTTTTTTGAGTTGACACTGAATGCTGACATAGGACTTCCTTGAGCCCATGCTGGAGGAATATTTTCTCTTTATTTTTTTTCTCCTTTGTACAACTGATTTGAAATATTCCATGAAATATTAAATGTTTTAAAATATGCCTAACATGTTAGAAAGATTAACAATAATATAAACACTCATGGACACAATACACAGGGATTTAAAAAAAATTGGGGGGCAGGGAGGGTGGGATTCATGCAACAGGAATTTACTTTCTCACAGTTCTGGAGGCCAGAAGTCTTGAGATCAAGGTGTTAGCAAGATTGGCTTCTGAGGACTGTGAGGGAGAATCTGTTCCAGACCTCTCCTTGGATCTAGCTGGCCATTTTCTCCCTGTGTGTGTTCACATTGTCTTCCATGTTCCATGTATATCTCTGGGTCCCACTTTCCTCCTTCCATTGTGGTCCTTCTCAGTCTATGTCATCCAGGGGGGTGTTTCAGTTCCACACCTGTGTTCTGGGATTTTCATTCTGGTGTTTTGTCTGTGGATAGTTGGTAGTTGATCTTCTGGAGGAGGACTGAAGTCAGAAACAATGTGTGTCACCATCTTGATCGTGTAACTCAACACAGTTTTAAAAATAGAACATAGGGGCACCTGGGTGGCTCGCTTAAGTGACAGACTCTTGATTTCGGCTCAGGTCATGATCTTGTGGTTTGTGAGCTCGAGCCCTGCATTGAGCTCTGTGCGGACAATATGGAGCTTGCATGGGATTCTCTCTCTCTCTCTCTGTCTCCCTCTGCCCCTTCCCCACTTGTGTGTGCACTCTCTCTCTCTCTTTCTCTCAAAATAAACTGTTTAAAAATTTTTTTTTAAATAGAACAAAGCACATGTTCTTTCCCTGTGATTTTCCTTGCTTTTCTTTATGGTATAAACACATACATATGAAAGATTAAAGAATACGATGTTCAGATTTCCCTTAATTTTGAACTTTATATAAATGCAATATGAAATAGCTTTATTTGTTCTTTTCCTTTAAAATTAAACAAATCACAAGATCAATAAAAAAATCATGAGATCCATTAGGTTGACATCTAATTATGTAGTTGAATCCCTTATTACTGCTGTTTTTTTTCCCCCAGCTTGACTGAGGTATAATTGGTAAATAAAAAATTGTATATATTTTAAGGTATACAACTTAATGGTTTAATGTATGTATACTTTGTGCTGTAATCACCACAATCAAGCTAATTAACATGCCCACCACCTCTCATCATTACCCCTTCCTTCTTTCTAGTCTATCTTTTGTGGTGAAATCACTTGAGATTTACCCTTGTGGCAAACTGGTATTTAGAATTCCATTACTTGGACATACTACAATTTATTTTTCTTTTGATGGACCTTAGTTTGCTTTCAGTATATTTTTTTATTATGAATATTCTTATATGTGTTTCTTCTTGCCCACATGCCAATGAATCTTTAGAGTGGAATTGCTAGGCTATGAGATATGTGAAAAGCCAAATTGTTTTTGAAAGTAATTGAATACATGTAAACGTGAATTCCGTTACCTTTTTGATTTTCTTACTTTTTTCCCAATCTGATGCTTTTAATTTTCATTTTCTGATTAAAGTTAAGTTAATCGTCAAATAATTATTGGCAACTTGTGTGTCCTAATCTCTGTTACTCCCAATTTGTTGAAATTTTAGAATTGATTTATAGAAGTCCCTTATTTATTCTGATTATTTTTCCTTTGGTAGTTATATATGTTGTGACTATTTTCTCCTCATGTTTGGTTGTCATTTTCATTTTAACAGAAATTAGTACATTTTGCTTTGTTTTGTTTTCAGATGACCAGTCTTTTTCCCAGTTGCTCTTTTTTTGCTTATATAAAACATTTTATTCCTTTTCTTAAGTTATAAAAATGTTCTCCTGCTTTTCAAATTAGAATTGACTTTTGGAAATGGCCACAGTCTTAAAATTTTTCAAGATTTCCTAAAAACCTTGAAAAATTATATACTGCTTTGAAAGTTTTAATTTGACATGTGTGATAGTTCGACAAATGTAAATAGTTGCAAAAATAGTTTTGGGTATTTGCCACTTTTCGCTTTCAACAGAGAGCTTATGTCATTTTGAAAAAGGTATCCACTGAGGGATGTCTGGGTGGCTCAGTTAGTTAAACATATGAGTCTTGATTTTGGGTCAGATCATGATCTCATGGTCAGGTCATGAAATTGAGCCCTGCATTGGGCTCCATACTGGGTGTAGAGCCTGCTTAAGATTGTCTCCCTCCTGTTCCTCAAAAAATTAATAATAGAACTACCCTACAATCCAGCAATTGCACTACTAGGTATTTATCCAAAGGATACAGGTGTGCTGTTTCAAAGGAGGCACAGGCACCACAATATTTATAGCAGTGCTATCAACAGTATCCAAAGTATGGAAAGAGCCCAAATTTCCATTGACAGATGAATGGATAAAGAAGATGGATATACACACGTACACACACACACAGAAACACACACACACACACACACACACACACACACACACACACAAATGGAATATTACTCAGCAATCAAAAAGAATGGAATCTTGCTATTTGCAGCAAAGTGAATGGAACTAGAATAAATTATGCAAAGTGAAATTAGTCAGAGAAAGACAAATATCATATGACTTCACACATGTGGAATTTAAAATTCAAAACAAATGAACAGAAGGGAAGGGAAGTAAAAATAATAAAAACAGGGAGGGGGACAAAACATAAGAGGCTCTTAAATATAGAGAGCAAACTGAGGGTTGCTGGAGGGGTTGTGGGTGAAGGTATGGGCTAAATGGGCAAGGGGCATTAAAGAGGACACTTGATGGGATGAGCATTGGGTCTTATATGTTGGGGATGAATCTCTAGATTCTACTTCTGAAATCATTATTGCACTACATGCTAAGTGACTTGGGTGTAAATTTTAAAAAATGACAAGAAAAATTCTCTCCTTCCTTCTTCCTCTCTCCCTCCTCCACTTGCTCTCTCTCTCTCTCTCTCTCTCTCTCTCAAAAAATAAAAAAATGAAATTAAACCATTAAAAAGTATCCAGTGAATCAAAATATTATGGCAATTTGATACCCACAATCATCCAGTTAATAAAATTGGCAGTTAGAGCATATTTAACATTCAGATTTTTTTGCCTTGTGTTCAACATTTAATATCTTTTATGATTCAAATTATTCTAATCACCTATCATATAGCTGCCACAAAAATGTAAACATAATTTGAAATATTATTTTGAGAATTTTTGTGTTTCCAAAGGTCTCTATAACTTAAAATTTTTTCAGGATTTTTTCATTACATTTGAGTTAGTATGAGGTATGAGTATAAGAATGAACAAATAAGCATTTTGATATTTATCTGAGTAGTTATTAAAGGTAGCAAGTAAAAAATAAAATCTAAATCTTTTGTGAGACAAAGGCAACTTTTAAATTTTTTCCATTAGTTCATATATGTCTGATTATTACTTATTGTTAGAATGAGAACTTTTCCTAGTTTTCTTTATTATAGATGACAAATTTTGTGTATTTAAATAGAGAGATACAAATGAAAGAAGCTGCTTTAATAGCATTGTTACTCAGTGCTTTAAACTCTTCAAATTATATTGCAAATAACATAGTGGTTTCTCATAAAACCTATTTTTAATGTTATATCAGCTGACAAGCTGATTACTTCCCCCTTCAATTTTACTGATAGCAAGAAATTGGAAATGACCTCACTTTCAAAAAGATTTGTTACCTAGTCATGAAGATCAATCACATACTGTTTCTAGGAATTATACCTAAAAGGCTTTACTAAGACTTTTCAAAAGACCATTAATTATTTCTTATAATTCTTTCTCAACTTAGAGGCAACCTGTCGAACCTGATATACTAAAAGTTTATTAGAAGAAAATAAAAATACAATTGATTTAAATATACCCTTATAAGTGCAATATATGTTTTAATTAATGTTTTAATCTTACCTTACATTTTAAATATATTTGAGCAAAAATCATGAAACCGTAGTTAAACTCACTCATTTTATGGGAAATGATGGTCCTATAACCTAATTGGCAAAGTCAATCCTTGTCAGACAAATCACCCAAGTGAGATTTACTTTCCATTAGAAAGTAACATGAATGTGTTAATAAGCTTCCCCTTGGCAATCATTGAACTTCTAAATTCCAACTCTAAAATAGATTCCTAGCATGATTTTGTGGTATGGATAAAATAAAGGGCTGGCTACATCATCAGCATTTCTTAAATTTTCATTCAATCTCATCCGTTTTTCTCTCTCTCCTCCCTCTCTCTCTCCTTCTGTCTCCTTTGTACTGCTAGACTTTCCCAAAGGAGTGATGCATTTAATATTTGACACTAATTTTAAAATATTTGGAAATAATTTGGACTTTATCACTTCTGTACTCCACATGGGAATAATCTAATGAAGAATATCTTAATAGAGAAAAAATGTTACCTTTCTTATGCTAAGCTTTTTTTTTTTAATATACATAAGAGAGAGGAAATGAGACAGCCTCATGGCAAGGATACTGTGTGTTGGTCTAATGATATCGACATTTTAACTTCTCCCTTTATCAGGTACTTTGGCAGTTTTATACCACAAGATGATTTTGGACGAGTGAGAGGTATGGCCCTCTTTTGCAAACATGGAGATAGGCAAAAATGAGAAGGACATTTAAAAAGCAAACCATAAATGATGCCTTCATGTCAAGTGTATTCTCTGGCAGAATAGTTTTTATGGAAGAACAGATATTGAAGTTAAAAACTGAGAATGTTTTTCTCTTCAAACTACCTGTGTTTATGTAAGACTTAAGCAGTCCTTTTAAGCTCCTAGTTTTCACATATGCCAGGTTGAAAATGATTGGTATATGGTGTGAGGGATTTTTTTACTTTTATTTTTCTGTAGTTACAGCCAATTGCAGTATCACCGTATACTGCATAAGTACCATTGGTCTGCAGTGGTCACTGGTCAGTAATCAGATTTCCATTTATTATGCATGTGTATCCCTCAGTGGTCTCTATGCTGTTCTAGTGTCTTTCCCTGCATCAATAACACAGTGTAATTACCATGGCTTTGTAAAAATTCTTGATATACAGTGTAGCAAATCAGTAACTTTTATCCTCTGCCTGCATTTTGTCTCCTGAGTTTCATTGCTATTTTCTTTCATTTAAACTTCCAATTAAATTGTACCAAAAAGCGCTATTGAGATTTTTAGTGGAACAAGATTGAGTTTATTATCAGTTGAGAATTGATACATTTATGATATTGCATTTTCTGTTTATGAACTTTCCATGTCTCTCCATTTATTCAGGACCTTGTTAGTGTTTTACATTTTACAATTTTTCCCCATAAGGAGATTACCCTGGTTTTCAGCTTTATGCCTACATACTGTGCATTTGCATTGTTATATTTAGTGATATTTTGTTTGTAAGCACCTACTAAGTGAGAAATTATGTGCTCGGCACCTTTTATATGTTTCAGAAAACGTGGAATATAATTAAACTTTATAATTGAAGTAGTTAATTCTTAGAGAAGTTGAACAACTGAAGGGCAAAGACTGGTTTTGAACATAGGGCTGATTCATTCCTAGGGCAGTGCCCTTGTCTACACCTTCTAGTCTAGAAAAACTTCAATATATACAGAGGAGTCTGAATGGGAAGAAATTACAAGGCAGTGTAAATAATGTCAAATGCAGGCTTATGAAAGGGGAATTAAACACAGAGGAAGAGATAATTAATAGATTTTTTTCCTGATTGGAAGATATTTATATTAGATTAATAATATATAATGTATTATGTATTTTATAAAATATAGTTGTACATTATATAATTATGTAAATATATACTATATTATAAATATTAATTTGCTTCTGCCTACCTGAGGTTTTATCTGCTTATCAGAAGTTTTGTTTATCTTTCAAATATACTAACTTGTCTTATTTATGAGCAAACTCAGAGGACATAGCCACAGGAAGGTCCTAAATAGACTGGTACCTTTTCCCCTTTAACTTTGTCACTTCAATTTATTTACGTGCTCTATGTGGGGACAGTAGTCACATATTTTACTATTTGTAGAGATTTCTTTTGCAACACTCCTAATATTACCAATTTCTTTACTTAATCTTACTGTTGTTCCAGGTTAAATGTGTAAGGGGCAATTGAACAACCAATCCTTAGATGGTTCTCTAGTTAGTGCTAATGGTAATCAGGCTAGAGCCATACATGGTTCCCAGGGAGCAAAGAGACACGATGTTTTGTTGTAGCACACTGTATGTACATACACGTGAAATTTCCTTCTACACGATTCTTCCCCTTTCCTTTAGTTTTTATTTATTTAGTTTTACTTATCCTTTTTTTTTTCTTATATTGGTCACTCTAGTGTCTAAACTACATTATCTCAAAGGCCATTTGTGGGTCTCCTAGCTGCTATCAATGTGTGATGTCAGGTACTGCTAAGGGAGAAAACTACCAGCCTCTCATGATCCCTGCACTACAAGAATTTTTAGTCTGCAGCCTCCTGTGAAAGATGGTTTATTCACAGAAATGAAACCCAAAGTAGAAAGCAGAGGTGGAAATAGCCAGGAGCAGTCAAGAGACCAACTCCACATGTGGTCATCAGGAAAGCCTCAGTGAGAAGATAGATTTTAGTCTTCCCCTTTGAGTAATTATAGGATTGAGTAGGTGTGGGTAAGAGAGAGAGGAGGTACTGGGTTTTTTTTTTCTTTGTCTTTTTTTTTCTTTTAAAGCTGGTTCAGCCATGACTACTCCCATATTAATTATGTTCTTAGGGAGGTGAGTGCATTAGGCTCTTTTCTCTCAACTAGTCTGTGTAAAATGCAGCTATGTACTTCTTTTTTAAAAATTTTTTTTAAATGCAAGTGCAGTTTCTCAGGATCCACATAAAAGTGAATCCTGAGAAACTTAACAGAAGACCATGGGGGAGGGGAAGGAAAATAAAAGTTAGAGATGGAGGGAGCCAAACCATAAGAGAAGGGTTGATGGGGGGCGGAAGGGAGGGGAGGGTGGGTGATGGGCATTGAGGAGGGCACCTGTTGGGATGAGTACTGGATGTTGTATGGAAACCAATTTGACAATAAATTTCATATTAAAAAAAAAAGAAATTTAACCTCTAAAAAAATAAATACAATGCAAGTACAAGCTGTAATCAAGAATAGTCTCCCCTTTACAAGTTATTTTTTTAATCAAATTTACTATTGAATTGATTCTACCCATTTTGCAATTTATTGATTACATCAAAATTCCTAATTTTTCTGACATATATTGTCTGAACCATAATAATTCTTTTTTCATGTTACAGTACCTCTTATAACCCAAATTTCCTTCTCCAAAAGAAAGAACAGGGTTATCTGTGTGGCCAGTTTAGTTCTCCGACCTTTTCTTTTAATGGATATCCCAGCTACCTATCCATTCTTTCACTGATGAAACTCTTACAAGAAATTGCTGTCTTGGAATCTTTCACACGCTCTCTGTTCAAGAATGCCTGTGCAAATTCACTGCTCACAGAGGAAAAGACAGTTTTAAAAAACATTCTAAAGACCCCATCTCTCTCTCCTACACACTAAAATAAGTAAACATCAATGTCACAGTTTATTATGTTTTTTATCTTGTTTAAACTTTGCAAGAGGTGCATGGGAGTTCAGTGGGTTAAGCGTCCAACTTGGGATCACGCAGTCCTTGGGATCACTGAGCCTTGCGTCGGGCTCTATGCTTACAGCTCAGAGCCTGGAGTCTACTTCAGATTCTGTGTCTCCCTCTCTCTCTGCCCCTCCCTGGCTCCTGCTGTCTCTCTCTTTGTTTCAGAGTTAAAAAAACATTAAAAAAAATTAAACTTTGTAAGACTGCTGTTTAAACACTCCTTCATCCCTATGTTTTCATAAACCAAAAATTTTATTTTTCTCCCCAAATTCTAGACATTGATATGAGAAAGGTATTTTGGATTTTTTTTCCCTACAGCAATGACATTTCTGTTTGGAAAAATTTATTTTTTTTCTTTCTGTTCTTGCTGGGCATATGGATTAGGGAAAGAATGTTAATTATAATAGTGGGAGAATAAAACAACTTCTATGTTTGGAATTATATTTCTATAGCATATAGAATTCATGTCTTGGGACAATAAATTTGTTGAACAGAATTATTCTCTCTGTGTTCTTTGCTAATGGTTATATTAGTATAAAAGTGGGTGTTCTTATGTTATTATAAGCACATTTCTATTAAGGTGTATAAAATTAGAATTGTGAGAAATATTTGTAAAAAATCTACAACATATGGTAATATGATCTTGAATAGACATAAACAACTTTTACAAAATTTTTATCATTTTGTATTTTTTCTTGATACTAACATAGTTCGCTACCAGACAGCCTTCGCAGGTCTGTTGTAAAACTACTCAGATATTGTTTAAATTCACATTGTCATTGACTGGGAGAGCCTACTACTTAGATAAGGTTAATGAGCTTTAAAAAAACACCGTAAGTCTAAAAGTTGAATTTCTTTTTTCGTTTATGCCAATGTGATATTTTGAAACTCATTATCTTACTTGATTCAAACTGTGGATAATATTGTATAATTTTATTTTATTTTTTTAGGTTTGGAATCTTTCTCTTTTTTTGTTGTAATTCCAATATAATTAACATACAGTATTATATTCATTTCAGGTTTACAATATAGTCATTCAACAATACTATACATTACTCCGTGCCCATCACCATAAGTGTACTCTTAATCCCCTTTACCTAT
Source organism: Neofelis nebulosa (assembly GCF_028018385.1). NCBI lineage: Eukaryota > Metazoa > Chordata > Mammalia > Carnivora > Felidae > Neofelis > Neofelis nebulosa. The sequence goes on from NC_080785.1 coordinate 10,365,491, forward strand.
TTCACCCTTCTTCCCCACCAACCTCCCCTCTTGGTAAACAGTTTGTTCTCTATAGCTAAGAGTCTGATTTTTGGTTTGTTTCTTTTTCTTTGTTCAATTGTTTGATTTCTTAAATTCCACATATGAGTGAAATCATATAGTATTTGTCTTTCTCTGATTGACTTATTTCACTTAACATTATACCATCTAGATATACTCATGTTATTGCAAATGGCAAGATTTCATTCTTTTTTTATGACAGAGTAATATTCCATTGCTTAAGTATGTGTGTGTGAGTGAGGGTGTTTGTGTGTCTGTGTATCACTTCTTTATCCATTCATCTATTGATGTCCACTTGGGCTGCTTCCATAATTTAGCTATTTTAATAATGCTGCAATAAATGTAGGGGTGCACATACCATTTGAATTAATGTTTTCATATTCCTTGGGTAAATACCCAATACTGTAATTACAGAAGCAAATGGTAGTTTTATTTTTAACTTTTCAAGGCACCTCTATACTGTTTTCCACAGCGGCTACACCAGTTTCTATTCCTACCAACAGTACACAGGTGTTCCTCTTTCTCCATAACCTAGCCAATCAATACTTAAGGTCCTTGTGTCTTTTAGTTTAGCCATTCTGACAGGTGTAAAGTGATATCTCACTGTGGTTTTCGTTTGCGTTTTCCAGATGATGAGTGATGTTGAGCATCTTTTCCTGTCGACCATCTGGATGTTGCCTTTGGAGAAATGTCTGTTCATGTCTACTGCCCATTTTTTTTTTCAACGTTTTTTATTTATTTTTGGGACAGAGAGAGACAGAGCATGAACGGGGGAGGGGCAGAGAGAGAGGGAGACACAGAATCGGAAACAGGCTCCAGGCTCCGAGCTGTCAGCACAGAGCCCGACGCGGGGCTCGAACTCACGGACCGCGAGATCGTGACCTGGCTGAAGTCGGCCGCTTAACCGACTGCGCCACCCAGGCGCCCCTCTACTGCCCATTTTTAAGTTGGATTATTTTTTTTTGTATTGAGTTTTATACTTTATAGATGTTGGATATTAACCCCTATGGATATGCCATTTGCAAATATCTTCTTCCATTCAATATGGTGTCTTTTGCTTTGTTGATTATTTCATTTTCTGTGAAAAAGATTTTTATTTTAATGTAATCCCAATAGTTTATTTTTGCTTTGCCTCAGGAGATGTATCTAGAAACATGTTGCTATGCCCAATGTCAGAGAAATTACCACCTGTGCTCTCTTTTACTGTTTTTATTGTTTCAGTTCTTACATTTAGGTCCTTACTCCATTTTGAGTTTATTTTTGTGTATGGTGTAAGAAAGTAGTCCAGTTTTATTCTGCAGGTAACCATACTGGTTTTCCCAAAACTACTGGTGGAAGAGATTGTCTTTCTCTCTTTGCATGTTCTTCCCTCCTATGTCAAAGATTAATTGACCATACAGTTGTAGATTTATTTCTGGATTCCCTATGCTGTTCTATTCATCTATGTGTCTGCTTTTGTGCCACTACCATACTCTTTTGATTGCTACAACTTTTTAGTGTAATTTGAAACACGGGATTGTGTTCCCTCTAGTTTAATCCTTCTTTTTCAAGATCGCATTGGCTCTTTAGGATCTTTTGTGGTTCCATGCAAATTTCAGGATTATTTTTTCTAGTTCTTCGAAAGATGCTGTTGGTATTTGGATAGAGATTAGATTAAATCTGCAGATTGCTCTGGGTAGCATAAACATTTTAACAATTTTTGTTCTCCCAATCTATGAGTATGGAATATTTTTCTGTTTGTCTCATCTTCAGTTTCTTTCATCAATGCTTTATAGATTTCAGAGTATAGATCTTTCACCTCCTTGATTAAGTTTATTCCTAGGTATTTTACTCCTTTTTGTGCAATTGTAAATGAGATTGTTTTCTTAATTTATCTTCCTGCTACTTCATTGTTAGTGTATAGAAATGCAGTGGACTTCTGTATATTGATTTTGTATCCTGTGACCTTACTGAATTCATTTATCAGTTCTAGTAGCTTTTTCGTGGAGTCTTTAAGGTTCTTTCTATATAGTATTGAGTCATCTTCAAATACTGCAAGCTTTACTTCTTCCTTACCAATGTGAATCGTATGTACTTCTTTTTCTGGTCTGATACCTGTGGCTAGGTCTCCCAGGACTGTGTTGAAAAAAAAAAAAAAAGAGTAATGAGAGTGGAAATTCTTGTCTTGTTCCTGACCATAAGGAACAGTTCTGAGTTTTTCACCATGGAGTATGATGTTAGCTGTGGATTTTCATATATGGCCATTATTATGTTGAGGTGTGTTCCCTCTAAACCTACTTGGTTGAGAGTTTTTTTATCATGAATAGATGTACTTTGTCAAATACTCTTTCTGCATCTATTGAATTGATCATACAGTTTTTATCTTTTGTTGGTGTGATGTGTCACATTGATCAATTTGTGAATATTGAACAATCTTTGCATCCCAGGAATAAATCCCGGTTGATCATGGTGAATTATTTTATAATAAATTGTTGGATTCAGTTTGCTAATATTTTGTTAAGGATTTTTGTGTTGGTGTTCATGAGAGATATTGGCATGTGGTTCTCTCTTTTTTTTGTGGTGGCTTTATCTGGTTGTGGTATCAAGATAATGCTGACCTCGTAGAATGAATTCATAAGCAATCTTTCCTCTTCTATTTTTTTTTTTTTGGAATTGTTTGAGAACAATTCTTTAAATGTTTGATAGAATTCACCTGTGAATCCATCTGGCCCTGGACTTTTATTTGTTGAACGTTTTCTGATTGATGATTCAATTTCACTGCCGGTATTCTATCTGTTCAAATTTTGTATTTTTTTTCTGATTCAATTTTGGGAGGTTACATGTTTCTAAGAATTTATACATTACTTCTATGTTGTCCAATATGTTGGCACACAGTTTTTTATAATATTCTCTTATAATTCTTAGCATTTCACTGATGTCAGTTGTTATTTCTCCTCTTACATTTCTTAAATTTTTTAAATGTGTATGTATTTTTGAGAGAGAGAGAGAGAGAGAGAGAGCGTGCATGTGCACATGAGCGGGGAGAGGGGCAGAGACAGACAAAAAATCCAAAGCATGTCCTAGACTCTGAACTGTCAGCACAGAACCTGACATGGAGCCAGAACCCATGAGCTATAAGATAATGACCTGAGCTGAAGTCAGATAGTCAGATGCTTAACTGACTGAGCCACCCAGGTGCCCCTCTCCTCTTTCATTTCTGTTTTTGCTTGAGTTCTCTCTCTCTCTCTCTCTCTCTGATGAGCTTTGTTAAAGATACATCAATTTTGTTGATCTTTTCAAAGAACCAGCTCATGGTTTCAATGATCTGTTTTGTTTCTGTTTCATTTATTTTTGCTGTAATCTTTATTATATTTCCTTCTACTGGTTTTGGATATATACCTCCTTGAGGTATAAGATTAGGCTTTTTATTTACATTTTTCTTTCTTCTTGAGGCAGAACTTCTTTGCTGTAAACTTTCCTCTTATAAGAGCTTTTCCTCTTATAACAGCATTCTAGAGATTTTGGACAGTTGTGTTTTCATTTACATTTGCTTCCATGTATTTTTAAATTTCTCCTTTGATTTCTTGCTTGATGCATTTATTGTTTAGTAGTATTTAGCCTCCATGTATGTGTTCTTTCCAGGTTTTGTCTTATTGATTGCTCGTTGCTTTGTGTTGTGGTCAGAAAAAAATGCATGGTATAACTTTTTTTTTTAATTTGTTGACATTTGTCTTGTGGCCTAATATGTGATCTATTATGGAGAATGTTCAATGTGTGCTTAAAAAGAAAGTGTATCCTGCTGTTTTAGGATGAAATATTCTGAATGTATCTGTTGGATCCATCTGGTCCAGTTTTCATTCACATGTGTTATCCATTGTTTCTCTGTTGATTTTCTGTTTGGATGATCTATCCATTGATGTAAGTGGGTGTTAAGTGCCCTTATTATTATTGTATTATTATCAGTTATTTCATTTATGTTTGTTATTAGCTGTATTATGTATTTGGGTGCTTTCAGGTTGGGTTCATAAATATTTACAACTGTTTTATCTTCTCGTTGGATTCTCTCCCTTATTAGCATATAGTGTCCTCCTTTGCCTCTTGTTAACTGTTTTCATTTAAAAGTCTATTTTGTCTAAGTATTGTTATCCAACTTTATTTTCACTTCCATTTGTATGATAAAGGCTTTTCAATCCCTTCTCTTTCACCCTGCATGTACCTTAGGTCTGAAAAAAGTCTCTTATAGGCAACATATAGATGGGTTTTGCTTTTTTAAAATGTTTATTTATTTATTTTGATACAGAGGGAAGCAGAAGGAGTGGAGAAGGAGCAGGAGAGAGAAGGAGAGACAGAATCCTAAGCGGGCTCTGCACTGTTAGCAAGGAGCCTGACATGGGGTTTGAGCTCACAAACCATGAGATCGTGAACTGAGCTGAGATCAAGAGTTGGATGCTCAACCAACTGAGTCACCCAGGTGCCCTGGGTTTTGCTTTTTTATTCTATTGGTCACCCTATATTTTTCTTATTGCAGCGTTTAGCACATTTACATTCAAAGTGATTAATTTAAGATATGTACTTAGTGCCATTTTGTTACTACTTTTATAGTTAATTTCATAGTTCTTTGTTCCTTTTGTTGTCTTCTCTCACAGCTTGCTGGCTTTCTTATCTAATGTACTTGAATTCTCTTTATTTTTTCAAATATTTATTACCAGTTTTTGATTTGTGGCTACCATTAGTTTTATAAATAACATATAATGCTTAGCAGTATATATTAAGTTGATAGTTGCTTAAGTTTGAACCTATTCTCTAAGCACTAAATTTCTACTTCTTTTTGTGCTCCATTTAAGTTATATAGTGTCATATTTTTATATCCTTTTATTTTGTGAAACCCTTGACTGATTTTTATAGATATACTTAATTTTACTGCTTTTGTACCTTATATGTTTACTCCTACTTACGGTCTTTACTTTCTATGCAAAGAGTCCCCTTTAATGTCTCTTGTAAGGCTTGACTGGTGGTGATGTCTTCATTTAACTTTTGTTTGTCTGGGAAACCCTTTATCTCTTCTGCTGTTCTGAAGGATAGCCTTGCTGGATAGAGTATTCTTGATTGTAGGGTTTTTTTTTCTTTCAATATTTTGAATATATCATGTCACTTCTTTCTGCCCTGCAATATTTCTGCTGAAAAATCCTCTTATAGTCTTATGAGGTTTGCCTTGTATGTAAGTGTTTTCTTTTCTCTTGCTTTTTTTTAAATTCTCTCTTTATCTCTGTGTTTTGCCATTTTAATTGCTATGTGTCCTGGTGTGGACCTCCTTGTGTTGATTTTGTTGGGGTCTCTCTGTGCTTCCTAGGTCTGGATTCCTGTTTCCTTCCCCAAGTTTGGGAAGTTTTAAGCTATTGTTGCTTTAAATAAATTTTCTGTTCCATTCTCTCTCTTTTCTTTTGGGATCCATATAATGTGAATGTTATTATACTTGATGATGTTGCTGAGTTCCCCAAGTCTATTTTCATTTCTTCTTATTTTTTTTCCCTCTCTTATTCAGCTTGATTGCTTTCCATTACCCTGTCCCCCAGATTGCTAATATTCTTTTGCTTCCTCTAGTCTACTGTTTAGTCCATCCAGTGTATTTTTAATTTCAGTTCTTGAGTTCATCTCTGATTGGTTCTTTTTAATGTTTTCTCTCTGTTGAGGGTCTCACCGAAGTCCTCCATTCTTTTATCAAGCCCAGTGAGGATGTTAATGACCATTACTTTACATTTTTAAATCAGGCATATTATTTATCTATTTTGTTTAGGCCTCTTACTGTCATTTTGTCCTGTTCTTTCATTTGGGACATACTCCTCCATTTCATTTTGCCTCTTTGTGTCTGCTTCTCTGTGTTAGGAAGGAAAATCAGCTATGTCTCCTGCTTTTGAAATAAGTGGCCTTTTGAAGAAGAGGTCCTGTAGTGCTCTGTAGTCCAATGTCCCCTGCTCACCGAACATGGCACTTGAGGGGTTTCCGATGTGTGTTGCCTACTTCTGTGGCTGAGCCATGTTTGCCGTTAGTCCAATCATCTGTAATGACTCTCTTTGCTTATTGTGGGCAGGGTTTGGTCTACATTGTTCATGGGCCAATCTGGGGCCACCTTCACCCTGATGTGAGTGACACCAGGCATTTGCCAGAGACGCAGTAGCCCTGAACTTCACAGTACTTACCCTGTGTTATATCCTCACAAGCTTTCATCAGTGGGTGGAGCCTGCTATCATACCATATGTCTTCCTCCAGCAGCCCACTGCTGGAGCTGCAGTTGAACTGATGTGTGCAGTTTTCTTCCTCTCTCCCTGCTTCAGGCATCACTTTGTGGTGGTGCTCTCTCCTTCGGGGTTACTTGCACATTTCCATGCTTGTGGCACTGCTTTGAATGGGTTTCTTCCAAGGGAGTGTTGAAGGATACAGTTCCACAGGAGACAGGTCATGCATATGGTGTTAGAAAGTTTGTGCCCCTCTGCTATGGGAGGGGACCCGTACCTGCTTTGGAAAACTGTTGAGGGCAGATTGGAGGGAGCAGATCTGCAGAAGGGCATAGGTGGTGCTGTAGAAAGCTAGATGGAGAGTGTTAGGGCTATGCTTTTTCCAGCAGGTGTCCTTATATCCAGGCTCAGAGGCAGGGGAGGGAAATAGTGCCTACCAGCTTTTTTATTTTTGGAGAAGTCTCCTAAGGATCCCTGTCCCTGTAGCAAATGCCCTAAGATAGTAAACAAATCTTTGTGTATACTCTAGGCATTTTTTCAAACTGTTGTTTCTATGCTATACCTCAGCAGGGGCTGTTTGTTATTCTGTCTCTTTAATGGCAGGCACTCAATTTCTTCTTGCCTGCTGGCTCTCCCAGAGCTGAGACCACTGATTTTTTTTAAAGTTCCAGGTGTTAGGCACCACTGATTGTAAGAACTCATGAAGTTAAGCCCCTCTGGTTTTCAAAGACCAATGTTATGGTGATTTGTCTTCCCAGTGTAAGTTCGCCGTGCCTAAGCTGGCTGGTGTACATTCTGTTCCTCTCCCCAGTCTGGGCCTGCAGCATCTGTGCCTTTTGAGGACAGTCCCATGAATCATTTTGACTCCTGACCATGTCTTCACCCTTCCTACACTCTTTGATTTGGCCTCTTGTCTACATTTAGGTGTGGAGAATCTGTTCTGCCAGTCTTCGGATTATTTTATGCATTATTTACACTGATGTATCAGTGGGATGAGGTGTATCAGTGTATCAGTGGGTGTATCAGTGGGATGAGATAAAGCCCAGGATCTTCCTACTTCACCATCTTCCCGCATCACAAAATTTTAAAGCACTTTGTAGCTAAGGAAATTGAGGTTTGTTAAAAGGCAGTGAATGGGCCTCACATTTCTGCATCTTACGAACAGAAGCACTGGATTTTTGTCCTGGATTATCTTCTCAAAGATGTTTGTATGGCGCAGTCTTGGAAGAGAGCATTTTTCTTTGGAGCAGAGGGAAGATTTGTGTAGTGCTATGTATAATGAGGATAATATATCTTTCCAGGGCAAAGGTTGAGCAGGTTTTCTTGTAGCCCATTATAAAAAACTGAATTTCCTTAGTTTGCATTTCTTCAGCTATGATGAAAAAAACCACTGCACATGCAGCATCCATCTGTGCTGCTCCATTACACAAGGGGAAGCAATGCAAACATGAGTAACAGAGTCCTTCATCTCGACCCTTGACTGTCATATCATTTGCGGGCGTCTGTGCAACCACTGAAAGCTTAGTTTTTAGCTTATGTGTCATGTAAAAATATCATGTCCAGGGACCCTAGAGAGCTCAGTCAGTTGAGCGTCCAATTCTCCATTTGGGCCCAGGTCATGATCATAAACATGCCCAGGGTCATGGGATTGGAACCTGCATCCATGCTGAGCACAGAGCCTGCTTGGGATTCTCTCTCTCCCTCTGCCCCTCTCCCCAACTTGCATGCATTCTCGTTCTCTCTCTAAAATGAAAAATATGTATATCATGCCCTTTATGGCTTTTAACAAGGCTCAGAGAAAATAGGTGCAAGTGGAAATACTGCATATGAATGAAAGTTGATGCTATTACTATGTGTCTTTTTATTATAGTCAATTATTATTTAATTTCATAGAGCTACTTTTGTTAAATGTTATATATCCTGATATAATTAGTTTTTGCACTAAAAAGTGCTTCATAATGCAAGAAGTCCTTGTTGACTTTAAAATATTTTTCTTTAAATACTATTATGGTCTTAAGGTGGAATAATATAATTCCTTTATAATGTTTTGCGATTAACTTTTTCTAAAAAACGAAAATACATGAATATGAAAATAAAAGTAAACATGGTAATTTCAAGTAGAGTTTTACATATATTTTCATACAGTCTTTTGTGAACACTCCTTTTTATCCAATTGAGCCCATGCCTCGAATTTTATTATTAAAAATTCCTTTATGTCAAATCTTGTTTGGAAAATATATGAGGTTAAAGATGCAATTCAATATCAATTTTATTTTATATTTTTCCACTTACTACCATACCACAAACATTTTAAAATGCTATTAAAATGCTTATTAAAAGTTACTTAACTGGTGCACATTATTCTTGGATACAAGATACACAGTAGTTTATTTAGCATTTCCTTCGTTTTGGAAATTTTATGTTTTTTTTACCATATAAATTAAGTTGTGATGATTAGTTTTATGCATAAGTTTTCATTTACAAATACAGCAAAATGATAGAATAGATTTTCAGAGGTAAAATTCCTTGCTCAAAATTTGAGTACAGTTAAAAACTTTGATTTATAGTAATAATTTTTCAGAAATGTTATACCATTTGATCATTAGTGTTAAAAGAAATTTCATTAATATGGCAGGTGAAAGTTACAGGTCATACTTGGCTATATTTGGAGGGTTTTGAGTTTGTGAGGTTAAACTTGAAAAGTATATTAATCAGTCATTTGTTTATATTTCCATATTTTTAAATTGCCTGTGTTTTTCCCACTGTAATCCTATTCTGGCTCTTCCCACTGTGATCAATTTCTCTCTCATCTGACTCCATAAATTATTGAAGAAGAATCAGGAATTGAATACTGAAATAAACTCCATTTATTCATCCTGTAACCACATGTCCCTACACAGTATGCACATCTCGTGTTCAGATGTATCAGTATTTTGTTACTGTTTAATGTTCAATAGTCCACTGTATGAATACACCACAATTTTTTCAGTATTAATGACCATAATAATATTATAACAGCTGCCAATAATACTTCCAATTTCATTGTTGCAACTGTGCTGTCCTCCCCAAAAAGATAATTATTTTACTTCTATAGTTTTTTTTTTTTTTTCAATTCTGGAAATTGGTTGTATTCTTTAGTCCTCATTTGTCAGCAGAAATTTTTCTAACTCAAGGTGCACATACATTTCTACTTTTAAATTTCCTTTTGAGTAAACTGTCAATCAAATATTCTTAGATAGATAATGTCTTCTTCCACGGCAAAGGTTGAATAGGTGTTCTTGCAGCCTATTATAAAAAAAAAAAAAAATAGAGTTTCCTAAGCTTGGACTTCCTCAGCTATGATGAGAACTCACTACAACCACTGCAACATCCATCTGGTCTGCTATGCATCATAAGTGGGAAACAATGCAAATATGAGTAATAAGTTCCTTTGTCTCTGACCCACAAATATCATGTCATTTGCTAGTATCTATGAAACTACTGAAGGCTTACATGGAATTCTATTTGCTATATAGACTAACTGTTTTTGCCCCCACCCCCATTCATATGTTGAAACCTAATCTCCAATGTGAGGGTATTTGGAGATGGAGATTTGGGGAGATGATCACTTCGAGAGGTGATTAGGAATGGCATTAGTGTCCTTACAGAGAAATCTTAGAGAGCCACCTTATTTCTTCTGTCACATGAGATTACAACAAAAAGTGGCTATCTCTGAAACAGGAAGCAGACTCTTAGCAGACACTAAATGTGCTGATGTCTTGATCTCAGACTCCTCAGCTTCCAGAACTGTGAGGAATCGATTTCTCTTGTTGAAAAGCCATCCAGTGTATGGTATTCTGTTATGGCAGCTTGAAGGGACTAAGATACTGCTTAATATCCACTAGCAAAGAGGGCTCATGCAATTCTAAAGTTTCCAATTAGCATATTCCATTAAAACTGGGTGAAGGGCAGGTTTAGCAGGTAAGGACACAATATGATCTGTTCACATATAGTAGCCATTCGAAATATGCATCAGGTAAAGCCTCCTTACTCTCAGAAAAATCTCTCCAGTCACACTCCCACTGTTACTTGACATTTATATTTGTTCTCTCCAGCATGGCATCTCTAAACCCATGCAGTTTCACACCAGAACTTTAAGCACTGTCCCTGTCTTCCACAATATTTGCTGTCTATTGAAAACAAGCATCTTAAAATTCTAAGAAGTTATGCATATGACCTGTAGGTTATTTCATCCCAATCACTGCACGTTTCCTAAGGTCCCTTGAGGGTGGTACTAATTTCTGCAATGCTGTAGGAATGAGATATGCTTCTGATTTAAGATATTGCTAGAGTGAAAAAATTCCAAGAGATTCCACTTAGGCATTCCTATTATACTGTCCATTTCTCTGTGGGTCAGAGAGCCAATATGAAAATTCTGAGTCCTGAAATATGTCTATCTTAACTATACATTCAGGACATAACCACAAGATGAGTCATTTCCTGGTCCCACTCTGAGCTCAGCTTGAACCAAGACGCCATCTATCACCCAACCCCAAATGTATGCACTTTGCCTAATGAGCTGCTGTAGCCTATTTGTTGCTCAGGAGTTGGTGTCCATTCAGAGCCAGGGTCTAGGCATCTTTAAAAAGTAAGAGCATCCATTTCTCCCCACGGAACAGCCATTCTAGTAAACTGTCATACCATATTTTTTTTCCATTCATCAGCCAATGGCTATTTGGGGTCTTTCCCTGGTTTGGGTATTGTTGATAATGCTGCTAGAAACATCGGGGTGCATAAATTCCTTTAAATCAGTATTTTTGTATCCTTTGGGTAAATACCTAGTAGTGCAATTGCTGGATTATAGGGTAGTTCTATTTTTAAGTTTTTGAGGAACCTCCACACTGTTTTCCAGAGTTGTTGCACCAGTTTGCATTCTCACCGACAGTGTAAGAGGGCTCCCCTTTCTCCACATCCAGGCCATACCTCTTGTTTCCTGTTTTGTTAATTTAAGCCATTCTGACAGGTGTGGAGTGGTATCTCATTGTGGTTTTGGTTTGTATTTCCCTGATGATGACTGATGTTGAGCATCAGTTCATGTTTCTCTTAGCCATCTGTATGTCTTCTTTGGAAAAATGCCTATTCATGTCTTCTGCTCATTTCTTAACTGGATTATTTGTTTCTTGGGTGTTGATTTTGACAAGTTCTTTATTGATTTTGGATACTATATTTATCTGATAGATCATTTGCAAGTATCTTATCCCATTCCGAAGGTTGCTCTTTAGTATTGTTTCCTTCTCTGTGCAGAAGCTTTTCATCTTTATGAAGTCCCAATAGCTCATTGTTATTTTTGTTTCCTTTGCCTGTGGTGATATGTCTAGTGAGTTGCTGTGGCCAAGGTCAAAGAGGTTGCTGCCTGTATTCTCCTCTAGGGTTTTGATACCTTCCCATGTCACACTGAGGTCTTTGATCCATTCTGAATTTATTTTTATATATGGTGTAAGATGTGATGAATCACTAAATTCTACTCTTGAAATATACTATATGTTAGGTGACTGGAATTTCAATACAAATAGGAAACAAATTTAAGTGCTTTGTAAATTTGAAATACATGTCCTTATTAGAGATGTTTTGCAGGTATTTTTGCGCAGTGTGGATTGTCTTTTCATTCTCCTAAAATCTCTCACAGATCAGAAGTTTTTGATTTTGCTAAGTGTAATTTACCAATTTTTTCTTCATTAAATGTGCTTTTGTGTTGTACATAAAAAGTCATTGCAAAAGCGTGGACATCTATGCTGTTTCATGTTTTCTTTTGGAAGCTTATAGTTTTTTTTTTTTTTAATTTTACATTTATTTTTATTTTTTAAAATGTTTGTTTATTTATTTTGAGAGAGAGAGCATGGGTGAGCAGGGGAGGGCCAGAGAGAGGGAGAGAGAGAGAGAAATCCAAGCAGACTCGATGCTACCAGCTCAGAACCCAAAGCAGGGTTCAAACTCAGGAACTGTGAGCTCATGACCTGAGCCAAAACTGAGAGTTGGTTGCTTAACTGACTGAGCCACCCAGGCACCCCTTAAATTTTACATTTAGATCTATTATATATTTTTATTTAATTTTGTGGAGAATTGTTCAATTACTATTTGTTGCAAAGACTATCCTTTCTCTACTGAATGCCTTTGGTCTCTTTTTCCCCCCCAAGTTATTTTTTAATTTCCAGTCTGTTAACATACAGTGTAATATTAGCTTCAGGTATAGAATTTAGTGATTCATCACTTCCATATAACACTTGGTGCTCATCATAACAAGTACCCTCCTTAATCTCCATTACCTATTTCACCAATTCCCCCACTCCCCTCCCCTCTGGTAACCATAACTTTGTTCTCTATAGTTAAAGTGTCGGTTTCTTGGTTTTCCTCTCTTTTTTCCCCCTTTCTTCATTTGTTTTATTTCTTAAATTCTACTTATGAGTGAAATCATATGGTATTTGTCTTTCTCTGGTTTATATATTTCACTTAGCATTTTACTCTCTACCTCTATCTCATTGCAAATAGCAAGATTTCATTTTTATGGATAATGTTCCATTTTGTGTGTGTGTATATTTATACATATACATATATGTGTGTGTGTGTGTGTGTGTGTGTGTGTGTGTATCTCACATCTTCTTTATCCATTCATCAGTTGAACACTTGAGCTGCTGCCACACTTAGCGATTGTAAATAATGCTGCTATAAACATAGGGGTGCAGGTATTCCTTTGAATTAGTGTTTTTATATTCTTTGGGTAAATACCCAGTAGTGTAGTTGCTGGATCATAAGGTAGTTCTGTTTTTAACTTTTTGATGAACCTTCATAATGTTTCCAGAATGGTTGCACCAGTTTTCATTCCCACCAAAGGTTCATTGAGTATTCTTTTTTCTCCACATCCTCACCAATACCTGTTGTTTCTTGTCTTGTTGATTTTAAGCATTCTGACAGATGTGAGGTGATCTCTCATTGTAGTTTATACTTGCATTTCCTTGATGATGAACATCTTTTCATGTGTCTGTTGCCCCTCTGTATGTCTTTGGAGAAATGTCGTCTTTTGCCCGTATTTTAATCAGATTGTTTCTTTTTTAGTTTGAGTTATAGAAGTTCTTTATATATTTTTGATACTAGCCCTTTATCAGATATGTCATTTGCAAGTATCTTGTCTCATTCAGTAGGTTGCCTTTTAGTTTTGCTGATTGTTTCCTTCACTGAGTCAAAGCTTTTTATTTTGGTGTAGTCCCAATAGTTCATTTTTTGCTTTTGTCTGCATAGGTTTAAATCAGGGCTCCCCATTGTTTTTTGTGTGTCTGTTCTTTAAATAATCCCAAACTTTGCTGACTTCTTAAATTGCATGAAAAATCTTGTGGTTGGGTGGTATCAGTCCTCTGAATTTGCTCAGTAATATATTTATTTTTCTGGGTCTTTGCGAATCCATATAATTTTTAGTCTCAGTTTGTCTATAACATAAAACAGCTTGCTGAGATTCTGATTGACCTGCAGTGAATCTCTGCATTAAGATTGGTAGTATTCACATTTTAATAATGAGTCTTTCTACCCATAAACATGGAACACCCATTTATTTGCTTAGATCTTTAAAATGTCTTTATCAAATTTTTATAGTTTCCTGTATGTAGATTCTGTACATGATTTGCCAAATTTATAATGTTTTTCTTTTTTCTTTTTTTCTTTCTTTCTTTCTTTGTTTCTTTCTTTCTTTGTTTCTTTATTTTCTTCCTTCCTCCCTCCCTCCCTCCCTTCCTTTTTCTCTTTCTTCTTTCTTTCTTTCTTTCTTTCTTTCTTTCTTTCTTTCTTTCTTTCTTTCTTTCTTTCTTTCTTTCTTTCTTTCTCTTTCTTTCTTTCTTTCTTTCTTTCTTTCTTTCTTTCTTTCTTTCTTTCTTTCTCTCTGTCTCTCTCTCTCTCTCTCTCTCTCTCTCTTTCTTTCTTTCTTTCTGCCATCCTGCCTTCCTTGGGGATGTAAATATCAGTGACATTGAGTGGGAGAATCCACTCAACAGATCAAACTGATTAATATTGTTTACCATAAAGATATAGCTGTTTACTTTAGCTATATCTTTAATAATTCAGTTTCTTACGGAAACACAGAGCTGGGTTGTAAAATTTTTAATACACTCTTATAGTCTCTCTTTTAATTGATACATTTACAGCATTCACACTTAAAGTAATTACTGATATATTTAAATTAATATCTACCACGTTTTTTAACAGTTTTCTGTTAATTTCACATGTTATTTATTTTTTATCTTCTTTTTTCTGCTTTCCATATTTTTTTTGTTTTTTGTTTTTGTTTTATGCATTGGTAAAACAATAAAAACTCTGCTATCTCTTAGAAGTGGTACAGTTTAGTGAGAACCTTTATCAGAAGATTATGAGGCAGTTTGGAAAATCAGAATATACTTCTCTGAGCAAGTGATTCTGAGATCCAAAGGATCAATAGTAATTAACTAGTTGGAGCTATGTGGTATTTGTGTTTATGGGGGGGGGGCAGGGAATGTTAGAATATACATACACAGGAGGCCTCTGGCAGGAGTGAAATGATGCTTTTAAGAAATTAATGTGTGATAAAAGCACAAATATCAAGTAGGTAGGTAATTCCAGGCGCTCCTGGAGAGGTCAGTTTCAAAGCTCAAAGAGCCTAGGAAGCCTAGCCCCCAAACAATGAAAAGCCTTGCACCATTGAAAGGTTAAAACTGTGGGACTTTTTTTTTGTTTTTGGCAGGGGAGCAGTAACCACATTCTCTTTAATAAATGGTCATTCTTTGAGTATGGAAAATAAATTGGAAGGGTGCAAGAAGAGAAACAAGGATAATTAAGGGACTTGCAGAGGTCCAGGGAAAGGTAATGGTAGGTTGAACTTGGGTAATGATGAGGAAGTTAGAGAGGAATAGACAATGCTAAGAGATGTGTTAAGAGATAAACACTTCTCTCTCTCTCTCTCTTTCTCCTAACCCCCTTTTGTGGTTTCTCACGTTCAGTCCAATGTAATTCTTATCCCTAGTCCACTATTGGTGAAGTATAATTTTTTCTCCACTTTCTTTCAAGATTTTCTCATTGTCTTTCATTTTCTAAAGTATAAATATGGTAGACCCAGATGCAACATGGTCGGTATTTATCCTGGTTGGTATTTTGTGAATATCCTGGATCTATGGCTTATGTCTTCAATTAATTTCAGAAAATTCTCTGTCGCTACTACCTCAAATGTTTCTTCTCATTTCTTTACTTCTGGAATTTCTGTTGCATAAATATTATACCTTTTATAATTATCCCATTCTTCTTGCAGATTTCTTTCTGTTTTCCTTTTAAATATTATTTTTTCTCTTTGCATACCAGTTTGGGAAATTTTAATTGATTTGCTTTGAGCTTACTGATTCTTTCTTTGGCCATGTGCAGTCTATTGATAAGACCAAAACAAATGTATTTTTCATTTTTTTTAAAGTGTTTTTGATTTCTAGCATTACTTTGGTTCTTTCTTGGAGTTTCCATCTGTATACTGACATGGGTTCCTCATCTATTTTTTCATGTTGCCCACTGGCATCTCACCATTAGGGTCCTTAGCACATTAATCATAATTATTTTAGGTTCCCTGTCTAATAATTCCAATCTTTGTGATACTGGAATCTGGTTCAGATGACTCTTTTGTCTCTTCAGACTTCGTATTTCTTGACTTTTAGTATTCCTTGTAATTTTTTATTTGAAAGCCACATGTAATATATCAAGTAATTTTACATGAGGAAAATAGGCCTTCAGTGAGAGGCTTTGAGTTAATCTGGCTAGAAGCTAAGCTAAGCTTCATGTTTGCTGTAGTTTTTGCAGAAGCTACACATTTTCTCTATCGTTCTTGTTTATTTCACCTTTGTTTCTTTAGGTCAAAAACAACAACAATGAAAAACCAACCAAAAAACAGAACTAGAAATCTACTTGACCCCCCAACTTTGTTAATATATAATTAACATGTAACATTATACAACACGATGATTTGATACATGTGTCTGTTGTGAAATGATCTCTGCAATATGATTAGTTAATTCTTCCATTGCCTCACATAATTACTTTTTGTGTGTTTGTGTGTGTGTGTGGTGACAACATTTAAGTTCTACTCTCTCAGCAACTTTCAAATATATAATACAGTATTGCTAACTATAGTCACCATAATGTAGATCGGATCTCTTGAATTTATTCATCTTAAAACTGGAAGTTTATTCCTTTGACCAACATCTTCCTATTATCCCCAGCTCTCTCAGTCCCTGGCAAGCACCACTCTATTCTGTTTCTATGACTTTGGCTTTTTTATATTTCACATAGAAGTGATCATACACCATTCGCTGTTCTTTCTCTGAATTATGTTATTTAGCTTTCTGTCCTCAAGGTTTATCCATGTGGTCATAAATGTCAAGATTTCATTCTTTCTCATGTCTGAATAATATTCTATGAATAGACACACAACCTCTTTATCCATTCACCTGTAGAGAGACACTTAGGCAGGCTGATACTATTAATTATTGCAATATTGCTGCAATGAACAAAGACGTGCAGATATCTCTTTGAGATCCTGATTTCATGTCCTTGAGATATCTACCCAGAGGGGGATTGCTAGATCATGTGGTAGTTGTATTTTTATTTTTTTTTAGATACCTCCATACTGTTTTCCATAGCATATGAACCAATTTACACTCCCGCCAAGGGTTCACAAGGGCTTTCTTTACGTTCTCATCAGCACTTGTTATTTATTTTTATTTTTTGAAAAAAAGTCATTTTAGCTTGTTTGAGGGGATACCTCATTGTGACTTTTGATTTGCAATCTCTGATTTGATATGCATTGCTTAAACATCTTTTCATGTACCTATTGGCCATTTGTACAACTTTGGAAAAATGTCTTTTCTGATCCTCTGCCCACTTTTAAATTGTACTTTTTTGCTCTTGAGTTGCTTATATAATTTGGATATTAACCTCTTATATAGATAGCTTGCAAATACTTTCTCCCATTCCATTGGTTGCCTTTTTATCTTGTGGATTGTTTCTTTTACTATGCACAAGATTTTTAGTGTGATACTGTCCCACTTCTTTATTTTTGCTTTTGTTACTTAAACTTTTGATGTCATATTCAAAAAAGTCATTGCCAAAATCCATTATCAAGGAGCTCTTTTCCTACACTTGCTTTCAGGAATTTTACGTTTTCTGGCATTATGATTAAGTCTTTAATTCATTTTGTGTTATTTTTGGTGAGTGGTATAAGAGAGGAGTCAAATCATTCTTCTGCATATGATCAACTTTTCCCAACATAATTTAAGAGACTATCCTTTCTGCATTCAGTATTTTTGGATCCCTTGTCAAGTATTATTTGACCATATAAATTTGTTTCTGAGCTCTCAATTCTGTTTCATTGGTCTATGTATTTATTTTTATGTCAGTGTCATACTGTTGTGATTACAATAGCTTTGTAAACTAGTTTGAAATCAGGACTCCAGCTTTGTTCTTAGAAATGCTTTAGCTATCCCCGGTCTTTTTTAGTTCCGTATGAATTTTAATTTTTTTTAATGTTTCTTTGAAAAATGCCATTAGAATTTTTTATAGAGATTACATTGAATCTATAGAAGGCATTGAGTAGTATGGGCTCTTTAATAATGTGGATTTTTCTGATCTATGAAGATAGGTCATCTTTCCATTTATTTGCATCTTCAGTTTCTTTCACCAAAGTCCTACAGTTTTCATTGTGTAGGTCTTTCACCTCCTTGGTTACATTTTTTTCTATGGATTTTATTTTTTTATACTATTGTGAGTGATAATGCTTTACTTATTTCTTTTTCAGATATTTTGTTGCTGTTGTCCAGAAGAAACACAACAGATTTCTGCATGTTGATTTGATTCCTGCAAATTTACTGAATTTGTTGATTAAAAAGAGGTTTTTTTGGTGGATCTTTTAGGATTTTCTCCATAGAAGAGCATATCATCTAGACAGGTAATTTTACTTCTCCTTTCCAGTTGGGATTCCTTTTATTTCTTTCTCTTTCCTGATTGCTCTGGCTAGGATTTCCAATTCTATTCAGTAGGAGTAGTAGGACTGGGGCACACTTGTCCTGTTCCTAACCTCAGAGGAAACACTTTCAACCTTTTATTATTGAGTATGATGTTAGCTATGGGATTGCAATAATTAGTTTTTATTATGTTGAGGTACGTCCCTTTTATATCCCATTTGTGGAGAATTTTTATCCTGAAAGGACATTCTGTTTGATCAAAGACTATGTTTTGCATTGGTTGAGATGATATGCTTTTATCTTTCATTCTGTTAATGTGTTATATCATATTTATTGATTTGCATGTGTTGAACATCCTTGCATCCCAGGGATAAATCCCACTTATCGTGGTGTATGGTCTTTTTAATGTGTTGTTGAATTTAGTTTGCTGATATTTGTTGAGAATTTTTGCATCTATATTCTTCAGGGATATGAGCCTGTAGTTTTCTGTCCTTGTAGTCTCTTTGTCTGGCTTCACTGTCATAGTAATGCTGGCCTTGTAACATGAGTTTGGACTGTTCCTTCCCTCTTCAAGTTTTTGGAAGAATTTGAGAAGAACTGGAATTAACTCTTAAATGTTAGAATATACCATCTTGTCCTGTGCTTTTCTTTGTTGAGAAGTTTTTGATTATCAATTCAAACTTTTTTCTTTCTTTTTTTTTTTTGGTCCAGATTTTCTATTTCTTCAACATTCAATCTAGGTAGGTTGCATGTTGCTAGGTATTTATCCACCTCTATTTGTTATTCAATTTGTTGCTGTGTAGCTATTAATAGTAGTCTCTTACGATCCTATGCGTTTCTGTGCTATCAGTTATAAGATCACTCCTTTCATTTCTGATTTTATATACTGAGTCTCCTCTCTTATTTTCTTAATTAGTCTAGTTAAAGTTTGTCAGTTTTATTTATCTTTTAAAAAGCAGGTCTTAGTTTTTTTTTCATCTTTTCTACTGCTTTTCTGGTTTTTAGTTCATTTATTTGTGCTTTTATATTGGTTACTCCTCTGAGATGGATATGAGCATTGGTGTGAAGGTTGCCAAAATTCGTTGCAGCATTCTTGTCTCCTGGAGTTGTTTGGTTCTTTTTTCCACATTGTGCCTGGGAAGTTATGTCATACTAAGCTCATTAAATATATGCTGCCTTTAAACCCAAGTTTCAGTCAACGAAGTGAGTAGTTGTTGGAGCTACTATCAACTGCATGAGCTAACACACTGAATCCAGAATCTCTAGAGAAAAGCATGTCCTAGTGTTTTTTATTCTAACCTTGGTCTGAAGCCTTAAGATTCACTTTCCCATCTATTCCCAAGATTCTATTGACATGTGTGTGTTAAATCTTGGAATTGTTTCATGAGTAAGCTATTTCCCCTTGAGCCATAGTTTATACCTGGCCCAAGGATCATGCCAATAATTAACTTTAGCTATGGATCTCGTGCCAGGAGGGGGGTGATGGTGATTGGTTTGAGGAAAATAAACATCTTCATATTAGACATATGACCCAGATTAACAAAGAGTTTTCAGCAAAGAAAGGTGGGTCTTCTCAGACAAAGATGGACAGCTAAGTCCACTGATAAGGGAGGTTCAGAGTGACTGGGTGCACAGGATTCTCAGTTTCATTGAAGACCCACCAGATGCCTTCATTCTAAATGTCTAGGTCCCTATGCCTTTCAATCAAAGTTGTAACTTTCATCAAAGTAACTAGGTAAGATTATAAAGTAAATCGCCATTCTAATTCTGTAACCAGTGCAATCAAATTTTGTTTGATAGTCAAAAACCTTGCTCCGAGGCTGCAAAAACTAAGAAATCATTCTAGTATTATCATGAAAGCCATCTAGTTTCAATATCATGACTTGAGATGATAATTTAATCATCCAAACTCCCTAGGAACTTGCTTCATTTGTCATATATCACAGTCAACCACAGGTAACAGCTTGATTCATTGTATGCTAGTTTACACCATAGATTATTACTATCTCATTTTCCGTTAGCAAGATGTTCAACAGGACCATAACTATTCCAAAAATTCCATAATTGAGGGACAGCCTCGAAAGACAGCTATTGGCACCAATTCTATATTGGTCAGGATCCTATCACAAGGGAGAAGCCATACTAACAATTGGAATAGACAGAGATTTACTAAAATGTAACTTCCTTAGTGAAGCATTCTCTTAACACTCTATTTAAAATTGCAACCTCATGTACTGCCTAGATATCACTTGAGTTATTTTCCTCCAAAATTCTCTCTTCTATTTATTCAAATAGATATTTTATTTTTTATGTGTTATCTGTGCTTTATTACACTAAAATTTAAGCTCCACAATGCCAGAGATGTTTTGTTCATTGCATTATTCTCATCACCAAGAATTGTGCCTGAGGTATGGCAGTTCTCAGTAAACATTTATCAAAGAAATGTAATAGACTCCTTTCCAAATGAAGAAAGAGTGCCTCCTGTAAAATTTGGGGTCACATTGGTTAGGGGAGAGTAAGGGCTAGGATTTCCTTCTTAGAACTGGGACAAAATGGGGCATCTGCATGGCTCAGTTGGTTAAGTGTCTGACTTTGGCTCAGGTCATGATCTCGTGGTCTGTGAGTTTGAGCCCTGCATCAGGTTCTGTGCTGACAGCTTAGAGTCTGGAGCCTGCTTCAGATTCTGTGTCTCCCTCTCCCTCTGCCCCTCCCCTGCTCACACTCTGTCTCTCTCAAAAAATAAATAAACATTAAAAAAATTAAAAAGAACTGGGACAAATTATCATCTCAATATTTTTCAGACTATATATGTAATTTTAAAAGTCTGATAAGATGTTTGCATGAGAGGTTATCCTAAGAAAAATGATGTTGACCTAACAAATGGTTTTGGCTTTAAACATTGAAAGCATTTTTTTTTTGTTGTTGTTCTGGGAATGCACAAAATGTTTTCTCTACCATTTGAGAAAAAGTAAAGAGGCTTTTAAAAAAATCATTTTAAAATTATTTATATTAACAAAATTGAAATGTAGTGGTAAAGAGCTGATGTTATTGCAATGAAGTCGTATATTTAGTGAATGTTTATATGCTTTTAGCTTCACTAAACAAACTAATATTTCTGACATTGAAAATTAATATGTCCTACATCCTGCGTTAGAAAAAGCATTCCATCTACACATTGGTTATATTTGTCTTTTCCATTTATGTCCTGGCCTTCTTGCCCAGGGCAAAAGGAGTGAAAAAGAGCTAGTAATGGTATTTATTACAAAGAGTAATCAACCATAAAGACTGTAATTGAACACACAAGTGTAGTCATTACATGATTAATTACTTGGGTGAATCAGCCTCCTACATATATCATAAAAATATTCAAAGGAGCTAGAACAGAGTGTACAAAAAGGAGACTTTTCATCAGCATAATCACTGCCACTTATGGCTTGTTTTCAGTACTTTTAAGTTTTCATCATTTTTCCTCCCTGCTAATCTTCTATATTAACTACATTTTAAGATAAATGTTTTGATGATTAAGTGGTAGCAATGCAGGCATTGGCTGAGGCCAAGTTTTTGTCACACACACAAAAGATTAAACACAAAGATTTATTTGGCATCTTATGAGCCTATTGTTGATTGATATATTACTGCACGCATTTCTAATATTTCTCTAAGGCTTCAGTTTAATAGCAATATATCAATAGAATTTTTTCTCAAGTTAAAACCAATTCAATGCCATATGCAAATCTCTGGAAAAAATAGTGCAGAAAATAACGTCAGATGTGGTGAAAAGTGATCAATAGGACTTGATTTCCTTTGCTCTGGATGTTCTCATATCTGGATATAAAGCCTAGAACTTCTGACGCCATCCCATAACCTTGAGGGGAATCAGCCTGAGGGAGCAAAACTGTATACTTCAGATGATGTATCAGAAAATTGACAAGAACCCAGGTCATGGGTGACATCATTAAAGGACTGGGACAAATAAAGTAAGAATGTGCCCTGAATCTGAACTTGGAGTCTTCTCAGACTGTTTCTCTGCTCAAAAACCTATAATGTCCCTCAGTTAAACCTATGCTGTTACTGAAATAATTTAGCTGTATGACTAAAAGCAACAGTAATCTACTTTGAATTTATTTCTTATAACGTAGCTTAGAGTGATCTTTCTAAAGTCTCACCTCTCCAATCAAATTACTCCTTTTCATTGACAATTACATAGAAATTTCTTACAGGTGAGTGATACCACACAGTATTTTTCTTTCTCTGTTAGCCTTATTACACTTAGTGTAATGGTCTCCAGAGTCATTTGGGTTGTTAGAAATGACAGAATTTTCCTTCCTTCCTTCCTTCCTTCCTTCCTTCCTTCCTTCCTTCCTTCCTTCTTTCCTTCCTTCTTTCCTTCCTTCCTTCCTTCCTTCCTTCCTTCCTTCCTTCCTTCCTTCCTTCCTTCCTTCCTTCCTCCCTCTCTCTCTCACTCTCCCTCCCTCTCTCTCTTTCTTTTTTTATTTTACTTTTTATTTAAATTCCAATTATTTAACCTACAGTGTATGTTAGTTTCAGCTGTACAATTTATCAATTCAACACTTAACAACCCCTGTTACTTATTACAAAAAATGTCCTCCTTAATCCCCATCACCTATTAAACCCATCCTCCTATCCACCTCTCCTCTGGTAACCATAAGTTTGTTCTCTATAGTTAAGAGTCTGGGTCTTGATTTTCCTTTCTTTCCTCCCTCCCCCTGCCATGACCCTTTATTTTGTTTCTTGAACTCCGCCTCTGAGTGAAATCATATGGTGTATTTTTCTTTCACTACTCATTTATTTTGCTTAGCATAGTACTCTATAGTGCCATCCATGTTGTTGCAAATGGCAAGATTTCATTTTATGGATGAATAATATTCTATTATACACACAAACACACATATATATGTATATGTATGTATGTATATATGTATATATGTATGTACTGATGTATACACACATATACAAATGTACACACATATACATACATATTCCACTTCTTCCTTATCCATTCATCAATTTATGGACATTTGCTGCTATAAATTTTGTGGGGCATGTATCCCTTAAAATTAGTATTTTTGTATTATTTGGGTACATCCCTAGTAGTGCCAGTGCTGGATAATAGAGTAGTTCTATTTTTAACCTTTTGGTAACTTCATACTGTTTTCCAGAGTGGTTACACCAGTTTGCATTCCCACCAACAGTGCAAGAGGATTCTCCTTTCTCCTCATTCTCACCAAAGCTCTTGTTTCTTGTGTTGTTAATGTCGGCCATTCTCACAGGTGTGGGGTGATACCTCATTGTAGTTTTGATTTGTATTGTCCAATGATCAGTGATGTTGAGCATCTTTTCATGTGTCTTTTGGCCATCTTTTTCATGTCGTCTTTGAAAGCATGTCTATTCGTGTTGTCTGCCCATATTTTAACTAGATTATTTGTTTTTTGGGTGTTAAGTTTGGTAAGTTCTCTATGTATTTTTGATACTAACCCTTTGTCAGGTCATTTGCAAATATCTTCTCCCATTCTATGGGCTTTTAGTTTTATTGATTGTTTCCTTTACTGTGCAGAAACTTATTTCAATGTAGTCCAAATAGTTCATTTTGGCTGCTTCCTTTGCCTCAGAAGACATATATAGTAAGAAGTTGCTACAGCCAATATCAAAGAGGTTACTGCCTTTGTTCTCCTCTAGATTTTGATGGTTTCCTGTCTCACATTTAAATTCATTCTGAATTTATTTTTCTGTATGGTGTAAGAAAATGGTCCAATTTCATTCTTTTGCATGTTGGTTTCCAGTTGTCCCAACACCGTTTATTGAAGAGACCATATTTGTCCATTGGATATTCTTTCTTGCTTTTTCAAAGATTAATTGACCATATAGTTTGGGTTCACTTCTGGGTTTTCTATTGTGTTCTATTGGTCTATGTGTCTATTTTTGTGACAGTGTCATGCTGTCTTGATCATTATAGTTTTATAGTATAACTTGAAGTCTGGAATTTTGATGCTTACAGCTTCACCTTTCTTTTTCAAGGTTGCTATGACTATTTGTGGTCTTTTGTGGTTCCATACAAATTTTAGTATTGTTTTTTCTAGCTCTTTGGAAAATGATGGTATTTTTTAAAAAATTTAATGTTTTTTTTTATTATTTATTTTGAGAGAGAGAGAAAGCAGGTGATAGGCAGAGAGAGAGGGAGACATAGAATCTGAAGTAGACTCCAACTCAGCTGTCAGCACAGAGCCCGACATGGGGCTCAAACCCACAAATTGTGAGATCATGACCTAGCCAAAGTCAGACACTTAACCAACTAAGCCACCCAGGCACCCCAATGGTGGTATTTAAAAAAAAAATTTATTATTTTTCTTTATTTTTGAGAGGCAGAGAGAGACAGAGTGCGTGTGGGGGAGGGGCAGAGAGAGGGATACACAGAATCCGAAGCAGGTTCCAGGCTCTGAGCTGTCAGCACAGAGTCCAATGCGGGGCCCGAACTCACCAACCGTGAGATCATGACCTGAGCTGAAGTCGGACGCTCAAGCAATTGAGCCACCAAGGCTCCCCAGTGGTGGTATTTTTTACAAGGATTGCAGTAAATGAGTAAATTGTGTAGACATATTAGTATTTATTCTTCTAATCCATGATCATGGAATGTGTTTCTATTTCTTTGTGTCACTTTCAATTTCTTTCATCAGTGTTTTCAGAATATAGTTCCTTTACTACTTTGGTTAGGTTTATTCCTAGATATCTTACAGTTTTTGGTGCAGTTGTAAATTGGATTGATTGCTTGATTTCTCCTGCTGCTTCATCCTGGTGTGTATAAATACAACAGATTTTTGTATGTGGATTTTGTATCCTGTGATTTTACTGAATTTGTATTATCAGTTCTAGCAATTTTTTTTGTGGAGTCTCTTAGGTTTTCTACATAGAGTATTATATCTATGCAAATAGTGAAAGTTTGACTTCTTTTTTGCCAACTTTGATGTCTTTATTTCTTTTTGTTGTCTGATTGCTGAGACTAGGACCTCTAGTACTGTGTTAAATAATATTGGTGAGAGTAGACATCCCTGTATTTTTCTTGACCATAGAAGAAAAACTCTCAGTCTTTCCCCATTGAGGATGATATTAGCTGTGGGTCCTCTTATATGACCTTTATGATGTTGAGGCATGTTCCCCCCAACCCTACTTTGTTGAGAGTTTTTATCTAGAATGGATGCTGTACTTTGTCAATTTTTTTTTTGCATCTATTGAGAGGATCATATGGTTCTTTTTAATATTTGAAAGAGAAAGTGGTTGAGGGGCAGAGCAAGAGGGAAAGAAAAAGAATCCCAACCAGGCTCAAACTCACAAACTGTAAAATCATGAGCTGAGCCGAAATCAGGAGTCAGATGTTTAACAAACTGAGCCACCCAGGTGCCTCGAGGATCATATGGTTCTTTTATTAATGTTATGTTTAATGGTGATTAATTTATAAATATTGAACCACACACATTTGCAGCTCAGGAACAAATCCTGCTTGATCATGATGAATGATTCTTTTAATATAATGTTGGATTTTGTTTGCTAGTCTTTTATTGGGTATTTTTGCATCCATGTTCATCAAGGATATTGGCCTGTATTTGTCTTTCTTAGTAGAATCTTTGGTTTTACAATCAGGCTAATGCTGGCCTTGTAGAATGAGTTTGGAAGTTTTCCTTCTATTTATATTTTGGAAGTTTGAAAAGAATAAGTATTAGCTCTTCTTTATTCTTCTAAAGTTTATTTTTGAGAGGTAAAGCATGAGTGGGGGAGAGAGGGAGATGGAGAGAATCCCAAGCAGGTTCTGCACTGTCAGCATGGAGCTCTACATGTGGCTCAAACTCAGGAACTATGAAATCATGACCTGAGCCGAAACCAAGAGTCAGATGTTCAACCACCTGAGCCACCCAGCTCTTGTTTAAATATTTGGTAGAATTCTCCTGTGAAACCATCTGGCCCTAGACTTGTTTGTTGGAAGATTTTTGATTAATGATTGAACTTATTTTCTGGTTATCAGTCTGTTCAAGTTTACTCTTTCTTCCTGTTTCTGTTTTGGTAGTTTATGTGTTTCTAGGAATTTATCCATTTCTTATTGGTTGCCCAGTTTGTTGGCATAAAATTTTTCATAATATTATCTTAAAATTGTTTGTATTTCTGTGTGTTGGTTGTGATCTCTCGCATTCATGATTTTATGTTTTTGGGTCCTTTCTCTTTTGTTCATGTTAAGTCTGGCTAGGGGGTTATCAATTTTATTAATTTTTTTTAAGAATCAGTTCTTGGTGTCATTGATCTTTTCTATTGGTTTTTTAGTTTATATATCATTTGTTCTTTAATCTTTATTATTTCCCTTCTTTTGCTGGCTTCAGGCTTCATTTGCTATTCTTTCTCCAGGTCCTCCAGGTGTAAGCTTAGGTTGTTTATTTGAGGTTTTTCTTGCTTCTTGAGATAGGCCTATATTGCTTTATACTGTCCTCTTATGACCACTTTTGCTGCATCCCAAAGGTTTTGGACTATCCCGTTTTCATTATCTTTTGTTTCCATGTATTTTTTTTAAATATTTTTTTTTTTTTTTGATTTCCTGGTGAACACATTCATTGTTTAGTAGCATGCTGCTTAACCTCCATGTATCTATGGTCTTTCCAAAGTTTTTCTTGTGGCTGACCTCTAGTTTCATAGTGTTGTGTTCAGAAAATGTGTATGGCATTATCTCAGTCTTTTTGTACTTGTCACGGCCTGGTTTGTGACCTAGCATGTGATCTATTCTGGAGAGTGTCCAATGTGCACTTGAAAACAATGTGTGTTCTGTTGCTTTAGGATGGAATGTTCTGAATATATCTGTTAAGTCCATCTGGTCCAGTGTGCATCATTCAATGCCATTGTTTCCTTGTTGATTTTCTGCTTATATGATCAGTCCATTGAGGTAACTGTGGTGCTAAAGTCCCCTACTATTACTGTATTATTATCAATGAGGTCCTTTATGTTTGTTATTAATTTGTATATTTGGGTGCCCTATGTTGGGTACATAAATACTTACAGTTGTTAGATCATCTTGTTAAATTTTCCCCTTTATTATGATATAATGCCCTTCTTTACCTTAAGTTTTAAAGTCTAGTCTTCGGTTATTGTCTTCAGTTTAAAGTTAGGTTGTCTGATATAAGTATTGCTACTCCAGCTTTATTTTGAGGCTTTGCATAATAAATGTTTCTCCATCCCCTCACTTCCAATCTGCAGGTGTCTTTAAGTCTAAAATGAATGTCTTGCAGGCAGCAGATAGATGTGTCTTGTTTTGTTTTTTAAATTCATTCTGATACCCTATGTCTTTTGAATAGAGTATTTCGTCCATTTACATTCAGAGTAATTACTGATACGTATCTAGTGCCACCTTATTGCTTGTTTTGTCA
Organism: Neofelis nebulosa; assembly: GCF_028018385.1. Classification (NCBI taxonomy): domain Eukaryota; kingdom Metazoa; phylum Chordata; class Mammalia; order Carnivora; family Felidae; genus Neofelis; species Neofelis nebulosa. The sequence continues at coordinate 10,393,148 of NC_080785.1, forward strand.
TTTTTTTTCTGGAGATTTTCTTGTTCCTTTCTTGTCTTTGCCACTTTTGATCTTTCCTTTACAATCAAAGCATCCCCTTTAAGATTTCTTGCTGGGCTGTTTTAGCGGTCTCAAACTTCTTTAGTTTTTGTCTGGGAAACTCTTTATCTTTCTTTTTATTCTGAATGATAGCCTTGATGATTATAATATTCTTGGTTGCAGATTTTTCCCAGTCAGCACATTTAATATATCATGCCACTCCCTTCTGACTTGCAAACTATCTGTTGAGAGTTCTGCAGCTAGCCTTATGGGTCTTCCCTTGTAAGTTAGGGAATTATTTTTTCTTGCTGCTTTTGAGATTTTTTCTTTATTGCTGTGCTTTGCGTAATTAATTATATATGTCTGCTTTTGTTGATTTTGATGGAAGTTCTCTGTGCCTCTTGGATCTAGATATCTGTTTCCTTTGCCATATTAGGAAAACTTTCATCTATTATTTTCTCAAACAAGTTTTCTGCACCGTTTCTCTCTTCTTCTGGGACTTCTATAATATGAATATTAGTCTGATTGATGGAGTAACTGAGTTCCCTAAGTCTGTTCTTGTGTTCTATGACTCTTTATTTTGTTCAGCTTCATTATTTTCCATTATTTTCTCCTCTTTCTCATTTATTCATTCCTCTGCTTCTTCCATCTTTGTGTTCATTGCATACAATATATTTTGAGTCTCCATTATTGTATTTTTCATTTCTCACTCATTTTTAACTCTTTTAACATTGTGGTATGGACCTCCCAGAAGTCTTCTGATTTTTCCTCAATTCCAAGGAGTAGTCTTATGATTGTTGCTTTAAAGTCTCCATTAGATATGTTACTTATATCTGATTGGCTTAAATCTCTGGCCACTACCTTATCTCATTCTTTGATTTTGGATGAATCCTTCTATCTTTGCCTTTTTTCTAAGTCTCTGTCTTCTTCTCTGTGTCAGAAACGCCCATTATGTTTCCTGCTCCTGAGAGTCATATAAAGAAGTCAAAAGGTGTTCAGGGCCTGGTGCTTCAGGGAGTGTCTCTGGTGTGTGCATTGTGCATTCTGCTGTTGTTTTGTCTTCTCTGCCCCTCAGGCCAGTTATCTACAGACGCTCTCCGGGCAATGTTTTGTCTTTGGCCAGGATGTAGTGAGTTTTAACTAGGTGTGCTCTTGTCTGCTTGTTCAGTGAGAACTGATTCTACTTCCATTAGATCTGAAGCCCTGCAGAACCCTCTGTTTGGGAGATGTTGCTTGGGTAGGGGTTCCTGCTAGTCTTCTTGGGAAGGGGCTTGATGTGCTCCACTGAGACAAGCTTGACAGAGAAGGGCAGTACCACCAGAGTGCAGGGATGTGGAACTTCGTGTAAGTGGGTTAGGTAGCCAGTATCAGAACTGTGCTGCTTACTGCAAGTAGCTTTGTGTTTATGCTGAGGGACAGGGGAAGGAAATAGCACCAGTTGTTTCCTTTGTCCCAGGAGGGGTATCTCAGTGACTCTACCTCTCAGGGAAGTTCTCCATGAAGAGGGAATAATCTCCCCACTGTGTGCCCCAGGCATTCTTCAGATCACTGTTTCTATGCCATCTAACTATGGGTTGTTTGCCTGCCTTCTCTCCAGGAATAGGGCAGCACCCTCAGGTCTCTATCCCAGTCAAACCCGAAGACCTTTAAAACTCCAGTCTTTAAGCCCCACTGGTTGCAAGAACTTACAAAATGCAGCCCTTTCATTTTCCCAGCCAATGGCTTTGGGGGAAGTTTTTTCCTTGTGCATTCCTCTGTGTCCTCCTATGTCTCTTACCTTTTTTGGGATCACTGTTCCCTCCCCTCCACTGCACCCATGATCTATTTCTCCCCCAAAACATACTTCCACACTCCTACGTGCTTCTTCTCTCGCTTTAGTTTGTAGAGTTTTTCTGTATGTCTTCAGGTTGATTTCTGAGGTATTTAGAATGATTTGATAGTTATCTAGGCAATATAATCATGGGATTTGCTGTTCCATTGATGTTTGTGTCCATTTTTGGGCCACTGCCATACTGTTTTGATTACTACAGCTTTGTAGTCTATCGTGAAATCTGGGATTGTGATACCTCCAGTTTAGTTCTTCTTTTTCAACATTGCATTGACTTTTCGGTGTCTTTTGTAGTGCCATACCAATTTTAGGATGAGTTGTGTGAAAAATAATCTTGGTATTTTGATTGGAATTTTGCTAAATCTATATTGCTTTGGGTAATACAGACATTTTAACAATATCTGTTCTTCCAATCCATGAACATGGAATATTTTCCCATTTGTTTGTGTCATCTTCAATTTCATTCACTGAAGTCTTACAGTTTTCAGTGCGCAGGTTTTTTGCCTCCTTGGTTAAGTTTATTCCTAGATACTTTTATTATTTTTTGGTGCAAGTGTAAATGTAATTTTTTTCTTAATTTATCTTTCTTCTACTTTTTAAAATAAAGTTGACTTATTTTGAGAGAGAGAATGTGTGAGCAGGAGAGGGGCAGAGAGAAATTGAGGGAGAAACTCCTAAGCAGCTTCCGTGTTGTCAGTGTGGAGCCTCATGTGGGGTTTGATCCCATGGGCCATAAGATAATGGCCTGAGCTGGAATCAAGAGTTGAATGCTTAACCAATTAAGCCACTCAGATGCCCCTTGCTACTTCTTTATTAGTGTTTAAAAATGCAACAGATTTCTATATATTGATTTTTGTATAGTGAGACCTTATTGAATTCACTTATCAATTCTAGTAGGTTTTTTGCTGGAGTCTGTAGGATTTTCTATGTATAATATTTTATCTGTTTTACTCTTCCCTACCAATATGGATGACTATTTATTTATTTATTTATTTATTTATAATTTTTTATTTACTTATTTTGTCTGGTAACAGTGGAACTCCTTTCTTGTTCCTTATCTTAGGGGAAAAGCTCTCAGTTTTTCACCATTAAGTATGATATTAGCTGTAGGATTTTAATTTATGGCCTATGTGATATTACATGTGTTCCCACTAAGACTACTTGGTTGAGGTTTTTATCATGAGTGGATGTTGTACTTTATCATATGCTATTTCTCGATCTACTGAAGTGATCATATGGTATTTATCCTTTGTCTGGTTGATGTGATGTATCATGCTGATTGATATGTGAATGTTGAGCCACCCTTCCATCTGAGGAATAAATCCCACCTGATCATGGTGAATGATTTTTTAAATGTATTGTTGGATTCAGTTTCCTAATATTTTGTTGACAGTTTTTGTGTCTATATTCATCAGAGATATTGGTCTGTAGTTCTCTTTTTTTGTAGTGTCTTTATCTGGTTTTGGTATTATGATAATGCTGGCTTCATAAAATGAATTTGGAACTCTCCTTCCTCTTCTACTTTTAGGATTACTTTGAGAAAAATAGGTATTAACTCATCTTTAAGTGTTTGGTAGAATTCACCTGTGAAACCTTCTGGTCCAATTTTTTTTTTTTTTTTTTTTTTTTTTTTAGGGAGGCAGAATTTCTTGATTACTGATTCAGTTTTTACTGCTGGTAATCACTCTGTTCAAAATTCACATTTTTCTCCTAATTCAGTTTTAGGAGGTTACGTGTTTTTAGGAATTTATCCATTTCTTCTAGGTTATCCATTTTGTTGACATATAATTTTTTATAATGTTGTCTTACAATCCTTTGTAATTCCGTGGTATTGATTGTTATTTCTCCTCTTTCATTTCTGATTTTGTTTGAGTCCTCTCTCTCTCTCTCTCTCTTTTTTGAATATTGTTAAAGGTTTATCATTTTTTTGATCTTTTCAAAGAAGCAGCTCTTTGTTTCACTGATCTGTTATATTATGGTTTTACTTGCTATTTCATTTATTTCTGATCTAATCTTTATTATTTCCTTTCTTCCCTCTTGGTTTTGGGTTTTCTTCTTTCTTCTCTAGCTACTTTAGGTGTAAGGTTAGGTTGTTTATTGAAATTTTTCTTTCTTTTTGAAGTAGGCTTGTATTGCCATAAGCTTTCCTCTTTAAACAGATTTTGTTGCATCCTAGAGATTTTGGATGGTTGTGTTTTCATTTTCATTTGCTTCTACTTATTTTTGATTTCCCCTTTGATTCTTTGGTTAATTCGTTTATTGTTTAGTAGCATGTTATTTTACCCTCCATGTATCAGTGTTCTTCCCATATTTTTTCTTCTCGCTGGTTTCTAGTTTCATGGAATGTGGTCAGAAAAGATGCATGGTATCATTTCAATCTTTTTAAATTTGCTTTTTGATCTAATATGTGATCTTTTATAGAGAATGTTCCATGTAAAGAATATGTATTCTGCTGTTTTAGGATGGAATGTTATGAATAAATCTGTTAGATCTATCTGATCCAATGTGTCATTCAAAACCATTGTTTTCTTATTGATTTTCCATTTGGATAATGTATCCATTGATATAAATGGGATGTTAAAGTCCTCTATTATTATTGTATTACTTTCAATTACTTCCTTTATGTTTGATATTAGATTCTTAATTTATTTAGCTGCTCTGTGTTTAAATATTTACAATTGTTACATTTTCTTGTTGGATTGTTCTCTTTATGATTATATAATGTCCTTCTTTATCTCTTGTACAGTCTTTGGTTTCAAGTCTATTTTCTTCTGGGGTGCCTGTGTGGCTTAGGTATCCAACTCTTGATTTTGGCTCAGGTCATTATCTCAGGGTTTGTGAGATTGAGCCCCACATCATCGGGCTCTGTGCTGACAGCATAGGGTCTGCTTAGGATCCTCTCTCTCCCCTGCCTCTCTCTCAAAATGAATAAATAAACTTTAAAAAAAATAAAAATAAAGTCTGTTTTTTTTTTCTCATAAAATATTGCTCCCACAGCTTTCTCTCCAGTCCTGTGTTGTGTAAGAGGTGTTTTTTTTTTTCCCATCCCTTTATTTTCACTTTGCATTCATCTTACATCTGAAAAAAAGTCTCTTGTAGGCAGCTTATAGATGGGTCTTAACTTTGTTTATCCATTCAGTCACCCTATGCATTCGATTGGAATATTTACTTCCTTTACATTCAAAACAATTATTGATAGATATATACATAGTGCCATTTTGTGACTTGTTTTAGGGTCCTTTTTTAATATCTTCTCTGTTTTTTATTTCCTTCTCTCACAATTTCTGGCTTTCTTTAATGATCTACTTATAATTCTTTCTCTTGATTTTTTTGCATTTCATTCCTGGGTTTAGATTTGTGGTTATCATTAAGTTTGTATATAACATCGTATCCATAAAGCAGTTTATATTAAGTGTTGATGGTTGCTTAAATTTGAACCCATTCTTCTTTACACCGAATGTTTTAGGTATATGTTGTTATACTTTAAATCCTTTTATTTTGTGAATCTCTTGACTGATTTTTATAGGTGTACTTAATGTTATTGTTTTTGTATTCCTACTTTTCTTACTCCTACTTATGGTCTTTCCTTTATACTCAAAGAGTCCCCTTTGCTGTTTCTTATAGGACTGATTTAGTGGTCATGAATTCCTTTAACTTTTGTTTTTCTGGGAAACTCTCTATCTCCCCTTCTGTTCTGAATGATAATCTTGGTGCATAGAGTATTCTTGGCTTCATGTCTTCCCTTCAGCACTTTGGATATATCATGCCACTTTCTTGTGGCCTACAAAATTTCTGCTGAAAAATCATCTGATAGCTTTATGGGGTTTGCCTTATATGTAACTGTTTTCTCTCAGCACTTTTAAAATTTTCTCTTTATCACTACCCTTTGCCATTTTACTTAGTATGTTTTGGTGTTGACCTCCTTGGGTTGATTTTGTCGGTAGGTCTGTGAATCATGAATCTGGATTTCTGTTTCTTTCCCCATATTCAGGATATTTTCAGCTATTGTTTCTTCAAATAAGTTTTATGCCCCCTTTTCTCTCTCTTCTCCTTCTGGGATCCTTATAATGCGAACATTATTATGCTTGATATTGTCACTGAATTTCCTTATTCTCATTTATTGTTCTTATTTTTCCTTTTCCTGTTAAGCTTTATTACTTTCCATTACTTGGTCCTCCAGATTGCCAATCCATTCTGCTGCTTTCTCTAGTCTATTATTTATACCCCCTTGCATATTTTTAATTTCAGTTATTGAGTTCTTCATCTCTAGTTGGTTCTTTTTTATATTTTCTACCTCTTTGTTGAGTGTCTCATTGAGATCCACAAGTCCAGTGAGTATCTTTATGATCACTAATTTAAATTCTCTATCAGGCTTATTACTTATATCTGTTTCATTTAGGTCTCTTGCTGTGATTTTGCCCTCTTCTTTCATTTGAGACATATTCCTCTGTCTTCTCACTTTGTCTAACTCTCTGTTTCTATTTTTAGAAAGTGAACTTCGTCTCCTGGTCTTGAAAGTGGTGAAGAAAAGGTACTCAAGTGCCCTGCACAGCATCAGCCCCTGTTATCCAGAAGTGGGTGCTTCAGGGGTGTCTTCTATGTGTGTTGCATATGCCCTACTGTTGTGGCTGAGCCATGTTTGCCTTCATTGCATTCATCTGCAATGGCTCTCTTTGCCTGTTGTGGGCAGGATTTGGTCCTTGTGTTGTTAGTGGGCTAGTCTGGGCCGCCTTGGACTTGAGTTGAGTGAGACCAGGCATTTGCCAGAGATGCAGTAGCACCAAACTATAGGATGCTCTCTCTGTGTTGTCCCCTGAGAAGCTTTTGTTGGTGCAGTCAGACCAGATGTCTTCATTCAGACAACTCTAGGGCTGCAGTCAGATTTGTGTGTGTGGTTATCTTCCTCTCCCCAGGGACAGGAGTCACTTTGGAGTGCTGCTTGTTTCTATCAGGGCTTCTTTATCACTGCTAGGCTTGTGGCACTGGTTTGGATGGGATTTGGCCATGAACATTCTGTAGTAGGCCAGACATCAGGAGAATCTGGGGGTAAGGTGCATGGTGTTAGCAAGATTTAAGTAGGTCTGTTATGGGATGGGACTTAGAGTTGATTTAGAAAACTCCTGTCACAGTGCAGGAGGGGATGATTTCACGGGAGAGTGCTGAGGTGATGAATGTGGGGTTAACAAGGTTTGTATGAGTCTTTGTCAGAGGAGATCTGGAGCCTAGGCCTGGCTGGAGGAGGCATGTCCACAGGAGAATGTGAGAGTGAGGCATACTGTTAGCAAGGTAGGTAGAGAGTTGGTGCTGTGTTGGTTCTAGCAGGTGTCCAGGTATCTTAGCTAGAGGGTGCAGGAGAATAAGAAATGGAGGCTGCCAGCTCCTTAGTTCCTAGAGAAGTCTTCTAATGACCCCTGCCCCTCCAGCACATGCTCTGATCTTACTAAATAAATATCTTTCTTATATAGTCAAGGTGTTTTTCAAACTGCTGCTTCAATACTGTATCTCCAAGGAGCTTTTCATTGCACTGTCTCTTTAAGGATGGGGACCCAGTTTCCTATCACTGTCAGGCTCTCCCAAAGAGAAGCAGGCTGAAATTTAAAGTTTTTTAAATTCAAATAGAAAGAAACCCTGTTTATTGCAATAACTCACAAAATTAGGTCCCTCTGGTTTCAAAACCAAAATATTAGGGGGATTCATCTTCTCTATGCAGTCCTCCTGCATGGGGTGCTCGATGAGAGGGTCTGTTTCTCTCCTGTCTCTGTGCCCAGGGCATCCCTTCCTCAGAGTCTTGTGTATCCCTTTAGGTCCCAACCAGGTCTTTGCCCTTTCTACCCTCTATGATGTGATCTCTTCCCTACACTTAGCTGTAGAGAGTCTGTTCTGCCAATCTGGGGGTTATTTTCTACATTATTTACACTGATGTGGGTGTTACCTAGTTGTATCATGGGACAAGATGAGCATAGGATCTTCCTATTCTGTCATCTTCCCTAGAAATCCTCATTAATAGTTGTTGTTTTTTTTAAGTAGGGGTTTACACATAGAATACTTTGTCACTATTTGTTTTGAAAATGTCTTTATATCGCTCAGAGTCTTGTATGATAATTCTGCTGGATAGAAGATTCCTAGTAGAGAGATATTTTCCTTTGAAAATACTTTGAAGATGCTTTGATTATCTTCTAGTATCTTTATGCATTGAAAATGGCCTAAGATTAATCGTTGTCCCACTGTCGATAATCATTTGGTTATTTGGTAGCTTTTAAGATTGTGCCTGCTCTTCATACTTTTTGCTTCATTACTAAGCATGCGCATGTAGATTTACTTTGTTTTTCACTGCTTAGAAATTTAGATTTGCCACCAGTGTGAAAATTATGAGCCATCTATTTTACAATGATTTCAAGATTTACATATGAAATGAAGCTCCTGTCATCCACTATGGCAATTAAGTTAACAGCATGTAATTATGGGGTCCTCTATCTTCCTTCTTTGTATTATTTTCCCTCTCCACCACCAGTATTTCCTTTATCTTACAAGTAAGCTACTTACACCTGAATCTTCTCTCTGGGGAAACCCAGTCTAATAGAAGCTATAGTAAGTAAAATTTCTTTGCTTGCTCCTCTTTTTAATAACCACTTAATGTAGAAGCACCCCAGTTCTTAGTACATGAGTTTCCCCTTTGCCTATCTACACTCATGTTTCTGGTTGTCTTATCCAGCCATTGGTTTTGGTTACGATAAAAACTTGTCTTCAAAACACAGACTCCTTTCCTGAACTCTAGACTCCTATGGCCAACTACCTATATATCTCCATTTTGGGGTAAACACTTTAGATTTAGCAGGTCTAAAATTGAACTGCTGAATTCCTCCCACCAACAAAATCACTCTAATTCTCCTCCCTTTCTAGTTTCTGGCCACTTATTCTTTCCAATTGCTCGTACTGAAAACTTTGTAGACATTCTTAGTACTTGTTCTCTTATCTCCCACATCCAAAGCTATGTTCTCTACTTTAAAAATATATCCCTAATCTGGCTACTTCTCTACAACCTCTATTCCCCATCCAGCCCAAGCCATCAAATCTACCATCATTAGCACAAGAGCATCCCAACGAGTCCCCATGTAACCACATTTGATACTCTGTAGTCTATTTCTGCATCATTTACAAAGATCCTTGAAAAAATAAGTCTAATCATGTCACTCCTTGTGCAAAATTCTTCACTGGATGGTCACTTCACTCAGAAAAATCCAAAAACCAAAAAAATAGGCTGAAAATCCCCACCAGATGAGGGCTTCCATCACCTCTCTGACTACCCCTTCCTATACTCTTCCCCCCTTCTCACTCTGCTTGGCCACAGCATCCTTCCTTCCTGGGATGTTCTGTTCCCAACTATCCTAATGGCTGCCTCTCGCACCTCCTTCAATTATTTTTAGAAATACCACTTTCTTTGTGAAGCCTGTATTGATGACCCTAGTTAAAATTGCAAGTTACCCCCACCCCATTTACATATATTTTATACTCCTTCCCCCACTTTTGTCTTAGGAAGCTCATATTAACTATTGATATACCATATCTTTGAATTATTTATTATATTTAATGTGTTATGTCTTTCCACCAAACAATATTAGCTAAGTTAGGCAGAGATTTTTGTGTTTTATTTATGATGTAATTCAAGCACCTGGAATAGTTAATAATGTATTAGATGGTCAATAAATATTTGTTAAGTGAAGGAGTGTGTGTGTGTGTGTGTGTGTGTGTGTGTGTGTTTCCATGAAAAGTCCTGAAAGGATTAATAAGTGTCCACTGATGGAGAAATTTAAGTACATTTCATAGCAGAAGAATGAAGCCATCGAGAGAAGTACATGAAGACCCAGGAGAGAATAATAGGTTACATAATGTACTATAAGAAGTAAAAAGGGACCAAATGAAGTCCATTTACCCAAATAATGAATTTTCAGGCAGAGACTTCACAGGTTCAGTGGAGTATACATAAACATAATCTTTTAAGTGCATACAGTGTTTGATACATATATTGTTAAAATTAATAAAATATCCTAATATCATAGTCTTGTAGGTTGTGGCTCTGAGCTACATGTTAAAGCAAAAATAAAATAAAAGGAACAAAACTGCCTATTTCCTGACCTATTGGGACTTATTACCTGAAAGAAGTATGCACCAGTAACTAAAAATATCAGAACAAATTATGTAGTATTTAATGGCTTCAGTAATGTGAATTTACTTAAATCCCAACAAGGTATTTAAATATATGTCTGGTTTTCCATGGATTTTATCATTTTAGAATCAGTTTTTATTTGTTTCTGATTATTTTCAGCAAACATTTTCTAAGAACCATGTGGAACTATATCTAGTCCTTATCTGTTGTTATTGTTACTATTTCCACTAAATTCTTTCTAAGACACTACTGATATTTTCTTATACTCATTTTTCATACTGAGAATTTCCCCATGATTATACTTGGCAGGAATTTTACATTGAGCTATGATCAGTACTATAGTGCTCATTTTGAATAGAAACAATAGTGTGCGTGCTTCGGTTTATTAATTAAATATATAAATGGTCCCCTTCCAAGTTTTTATGATGATCTGGAATTTACCCCAGAAATTAATTAAATCCTTTTTTACCATAACTAGCTACATAATTCATGAAAGCTTGTGGAAATTAGTTCTAAATTATTATATAGTCAATGAGGAGACTATATGATGAAGTTAAAATGTAAAAGACAAAAGAAGATATATCTCTAATTAGTTTGAAATAATTATTTTGGTTATTACCATATTTGATTGTATTGCTTCTATGAAACTATTTCCTTAAGAAATCAGACACAGATGCTAACTATAACCTTTTCAAAAAGGAGAATGTTTTATTTACCCAGAAGTCATTCATGCAACAAACTAACCTTTCTTAAAATGAAAAGCCAATAAATCTGAAATAAGGGAAGTAAAATGTTTCTGAGAAGCCACCATGGATACAAACCACGACATAAAAATGATATGTACTTGCGGAAAAATTTGAACACATTTAGGACACTATAATAACAACTACAAATGCATTATTATGACTTAACAGGTTACATACCTAAAACCATATGTAATTATTTTTCATGAATATTTCCTTCAGCAATAAGTAGCGTTTGTTTAGAATTAATTCAAAAGAAATTCTGATAAATTAACTTTAGATAATAACCAGCAAATTGTGTATTGGGATGGGATGTTTCAACATGAAGCTTTTTGTAAACAGAAGAATTAGGTTTATGTATATGTGTTTATATATATGTTATTTCTAAAAATACAAGTTGAGATAGTTTTTGAAGCAAAAATAAGTATTTTTTAATACTGCATATAAGTCTGTGGCTTGTTTTTTACTTAAATATACTTAAGTTTTTAGAGAAGAAGAAATTTAAAAACATTTATGATGTCCAAACTATTTTTTTTAAATAAAAATCCATTTTTGTCATATCTAAGGCATCTTTGCTCAAACAATGAACTTTTTCCTGTATTTTTCCTCTAGAAATTGAAAGAATTTTATTTATTTATTTAGGTCAATGATCCATATTGAGTTAATTTTTATAGGGATCATGATTTTGCATATTGATATCCAATTGCTCCAGCATCATTTTTTGATGGCTCTCCGTTTTCCATTAAATTGGTTTTTGAACTTTGTAGAAAATCAATTGGCCATAAGTTAATTTGTTTATTTCTGGACTTTCTATTCTATTTCATTCATTTTTGTGTCTATGCTTTCAAAAATACCACATCATGCTGATTACTGTAATAACTTAGTAAATCATGAAATCATGAACTGCCCATTTTCCGACTTTGTGCTTCTTTGAACAAAATTGTTTTTGCTATTCTAGTTCCATTCCTTTTCATAGAAATTTTAAAATCCATTTGCTAGTTTTTTACCAAAAACCCAAGCAAATTGTTTTTAAATGCTTGTAGAGATTTTGATTGAGACTCTGTTAAATTTACGGACTAGTTTGATGAAAATTGACATTCTACAAACATTGATTCTTCAAATTTAGAAATCTCAGATGTATTTTAATTTTTTAGCTTTACTTTGATTTCTGTCTTCAGTCTTAAGGTTTGCAAATAGGTCTTGGTATCACCAAACATATTTTGTTAAATTTATATAAAAGTTGTTTTGTGTCTGTGCGCTATTTTTTTTTTTTAATGGACATTTAATTGACATATAACATTACCTTAGTTTCAGGGGTAGAACATGATTTAATGTTTATATAGTGAAATGATTATCATAATGAGTTTAGTTAATATCCATCTCCTCATTTAATTGTGATTTTTTTTCTTGTCATGAGAACTTTTAAGATCTCTCTTAGCAACTTTGAAATAAAAAGACTGTATCAGTATTATTAACTATAGTCACAGTGCTATACATGATATCCTCATGAGTTTTTCATTTTATAACTGGAAATCTGTACCTTTTGGCCACTTTCACCCATTTTGCTTACTCTGTACTCCCCACTTCTGCCGTCAGTCTCTTCTCTGAATCTATGAACTCATTTTTTTGTTTGTTATACATTCCACTCATAAGTGAGATCATCGGTTATTTGTCTTTCCCTGATTTGTTTTACTTAGGATAATGCCCCAAAGTCTTTCCCTGTTGTCATAAATGTCAGGATTTCCTTCTCTCTCATGAAATAATAGGAATAATAACCATTTTACTTAATAGCATTCCATTATATGTGCGTGTATCTTCTCCTCTATGGATGGACACTTAGGTTGTTTCCTTGGCTATTGTGAATATTGCCGCAATGAACAAAGGAGTGCATATATCCTTTTGATATTCATTTCTAAAAATTTCATTTAGATTAATACCAAGAAATGGAATTGCTAGACCATATGGTAGTTCTGCTTTTCTTTTTTGAGGAAATTCCATACTGTCTTCCACTGTAGTTGTACCACTTTACATTCCTACCAACAGTTCATAGGGTTTGCTTTTCTCCATATCCTTGTCAGCATATTATTTCTTGTCATTTTGATATTAGCCATTCTAAAAGGTGTGAGGTTATATATCATTGTGGTTTTGACTTGCATTTTCCTGATGATTAGTGATATTGAACACCTTTTCATGGACTTATTGGCCATCTCTAGGTCTTCTTTGGAAAAAAGTCTATTCAGGTCCTCTGTCCGTTTTTAAATTGAACTATCCAGTCTTGCTATTGAGTTGTATGTGTTTTTTATATATTAACCCTTAGCACATATATGACTTGCAAATGTTTTCTCCCCTTTGGTATGATGGCTTTTCATTTTGTTGATGGTTTCCTGTGCTATGCAGATCCTTTTTAGTTTGATGTAGTCCCACTTGTTCACTTTTTGGTTTTGGTGTTGAATCCAAAATATCACCAAGAATGATACCAAGGATCTTACTACCTATGTTTTCTTCTCTGAGTGTCTGGTATTATGTTTAAGTTTTTATCCATGTTGCATTAATATTTGAATATGGTGTAATACAATGATCCAATTTCATTCTTTTGCATGTGGCTGTCTAGTTTTCCCAGCACCATTTATTGAAGAGATAGTCATTTTCCTATTGTTTACTCCTGATTCCTTTGTCATAAATTAAATGACCATATATGCAGGAGTGCTTTTCTGATTTTTTTTTTGCTACTATATATGGACATTTAACATTTTTATCCCTGGGGCACCTGGGTGGCTTGGTCAGTTAAGCGTCTGACTCTTGATCTTGGCTTATTTCACATTTCATGAGATCAAGGCCCGTGCTGGGCTTTATGCCAACAGTGCAGTCTGCTTTGGATTCTCTCTGTCTCCACCCCCCCCCCACTTGGTGGTTTACTCATTCTCAAATAAACTTTAAAATAAAATTTTTATTTCCTAAATGTTTATTGCTAGTACATAAAAATATTATTTTTTTATCACTTGTAGCCAGCAATCTTGATTAAAATAACTATTAGTTGTAGTAAAACTACACACAACAAAAGATAAAGAGTGACATCTTTAAAGTAATGACAGGAAATTTAAAAAACTGTAAGCCAAGACTTAGACACCCAACATATGAAGCAATAGATTGTTATTTTAAGGTAGACTGTGAATAATTTAAAAGGTGTATTGTAGACCCCTAGGCAACAATTATTTTTAAAGAGTTATTAATAATGAGCCAATACTGGAGATAAATTAGAATCATAATAAATACTCAATCCAAAAGCAAGCAAATAAAAGAAATAGAAGCTGAAGTAACAAGTAGGAAAGAGAGACAATGGCAAGACATTAATTCAATCATATACTTACTAGCTCAATAATATTGAAAGATACTTAAGTGTGCAATTGAAAGAAGACACCTAGGGGCGCCTGGGTGGCTCAGTCGGTTGAGCGCCGACTTCCGCTCAGGTCACGATCTCGCGGTCTGTGAGTTCGAGCCCTGCATCGGGCCCCTGTGCTGACAGCTCAGAGCCCGGAGCCTGTTTCAGATTCTGTGTCTCCCTCTCTCTGACCCTCCCCCGTTCATGCTCTGTCTCTCTCTGTCTCAAAAATGAATAAATGTTAAAAAAAAAATTAAAAAAAAAAAAGAAAGAAGACACCTAAATTATCAAAAGTATAAATAGGTATTCAACTAAGTTATTATGAAAATATGGAATAGCAGCATTCTCACATGCTATTGGTAGAAATAAAAATTGGTACAGTCCAAAATGAGGACATTTTGGAAAAACTTTCAAAACTTGTAGATAAATAGGTCTTTTCCCTCAGTCATCTTATTTTTAGTTATAAATCCAAAGGACAGCCTGTACACTTGTTTATTAAAGACAGACAGGGGCACCTGGCTGGTTCAGTCAGTAGAGTATGCAATGCTTGATCTCAGGATTGTGAGTTCAAGCCCCATGTTGGGCATGGAGCCTACTTAAACACACACACACACACACACACACACACACACACACACACACACACTGTTCATAGCAGCATTATGCATAATAATCAACATCTAGAAACAACCTAAAAGTTTAATACAAGAATAGAAAAATATCATAAGATGAAATATTATACAAGTATAACCTACAACTATACACAACATGAACACCTTTTCAAGAATGCAATTTAAACAAAATGAATTGGAAAGAATATATAATGTATGGCCTTATTTGTATAGACTCTAAATACAGGAAAAAGTAAATTGTAGCACTTAAAAATGTATGATTAAGTAGTAGACCTCTCCAAAATTAAGTCTAAATAATTGAAAACACTGGACAAATTTCAAAAGGTATTAAATTATAGATAAAAGGATATTGAATGCTTAAAATAATAGCAAACATAAAACACTCATATACTTTAAAGACAATAATACAAAATAGGAGGTAGATTAGGAGTTTAGGAAATAATAACCAGACATTGTTCTCATGTCAGAAAGTGATTATCAAACTGAAAGATTGATAAATACATATATTTAATTCTGGAATAAATATTAAAGAAAATATAGATGCAAAGATTCAAAGATATTTTAAAAATTAAGTTTACCAAGTTTACGCAAAGTTTACGGCATTTTTCCAAACCACTAGAGAAAACAAAAACATAAAATCTTTCCATATTACTAAAACTAAGCAGCAGTAAGAAAATATCAAAACCTGAAAGGATACAAAATATAACTGAGTTAAAAGAAATTTGCTACATAATTCAATATAAATATACTGAACTTATCTATTAAATGACCAAAATGGATAACTCCTATCATAAAACACATTTGGATGTTTGTAAAAGACCCTTTTAAACATAGTTTCACAGAAAGTAAATATTGGGTGAACAAAAACAAAGGAGAAGGGTATACTACCACCAAATATTATTTAAAAATTATTTCATAGAAAAGTATATATTAAAATTTGAGTTCATAAATAAGCTAAACTTGTTATTATTAAAGTATACAAAATTACATACTACAAACATAAAGTAATAAGAAAAGAACACATTTAGAAATGTTCATATACAACCTTCAAAAGTAGACATAAGAATTTTAAATTATTTAAATACTATGGTTGGTTTAGTTTTTTGCATTTATTAATTTTAGTAATAATTAATTAGTAATTAATTTTGCTTCACTGCAAAAAATAAATATTGTACTAAAGCATTTGTAAAATTTTAGACACATATAATAAAAATTTACTTAATCACAAAAAGCAGAAAATCAATTATCAAAATAAAATGGGACTAGAAATTCATAAAATTTATGATGGAAATATTAACCAAAATCTTAGAAACTACAGAATCCATTTAATAGTTATTCAGTAAAAAATTACACTGTAATTACAAGCTTAGAGAAAAACAATGATGGAAAAGCATCATGTCATTAGCAAAAACTGTATACACACACACACACACACACACACACACACACACACACACACAGATATTCAGTGTTAAATGCTCTTACTTTTTAAAACATTAATATAAACCAACAGAGAAATATTGAATTACATTAGAAAGATAGTAAAATTAATTCCTTGAAAGTAAGAGACTATAATAACAAAACAAGGTATTTATATATTAAAATGAACTGCACAAAACATTACTGTTTATTCATTTGAGTATCTTAAAGCTATGAGAATGTATGTCATCCATTGGGCAAGAAATGTTTTCTCTAAGTTTGTTTATCTCTCTGTATGCATATGTCCCTATTTCTCCTTCCTTTCTCCCTCCTTCCCTCCATAATCAAACCTTCTATTTATATATAGTAGACTCTGTCACACTGAAGTTTAAGAAATAATTTTATATCTTATGACATCTGAGCTCTTGTAATTCGGAAGGTATACAGGACATGTTTTATTTTCTTAATTTGCCAAAAATAAACATTTTACAGAAGTTAATTGCCATTTATACAAGTTTGATATCATTGGGAATTGATAGCAAGAAAAAGGACAGTCATAAGCTTGAGAAAATACAGAGAGGAAGTGGAGAGAGTTTGTCTCTCTTCATCTGGAACATTCTGAAAGAGAAGAGAAAGCGACCTTGAAGAGACAGGCAGCTTGTGAATTTATGAGGTGAAGCTCCTTAATCTTCCATTAAAACTACAATTACCAATAGATATTTTTTACCCCAACAAAATGGAAATAAATGGCTTTGGTCTACTTTTTCTTTTCCTTAGAGCATGAGAATGTGAGCAGGCAAGAAGGGCAGAGAGAGAGAGAGAGAGAGAGAGAGAGAGAGAGAGAGAGAGAGAGAATCTTAAGCAGGTTCATTCATGCTCAGCGTGGAGCTTAATGTGGGACTTGATTTCACAATCCTCGGATCATGACCTGAGCTGAAATCAAGAGCCAGACACTCAACTGACTCAGCCACCAGGTGCCCCATCTTTGCTCTACTTTTCTTTTCTTTTTTTAAATTTTATTTATTTTTGAGAGAGAGAGAAAGAAACAGAGCATGAGTGGGGGAGGGGCAGAGAGAGACACAGTATCTGAGGCAGGCTCCAGGCTCTGACTTCTCAGCACAAAGCCCCATGCAGGGCTCGAACTCTGGAAGGGCAAGATCATGACCTGAGCCGAAGTAGGACGCTTAACCAACTGAGCCACCCAGGCACCTCTTTATTCTTCCAAGGAAAAACATCTTCTTCCTTCCCTAAATACATTTTCATATTAGAAATAAGAATTGCTTTACATGGATTCTGGAATTCAACCTTTCTCATTTTTGTAAGCTTCTGATTACTCTATTTGTTGTGTGTTTCTCTCTGTAAGCCTTCAATTAAATTATATTGTGAAGCATACTATTTTATATAATAAATATTGCATATTATTGGGTTTTGTGGGATTTCTTCATTATATCATTGTCAAATTACTGACCCAACACAGAAATTTTTCCCTCATTGTATAATTTGATGAAACTTGTAAGCTTTTTAATGAATCAATTTTCTAGCCTCATTGTAATTTTCAATTTTAATTTTTCATTACCTATGGTTTGGCACTCCAGACAGTCCATTTTAGAGGTTTATTCCTGTAAAAAAAGTAATTCATTTTCATATTATAAAAATTTAAAAAATCGTTGTGATCTCACTCATACATTGCAAAACTATCTTAATTAATGTAGCTTCCACAAGTGAGGAAACTGAATTGATTCTTGTGTGTCTTAAATCCTTACATAAATAAGAGCTAGATCCATGCTTAGTCTGAATGTAGGCGGCAAGTTTATGTAGACATTACCAGGATTTACTAAATGTGTTAAACTCTACCACAGGGAAATAATAGGAGACGTGTAGAAGGCTTGGCATATTTTTTTTAAATGTATTTTTTTTTTTTGAGAGAGAGAGAGAGCATGAGAGGAGAGGAGCAGACAGAGGGAAACAGAGAATCCCAAGCAGGCTCTGAACTGTCAGCAAAGAGCCTGATGTGGGGCTCAAACTTACAAACCATGAGATCATCACCTGAGCTGAAAGCAAGAGTTGGACCCTTAACTTACTCAGCCACCCAGCTTGACAATTTTTTAAAGGAAAATTGGCCTGGTAACTTCAAAATCTCAATACACTCAAAAATATGACTGAGAAGGAGTGCTGTAGATTAAAAGGAACATAACATTTATGAAAAACAATTCAGCATGTGGAACTTATATAGATAATAATTCGATCTTGTCAAGGTCCAACAAATCATTATTAGAGATATCTTTGGGACAACTTTGAATAGGGGCCTGCTATTATTTGAAATCAAGAGGTTAATGGTTAATTTTCAGTTGTTAAAATGATGCATGGATTCAGAAGGTGAGGAAGTTTGTCTGAAAATGACACTGATCTCTTTCTGTAGTTGTCTGGGTCAAGAGCAGTCAGGGACCAGAGGTTCCCTACTTCTTTGAGAGTGTACAAATTAATAAATCAACCATTATGATGGAATACTTCATAAGTTTACAGAACATAAATGTATGCTCTATGTAGCTACAGGGAACAGTGAATTGGTGAATACTGACACATTGCTCTGAGGGGAAATAGAGGGTTAGGTTCCTGAAAGCTTCTGGTCATAATATTTTCATAAACTGATCAATCTCTAATCTTGTTTTACATGTATTTCTGTTTAACAGCACCTTATTTAATATATGTTGTTGACTCATTAACATTGAACTCATAGTGAACACATTGTTATTCACTCCTGAATGAAGCTTATGTAACATACATATCTTGCCCATAACATACATCATAGGATTTTTATACTTGGGATCAATAGACAGCACTTAAGCACTAGGCTTAAGGGCCACTTTAACCAGCAAGACCAGCAATAAACACAAAAATGTAAAAAGAATTGCACTAAATACAAAACCAAAATAAGAAAACAGAGCATTGACTTGACCTTAGCTGAGAAACACACATACCTATTGGATAACTAAAATTTGTTGCAGTTCTGTGCATGTGCATATCCATGAATGATGAGATTGGCACAAGTATAGATATGGGGACACAAATTTTAGTGAATAGGCGAGTTGCATATGTTAAGTGAACAAATAATGAGAATTGACTCCATATTATTTTATAGTATTACTATATTATCATTATGAACACGAATACTGTCTATTCAACATTAATTAAGAGTGTCAATAACTGACATTTTACTAATGTTAATATAATTTTGTATAATTTAATTTTTGTATAAATGCAAATGACAGAAATAATTTTTTTTATTAAAAAAAATTTTTTTTTAACGTTTATTTATTTTTGAGACAGAGAGAGACAGAGCATGAACGGGGGAGGGTCAGAGAGAGGGAGAAACAGAATCTGAAACAGGCTCCAGGCTCTGAGCTGTCAGCACAGAGCCCGACGCAGGGCTTGAACTCACGGACCACGAGATCACGGCCTGAGCCGAAGTCGGCCGCTTAACCGACTGAGCCACCCAGGCGCCCCAGAAATAATTATTAACAAGACAACTAACAATTTGATTTAATAGGCCATATCACACTCTGTACTGAGAAATTAAAAAATATGCGTATCAAAAACTATCCACCTATTAAACCATAAGAAAGTTTTTAAAAAATTCAGTGAATTAATGCTCTATTAACCTTGATCTCTGAATATAGGGCAACAAAGTTAAAAGGCAGTATTTGCCAGGTAACATTTAAAAAGTCCATATATATTACAAAATTTAAAATCCACTGGGGCTTTGGGATTCAACTTAGGGTGTAGAAAGCTGAGAAAGAGTATCAATCTGACTGTAATCACAAAAAAGCCTGAAAATATACAAATTTATAACTTGCATCATCCAATCAGAGCACTGGGGCTGCAGGGCAATCAACTAGCCTAAAATCTAAGGAAAGACAGATGCTTCCAAGGAGAGGACGTGAGGAAGAAAGGTAAGTAAGAAAAAATATAATTTTTATTAAGTTGCTAAAAACCAAATGTACAAAAAAATTAACCTAGCTGACCTGACACTGCCACCCTTAAAAAGGCATGCTTGTCAAGTTGGACTTTGGCTGGTGTCTGGGAACTTGAATTTTGGGAGGAATCCCACCATTCTGTAACAGGAATGGCTTCCTGTGCCTACATCGTACACACGTTCCTTTTCCTCTGGGAGTCTGGAATTTTGATAAATGCTAAGCATAGGGTGTCTACGTAAACAGTCCTCAGTAAAAATCTTGGGCGTTGAGTCTCTAATCAATTTCTCTGGCAGATAACATTTCATATGAGTTGCTACAAATTATTGCTAGGGGAATTAAGCATACTTTGGAAAAAATATATACATATTCACTTGAAAAGGACTTTCTAAGCAAGATGCAAAAACGTATTAATCAAAAAGAAAACACTTGATATATTAGATGACATTAAGGTTAAGAAATATTAAGTTCTGTTAATCCAGACACTGAATAAGGAAAAAAAGCAATCAAAATGACCCATATGTGACCAAGAAATTGCAACAAATGATTGATGGCAGAATACATAACATTTTCTTTAAAACACACAAAAATATGGTCACTATTAAAATGAATAGTGAACATAAAAAGAATCATGCATAAAAAATAAAACTGTTAAGAAATATTTTCAGTTTTTGCCATATGAATTCAAATTTAAAAAACAAGAAATGCTATTTTATCCCTACGTAACTGGTAAAACTCTAACAATAGTTGATAATATGGAACAACTATCTTTTTTTGGAAATCTATATGACACTGTCTAGTATACTTAAATATGGAAACATTTCTTTTGTGAGTAGTTCTATCTCTAGGCATCCTGGAATAACTTATGTTTATATATATATACATATATGCAACATCACTGACCATAAATAGTAGTATACTCATACAGTGAAATGTAAGTTTGACTAGTATATGTAAGTTTGCACATAAAAGTTTGACTAGAATAATTTCTGAATTCCTTTTCCTTCCGATAGTGAAAGCAAATACATACTCATTACAGAATTAAAGAAAACTCCATAATTTTAAAAAAATCACCTATGATCTCATCAGCAATATGTACTATTCTTTTTTTTTTCACTTTAATTTATATATATAAGGATATAGCTTATGCAGTTAGCCAGCACTAACTTTTCCACTTATATGCAGTTTTACTTTGGGTTATTTAACTTCTCTAAGACTTTTTTTTTAATCTGTAAAAAAGAAAAAAAAAGGATGATGTTAATTATTTCATAGGTTTTTGTCATAGTGAGATAAATTATGTAATGCATCTCATCTGTATTCTTTCTCCATCCCTGTCTCTCTCCTTCCCTATGTATTGATCACACACACACACACACACACACACACACACACACACTCTGTGGCTTGTCATCAAGGAAGTTCTTTGTTATCTACAACTATGTCTGTCACAGACAGTGGAAAACATATTCTTTTTAGGGGCTTTACATCTCCTCTGGGGAAGTTTCAGGGGAGTGTGGATTCTCTTTAGAGAAATTAAGGCTGTTTTATTGGCTATAAAAGTATTTACAAACATTAGAAATTGTGTCGTGTATTCCTTCTAATCAGCTTCCCGTATTAGTAATCATAGCTGCAGTTCTCGTCCAGATATAGTGAAGCCTGAACATTTTCACTATTTATATACCAAGTTTTATATTATTCCCATCTCCTATTCATTAAAGTGACGGACTATTTTGAATCCACTTGAAAAAGCAGGCTTAATTTGGAATGCCTTTAATTTCTACCCTCATCAGTGTGTTTACTCCTGTTGTATAGCAAGAGAACACTAAGAAATACTAACAAATACAGTAGAATTCATCCTTTTTTGCCCCAGCTAGATTCCAAATTAATGAAGCCTAGTGAAATTAGACTGGCAGCCATTGGAAGATAGATTCTGTGTTATTTTTTTGATCTCTGCTTACTTTCCCTTCTAGCTCTAACTTCAATTTATTAACTGAAAGTAACATAGAAAATTGAGCATGTGTTATACTTTTATTTTCTTCTATGATAGCAGAAGTTGTAATATTACAGCCCTGTTTTGCACGTTATCTCTTCCTTTAAGTGTACATGATGCAACATTTGAACAAATGTTTTGCTATCACACAAGATTTATTAATTCTTTAGTTCACGACGTCTGAATGCTTAGTATTTGCCTTATCATATCTCCAGTCAGTTCTGTGGTTGATGATATGTTCATTGAAATACACACTTCCAGGTATGAAATTATATGAGTTGCAATTAAATTCATTCCGCTGAACATCAAAAAACAGTCACACACACAAAAATAAGTATATTTGTAATGTTTTGCTTAAGTAAAAGGATTCCAGATGTAGGGAGACCAGGGTTGATATGGTTTTTATGCAGTCTTTAGAATCATCAGGAATCCTACCTTTTTTAATCTGTACTACGGTTTTTGTGATGTTTCCAAACACAAGAACTGACTCATTTTCATGAGACAGCCAATGTAACTCTAGTCATCAAACCTATGTTGTCAGAAGCAAGAAGGGAGAAGTAAGCATAAAACACAAAGTACCCAACAGAGTTATCTCTCTTTAAGGAGATTCCTGGGAAGCAAAATCCAGCAGTTTCTGTTTGAAAACAGAACTTTATAATCTAGGATATGTCCACATCTTTAGTTAGTTTCCCAAAGGAAAAAAATAATGGAGAATATATCTTACGCTAGTAACTATAATCCTCTGATACGTAACTGGCATGTTACACTTTATGGGCTCCCAGAATATAATCGTTATGAATGAGGATGTGTTGATGTTGGCTTAACTCTAATAAAACTTTTTCTTGGGAATTCTGCTTAAGTGAATATTGGCAAATTCCACAACACAGTATATGTTTCAATCTATTAATTTCCTGATAAGTGTACATTACTATTCTAGATGGAGTCCACCTCCCATTTTTTTATTTTATGACAAGTAACAGACACAGATATGGCTTTAAAAGAAAATGCCGGGCAGTAAATTTTAGATTAGATTTTGCTTTTATATTGGTTCTGTTATATTTTAATGGAATTTTCTGAAACAATGAAACAACTCACGAAATTAAGCTATTTTAATGAAACAAATCTTACACATTAGAATGAACATATTTTAAAAGATAACACTGCCTCTCACTGCTGGAATAGTGCTCACTTAGTGCTCATATTTTGCACTCCGTCAAGTTTTATCTTGCTATACAACTTGGGGAAATATATAGCATAAGTTCAAAACAGAATCAAATACAAAGCAATATTTTAAAAGCAAAAAAGAATCTTATTTGTTAAATAGTAGTAATTAGGGTCAAATACACAACCATTATTATTTAAAAAAATTTTTTTTTAATATTTCTGAGACAGAGAGCGTGAGTGGGGGAGGGGCAGAAAGAGAGGGAGACACAGAAGCGGGCTCCAGGCTCTGAGCCGTCAGCCCAGAGCCCGACGCGGGGCTCGAACTCACAAACCTTGAGATCATGACCTGAGCCGAAGTCAGATGCTCAACCGACTGAGCCACCGAAGCGCCCCCACAAACATTATTTTGTGTGTGTGTTTCTACTTGACCCTAATAGTAAAAGTCAGTATAATATTAGACACTTTCCATGTTTCCAAGTTTCAAACAGAAAATATTCCATCCATAATCCATAATAAAATTCACAACTGATCAACTGTTTCATATGATGAACTGGGATTCGGGGAAGTTTGGAAAACAATTGTCCCTTATTCATCTGCTACTACAGCATTCATGTATTCATCTTCATGACAAGGAGGGTGCATACATGTGTAGAATTAACAAAAAAATATATTTTCCTAAGGATAGAACACCTACGATCATAGCATTATTCACAATAGCCAAAATGGAAGCACCCCAAGGGTCCAATGATGGATGAATGGATAAACAAAATGTGGCATATACATACAACAAACCATGATTTAGCTTAAAAAAATAAAGGACATTCTGACCCATACTTCAACATTGATTAATTTTGAGGATGTTATGCTGAGTGAAATAAGGCATTCACAAAAAGCTGAAAACTGTATGATGCACATCAATGAGATATTCAGTGTAATCAAATTCATAGAGACTGAAAGTCACTGCATCTGAGCAGAGAATCTGGAGCAGAATTTCCACCACAGATAGGACAGAGGGTCTCCACTGCTGTGAGTTCTATTAAAAAAAAATTCACATTGCACACAAAATACAGCATATTTATAAGGCCACATATCTGGCCTTGTATCTGATTTAATATAGTGTATAATTATGTACTTGTGTGTTCATAAGTGTGATATTCTGTGGGTCATATCTGTATTTGATAAAGACAGGAGTTTATGCTTCCAAACTAGAAAACATGGCTATGTGGTAGGATTTCCATTTTATTTTTTTTTTAATGAAAAAAATTTTAATGTTTTATTTATTCTTGAGGGAGTGAGAGACAGAGCTTGAGTGAGGGAGGGGCAGAGAGAGAGAGGGACACAGAATCTAAAGCAGGCTCCAGGCTCCTAGCTGTCAGCACAGAGCCCGACGCGGGGCTCGAACTCACAAGCCGCCACGAGATCATGACCTGAGCTGAAGTCGGACACTCAACCGACTGAGCCACCCAGGCACCACCCCCACCCCCCATTTTCTTTTCCTTGCTATTCTATTTCTAGCAGGGAAATTGTTAACAAGGTCTTATGAACAACTCATCTCACCAGAATGTTATTAGTACATTGTTCAAATATTACAGTTTAACATGTGTCAGTGTAGTGAGGGAGATAATCAAATATTTGAGAGATGTCTTATGTTTTAATACCTTAGTTTAAGGGAACTGCTACACTGTATTCAAATGCCAGTATTTTATTTAGTAAAATATCAAATAGAAAATGAACAGGGAAATATAAGGAACATCTTATATACCTTTTAATACTTACCTAGTTTACCATGTTGTAAATATGCAAAATATTTTATAACAATTTGTTAACCTGAAATAAACTTTATAGTGATCAGATGAGTGTGAAATATCACTTAAAGATTTACTAATATAATTTATAATATCAAAACCATGGATTATAATGGCTATTTTTATGGATGCATAATATTTACAATTTAAACAGTATTTCACTACAAAATTACTATAGTATTAATGTGAACTGAATATTGATATGCAATAATAGCATTACTGGAATATATTTATGAATTTAGAGATTTTGAACTTTACTGCAAAATACGCCTTCTACTTAAGTCATCAGATGTCTATTTTTACCTTAGAGTCTTTAGCATTAAAAATTGCAGTGAGTAGAATTACAGAACTTAAGAAAGAAGTCTGAATTTCCTGGTATATGTACATTTTAAAGATGTTCAAAGGAACATGATTATCCCATTCACATTTCAGTTTTCAAATATGCATACAACATACACGTTATTTGTCACAGTTTCTCCTTTAGAATTCTATAAACTGACAGCCCACACATTAAGTTCAAAGTCTTCAAAAAATATACTTACAGCACAAAAAAAAACTAGAATATTGGAAGATTATAAACACTGCATTTTTCTCTATGAACTTTTGTTTTCATAATAATGCTACATTGTTATATATATAGACATATTTACATTGTCTCTGGCACTGGGCAGGAGACAGGCTAATGGTTTGATCTGGTTTGTTTCTGGTTGCTCATATTACAAGGCCACCTTACAAATTGGCAGACAAATAGAGAAGATAAGGAGAGATTATTGCATACCATCGAGGCAATGGAAAATCTCATGGCCTTTATTTTGCGACATGATAGGTGCTATGACAGCCTTTTAAAATCAGAGGATGAATGTAATGACATTCATTAGCATTTAGAAGTCTAATCCAGGGGAGGGAAGAGACCCTAGGAGTTAAGGATTGGCAGTGGGAATACCAGTGTAGAGACACTGAAGTATTCTGAGTAGGCAGTATTAAGATTCTGGACTATGCCAGTGGCAGTTGTAATGAATACAAAGGGAAAGGTACATATAAGAACTTTCAAGAAAAAATGGATTCTTTTTCTTTTTCCTATCTAATTGCTTTGGCTAGGACGGCCAGTACTATGTTGAATAGAAGTGGCAAAGTGGGCATCCTTGCCTTGTTCCAGATCTTAGAGAAAACTCCTTGTTTTTACCATTGAGCATAATGTTTGTTGTGGGAATTTGATATATGGCTTTTATTGTGTTGAGGTAAATTCTTTCTATACCTAATTTATTCAGAGTTTCTTTTCATGAAATGGTAATGAATTTTATCAAAAGCTTTTTCTGCATCTTTTAAGATGATTATGTGATACTTATCCTTAATTCTGTAATATATCACATTAATTCATTGTATATGTTGAACCATCCTTGCATCACAAAGATATATCCCACTTGGTCATGGTGCATGATTTTTGTAATGTGCTATTAAAGGTGGTTTGCTAATATCTTGTTGAGAATTTCTGCATCCACCTTCATTCGGATATTCACCTATAGTTTTCTTTACTTCTGGTGTCTTGGTTTCTTTGTCAAGGTGATGCTGGCCTCATAAAATGAGTTTGGAAGTGTACTTTCCTCTTCTACTTCTTTTTTGGAAGAGTTTAAGAAGGATTGGTATTCTTTCTATTTTATTTATTTATTTTGAGAGAGACAGAGATAGTGAGTGGCAGGGAGAGACAGGGAGAGAGGAAGAGAGAGAGAATCTCAAGCAGGCTCAGCACTCTCAGCACAGAGCCCAACGTGGGGCCTGAACCTATAAAGTCGAGAGATCGTGACCTGAGCTGAAATCAAGAGTCAGACGCTTAACAGACCGAGCCACCCAGGTGCCCTGGTATTAATTCTTCTTTAAATGTTTGGTAGAATTCACCTGTGAAGCCGTCTGGTCCTGGGCTTTCATTTTTGGGAGGCTTTTGATTACTGACTTAATCTCCTTATTTGTTATTGGTCTGTTAAAGTGTCCTATTTCTTTTTAATTCAGGCTGGGTACATTGTATGTTCCAGGAATTAATTCATGTCTTTTAGGTTGTTCAATTTGTTGGTGTATAATTGTTCATAATAACCCCTTTTGACTTTTTGTTATTTCTGTGGCATCAATTGTGATGTTTCTTCTTTCATTTTTGATTTTATTTCTTTGAGTCTTTTCTCTTTTTTTCTTCGTTAGTCTAGCTGAGGGTTTGTCAATTTTGTTTATCAAAATTGTTTATTCAAAAATTATGTCTTAGTTTTATCATTTTTTCTATTGTTTTCATATTCTGATTTCTTTCTGCTCGCAACTTTATTTCCTTCTTTCTGCTAACTTTGGACTTAGTTTGTCTTTTTCTAACTCCTGAGGTGTAAAGTTAGGTTGTCTGAGTTCTTTATTGTTTTTTTTTTTTTTGAATGTAGGTGTTTTTCACTATAAATTTCTCTCTCCGTACTACTTTTACTGCTCTGTTATGTTTTTGTTTCATTTGGCTCAAAATACTTTCTACTTTTCCTTCTGATTTTCTCTTTGGCTCAGTGGTGGTATAATTATGTGTTGTTTAACTTCCATGTATTTGTGAGTTTTCCATTGTTCTTTTGTGACTGATTTGTAGAGCATTTGGAAACACATTGGCTAATTTAGTACAAGGATAAAATGTATTTGTGACTTTTCACTTCAGGCACTAAGAGAGTGATGCTACTAGGGAAAACATAGAAGTTGGTTTGGTTTGCCAGAGAACCCAGGAAAGGAAGAGCTAATGGGATTGGATGGAAAATTTATAATCACCTTAATTTTAGGATGGATTCAGTTTACAGGATGGATACAACACTCAAATGAAAGTGACCAGAGAGATGGAAGTTACACATAAAAATGTAATTGCTTCTTGAGAAAGAAATGGTCAAGAAAATTACACTGATAATCACTTTCAATGTAAAGGAAATCTGTAAATTTGGGTTGATTGTAGAGAACATTGTACACATTTCTTCTGTCCTCACTGTTGGCTTCATTGAAAGATAATGATGTGTGAGTTTAGCTTGTACAGGGTAGGTTGCACATGGCTAATATCTTGTCTGCCATTGAGCCTTGCTCTGTCAGGGCTACTATCCTTCAACTTGAAAACTCAATACAAAAGAGGCTGGTTCTCTATTTTCTCCACAAATATTACATCAACTGTACTACCAGCTCTGAGAGTAGGGTCACAGAAATAAGCTTATGTCAGGAGTACAGTTTCTAATATAAGACAATTATGAATTTCTATCTTAACCTGGTGGAAGGTGATAAAATATAATGAAATTTTAGCCATCTCCAAGAAACCCAGATTTTATAAAATCAAGTCATCCAACTAATGTTTACCACCTTCAGTTTAAATGACAGAGGAAATAGGAGTTATCTCTAGCTTATAAAGCATAGATCCATATGTATGTATGCATCTAGCATTTTGCCTAGTAACATGAATTTAGTTTGTACCATTTCAAAAGTTTTTAGAGTTACCAAATAAAAATTCATTATGTAGTGTCTCTTTATAGCCTGAGGACTAAGGCTGAAAAGCAAGAGAAAGAGAATATTATCCAGGAAGACAAATGGAACTGCATTATAGCTCCTTAATTCCAAAGAAAATGAATCATTATTCATAATAAATTTATGGAGAAAATATTAACATAACAGTGTGTTTCAAAAGCCTGGTCTGTCTTATTTGACTGGGAACTTAGTTTTCCTCCAGGGCATATTTTATCATTTAAATTATAGAAAAATGTGATGAACCTGAAATAATAGAACCTAAAATTTATCTTAAATGAGATTAGACTATGCCATTGTTCCTAAAGGTATATGTCTTTTTTAAATAGCTGTTGGGGAATGAATTTATCATTTCAATATCAATTCTAAAACAACCACTCTGTATCTTCTGAGATTAATTGGCTTCTCAGAAATTTCCATCTACATATTTAAAAAAAAGGAAGAGATGCTCTTCATTATAACTGGAAGCCTGTGTCTGAGATAGTTAATACAAATATGAAAGCACATGTTCAGAGGTGCCTGAGGGATATTTAATAATTTCTGTGTTTTTTTCATAGAATATTAGCTAAGTTTTTATGAGAGGTGATAGGGAAGTCTTGACTAAATATAGAAAGTATCTCATTTATTTTATCTATATCATATTAACATGTATTAAAAAAATCGACAAGGAAAAATTCAAAGTGAGACAGAGCCTGAGTTACATATTTTTGCATATTAATATTCAAGAGGGGTCTCTGCTTTAGGATAACTTCAAATTCTTATTTAGCTCCTGATTTGCTAAGAAAATTATTTTACAAGAGGCAGAGTATAGTGAAACCAAGGAAAACATATATGGTGAGCTTTGAAAAAGGAATTGTCCCCCAGATAGTCTCTAAGAATGTAAGAATTTGTAATATCACAAAATATCATACAAAATGTTTAACAGTTTCTTCTATAATTTCTTCTGTATAAGATGATTCATTCGAAATTATTGGCTTGAGGGACACCTGGGTGGCTCTGTTGGTTGAGCCTCTGACTTCAGCTCAGGTCATGATCTCGCAGTTCATGGGTTTGAGCCCCATGTCAGGCTCAGTGCTGACCGCTCAGAGCCTGGAGCCTGCTTCGGATTCTGTGTCTCCCTCTCTCTCTGCTCCTCCCCCGCTCTCACTCTGTCTCTGTCTCAAAAATAAATAAACATTAAAAAAAATTATTGGCTAGAATTAATGAATAGAATACCTTATTGTGATTATTGTAAATAATTCTGTAAAACCTTGGGATGTAACAGAAGTAATCCTATGGCTTATATTTATATTCCATTTCATATAATATAGGATTGAATTACATATAATACTTCACTTGAATATATACAAGAAAAAAGGCAACTAAAAGCCATCTCCTCCACCCTTGTCAATTTCCTCTACTTCTATTTCAGTGTTATTACTGTGACCTAAAAGTTTCTTTTCTGCACAGCATTACTGTCAATGGAACTGAAAGTGGTTATTTAGTGCCGTGTTTTGATTCTGTACTGTAAGTAAAGGAAGATCTGATTGTGATCCGGGTACATGATACCCAAGGAGGAAAGAGTAAAAATAGCAGGTGGTAAAAAGTAGCCGTGGCAAAAGGTGATAAAAAGGGTTGAAACCTAATGTCACCTATGTCACCTGCTTTGCAGTCTTTTTTTGTGCTGTCACTACTCAAAAGATACAACAGCTTCTTTCTTCTATGTTACAGATAGAGATAACTTCATATCAGGAGAAGTCAAGTACTTTCTAATTCTTACTTTTTCCCCATCCTGAAAAAGCCAAATGAATGTCCAACTAAAATGATAAATATTAAAAGATGCTTTGTCTTTAAAATTTCTGCAAGGAATATCTGTTTCAGATTAAAAAAACAATTTAGTTTTACTTCCGTGTATGTACTCTGTTTACTTTGGAACAACATTTAAGGGAAGAAAGTTAAAGATTTTTCATAAAGTTAGATAAAAATAGATAAATTTAGTCATATATTATTAAGAGCACTTCACTTTTGTAATGATTTTACCTTTAACAAAGGACAATATTCCCTTGTCTATTTTAAACCTAGTCGCTAAAACAAAATCTATGTATAACCCTAGGATATTTTTTAAGTATAAGTTGAATGTATTGGGCTATCATATATTTTGTCATGGTTGGACTACACTATTAAAAGTATATTAAAAATAAATTCAAACAAATTCTTTTCTCAAAGTCATTATTTTGAAGTGTCCTATTCTGTTGGTAAACTATGTTTGAGACAGAGATGTTCTTATTATATTTAAATACTCTGAGTCTTTGTATAAATCAATATATTTTCAAGCAAAAAAACCCTTTTTTAATAGTAAGAATGTTTCCAGTAAGAATAAAATAACGGGGACTAGGTTTGCTTTACTATCTGAAACAACAGAAAGATGAACCAAATTAACGGAACAATGGTTTTAAGAACACTAGATATCAGGCAATGAAGGGCAGAGATCCATGAGATGAAGTAGAAAGTAAACAAGGTGAACCCTATGATCAGCCAAATGTACTATCTCGAATGAATTCCTAGGTCGTGACAAGCAGAGAACCCAGGCAAAGCCCAGCTCTGTTCGGGAGATGAAGAATTAAAGCTGAGAGTACAGGTAGATCAAAAGGTCTAGAACTCCCAAGACCTGCAATACAGAGACTTGCACAGAAACAGCACTCTTAACGATTCACAGAAAACAGATTACTTGTGAATGTAAGAAGCTACTTGAGGCTAGAGAGATTCTAGAGACTAGCTGTTATTAGGGGATACAGAGTGCCTAGAATTCACACGGGGCCAGGAATATGGTCAATTCTCAACAGCTAGAATAGAAAGCCTCAAGATTAAGAAAGAATTGAGTAAATATACCAAAGACTCCTAGCTGATGAATGGGGAATAACTAGCCTGAGGCTAAGCATTGTTCTGGTACTGCTTGATAAATGTTTGAAACAAGATTCAAAGGATAGAGCTTTTTCTAACTAAGTTATTGAATTCCAAACAAAGCGCACGGACATTTATAGGATTCTAAAACTATCCTGCACCATAAATAAATAAGTAAATAAAGTCTAAGCTCAACAAACTTTACTAGCCATGCATAAAGGGCACATTCATAACGAAAAGACAGATAAATCTATTAACAAACTCTGAACTAAAATATATTTTAGTATTTACATATAAGAATGTTATAACAGTTTCTTTGTATTCAACATATTCAAAAAATTAAGTGGAAACAAATGGAAGATACAAACAGTGACTCGAAACCCTTAGAAGTTGAAACTGTAATCTGTGAGATGAAACGTTCACTGAATGGTATATTTATGGCGGACTATCCACTTAAAGACATCACAGCAGAAGGTATTTAAAATTAAACGATGAGAGAAACAAGAATTAAAAAAAATGAACAGTGAGTTTGGATATAAAGTCATATAATCCTATATGTATAAGTAGATTCTACAATGAAATTCTGGCAGATGGAATTCAACAATATATAAAAAGGATAATACATCATAACCCATTGGAAGTTATCCCAGGTATACAGGGTCTTAAAACATTAAACATTTAATGAATGTAATTCACCATATTGACTGCAAAAGAAAAACCATAGGGTAATTGTAATTGATGCAGAAAGAGTATTTGACAAAATCTGACATTTATGTACATAATATTTAATTATGGAGACTGTCACCTCTAAGATCAGGAGAATGGCTACAATATGTGCTCTCACCACATTTACTGAGCACTGCACTAGACATTATAGCTGGTGCAGTAAGAAAAATGAATAAAAGTTATCCAGAATACTATCTTTATTTGTAGGCAATATTCTATGTATAAGATCCAACTGAATATATTAAAAGCTAAAAAGTGATATTAGTAAGGTTATAGGATATAAAATTAAAAAAATATCAACTATATATTTTTAATTAAAAAAATTTAACATTTATATTTGAGAGACAGAGACAGAGTACAAGTGGGGAAGGGGCAGAGAGAGAGGAAGACAGAGAATCTGAAGCAGGCTTCAGGCTCTGAGTTGTCAGCACAGAGCCTGATGCGGGGCTCAAACTCACGAACTGTGAGGTCATGACCTGAGCCAAAATCAGATGCTCAACCGACTGAGCCACCCAAGCACTCCTAAATACTATATATAATGATAACAAATCATTAGAAACTAAAATCAACAGAATTATGCAATTTATAATAATATCTATAGTATGAAATCCTGAGAGGGAAATCTGACAAAAAATCTGAAAGACTATACTGGAAACAATAAAAAAGAGCTAAGTGGTAATATGTAGCACTTGTCCTTTAGAATCTGGCTTATTTCATGTAGCATAATGTCCAGATTCATCTATTTTTTTTTTGCAAATGGTAGGATTATCTTCTTTTTTTAGGGCTGAATAATATTCCATTGTATGTATATTCCACATTTTTTTACCTGGTCATCCTCTGATGGACATTTAGTTTGTTTCTATTTATTTCTGGGCTATTGTGAATAATGCTTCAATGAATGTGAAAGTGTTGATATCTCTTTGAGATCCTCATTTCAATTCTCTGGACTATATAACCTGAAGTGGGATTCTGCATCATATGGTAATTGTTTTTTTTTTTTTTTTTGAGGAACTTCCATAATGTGTTCCATAGTGGCTACACCAAGAGATCAATTGTACATCAGAGTCTATATAGTACTGTCTTGAATATTTAAATATCTATAAGGGTAGATCTTATGTTAAGTGTTCCTATCACCCAAAAGATAATAAAGAGGGTTGGAGGAAACTTTGGAAGGTGATGGATAATTTTATGGCATAGATCATGGTGGTAGTCTCATGGCTATACACTTATCTCCAGAAAAAAGAGAAGAGTTAAGGCCATACATCTTATCCTTTCCTTTTTCTGCCATTTCTACTGTGTCCAGGTGAAGGCACCACAAATATTAGGGAGACATTTTTTGCTACAGGAATGAAGTTAATTTTAACCTGAGAAAGGTAAATAGGACTGTGCATCCAGAAGCCATTTTTCCTGGAGGTTCATTTAAAGAAAGCAATGGCACACACTTTGAGGCTGCTTTGATTACTGAAAAGAAAAGAAAGAACAAGATGAGATTCAGGAAGGAGAACTTAAGGTATTTTTCTCTTTCTTTCTCTCACATGGTTGTATCCTTAAGGGAAAGAGATACAAGATTCCTACTTAAGTTTTCAGGCCCAGATTGCCATCATATGAAAGGAGACATAAATTTGGTCCATGAATTAAATGTGTGTGTTTGACAGTAAGGTCCACTGTGGTTTCTTTCTCTGAAAACTGAGAATAAACAGGAATTGTTTCTTTTTCTATATCTCTGTGTCCTATACTCTAGGTTTGTATTTATAGGATTTTGTTTTATTCAAAGACTACTTTTTTTTCAGAGAACACTTTAAAAAATGTGATGCTGGACCAAACAGATCAGATTTTATTGTTAATTCTATTAACTGCCAAAAAAGAAAGATTGGTTGTTTTAATCATTTAAGTTTTAATAAAGGTTTCATTCATGATTTACTCTTTTAAAACACAACTACTAAAGAATTTTATCTTTAATATTTTAACATCATTTGGATTAAACACATAATTAAAAAATGTGTAAATAAACCCAATGTATTCATCCACTTTTAGTAGGGCATTAAAGTGTGCTTTTTGGTCAAAAGCAGTGGTAAAAATACAACTTGGAAATTTTACATAAAATTCTCTAAAGTAGAAATAACCTACAAGTATTTAATATAAATTAAATAATTACCTAATGGGATATTAAAGCAAAACAAAAGATGAGAAGTTCAGCAGAAAGTAAGTCTATGGTACATAGCTAATATTACCCAGATAAAATTTCATTATTTATGTCAAAATGATTTTACTTTCATTACAATAACTCTTACAATTAAATAGTAATGTTCACCAATGTGTTTTACTTCAGTGCCATAATAGAACTGGCTTTTCTTTTTAGTGATATGCATAGCCACGGATGAGGAACATAATACCACTTTATTAAATTCAAAGGCAATCATGGCATTATTAATATTCAAAATGGGTTTAAGAGCCAGAATTTGAAATTTTGGTTGTGAAAATACTAACCAAAACTATGATTTTGTTACTTCGTTTGAAATGTAGGAAGTAAAATTTACAATGTGTGTGACACATTATGTGGCATTAGGTAAACCACTGAATCCACTCATCCTTACATACAAACATAATTGTAAAATACCTAATTATTATCAATGTATGGGCTGTTCTACAAAATGCTCTCATGAACTTATTTATATAGCTCTAGGATATTGCCTTTTGAGTAGAACACTCTATGTGCCTTCACAAAATAGGTAAAGTCTTAACTCCCAAGGACTAGGCATTTGTATCTGTAATAATGATTGTATTGCTTTTTCATCTTTGATTGAAATGTGTAGAATCTATATTCGAAATTTAGTTCATAAGACTACTAAATCATATTATTTGCTATTTGCTGACATGATTTTTTCTGATACTCAACCATTTCATAAATCAATTTGATGTATGCAAATCAAAATTATTGAATTAACAAAACTGTTAGATGTCACACAAAATATAATGCTAGAATTGGAACAGGGAAATAATTTCCTCATCATTTAAATTCATAAGACAGTTAACTTAGGTTAAATTACTTTAAAATTTCCATATTCTAGCATCAGTGTATTACTATTTTTAAGTTAATGCTCTTTTTAAAGGACTATGATATGTGACCCAATTTCTTTAATAATTAGAAGAAAGGAAAAAATTGGTTTTGTAATATTTATATTCCAAAATTTAAAACCAAACCACAATAAAGGCTAATCAAATCATCATTTATATGTCACAAAAGTATTTTAATAATAATATAGTTCAATAGTAAGTGTTGTGGATTTATTGTTTTTTGTTGTTGTTTTAAAGATCTTAGCATATTGCAGCAGAAATGATCCATATGCTTTCTTTATAAGGAGTTTCTTACATTAATACAACATATGTTTACTGAGTATTCTATTTGCAAAATTTTCTGGAGTTTTTAAAAGGCATAAAGATAAACAGAATGCATCTGTTTCCCTCAATGAGTTCATATATCATGGAGGAAATAAGATAAATGTGTAAATAAACATAAATTAAAGGTACCTCACTATCAAGAAATAAATATAGATAAAATAATGTGATAATTCATAAATAGGAAGGACAATTTTAGACGGACATTTCTCCTATCATGTCATCTGTTGTTTACAGAACACATATGGAAAAGATAATTAAATCCTAAGGGAAAAATCTCTCAGATGCGTAAGTGTCTCTATTAATTGATGCTTATGCAACACTTTTCGGTACCTGTCAGCATCTTGATCTTATTCATAATGAAATAGCAGAGAACATTAGCTTGTTTCTCAGCATTTCTCGGCAATAGCAGTATATTCATCAACACCAATATGAATAACAGTAGCAACAATAGCAAAAACATTCAAAACAACAAGATATTTGACAGGGGATATATTGTGAATGGCAATACAAGCAGTAATATTCATGCTCAATGAGATTCTCCTCATTTTTTTGACTGTTATTTTTCCTAGTTTTTTTTTTTTAAAGAGAGGTGTAGTTGATTTTTTTTTAATGTTTATTTTAGAGAGGCAGCATGAGAGTGATCAGGGAAGGGGCAGGGAGAGAGAAAGAGAGAGAGGGAGAGAGTATCTGAAGCGGGTCTGTGCTGACAGCGAGCCCAATGCAGGGCTCGGGCTCACAAACCATGAGATCATGACCTGAACCAAAGTCAAACACTTAACTGACTGTGCCACCCAGACATCCCTTTCCTGGTGTTTCTAAAGGCATCTTAAAAGCACATTTATTCAAAGTCTGCATGATTGGTTTATTTTTAACAATAGCTTTATGAGCTATAATCTACATGCCCTGAAAATAATCCATTTCAAAGATTAACTTTCATATTTACAGAGCTTTGCTATCATCACCACAATATAATCTTAGAACACTTCAATCACTCTGAAAGCAGACCGCACTGCAGATTAGTTCTTAAAGTGTTCTACTTGAACTTGTCCAAATAATGTGCATGAATGAGGAATGTTTAAGACATTTGGAAATGTTTATAAAAGTCTATATGGGCTCTTAATACTCTGAAATTTCTAAGGTCAGAAATGTTTACTAGCTGAGACAGTAGAGTACTGATAATAAATTTACCATTCCTAGGGTATGAATACATGAGGTCATTAAATATAGAGTTTTCAGTGATACTTCTTTCAAACCATCTGAATGCTTTTGTGTAATTCATTGGCCTAACGAAATATGATTTGGTATTTACCAAGTCAGCACACTTGATTAAGCACACTCTATTCAAATTATGTTAGTCTTTAATCAAATATCTTATGACATAAGGTAGTCTTTATTATTAAAAATTAATTCAAAAGCAATAATGATTTAAATACCATTTCAATGAAACACAGTATCATTTATAGAAAAATCATTATTACACTAATTAAAAATCCATCTCTGACATTATTAGCATAAGTAACATGGTTGATTTTCTGCCTCCTCTAATATCAAAAAGCAATACTCTGAACAAGTTCTATTTTAATACATAACATATAGTAATGAGAAAGGACAGGTAGTAATATGTGTAGGCATAAAATCTATAATATAAAATTTTCACACGTCATAATTTTCCCTTAATGCTTATTTAAAAGGATTCCTAAATTGAATCAGCATTCAAAATCCGTTATTACAATATCTTCATTAATAAAGGTTAGCTTTTTATGCAATGTTTTGTAACATTCTGAGTGTTTATGTGTATTTATTTTAATAAAATATATACTTGAGTAAAATATAGTTTGATATATATGTATATGTATATAAATGGATGTGTATATATATGTGTATATATGTATATATATATATATAGTGATATCATTATTACAATTACCTCACATAATTTTTTTTTTTGCATTATGAGAATACCTGAAATCTATTCTTTTAGCAAATTCCCAGTATTCAGTACAGTACATTATCATGATGGCCATTATATCTGTAGATATACTCATCTTACATGACTACAACTGTGTATTCTTCAACCAAAATGTTTCCATTTTTCCCTTCTCCCTGCTCCTGATAACCACCATTCTACTTCCTGCTTCTATGTATTTAACATTTTTAGATTCCAAATAGAAGTGAGATCAAGCAGCTCTTTCTGTGTCTGGCTTATTTCGCTTAAAATAATGTCCTCCAGAGTTGTCTGTGTTGTTACTAATGGCAGTATCTTTTTTGTTTTATGCTGAATAATATTCCATTGTATATATATATGCCACATTTTCTTTATTTGGTCATTGACAGGTACTGAGGTTGTTTCTATGTCTTGCCTATAGTGCATAATGCTACAATGAACATGGAAGGGCAAATATCTATTTAAAGTACTGATTTCATTTCCTTTGGGCATATATCCACAGTGGGATTGCTGGATCATATGATGTTCTATTTTTAGTTTTCTGAGGAACTGACATACTCATTTTCATAATGGCTGTAAGATCTATGTTTCCATCAACAGTGTACAAGTGTTCCAAATTCCCCATATCCTAACACTTGTTGTCTTTTATTTTTTTTATAATAACCATCCTAACAAGTATGAGGTGTTACCTCATTATAGCTATGATTTGCATTTCCCAGTGATACTACTTTTTAAAAAGTTTACTTTCAGAGAGAGAGAGAGAGAGAGAGAGAGAGAGAGAGAGAGAACACACATGCACACACAGGGGAGGGGCAGAGAGAGAGGGAGAGAATCCCAAGCAGGCTCCATGCTGTCCACGCAGAGCCCAGTACAGGGTTTGATCCCATGAACCACGAGATCATGACCTGAGCCAAAATCAAGAATTGGATGCTTAATCAACTGAGCCACCCGAGCGCTCCTTGACTCTCTTTTCATACACCTGTTGGCCATTTGTATGTCTTTTTGGAAAATATGTATTTAGGTCTTTTGTTCACTTTTTAAAATTGGATTATTTGATTATTGCTATTGAATTATATGCACTCTTCCCATCCAAAAACTAACCAGGCCCGACCCTGCTTAGCTTCTGAGATCAGACGAGATCGGGCGTTCAGGGTGGTATGGCCGTAGACTATATGCGCTCTTTATACATTTTGGATGTTAACTTCTTACCAGATACACAGTTTGCAAATATTTCTTCCCAAATCATAAGTTGCCCTTTTACAGCATTGACTGTTTCTTTTGCTGTGCAGAAGATTTTAGTTTGATGTAGTCTCACTCATTTATTTTTGCTTCTGTTACCTGAGCTTTTTGTGTTGTATGAAAAAATCATTCCCATGCCCAATGTCAAGGAGCTTTTCTTTGAAATTTCTTCTAGCAGTTTTGCAGTTTTATGTTTTATGTTTAATGTTTATTTTTGACAGAGCACAAGCAGAGGAGGGGGCAGAAAGAGAGGGAAACACAGAATCGGAAGCAGGCTCCAGGCTCTGAGCTACTATAGTCACAGAGCCCAGTGGAGCCTGAACCAAGGAACCTTGAGATAAGATGCTTAACGCATTGAGTCACCCAGGCGCCCCTAGGTTCTATGTTTAAATCTTTAATCTGTTCTGAGTTGATTTCTGTGTGTGGTGTGAGATAAGGGTTTAATTTTGTTCTTTTGCATGTGAATATCCAGTTTTCCCAGCACCATTTATTGAGGAGATTTTCTTTTCCCCTTTGTAGATAATTAACAAAGCTAGTCCATTGTTCCTCAGTTTTCCTTGAAATACTCCCCCATGGGATAAGCTGACAGGAACATTTTCCAAAGCCAAATAAATATGGGAATCTCTACACATTCTTTAGAGATTTTAACAGTACATTTATATATTAAGGTCCTATGAACCCCCATAATAAGGAAACCTATGTTATTATTGTACCCCAGTCTTGCAAAGCTATTTGCTCATAAGATTTTTTGAAATCTTGTTGAAAGGTAACAGAGAAAGAAGCTTCCTTGTTAAAAGGAACAGAGAACCCAGAATCTCTGGGACACAGCAAAGGCAGTCATAAGAGGGAAGTATATAGCAATCCAGGCCTTCCTAAAGAAGGAAGAAAGATCTCAGATACACAACCTAACCTTATGCCTTAAAGAGCTGGAAAAAGAACAGCAAGAAAAACCCCAAATCAGCAGGAGACGGAAATAATAAAGATGAGAGCAGAAATTAATGCTATTGAAACCAAAAAACTAGTAGAACAGATCAATTAAACCAGAAACTGGTTCTTTGAAAGAATTAACAAAATTGATAAACCACTAGCCAGTTTGATCAAAAGGAAAAAGGAAAGGACCCAAATAAATAAAATCAAGAATGAAAGAGGAGAGATCATAACCAACACAGCAGATATAAAAACAGTAAGAATATTATGAGCAATTATATGCCAATAAAATGGGCAACCTGGAAGAAATGGACAAATTCCTAGAAACATATACACTACCAAAACTAACAGGAAGAAATAGAAAATTTGAACAGACCCATAACCAGTAAAGAAATCGAATGAGTAACCAAAAATCTCCCAAAAAACAAGAGTCCAGGGCCAGATGGCTTTCCAGAGGAATTCTACCAAACATTTAAGGAAGAGTTAACACCTATTCTCTTGAAGCTGTTCCAAAAAATAGAAATGGAATGAAAACTTCCAAATCCTTTCTATGAAGCCAGCATTACCTTGATTCCAAAACCAGACAGAGACCCCACTAAAAAGGAGAACTATAGGCCAATTTCCCTGATGAACACGGATGTAAAAATCCTCAACAAGATATTAGCCAACTGGATCCAACAATACATTAAAAAAATGATTCACCACTACCAAGTGGGATTTATACCTGGGATGTAGGGCTGGTTCGATATCCGCAAAACAATCAATGTGATTCATCACATCATTAAAAGAAAGGAAAAGAACCATATGGCCCTCTCAATCGATGCAGAGAAAGCATTTGACAAAATACAGCATCCTTTCTTGATAAAAGGAACAGAGAAATGTTCTATGGAGCATATTTTGGGAATCATTGATTTAAACCAAAAATATAGCAAACGAATGGGGTTTGTTGTTTGAGTGGTAATGGGTCTATTTCTGCAATCTCTTTTCTCTGTATTTTTATCTTTTCATTCATTCCACATTGATTCAGTTACTGTAGCTTTAAAGAAAATCTCGGCTAGAAATAGTGTTGGCCTTACACCTTTGTTGCTCTCTTAAAATATCATTTTAGCTATTTAAGAATACCGGTCATTAGCATCGGGGCCTCCCTTTCTCCAGTATGATCTCGTCTTAACTAATTACACCTACAGTGACCCTCTCTCCAAGTAAGCTAATGTTCTGAGGTACTTGGGATTAAGACTTCAGCATATGAATTTCTAAGGGACATAATTCAACCCATGACAGTGTTTATGTATAGATTTCATAGAATTGTCTATCCAGTCATGTCATCTTTCAATAATGAGAGTTTCACTTTTTCCTTTGCCCTTCATGCCTTGTATGTATTTTTCTTACTGTCAACTAGGATTTCCAGTACAATATGGAATAGAAGTGGTGAAAGTACATATAGATGTCTTCTTTATCTTAGGAGAACACACTCAATATTTTACCATTCAGTTCAATGTTAGACATAGGTTTTTCATAGATATCCTATAACAGATGAATGAAATACTTTCAATTCCTAATTTGATAAGATTTCTATTATAATTTATATTGAATTTTCCAAATACTTTCAAATACCCATATGGAAATGATCATATAATATTTCTGCATTATCCTGCTTTACAGTTAATTTTAAACTGCTGAACCAAGCTTGTATTCCAGTAATAAATACATTGAGTTTTATATATGGCATTAGTAGGAAGCTGAGTTTGATTTGCTAACTTGTAAAGGATTCTGATGCCTATGTTCACAAAGATAATGTTTCTAATTTTCTTTCTTTTTTTTTTTTTTGCAATGTCTTTATCAGGAATTACTATGAGGGTAACAATGGGATATACAAAATGATTTCAAAAGAGTTTTGGACTCTTGTGTTTTATTAAAGCATTTATGTGAAATTGGTATAATGTCTTCCATTTATCATAGATAAAACTTACCATTGAAGCTCTCTTGGTGTGGAATTTTATTGGGAAGATTTTTTAACCAAAAGAGCAGTCTTTAATAGATATGAGGATATTTAAATTACTCAATTTCCTATTTCAATTTTGTTTGTTTTTATTTTGTTTTAGATGAATAGTCTTTCATTCAAGTTGGCATACTTACTGTTAGCAAGCTCTCAAAATACTTCCTTACATTTCTTTTAATGACTAATGGATTTTTGGCATTTTCTTTTTTTTAAGTTTATTTATTTTGAGAGGGAGAGCATGAGAGGAAAAGGGGCAGAGAGAGGAAGAGAGAGAATCCCAAGCAGGCTCAGTGCTATCAAATGCAGAGCCTGATGGCGGGGCTCAAACTCACACACTGTGAAACCAGGATCTGAACTGAAATCAAGAGTTGGATACTTAACCGACTGAGCCACCCAGGCACCACAATGGTATTATCTTTCATCTGATACAATGATAAGTTCTCTTTATTTTTTTATTTCCAAACATCCTTTCTAAGAGTTTATAAATTTAATTAAAATCTCAAAGACCAACTTTTGGCATTATTGGTTTTTTCTTGATCTGTTATCTGTTGCATTACTTTGCTCTTTTGCGATTGTTTAATTTTCCCTTCTGTTTCTAGCATCTGAAGTGGAATCATAAATGATTGATGTTAATCTTTCTTTCTAAGTAGACTTCTATTGCAATGCATTTCCATCTAATGACTGCTTTAGCTGCAATCTACAAATTTTTATATGATGTATTTTCATTTTCAGTAAGCTCAAAATATTTGTTTTCCTTTGTGATTCCTTTGTTGATCTTTGTAGAATTTGGATGTGTGCTGCTTAATTTTGGAACATTTTTGATTTTACAGATATTCTTATTTATAATTTAATACTGTTATTAACTTATTTCTAACTAACTGTTAGAAAACTTACTCTGTATGACTTCATTACTTTGAAAATACAGAGATCTGTCTTTTGGCCCAGCCAACAGACTGTACTGCTTAACATTCCATGTGCACTTGAAAAGCATATATATTATTCAGCTGTTGGGCCTAATAATTTATAAATATCAGTTTTGTGGAAACAATATAAGTGTTAATCAATGGATAAATATATACAATGTGGTGTTTGTGAATGTGTATGTGTGTGTATAAAATGTAAAATTCAGCCATGAAAAAGAAATCCTGCCACTTGTGATAATATTGATAGCCCTTGAGACATCTTGGTAAGATAAGTTAGAGACAGATAAACAGTCTGTGATATCACATATACATAAAACCTAAAAAAGCCAAACTCATAAATGTGGAGTAAAATGGTGGTTACCAGATGCTTGTGGGTGGGAAAGTACAAGAGATGTTGTTTAAGGGTATGAATCTACAACTAGTAGGTAGGTCCTGGAGATCTACTGTAAAATATACACATCAGTATTGTTAAGAGAGTAGATCCTAGGCACACTACAGAAAAATTAGTGATGTGATAGAGTGATAGAGGTGCTATCACTATATAAAATATATCAATTTTGTCAAATTTGTTGGTAGTATAGTTCAAGTCATAGATCTTTACTGAGTTCCATCAGTTGCTGAGGAAGGAATGTTAAAACATCAATTATGATTGTAGGTGTGTATACATGTTTCTCTGATTCCGTTAGCATTTTCTAGATATATTTTGAAGTTCTTGCCTTAGGTGCCTATTTATTTGGGCTTGTTAAGCTTTCTTGGTGAATTATTTTATCATTATGGAATGTCCATTTTTATCACTGAAAATACTGTCTTGAAATCTACATTATCAGATACTAATATAGCTATATTAGCTTGTTTTATTTTATTTTATTTTTTTTTAATTTTTTTTTTTTCAACGTTTTTTATTTATTTTTGGACAGAGAGAGACAGAGCATGAACGGGGGAGGGGCAGAGAGAGGGAGACACAGAATCTGAAGCAGGTTCCAGGCTCTGAGCTGTCAGCGCAGAGACCAATGCAGGTCTTGAACTCACGGACTGTGAGATCATGACCTGAGCCGAAGTCTGATGCCTAACCGACTGAGCCACCCAGGCCCCCATAGCTTGTTTTATACTTATTGGGATGGGTTTTTTTGTCCACTTGAGGTGCCCAGACATTTTGTCAAACCTTATTCTTGGTTGCCTGTGAGGATATTGCTGGATGAGATTAATGTATTAACTAATTGAATGAGCAGATTGTTCTCCCAAATGTGGGCCTCAATTATGTGAAGGCCTGAATAGAACAAAGGGCGGACCCTCCCCCTGCCTAACTGCATTCAAGTAGAGGCATTGTTTTTTCTTGCCTCTTTTCAGTCTAGAATTGAAATATTAGCTCTTCATGGGTCTTGAGACTGGCTTCTTTCAGACTGGAGGTATATTATTGGCTATTCTGGGTCTCCAGCTTGCCAACTGCAGAACCTTGGACTTGTCCATTATTATGATCCTGTGAGTAAATTCCTTATAATATATATGTCAAACATATGCCAAATTGTGTATACGTGTCCCTTCAATTATGTTTCTCCAGAGAATCCTAATCTCTTAGTCCATTCGGACATTATAACGATGACATACACTGGGTTGCTT
Source organism: Neofelis nebulosa (assembly GCF_028018385.1). Classification (NCBI taxonomy): domain Eukaryota; kingdom Metazoa; phylum Chordata; class Mammalia; order Carnivora; family Felidae; genus Neofelis; species Neofelis nebulosa. The sequence continues at coordinate 10,437,420 of NC_080785.1, forward strand.
AAATAACAAACATTTATTTCTCAATTATTTATTTGGCTGGGAAGTCCAAACCCAGGTATTGGCAGATGCCCTGTCTGGTAAGTGCCCACTTCCTGGTTCATAGGTGGCCATTTTCCTATTTTATCCTTACATGGCAGAAGAAGAAAGGGTTTCCTTTATGTGGACACAAATACTATATATGAGGGGTCCTCTCTCATGACCTAATTACATCCAAAAGCCCACCTCTCAATACCATCACATTGGGATTATAATTAAAACATGAATTTTGGTGAGACATAAACATTCCATCTGTAGCACTTGACTAATACACTTAGTGTTTAGACTTATAAGTATTGTCACAGCATATCTTTTTTAAATTATTTTACTTTTAACTTCTCTTTCACATGTATATATGTAAATTTATACTATAAACAGTGCTGGTATTTTTCTCCCTGTGTTATAATCTGTGTCTATTATGATACAGCCTTTTAAAATTAAATAAGGGCTGACAATGTTCAGTTTAAGTCAACCATGTTGGTGTATTTGTGGTATATTTTTGTCATTGTGCTTTGTTCCTTTATTGCTATGTTTTTGACTTCTTTTAGGTATATTGAATATGTTTTTAGTATTCTATTTTATATTCTGTCATTTTAGCTATATTTATTTAACACTGATTGTTCTAAATATTTAAAAATTCATCTTGCACTTCTAATTTTTAATAATATGAGTAATACAATAGTCTACACATCTCATTTATATTTTATGCTATTTTTGTCATTTGTTTTACTTATAAAATGATGGTATTTTGCCTAAGTAGTAACTTGCTTTTGAAAAAAATATAGAATATTTTTAATACACACATATATATAAACACACACACATATATATAATCACCCTTTATTCTTTATGTTAAGGCTTCAATGTGATATCATCACCCTTTTCCCTAAAATCCTTTCATACTATATGTGGATGTGGAAGTTTGCTGAAGACAGTATCTCTCATTTTTGTGTTTCTGAAAATGTCTTAATTTTTCTTTCATTTGAAGATGATTTCTGCCATATGGAGAACTGTGAATTAGCAATCTTTTATCCTCGATCATTTTGATTGAGACATCATACATCTGTCCTTTAATTGTATCCCTTTATGTAATATAGGACTATCCTCAGTCTAGCTGTTTTTAAAGTTACTCTTTGGGGCTCCTGGTGGCTCAGTCAGTTAAGCATGTGACTTCAGCTCAAGTCATGATCTCACAGTTCATGGGTTTGAGCCCGCATTGGGCTCTGTGCTGCCAGCTCAGAGCCTGGAGCCTGCTTCAGATTCTGTGTCTCCCTCTCTTGGCCCCTCCCCTGTTCACAGTCTGTCTGTCTGTCTGTCTCTCTCTCTCTCTCTCAAAATAATAAACATTAAAAAAATATTTTAGGGTTGCCTGGGTGGCTCAGTCAGTTAAGCGTCTGACTTGGGCTCAGATCATGATCTCATGGTTCATGAGTTTGATGCCTGCATCAGGCTCTGTGCTGACAGCTCAGAGGCTGGAGCCTGCTTTAGATTCTGTGTCTCCCTCTCTCTCTGCTCCTCCCCTTCTCGTGCTCTGTCTCTGTCTCTTTCACTATCTCTCTCTTGAAAATAAACATTGAAAACTTAATTTTTTTTAACATTTATTTATTTTTGAGACAGGGAAAGACAGAGCATGAACGGGGGAGGGGCAGAGAGAGAGGGAGACACAGAATCCAAAGCAGGCTCCAGGCTCTGAGTTGTCAGCACAGAGCCCGACGCGAGGCTTGAACTCACAGACCGCGAGATCATGACCTGAGCCAAAGTCGGCCGCTTAACCGACTGAGCCACCCAGGCGCCCCAACAATTTTTAAAATTACTCTTTATCTTTTATATTCACAAGTATAACTACAATATGCTTTTTTATGGTTTTCCTTGAATTTATCCTGCTTGGGATTTCTTTGGTTTTTTGGTTTGAGGATTGATTTCTTTGATTAATTTTTCTTTTGTTAATTTTTTTAAACATTTATTTTTGAGACAGAGAGAGACAGAGCATGAATGGGGGAGAGTCAGAGAGAGAGGAAGACACAGAATCTGAAGCAGGCTCCAGGCTCTGAGCTGTCAGCACAGAGCCCGACGCAGGGCTCGGACTCACAGACGGCGAGATCATGACCTGAGCCGAAGTCAGATGCTCAACCTACTGAGCCACCCAGGTGCCCCTTTAATTTTTCAAATCTTAGTCATTATCTTCTCTTTCTGGCATTCCAGTTTTATTTCAAAAATCTCAGAGTCTATGTTATATTTTTCTTATTTTAGTTTTATTTGTAATGACCTTTCTTCTAATTCATGGCCTCTTTCTTCTGTTGTGTTCAATCTACTGTTAAGACCATCAAATGAATTCTTATTTCTGGTACACTATTTTACATAAGAAACATTTTCTTTTCCTCTCTTTTCTTTTTTTTTTTTTTTTTGAGAGGGCACGTTCACTTATCTTTAATGAAATATCCCATCTGTTAATTTATATTTAATTTGTTTGGCATTTATCATAGATACTTGACAATCTAATCTGGGTATTTGTAAGTCTATTTTTTTTAACTTTATTTTCTATTTTTTAAAATTTACATCCAAATTAGTTAGTATATAGTGAAGCAATGATTTCAGTAGATTCTTTAATGTCCCTTACCTGTTTAGCCCATCCCCCCTCCCACAACACCTCCAGCAACCCTCTGTTTGTTCTCCATATTTCATAGTCTCATATGTTTTGTCCCCCTCCCTGTTTTTATATTATTTTTGTTTCCCTTCCCTTATATTCATCGGTTTTGTCTCTTAAAGTCCTCATATGAGTGAAGTCATATGATTTTTGTCTTTCTCTAATTTCACTTAGCATAATACCCTCCAGTTCCATACACATAGTTGCAAATGGAAAGATTTCATTCTTTTTGATTGCTGAGTAATATGCTATTGTGTATGTGTGTGTGTGTGTATATATATATATATACATCGATGGACATTTGGGCTCTTTCCATACTTTGGCTACTGTTGATAGTGCTGCTATAAACATGGGGGTGCGTGTGTCCCTTCGAAACAGCACACCTGTATCCCTTGGATAAATGCCTAGTAGTGCAATTGCTGGGTCCTAGGGTAGTTCTAGTTTCAGTTTTTTGAGAAACCTCCATACTGTTTTCCAGAGTGGCTGCACCAGCTTGCATTCCCACCAACAGTGCAAAAGAGATCCTCTTTCTCCGCATCCTCGCCAACATCTGTTGTTCCCTGAGTTGTTAATGTTAGCCATTCTGACAGGTGTGAGGTGGTATCTCATTGTGGTTTTGGTTTGTATTTCCCTGATGATGAGTGATGTTGAGCATTTTTTCATGTGTCAGTTGGCCATCTGGATGTCTTTTTAAGTCTATTTTTGACTGCTTTTATTGAATGCTTATCATGTATAACATTTTCTTACCTTTTATCGTGACTTTTAATTTTGTCTAGCTGCTTGACATTCTGTGTAAAAGAGTAATAGAAACTTAAGTAATATTTATTTTCAGGAACGACATTAGTATTGTCATGTCACAGGTCTAGGCAGATTGCTGAGTAGTTAATCTGCAGTGATTTGGATTTAAATTTTGTTGGAGGTTTAATTGGATTCATTTGACCACTAGGTGTGAATATTTTAAAGTCATGATTTACGACATTTCTTTAGAGGCACTTCAGATCTTAGAACCAGTAAGACTCTAGAGATCTGTTGTTTTTTTTTTCATAGATCAGGTGTCAGCTTTGCAAATTATGGGTAATTCTTCTGCTTTACAACATAGTTATCAGTTTTTACATCACTAGGGAATTTCCTTTACTCTCTATCCTTATTCTCATCTTTCCACATCTTTGATAGATCTCTTACCATTCTGTGGCACTGCCCACAGACTTTGAAGATTTACTGTAATGCCCTCAGTGGAGAGTCTCAGAGATACTTCTGCTTTGCTCATGTGCTCTATCACCATTGTATATATTCACCACTCCTTCCACATACATCTTTCTAATGTATGTGTCAGTGATGCATTTTTCATGTCCACTCATGCTTCTGAAACACCTCAAATTTCATGGCTTATGTAGTTAAGTCCCATGACGATACCACATTTTAACGCTTATGGATCACAGACAAGGTTCAAATATTATTCAAACAATTCAGATAGTCCAATTGTTTACACACAGCCACTCTTTCATAAAGCAGATGTTATTAATTATCTGGTATCTGAAATTTCTGGTGACTCTGATGTTCCTACTTTAAAATGATAATTTTGTTTTCATCCAAAACATCTTTGCATTAATATGTTTGTCCCTTCACAACTTTTGTGTTTTGCATAATAGACAGAATCATGGAAATTGCTCTAGCATTTCACCTCTCCTAAAATAGTATACGAATTCTCAAGGAAGATAGCTATTTTTTTTTCTCTTTAGTGTCTCACACACACACACACACACACACACACACACACACACACACATAGAGTTTATTTTCTTTTTGGAGGATGGAAAAATATGAAATATTGAACTGACAAAAGCTTGTGAACATTAGAGATGAATTTGCTTATCCTGATATGCTATAGTCTTTTGCTATAGTCTTTTGTATATGCTGTTCTATATATAGCTTATACTTTCCACTAGTATTTTCCCCTGGGGTTTAAACATGTAATTATATGTTACTACTTGTCTATAATCATATCCCCTTTTACAATGTGCTCTCCTTTATGGTAAACCATATATCTCTGTCATTTGTGTGAGTACAACCCATTTCACAGTGACACACCCTCAGTAAGTGATGGGCACATGCTTGCTGAACAGAATTTCATTAAATTACTTACTGAGGAGCTATAAACATAATGGTAGAAAGTATTAAAGTATTATGATATCAGGTGGTAGATAGGTGGTATCTAAGCTATCCGCTAAGTCCTTTGTGTTATATTTTCCTTTTGTTGTTGTTGTTGCTCTATAATTGTTTCCCTCTACATTTCCAGATGTTATATTTAATGTAGTACACTTTCAGTTGATGATGATACCTCGTATTCAGTGATAAATGATTATGTAAGGATCTGCAGTCCAGAAAATAAAGCAATACTGAGAAGCAAAAGAAGACATTGGGAACAGAAACCGGTATGTGTATAATGTAACACTATTGATGAGAAGTGATTGTTAAATACAATGAAGATACTACTAAGAGTTTGTGCATGGTTCCTATTTTAGAATAATTATTACTGAAATTTAATTTTGGTAGCCAAGAGTTCCTATGTATAAAAAAACATCTCTTTATTATAACTTTACATGTAAATGTCAAAGTATAGTGCCTGCTATTGTTCTTTGAATAACCTAAATACAGGGAAGTATTCTAGGGGCATATTTTTGATAGTGATCTGTTACCACTTATGTCTGATAATATTATATGTGAATACATTAAGCATAAAATGCTACTGTGAATTTAAGGAATCCCTCCTAAATATTTGTCTTAGGCCCAAAGTGTTTGTTTTATGATGGTATGTGTGTTTGTGTATATTCTAAACATTTGTACATCCCTCAAGATAACGCAAAGATGCATGTTAAGATCATGCTTTTCAAAATATTAATGAAATGTTGGAAGACTGGAAAACAAAATCTGACTTTGGTTCAATACACTCTGAATGGGATTACTTGTGCCTAATATGGAGTACAGATTTATGGGGGTTGATAATGCAGGCTTTCAGAAAGTGTACTCTAACACTATTTGGAATTCACTCTATGGAATATCGTGGCAGTAGAAGTATTCTGTGGGAAAGAACTGGAGTAATCACATTTCTAATAATTACTAAGGGTCAGGGAATGAAGTAAACATTGGAATGAGAGAGGGGAGTTCGCCTGCATGTTTCAGGGCCTAATATAAAATTTGTGAAGGTATTTGGAGAAGGCTAATGACAAGGACTAAAGTGGACCCTCCAATGAGGAGGAAAGTAAGAATTCCCACATTATGTTTGGACCTATGGACCCTAAAAGGAACTATTTTTAATAGAAGCTTTACATTGCTCTCCATTTACATTTCCCTTAATCCCAAAACATAAGGAAAGCTTTCTAAAAGTCACAGTCTAGACTTAGTTGTACTATGATTGATTATGTAAAAAAGCATACCCTCCTCAAATCAGAAGGAAAACAGCAGAAGAAGTATGTTTACTAGACATACGTACAAAGTAGGTATGTCTAGTAAATTATCGATATACTTTGGGAGCTCACCACCAGAGACAGCCACCAGCAGGACTACGAAGGAAGGTATAATTTAAGGACCTGGAGGCTTGTGCAGGGTACATGGTTGAGTATTCACGGGTTTTGTGATAGGTCCAAGAATGTGAATTTCTGACAGGTTGCCAGTGAGTTTCTATTGCAAAATAACTTGTGTACATGAAATAATTTTTATTTAATTTCCTAGTGACATATGGGTTACGTAATTAAGAGACAGGAGAGTGATAAAATAATAGATGCAATGCAAGATACACAAAGTTCTTTTAAACCCTTGCGATTACAAATTCAACTTAGGAAAGTTAAGTAGCTTGCAGAAAGTCAATACAACTAGTGTCTGCGGGGACTGAGATTTGAACCCTATGACCTATGCTTTCAGTTACCATGTCGACTGCCTTTGGCAATAGTGAGGCAGAAGAATCCAAGAACAGGATAAGCTTCCTTCTCCACTTGACAAACTTGTTTTCTTACACTTAATAGCAACCTATTTTTCAGGATCCCTGTTCCCATTCCGTTCCAGTTCAGTTTTTCATCTTTTATATGGTTCTAATTCTAAGACTTCAAAATCCTTCAGGGTAAATCATAGTTTTATTTCACCTTTAAAACTCTGCCAATTTAGAAGAGTTAAGATGGCAGAGGAGTAGGGGTACCCTAAACTTGCCTCATCCCTTGAACACAGCTAGATAAATATCAAATCATTCTGAATACCCAAGAAATTGATCTGAGGGCTCAGAGAACAAGATTGCACATCTACAAGTTAAAAAATAAATGCACACTTTGTGGAATATAGGAGCTGTAGAGAGTTGATTTGAGGAGAAAAGAGATGTGGGTGTGGCAGAAGGGAGGGAGCCCTGATCATGGAGGGATCAAGAGAGAGAAAGAGTGAAAGCACGTGTAGGGGAATGAAGAAGAAAAACTCTTCCCCAAAACCAATGACTGGGGAAAGGAAAGGGGCTAAATACTGCAAGTTTTTTATAAGCAATGGAGTACAAGAATCTAAGTTTTAGAGGGTTGCACCGGGCAGGCTTAGTGGCTCTCCAGTGGGGAAGGAGGAAAGATACAGGAATAGGCAACATGGACTGAGAATCCCCTGGGTCACACGGGGGAAGAAAGTTCCCCTCTTCAGAGTGCATGTGGGAGAGGTGGCATGGTATCTTCAGGGACAAAAGACCTGGTGGACTCCACTGAGCTACCCCATTAACTACCATAGGAATGGGGATACCAGATTAGGGCAGCAAGCCTTGGTGTCGGATTTCTGCCGTGCTTTAACATAAATTTCAAACCACTATGTTGTCATGCAACCATTTTCTCGGACAAACCAGCACCTTGCCAAAGCGTGGCAACACCCTCCCCCAGAAAATCAGCACAGGACCAAGCTGCAGGGGTCTTTGAAGTTTGGAGTTTTGAAACCCAGCCATGCCAGAGATAAAATATTGAAGTGCTGTGCAGCCTGGCAGATGGACAGCTCTAACACAGGGTAAAGGCAGGAATCTGACAGAAGGGATCTGGGGACAAAAGAGGAGTGTTTGTTTGCTCCTCTCTGAGGGATTCCTGAGGAGTGGTGGGCATGAGCTCCCTGCTCCTGAGACAAGAGAGTGGGTGATGCCCTTTCCACCTGCTCATTCTCCCACCACCTTGCATCAACACTGACCAACTTCAGTGGGAAAAACAGTGCCACCAAGTGGAAGCCAGAGTTGCTTACACCAAGCTCTGCCTCCCTGTGCCCTGCAGGTGCATCTTCACTAGGGCAAGCCCACCTGAGAATCAATGCAGCAGGGCCGACCTCCAGAAGACCAGCACAAAATCCTGGCAATCACCAAATCTTCTGATCATAAAGTGCTGCAATGCTTCAGCTCTAGAATAGGATCTAGCTTCCATTGTGTGTGTGTGTGTGTGTGGGGGGGGATACAGAAAAAGCAATATTTAAATATATTTTTTATTTTTTTCTTTATTTTTTGGCCCTAGCTGCTTCTTTTTTTAATTTTTTAATGTGTATTTAAAAGAGAGAGAGAGAGAGTGCAAGCAGGGGAGGGGCAGAGAGAGAGGGAGACACAGAATCTGAAGCAGGCTCCAGGCTCTGAGCTGTCAGCACAGAGCCCAATGCAGGGCTCGAACTCATGAACTGTGTGATCATGACCTGAGCCAAAGTTGGATGCTTAACCGACTAAGACACCCAGGTGCCCCGGCCCTAGCTTCTTTTAACGGGCAGACCAAAACACACATTTTTTTGAGCTGCTCTTAATAAAGCCATTATTCACAGGAACAGAAATTTAACGGGATTTCCTAATAATCACACACACACATACACACACACCAGTGACCTTGACAAAATGACAAGACACAGGAATTCACCCCAAAATAAAGAACTGGAAGAAGTAACAGACAAGGAGTTAATCAATACAGATATAAGTAAGATGTATAAACTAGAATTTAAAACAATTACAAGGATACTAGCTGGGCTTGAAAAAAGCATAGAAGACACTAGAGAATTCCTTTCTGCAGAGATAAAAGAACTAAAATCTAGTCAGACTGAAATTAAAAACACTGTAACTGAGATGCAAGCCTGAATGGGTGCCACGATAATTAGGATGGATGAAGCAGAAGAATGAATCAGTGATACAAAAGATAAAATCATAGAAAATAATGAAGTTGAAAAGAAGAGGGAAAGAGATTGGATTCCAAAAGTAGACTTAGGGAACTCAGCACTCCCTTAAAGCATAAAATCATTCATATCATAGAAGTTCCAGAAGAACTTCTGGAGAGAAAAAGGGCAGAAGGTTTATTTGAGCAAATTATAGCTGAAAATATCCAAATGTCCTAGGGAAGGACACAGACATCAAAACCCAAAAAGCACAGAGAACTTCCATTAAATTCAACAAAAGCCAGCCACCACCAAGATGTATCATACTCAAATTCAAACAATGCAAAGACAAGGATGGAATCATGAAAGCAGTATGGAAAAAATGTCCTTAACCCACAAAGACAGATTAGGCTTGCAGCAGGGCTGTCCACAGAAACCTGGCAGGTCAGAAAGGAGTGGCATAATACATTCAACTGGTGAATGGGAAAAATATGCAGCCAAGAATACTTTATCCAGTGAGGCTGTCATTCATGATAGAAGGAGAGATAAAGCTATTCCCAAACACAAAAAAGGAAAGGAGCTCATGACCACTAACCCTCCCTTGCAAGAAATATTCACGAAGACTCTTTGGGTGAAAACTCCAAAAGGAACAAAGAACATCACCAAAAATATCAACTTTACACGTAACAAAAAAAAAACCAAACAAACACTAAATTCATATCTATCAATAATCATTTTGAAAGTAAATAGACTAAATACTCCAAACAAGACATAGGGGATCGGAATGGATATAAAAATAAGACACATCTATATCCACCCTACAAGAGATTCATTTTAGACCTAAAGACACCTACAGATTCAAAGTGAATGGATGGAAAACCATATATCATGCTAATGGTAGTCAAAAGAAAGCTAGAGTAACCATATTTATATAAGACTATATTTTAAACCAGTCTAACTAGATTAAGAAGGGCATTACATCTTAAAAGATCTACCCATCAAGATCTACCAATTATAAATATTTATGCCCCAACTTGTAAGAACCCAAATATATAAATCAATTAATAACAAAAATAAAGAACTTCATTGATAATAATACAATACTAGTAGGAGATTTTAACACCGACTTATAGCAGAGAACAGATCATCTAAGCATAAAATCAACAAAGAAACAATGGCTTTCAGTGGCACACTGGACCAGACGGACCTAACTTATATTCAGAACATTCCATCCTAAAGCAGCAGAATAAACATTCTTCCCAAATGCACATGGAACACTCTCCAGAATAGATCATATACAGGGTCACAAATCAGCCCTCAACAAGTACAAAAATACTGAGATCATACTATGCATATTTTTTTACCATAATGCTATGAAACTTGAAGTCAACCACAATAAAGTATTTCAAAAGATCACAAACACATGAAGGTTAAAGAGCATCCTACTAAAGAATGAATGGGTTGACCAGGAAATTAAAGAAGAAATAAAAAAGTAAATGGAAGCACATAAAAATGAAAAGACAACAGTCCAAAACCTTTGGAATGCAGCAAAGGTGGTCGTAAGAGGGAAGTATACTGCAATACAGGTCAACCTCAAGAAGCAATAAAAGTCTCAAATACACAACCTAACCTTGCACCTAAAAGAGTTAGAAAAGGAATAGGAAATAAAGCCTAAAACCAGCAGAAGGAGGAAAATAATAAATTTTAGAGCAGAAGTAAATGATATAGAAATAAAACAGTAGAACAGATCAATGAAATTAAGAGCTTGTCCTAAAAAATTCATAAAATTGATAAACTCCTAGCCAAACTTATCATAAAGAAAAGAGAAAGGGACCAAATAAATAATGAATAAAAGAGGAGAAATCACAACCAATACCACAGGAATACAATTATGAGAAAATTATGAAAATGAAATTATGAATAGTTTTATGTAAACTAGGAAATCTGAAAGAAATGGGCAAATTCCTACAAATATACAAAATAGCAAAAGTGAAACAGGAAGAAATAAAATCTGAACATACCCATAACCAGCAAGGAAACTGAATCACTAATGAAAACCTCCCAGACAACAAAATCCAGGGCCAGATGGTTTCCCACAGGAATTCTACCAGACATTTAAAGAAGAATTAATACCTATTCTCAAAACATTCCAAAAACTACAAATGGAAGAAAAACTTCCAAGCTCATTCTTACAAGGCCAGGATTATCTCAATTCCAAAACCAGACAAAAAACCCACTACAAAGGAGAATTACAGACCATTTTCCCTGATGAACATGGATGCAAAAATTCTCAACAAGATACTGGCAAATTGAATCCAACAGTACATTAAAATAATTGTTCACCACAATCAAGTGGGTTTTATTCCTGTAATGCAGGGACAGTTCAGTATTAGCAAATCAGTTGACGTTGTATACCACATCAGTAAAAGAAATTAGAAAAACCAAATGACTCAGTAGGTGTAGAAAAAGCATTTGATAAAATACAGCATCATTCTTGATAAAAACCCTCAACAAAAGTATAGATGGAACATGCCTCAACATCATAGAGGCCATATACAAAAAACTCACAGCTAATAACATCCTTAATGGGAAAAGTCTGAGAGCTTTTCCTCTAAGGTCAGGAACAAAGCAGATATGTTTGCTCTCCCCAATAGTATTTAACATAGAACTGGGTGTCTTAGCCTCAGCATCAGACAACAAAAAGAAATAAAAGGCATATAAACTAGCAAGGAAGAAGTCAAACTTTCACTATTTGCAGAGTACATTATACTTTATGTAGAAAACCTGAAAGACTCCACCAAAAATTTGCTAGAACTAATACATGAATTCAAACCATTGCAGGATATAAATCAGTGTACAGAAATCAGTTGCATTTCTATACACCAAAAATCAAGCAGCAGAAAAGTAAATCAAAGAATCATTTCCATTTACAATTGCACCAAAACCCGTAAGATATAAGGAATAAGCCTAACCAAAGTGGTAAAAGATCTTTAGTCTGAAAACTATAAAACAGATGAATAATAAATGGGAAATGGGAAACATTCCACACTTATGGATAGGGATAACATTGTTCACATGTCTATAGTACCCAAAGCAATCTCTACATTTAAGGCAATCTCTATTAAAATACCACCAGCATTTTTCACAGATCCAGAACACTATGGAACCACAAAAGACCCCGAAGAGCCAAAGTAATCCTCAAAAAGAAAAGCAAAGCTGGAGGCATCACAATTCAAGACTTCAAGCTACACTACAATGCTATAAACATCAAGACAGTAAGGCACTGGCACAAAAACAGTCACATAGATCAATGGAACAGAATGGAAAGCCTAGAAATTGACCCACAACTATACAGTTACCTAATCTTTGACAAAGCAGGAAAGAATATCTAATGGAAAAAAAGACAGTCTCTTCAACAAATGGTGTTGGGAAAACTGGACAGCAACATGTGGAAGAATGAAACTGGACCACTTTCTTACACCATTCACAAGAATAAATTCAAATTGGATGAACATCCAAAATGTGAGACAGGAAATCATCATGGCCTCTTTGACCTCAGCCATAGCAACTTCTTACTAGACACATCACCAGAGGGAAGAGGAAAAAAAGAAAATATAAACTATTGGATTTCATCAAGATAAAAAGCAACAAAACTAAAAGGCAACCAATGGAATGGGAGAAAATATTTGCAAATGACACATATGATAAAAAGTTAGTATCCAAAAATCTATAAAGGACTTCTCAATATCAACACCAAAAACATGAATAATCCAGTTAAGTGAGAAGAAATGAAAAGACATTTTTCTAAAGAAGACATCCATATGGACAGCACACACATGACCAGATGCTCAACATGGTGAAATACAAATCAAAACCATGATGAGATACCACATCACTCCTGTCAGAACATAAGAAACAACAAGTGTTAGGGAGGATGTGAAGAAAGGGGAACCCTCTTAAACTGTTGGTGGGAATGAAGACTGGTATAACCACTCTGGAAAACAGTATGGAGGTTTCTTAAAAAGTTAAAAATAAAACTACCCTATGATCCAGTAATTACACTACTAGGTATTTACCCAAAGGTTATAAAAATACAGTTTTGAAGGGGTACATGCACCCCGATGTTTCTAGCAGCATTATCAACAATAGCCAAACTATGAAAAGAGCCCAAATGTCAATAAATTGATGAATGGATAAAGAAGATGTGGTATATGTGTATATGACTCAGACATCAAAAAGAATGAAATCTTGTTGCCATTTGCAACAACGTGGATCAAGCTAGATTGTATTATGCTAAGTTAAATAGGTCGGAGAAAGATAAATATCATGATTTCACTCAGGTGGAATTTAAGAAACAAAACAGATGAACATATGAAAATGGGGGGGGGGAGAATAAAGGAAAACAAACCATAAAAGACTCAACAAGAGAGAAAAATCTGAGGGTTGATGGAGGGAGGTGGCTGGGGGATGGGCTAGATTGGGGATGGGTATTAAGGAGGGCACCTGTGATGATGAGCGCTGGGTGTTGTTACGTAAGTGATGAATCACTGAATTCTCCTGAAACCAATATTGTGCTGTATTTTAACTAAGTAGAATTTTAATAAAAATTTGAAAAAAAACCCCTCTGTGACTTGGCAAAATAACTAACTGCTTGTAACTGTCAAATACATATTTCAGGTATTTGAATCTGGAATGGAACCACTTACTACAAGGAAAATTCAATGATTTCTGGTTCAAGATGGCAACCTTAGTGGGATCCTAAACTCACCTCCTCACATGGGCACACCTTATCTACAGCTACATACAGAACAGTTTCCTCTGAAAAACCCAAAAAACTAGCTGAGTGAATCTTCCATTTATGCAAATGAAGAAAAATAACCCACACTGAAGGGAGTCAGATAAGCTAAGACAAAAGCTCATCATAAATTCTACCCCCAGTGTGGTGACTCACAATTAGGAAGGAACACAAAACTGGAGCTTCTCCCTGGGGAGTAAAGGATTTGAACCCCACAGGTAGCTCCCCAACTTTTAAGATTTGTACCTGAGAGACGAGCCTCCAAGTCATCTATTTTTGAAAGCCAATGGGTCTTGTCGTAAACTCAGAATCACTTCTTAAGAGTTCATGCACGTAGACTCAGCTATCCCAGGACCTACTGCAGAAACAACTGACTGAAAAGTGCCCAAGACTTTCCGTAAAAGAGGCTAATTTTTATATCCTAAAGCTCAGCCTGAAGTCACCATCTTTGTACTCTCCCTCACTCACCTTGAGAAAAAAGCTGGTATACTCATCTGGCTCCTGAATATTTGTGACTCTCACCAGGGAACACCTCTAGATTGCTTAGCTTGAATAGCAAGTGGTGATCATGTTCATGGATTCAGTAGAGTAGTAGCAAAAAAAAAATATTTTTTATTCCAGTATCATTGGCATACAGTGTTACATAAATTTCAGGTTTACAATATAGTGATCAACAGTTTTTTACATTACTCAGTGGTCATCACAATAAGCATAATTTTAATCACCTATTTCTTGGACCTACCCTCTGGTAAACATCACTTTGTGCTCTATATTTGAATGGTTTTTTATCTTTTTTTTCTCTCCTGTTTCTTAAATTCCATATATGAGTAAAATCATACAGTATTTGTCTTTCTGACTTATTTCACCTAGCAGTATACCCCCTTAATCTATCCATGTGGTTGCAAATTAAAACATTTCTTTATTTTTATGGCTGAGTAATATTCCATTGTGTATATATACCACCTCTCCTTTATCCATTCATCTGTGGATGAACTCTAGAGTTCCCTCCTTAATTTGGCTGTTGTAATCATGAGTGTGTTTTGTCTTCTTTGAGTAAATACCCAGTAGTGGAATTAGTGAATCATATGGTAATTCTATTTTTAATTTTCAGGGAACCTCCATACTGTTTTTCTCCATGGCTGCGCCAGTTTGCATTCCCAGCAATAGTGTACAAGGGTCCTTTTTTCTCCACATCCTTGCCAACACTTGTTTCTTGTGTTTCTTATTTTAACCATTTTGACATGTAGAAGTGATATGTCTTTGTGATTTTGATATGCATTCTTGTAGTGATTAGGGATTTATAGAATTTTTCATGATTTCGTTAGCCATCTGTATGTCTTCTTTGGATAAATGTCTGTTTATGTCTTCTGCCCATGTAATTGGATGTGTGTGGGTGTGTGTGTGTGTGTGTGTGTGTGTGTGTGTGTGTGTGTGAAGCTGTATCTGTGCTTTATATATTTTGGATATTAACCCCTTATTGGAAATATCATTTGCAAGTATCTTCTCCCATTCAGTAACCTGTCTTTTAGTTTTGTTGATTAATTCCTTTGCTTTGCAGAGTCTTTATTTTGAAGTTGTCCTAACAGTTTATTTTTGTTTTTCTTTCTCTCGCCTTAAGAGACATATCTAGAAAAACATTCTTACAGCTCATGTCAAAGAAATTACTGACTGTGCTCTCTTCTAGGATTTTTACGGTTTCAGGCACCACATTTAGGTCTTTATTCCATTTGGATTTTCTTTTTGTATGTGGTGTATTATAGCGATCTGTCATTCTTTTGCATTGTGGCTGTCCAGTTTTCCCAACACCATTTATTGAAGAGACTGTCTTTTCCTTATTGCATATTCTTGTCTCCTTTTTGAAGATTTATTGACCATACACTTGTCTGTTCATTTCTGGGTTTTCCATTCTGTTCCATTGACGTATGTGTCTATTTTTGTGCCAATGTGATACTGGTTTGATTATTACAGCTTTGTAGTATATCTTGAAATCTGGGATTGTGGATACCTCCAGTTTTGTTCTTCATTTTCAAGACTGCTTTGGCAATTCAGACTTTTAAAATTTTCATACAAATTTAATGATTACTTGCTATAGTCCTGTGAGAAATGCTGTTGGTATTCTGATAGGCATTGCATTAAATCTTTACATTGCTTTGGGTATTAAGGACATTTTAAACAATATTTGTTCTCCCAATCCATAAGCATGGGCTATCTTTCCATTTGTTCATACCGTCTGCAGTTTCTTTCCTCAGTGTTTTATAGTTTTGAGTACAGGTATTTCACTTCCTTGGTTAATTTGATTCCTAACCATTTTATTATTTTTGACGCAATTGTAAATGGGACTGTTTTCTTAATTTCTCTGCTACTTCATTATTAGTGTATAAAAATGCAACAGATTTCCATAAGTTAATTTTATATCCTATGACTTTACTGAATTCATTTATCAGTTCTAGTAGTTTGTGGATGGAGTCTTCAGGGTTTTTCATATATATAGTATCAGGTCATCTGCTAATATTAAAAGTTTTACTTCTTTCTTACCCATTCAGATGCCTTTTGTTCTTTTTTGCATCTAATTGCTGTGGCTGAGACTTCTAGTACAACGTTGAATGGACATCCTTAATCTTGTGAAGAAAGCTGTCAGTTTTTCAACATTGAGTATGATGTTAGCTATGGGTTTTTCAAGTATGACCTCTATTATGTTGAGGGACACCTGGGTGGCTCAATCAGTTAAGTGTCCAACTTCAGCTCAGATCATGATCTCACAGTCTGTGAGTTCGAGCCCCATGTCAGGTTCTGCGCTAACAGCTCACAGCCTGGAGCTTGCTTCAGATTCTGTGTCTCCTCCTCTCTCTGCCCCTTCCCCGCGCTCTCTCTCTCTCTCTCTCTCTCCCAAAAATAAAATAAAAATATTTCTAAAAAATTATGTTGAGATATGTTTCCTCTAAACTAATTTTGTTGAGAGTTTTTATAATGAATGGATGTTATATTTTGTCACATGTTTTCTCCCCATCTATTAAAAAGATTGTATAGTTTTTTTTTTCCTTTCCTTTATTAATGTGATGTGTCACACTGATTGATTTGTGAATATTGAACCATACTTGCATCCTGGAAATAAATCCAACTTGCTTGTGATAAATGGTTTTTTAATGTATTATTGGATTCTGTATGCTAATATTTTATTGAAGATTTTTGCATCTATGTTCATCAGCAACAGTGCCTGTAGTTTTCTTTTTTTTTTTTTGTTGGTTTTTTTTTGTAGTGTAGTTAATGCTGCCCTCAGAGAATGTATTTGGAAGCTTTCCTCCTCTTATATTATTTGGAATAGTTTAAGAAGAATAGGTATTAACTCTTCTTTAAATGTTTGGTAGAATTCACTGCTGAAACTGTCTCATCCTGTTTATTATTGTTATTAATTTTATTCTTGATAATCACAGAAATGTGGAAAAAAGTACAACTTTTCTATTTTTCCTCATTCAGTTTTGGGAGGTTACATATTTCTAGGAATTTATTTCTTATAAGTTGTCCAATTTGTTTGCATGTAACTTGTCATAATTTTATAATTCTTCATATTTCTGTGGTGTCAATTGTTCCTTCTCCTCTTACATTGCTAATTTTGTTTGAGTCTTCTCAGTTTTTTGGGGGGTGAATCTGGCTCACTTATTGAGAGAAGCAGCTCCTGGTTTGATGTATTCTGTTGGTTTTTTTACTTTGTATTTTATTTGTTTATGCTGTAATCTTTATTATTTATTTCCTTCTATTGGTTTTGGCTTTTGTTTGTTCTTCTTTTTCTAGTTCCTTTATGTGTAAGGTTAGATTGAGAATTTTCTTTCTTTTTTGAGGTAGGCCTATATTGCTATAATTTTCCTTCTTAGAATACCTTTTGCTGTATCCTAGACATTGTGTTTTTATTTTCATTTGTCTTTATTTCCTCTTTGATTTCTTGGTAGACACATTCACTGTTAGTAGCATGTTATTTAACCTCCATGTATTTGTGTTCTTTCCAGATTTTTTTCTTGTGGGTGATTTCTAGTTTCATGGTATTGTGGTCAGAAAAGATACAGGATGTGACTTTGATCTTTTTGAATTAGTTGAGATTTTTTTTGTGTGTGCATTGTGTACTGGGACTTGCTTTGCATGTTATCTACTCAGGAAAATTTTTCATGTGCACTTGAAAAGAACGTGTATTCTACTGTTTTGAGATGGAATATTATGAATATATGTTGGACCCATCTGGTCCGATGAGTCACTTGAAGCCATTGTCTCCTTGTTGATTTTCTGTTTGGATAATCTATCCATTAAGTATGGTAAGTCCCCTACTAACTTTGTGTTACTATCAATTATTACCTTTATGTTTGTTAGATTTAAATATTTGGACACTCTCATGTTGGGTGCATAAATATTTACAAGTGTTATATCTAGCTGGATTGTTTGCTTTATAATTATGTACTGCCCTTCTTTTTTTCCTACTTACAGTCTTTGTTTTAAAGTTTATTTTGTCTGATAGAAGTCTTGTTTCCCCAACTTTCTTTTGGCATCTATTTGCATGATAAATGTTTTTCATTTCAAGCTGCATGTGACCTTAGGTCTGAAACAAGTCTCTTTGCATTTTTACCCATTCATTCTTATTGTAGTTCTCTGTTCCTTCCTTCTCTTATTCTCTCATGGTTTGTTGGCTTTCTTTAGTGATACACTTACATACCTTTCTATTTTGTTGCATATCTATCAATGAGGTTTGATTTGTGATAGGTAACACCTTATTCACATAACAGTCTGTTGTGGGACGGGACCTGGAGCTGCCTTGGATTTCTCCTGTTGTGAGTGATTGGATGGGGCTGGATATGCTGTTGGGTGAAGGATACTTGTGCTGGCTACCACAGGTATCTGTATATCTATGTTGGGGTGGGAAAAATTGTGCCTGCCAGCTCTTTTATTCTTACAGAAGTCTCTAAAGACTCCTGACCCTCCTGTGCTTATTCTGACATTAGTAAGTAAATCTCCTTCCTGTATACTCCAGTTGTTTTTTAAACTTCTGCTTGTATGATGTATCTCAATGGGGTTATGTTATGCTGCTCTTTAATTTTATTTTTAATTTACATCCAAGTTAGTTAGCATATAGTGCAATAATGATTTCAGGAGTAGATTCCAGTGATTCATCCCCTGTGTATAACACCCAGTCCTCATCCCAACAAGTGTCTTCCTTAATGCTGCTTACCCATTTAGCCCATCCCCCCTACAACCCCTCCAGCAACACTCAGTTTGTTCTCTGTATTTAAGAGTCTGTTATGTTCTGTCCCCCTCCCTGTTTTTATATTATTTTTGCTTCCCTTTCCTTATGTTCATCTGTTTTGTATCTTAAATTCCACATATGAATGAAGTCATATATTTGTCTTTCTCTGACTAATTTCTCTTAGCAGAATACCCTTTAGTTTCATGCACATAGTTGTAAATGGCAAGATTTCATTTTTTTTGATTGCCAATACTCCATTGTGTGTGTGTGTGTACACACACCACATTTTCTTTATCCATCCATATGTAGATGGACATTTATTTGGGCTCTTTCCATACGTTGGCTATTGTCGATAGTGCTGTTCTAAACATTGGGGTGCATGTGCCCTTTCAAAATACCACACCTGTATCCCTTGGATAAATACCTAGTAGTGCAATTGCTGGGTAGTAGGGTAGTTCTATTTTTAACTTTTTGAGGAACCTCCATGCTGTTTTCTAGAGTGGCTGCACCAGTTTGCATTCCCACCAGCAGTGCAAAAGAGATCCTCTTTCTACTCATCCTTGTCAACCTGTTGTTGCCTGAGTTGTTAACTCTAACCATTCTGATTGGTGTGAGGTGGTATCTCATTGTGGTTTTGATTTGTAGTTCCCTGATGATGAGTGATGTTGAGCATTTTTTCATGAGTCTGTTAGCCATCTGGACATCTTTGGGAAAGTGTCTATTCATGTCTTTTGCTCATTTCTTTTGGTTTTTTGGGTGTTGAGTTTTATTAGTTCTTTATAAACTTTGGATACTAACCCTTTATCTGGTATGTCATTTTCAAATATCTTTTCCCATTCTGTTGGTTGCCTTTTAGTTTTGCTGATTGTTTCCTTTATTGTGCAGAAGCTTTTTATCCTGATGACGTCCCAATAGTTCATTTTTGCTTTTGTTTCCCTTGCCTCTGGAGACATACTGACTAAGAAATTGCTGAGGCTGAGGTCAAAGAGGTTTTTTCCTTCTTTCTCCTCTAGGATTTTGATGGTTTCCTGTCTTAATTTAGGTCTTTCATCCATTTTGAGTTTATTTTTGTGTAGGGTGTAACAAAGTTGTCCAGGTTCATTTTTCTGCATGTCTCTGTCCAGTTTTCCCAATCCCATTTGCTGAAGAGACTGTCTTTATTCCACTAGATATTCTTTCCTGCATTGTCAAAGATTAGTTGGCCATATATTTGTGGTGGTCATTTCTGGGTTCTCTATTCTGTTCCATTGATCTAAGTGTCTGCAAGAAAGGCAGATATATTCTGCCAGAGTGGCAAGATGTATTCAATGTGCTGAATCAGAAAAATATGCAGCCAAGAATCTTTATCAAGCAAGTCTGTCACTCGAAATAGAAGAGATAAAAAGTTTCCCAGACAAACAGAAACTAAAGGAGTTTGTGACAACTAAACCAGCCCTGTAAGAAATTTTAAGGGGGATTCTCTGGAATAAAGATGAAACAAAACAAAAAATATCAAGAGCAACAAAGACTAGAAATGACCAGAGAACACCATCAGAAACTCCAACTCCACATGCAACACAATGGCAACAAATTCATATATTTCATTACTCATTCTAAATGTCAGTAGACTAAATGCTGCAATCAAAGGACATAGGGTAATGGAATGGATAAGAAAACAAGATCCATCTATATGCTGTTTACAAGAGACCCATTTGAGACCTAAAAACACCTTCAGATTGCAAGTAAGGGGATGGGGAACAATCTATCATGCTAATGGTCGCTGAAAGCCGGAGTAGCCATACTTATATCAGACAATGTAGATTTTAAAATAAAGCCTGTAACAAGAGATGAAAAATGACATTATATCATAATTAAGGGGTGTATCCACCAAGATCTGACAATTGTAAACATTTATGCCCCAAATGTAGAGAAACCCAAATATATAAATCAATTAATCACAAACATACAGAAATTCATTGAAAATACCATTCTAGTAGGGGACTTCAACAACCCACCTACAGAAATGGAAAGATCATCTAAAGAGAAAATCAACAAGGAAACAATGGCTTTGAATGACACACGGGACAAGATGGACTTAACATATATTCAGACCATTTCATCCTAAAGCAGAAATACAGATTCTTCTTGAGTACACATGGAACATTCTCCAGAACAGATCACCTACTGGAATATAAATCAGCCCTCAATAAGTACAAAAAGACTGAGATCACACCATGCATACTTTTAGACCACAATGCTATGAAACTCAAAATCAACCACAAGAAAAATTTTGGAAAGACAACAAACACTTGGAGACTATGCTTACTCTTTAAGGGCCGGGACTCCTTCCTGTGTACCCCTGAATCTCTCAGAACTGAGACTACTAATTGTAAAAGCTCACGAATTTAAGATACTCTGAATTTCAACGCCAGTGTTATAGGGATTTGTCTTCCCAGTATGGGTCCCCCATGGTGGGGGTACAATCTGTTTGTCTCCCTTCTCTGTGCTTGCCATGTCCCCTCACTCCCCTAGATAGTCTCATAGGTCAGTTATGTTCCTGACCATGTTTATGCCCTTCCTACCATTTTTGATGTTGCCTCTTCTTTATCTGTGGAGAGTCTGTTCTGCCAGTCTTTGGGGAATTTTCTGGGGTACTTACACTGATGTGGGTGTTATCCAGGTGTATCCATGGGATCACATGAGTGTAGGATCCTCCTATTCTGTCACCTTCCCCAGAAGTGAAAGAAACATTCATAACTGGCTATTGCCTAAAGGTTCCATGCAGAGGGTGCAGATATGAACGCCAATATCCCAGTCTTCTCCTGAAAAAGATACATTTGCATAATTTAAAACTTGCTAAGAGTCTGGCTTCCAAACAGCCTGCATCTAGATGCTACACAAGATCCTCCCCTTTGGGAGGACACTGACAAATCTTGTCAAACACTGAATTAGTAGTAGCCACTAAAAATAAAATAGAATGCTTGGATAATTATGCAAGTTTGAGAGCCAACTTGAAAGGGCAAAATCATGGTTTAATAATAAGGTTCACATTCCTTCACTGGAAGAGGAGGTTGTTTTATCTAATGGCTAGAATCCAATGTAGAGAATCAGGGAAAATGAAGAAACAGAAGAAGATACTCTAATGGAAAGAACACAATAAAACCTCATTAAAAGACTTTAATGAAATGGAGATATGTGATTGAACTGATATATTGTTCAAATAACAGATGCATACTGAGCACAGGAGGAGTGGAGGAACAAACTGAGAATTTCAACAAACAGAAAGTATAAGAAAGTATCACACAGACGTCATAGTGCTGAAGAATACTGTAACTGAATACTATAAGAAGAGTTCAACATCTGACTAAAGAAGAGAAAAAAGGATCAGTGACCTAGTAGACAGGTCAGCAGAACTCACCCAATCACAGCAGCCAAAAGAAAGAATTAAAAAGGGTGAAAATAGCTTAAGGGGAAAACATTGGCATTTTAGGAGTCCCAGAAGGAGAAGAGAGAGTAGGGGCAGAAAAATTATTTCAGAAATAAATTAAACACTTTCCTAACTGTGGGAGGGAACCGACATATAGATCCAGTAATTTTGAAGAGTTCCTATGAGATCCACATCAAGACATAACATTAAAAAAATGAGAGAATCTGAAAAACAGCAAGAGAAAAACAACTTGTGACGTATGAGACAACATGCTACCCTTGTCATAAGACTATTGCAGGCCAGGGGGAGTGGCTAATATAGTAAAAGTGCTGGGGGAAAAAATGTTCCCCCTAATACTCTATCTGGCAAAGTTCTGCAGGTTTAGAGGAAATATAAGGAGTTCTCCAAACAAGCAAAAGTTAAAACAGTTTAATCACCACTAGACTGGCCTTGCAAGAAATGTTAAAGGGACTTCTTTCAGCAGAAATGAAAGGGTGCTAATTAAATACCAGAAAAACATATGAAAGGTAAGTTTTACTGATAAAGGTGGCAAATTCATCACATACAAAACTAATCTGAAGGTTAAAAGGTAAAAGTAACAATAATAATTTGTTAAAAGTATGTAAATTGTGGTGCACCTGAGTGGCTCAGTTGGTTCAGTGTGTGACTTCGGCTCAGGTCATGATCTCACTGTGAGTTGGAGCCCCGCTCAGGGTCTGTGCTGACAGCTCAGAGCCGGAGCCTGCTTCAGATTCTGTATCTCCCTCTCTTTCTCCCCTTCCCCTGCTCATGCATGCCCTGTCTCTCTCTCAAAAATAAACACTGAAACACATTTTTTAAAAGTATGTAAATGTGACATTAAAAATATTCATGGAAGGGAATAAATATGTAGAAGTTTAGAATGTTTTCAAATTTAAATTATCAACTTAAAATAGGCTGTTATAAACATAAGTTGTCTTATGTAAGCCTATGGTTACCACAAACAAAAACCATTGGTGAATACACAAAACATGAAGAGCAAGAAGTCTAAGTATACCACTACTAAAAATCATCAGATCAGAAAAGAAAGCAAGAGAAGAAAACAGGGACAGAGTAACTACACAACAGCCAGAAAACAATTAACAAATGGGGAACAAATATGTACCTATAAATAATTACTTTAAATGTAAACAGACTATATTCTCCAATCAAAGACACAAAGTGACTGAATGGATTTAAAAAAAAAAAATCTAGATCCTGTCTACAAGCAAGTCACTTCAGTTGTAAGGACATACACGGAAAGTGAAGGGACCGAAAATGATATTAGATATTTCATGCAAATGGAACCGAAAAGTGAACCAATGTAGGTATATTTATATCAGACAAAACAGACTTCTAGACAAAGATCATAACAAGAGAGAGAATTAAGGTCATTATATAATGATAAAGGGATCAATTAAATAAGAGGATATAATATTTGTAAATATTTATGTACCCAACAGTAAAGCAAATATTAGCAGACATAAAGGGAGAAATAGATAACAATATAATAATAGTAGGGGCCTTTCATACCCCACTTTCATCAATGAATAGATCACCAGACAGAAAATAAGGAAAATCAGACTTAAATGACATGCTAGGCCAGATGGACTTAACAGGTATATAGAACAGTTCATCCAAAAGCAAGAATACAGATTCTTCTCAGAATATTCTCCAAGATAGATCACATGATAAGCCATTAAACAAGTATTAATAAATGTAAAAAGACTGAACATCATGATAAGCATTATTTCCTACCACAATGGTATGAAATTAGAAACCAATTACATGAATAAAAGTGAAAAAATTCACAAATACATGGAGATTAAATGACATGTTACTAAACAACTAATTGGTTGTTCAGTTTAAAGAAGAAACTTTAAAACTGCAGATTCAAAGGGGCACATACACCCCAGGGTTTATGGCAGTGCTATCAACAATAGCCAAATTAAGGAAAGAGCCTGAAGGTCCAACAACTGATGAATGGATTGAGAAGGTGTGTGTGTATGTTTATTTATATCTATATCTAATCTCTCTCTCTCTCTATATATATATATATACACACATATCTATCTATCTATATCTATATCTATATATATATCTATATAGATATATATATATATAGATATATATATATATATACATATCTCAATTAGTAGATATCAGTGATAAAAAAGAATGAAATCTTGCCATTTGCAACAATGTGGATGGAACTGGAGGGTATTATGCTAAGTGAAATAGAGGAAGATACCATGATTTCACTCATATGTGGAATTTGAGAAACTCAAAAGATGAACATAGGGGAAGGGAAGGAAAAATAAGATAAAAATGGGGAAGCAAACCATAAGAGGCTTTTAAATACAGAGAACAAACTGAGGGTTGCTGGAGCGGAGTTTTGGGGTGGGTTAAATAGGTGATGGGCATTAAGGAGGGCACTTTTCAGGATGAGCACTGGATGTCATATATAAGAGATGAATGAGTAGGTTCTACTGAAGTCAAGACTACAATGTATATTAACTAACTTGGAAAAAAATACCTTGAGACAAGTGAAAATGGAAATAAAACATACCAAAACTTATGGGAAACATAAAAATTAGTTCTGAAAGGGAATTTCATAGTGATAAATGCCTACATCAAGAAATAAAAAAAAAATCTAAAATAAGCAACCTAATTTATACCTCAAGGAACTAGAAAAAAAAAGTTCAAAGCTAGAAGGAAAGAAATAACAAATATCAGTGTGGAATAAATGAAAAAGAGATTCATAAAGCAGTAGACTAGATTAATAAAACTAAAGGGTGGCTTTTTAAAAAGATAATCAAATAGACAAAACTTGAGCTAGATTCACAAAGAGACATGACTAAAATAAGAAATGAGAGACCTTATAACTGATAACACAGAAATGCAAAGGATCATAAAAGACTATTATGAACAATTGTATACCAACAAATTAGATAAATAAGAAGAAATGTGTATATTCCTAGAAACATACAACCTACCAAGACTGAATCATAAAGAAATAGAAAATCTTAACAAATTTTTCATAAAGAGACTGAATTAGTAAACCAAAAAACTCTCAAAGCAAATAAAAGTCCAGGACCAGAGATGGCTTCTCGGGTGAATTCCTCCAAATTTTCAAAGAAGTATTACTAATTTATCTCAAGCTCTTCTTAAAAAAAAAAAAAAAAAAAAAAAAAGAATACTTCAAGGGCTCAGTTGGTTAAGTGGCTGACTTTGGTTCAGGTGATGGTCTCACAGTCTCTCACTCTCACAGTGAGTTCAGGCCCTGTGTTGGGCTCTGTGCTAACAGCTGAGTCTGTAGCATGCTTCAGATTCTGTGTCTCCCTCTCTCTCTGCCCTTCCCTTGCTTGTACGCTCGCTCGCTCTCTCTCTCTCAAAAATAAATAAACATTTAAAATAATTAAATTAAGGAAGATGGCAGCGTAGGAGGACACTGAGCTCACCTCGTCATGCTGATCGCTTCGATTCCACCCACACCTGCCTGAATAACCCAGAAAAGCACCAGAAGACTAGCAGAATGGACTCTCGGAGCCAAGTGCAGACGAGAGGCCCATGGAAGAGGGTAGGAAGGGCGGAGAGGCGGTGCGCGCTACACGGACTGGCGGGAAGGAGCCTGGGCGGTGGAGGGGCAGCCCCCCCTTCCCCCAGCAAGGCAGAGCCCCCAGTCTGACTTGCAAAAGCAGAGGCACGGAACTGTGTGAGTTCTGACAGCCAGGGAGACTTAACAACTGGAATGTTAAAAGTGAATAGCTCTGCTTTCAGAGAGCAGGGAGGGTGAGATGAAACCGGGAGAGAAAACGGCTGAGCCCCTGAAGACAGAGCGTAGCTCGGCGGAGAACAAAGGTGCTGGCCAGCGCCATCTCCCTCTCCCACCCCCCAGCCGAAATCCCAAAGGGAACCAGTTCCCTTCACCAAACTTGCTGGCACCATGCAAACACCCAACCTTGTGCTTCTGTGGATCCATCCCTCTGAGGGTCTGCCTCCCTCCCAGTGCTGCAGGGCCCCTCCCACAGAGGACCACCTACTGCAAAGCACGTTAGCCTACCCCTCCCGCCCCTGTGCACCTTGCAGATCCACCCCCGCTAATAGGCCAGATCCCATAGAAGCAGCACCACAAGCCTGGCAGTGTGCAAGTAGCCCAGACAGGGGCCACAACACTCTACAGTGAGTCCTGCCCCTGGGAGAGGGGACAATAAGGTACACACCAGTCTGACGGTGGCCCCAGCGGTGGGCTGGAGACAGACATCTGGTGTGACTGCGGCCCCACCCACCAATGCAAGTTACTCCAGACAGCACAGGGGAAGTGCCCTGCAGTTTGGAGCCAATGCAGGGACTACCCAAAATGACAAAATGGAAGAACTCTCGTCAAAAGAAACTCCAGGATGTAGCGACAGCTAACAAATTGATCAAAAAAGGTTTATGCAACATAATGGAACAAGAATTTAGAATAATAGTCATAAAATTAATAACTGGGCTTGAAAAAAGCACAGAGGAAAGCAGGGAATCTATTGCTACAGAGATCAAGGGACTAAAAAATAGTCATGAGGAGCTAAAAAATGCTATAAATGAGGTGCAAAATAAATGGAGGTAGCCATAGCACAAACTGAAGAGGCAGAGAAGAGAATAGGTGAATTAGAAGATGAAATTATGGAAAAAGAGGAAGCTGAGAAAAATAGAGATAAGAAAATCCAGGAGTATGAGAGGAGAATTAGAGAACTAAGTGATCCAATCAAACGGAACAATATCTGTATCATAGGAATTCCAGAAGAAGAAGAGAGAGAAAGGGGCTGAAGGTGTACTTGAACAAATCAGAGCTGAGAACTTCCCTGATCTAAGGAAGGAAAAAGGCATTGAAATCCAAGAGGCACAGAGAACTCCCTTCAGACGTAACTTGAATCGATAATCTGCATGGCATGTCATAGTGAAACTGGCAAAATACAAGGATAAAGAGAAAATTCTGAAAGCAGCTAGGGACAAACAGGCTCTGACTTAAAAGGGAGACCCATAAGATTAGTGGAAGACCTGTCTACTGAAACTTGGCAGGCCAGAAAGGAATGGCAGGAAATCTTCAATGTGATCAACAGAAAAAATATTCAGCCAAGAATCCTTTATCCAGAAAGTCTGTCATTCAGAATAGAAGGAGAGATAAAGGTCTTCCCAAACAAAAACTGAAGGAATTCATCACCACTAAACCAGTCCCACAAGAGATCCTATGGGGGATTCTGTGAGTGACATGTTGCAAGGACCACACAGTACCAGAGACATCACTACAGGCATGAAACCTACAGACATCACAATAACTCTAAACCCATATCTTTCAATAATAACACTGAATGTAAATGGACTAAATGCTCCAACAAAAAGACACAGGGTATCAGAATGGATAAAAAAAGAAGACCCATCTATTTTCTGTCTACAAGAGACTCATTTTCGACCTGCAGACAACTTCAGATTGAAAGTGAGGGGATGGACAACTATATATCATGCTACTGGAAGTCAAAAGAAACCTGGAGTAGCCATACTTATAGCAGACAAACTAGACTTTCAATTAAAGGCTGTAACAAGAGGTGAAGAAGGGCATCGTATAATAATTACAGGGCATATCCATCAGGAAGAGCTAACAATTATAAATGTCTATGCGCCAAATACAGGAGCCCCCAAATATATAAAACAATCACAAACATAAGCAACCTTATTGATAAGAATGTGGTCATTGCAGGGGACTTTAATACTCCACTTACAACAATGGATAGATCATCTAGACACAGGATCAATAAAGAAACAAGGGCCCTGAATGATGCATTGGATAAGATTGACTTGACAGATACATTTAGAACTCTACATCCCAAAGCAACAGAATATGCTTTCTTCTCGAGTGCACATGGAACATTCTCCAAGATACACATCACATACTGGGTCACAAAACAGCCCTTCATGAGTATAAAAGAATTGAGATCATACCATGCACACTTTCAGACCACAATGCTATGAAACTTGAAATCAACCACAGGAAAAAGACTGGAAATCCTCCAAAAGCATGGAGGTTAAAGAACACCCTAAAAAGAATGAATGGGCCAACCAGGCAATTAGAGAAGAAATTCAAAAATATATGGAAACAAATGAAAATGAAAATACAATAATCCAAATGCTTTGGGATGCAGTGAAGGCAGTCCTGAAAGGAAAATACATTGCAATCCAGGCCTATCTCAAGAAGCAAGAAAAATCCCAAATACAAAATCTAACAGCACACCTAAAGGAAATAGAAGCAGAACAGCAGAGACACCCCAAACCCAGCAGAAGAAGAGAAATAATAAAGATCAGAGCAGAAATAAACAACATAGAATCTAAAAAAACTGTGGAGCAGATCAATGAAACCAAGAGTTGGGTTTTTGAAAAATAAACAAAATTGATAAACCTCTAGCCAGGCTTCTCAAAAAGAAAAGGGAGATGACCCAAATAGATAAAATCATGAATGAAAAATGGAATTATTACAACCAATCCCTCAGAGATACAAGCAATTATCAGGGAATACTATGAAAACTTATATGCCAACAAACTGGACAACCTGGAAGAAATGGACAAATTCCTAAGCACCCACACACTTCCAAAACTCAAACAGGAAGAAACATAAAACTTGAACAGACCCATAACCAGTGAAGAAACTGAATCAAACCAGCGAAGAAATTGTTATCAAAAATCTCCCAACAAATAAGAGTCCAGGACCAGATGCTTCCCTGGGGAATTCTACCAGGCATTTAAAGCAGAGATAATACCTATCCTTCTCAAGCTGTTCCAAAAAGTAGAAAGGGAAGGAAAACTTCCAGATTCATTCTAGGAAGCCAGCATTACTTTGATTCCTAAACCAGACAGAGACCCAGTAAAAAAAGAGAACTACAGGCCAATATCCCTGATGAATATGGATGCAAAAATTTTCAACAAGATACTAGCAAATAAAATTCAACTGCACATAAAAAGAATTATTCACCATGATCAAGTGGGATTCATTCCTGGGCTGTAGGACTGATTCAATATTCACAAATCAATCAATGTGATACATCACATTAATAAAAGAAAAGAAAAGAACCATATGATCCTGTCAATTGATGCAGAAAAAGCATTTGACAAAATTTAGCATCCTTTCTTAATACCCTCAAGAAAGTCGGGATAGAAGGAACATAATTAAATATCATAAAAGCCATTTATGAAAAGCCCACAGCTAATATCATCCTCAATGGGGAAAAACTGAGAGCTTGCCTCCTGAGATCAGGACCACGACAAGGATGTCCACTCTCACTGCTGTTGTTTAACATAGTGTTGGAAGTTCTAGCATCAGCAATCAGACAACAAAAAGAAATCAAAGGCATCAAAACTGGCAAAGATGAAGTCAAGCTTTCACTTTTTGCAGATAACATGATATTATACATGGAAAACCTGATAGACTCCACCAAAAGTCTGCTAGAACCGATACATGAATTCAGCAAAGTCTCAGGATATAAAATCAATGTACAGAAATCAGTTGCATTCTTATACACTAATAATGAAGCAACAGAAAGACAAATAAAGAAACTGATCCCATTCACAATTGCACCAAGAAGCATAAAATACCTAGGAATAAACCTAACCAAAGATGTAAAAGATCTGTATGCTGAAAACTATAGAAAGCTTATGAAGGAAATTGAAGAAGATACAAAGAAATGGAAAAACATTCCGTGCTCATGGATTGGAAGAATAAATATTGTCAAAATTTCAATACTACCCAAAGCTATCTACACATTCAATGCAATCCCAATCAAAATTGCACCAGCATTCTTCTGGAAGCTAGAACAAGCAATCCTAAAATTTGTATGGAACCAGAAATGACCCCGAATAGCCAAGGTAATTTTGAAGAAGAAGACCAAAGCAGGAGGCATCACAATCCCAGACTTTAGCCTCCACTATAAAGCTGTAATCATCAAGACAACATGGTATTGGCAAAAAAACAGACACATAGACCAATGGAATAGAATAGAGACTCCAGAATTGGACCTACAAAAGTATGGCCAGCTAATCTTTGACAAAGCAGGAAAGAATATCCAATGGAAAGAAGACAGTCTCTTTAACAAATGGTGCTGGGAGAACTGGACGGCAACATGCAGAAGATTGAAACTAGACCACTTTCTCACACCATTCACAAAAATAAACTCAAAATGGGATGCCTGGGTGGCTCAGTTGGTTAAGCGTCTGACTTCGGCTCAGATCATGATCTCGCAGTCAGTGGGTTCGAGCCCTGTGTCGGGCTCCTGGGCTGACAGCTAGAGCCTGGTGCCTGCTTCGGATTCTGTGTCTCCCTCTCTCTCTGACCCTCCCCCCATTCATGCTCTGTCTTTGTCTGTCTCAAAAATAAACATTAAAAAAAATTTTTTAAATAAATAAAAAATAAACTCAAAATGGATGAAGGACCTGAATGTGAGACAGGAAACCATCCAAAGCCTACAGGAGAAAGCAGGAAAAAAACCTCTCTCACCTCAGTTGCAGAAATTTCTTACATGGCACATCTCCAAAGGCAAGGGAATTAAAAGCAAAAATGAACTATTGGGACCTCATGAAGATAAAAAGCTTCTGCACTGCAAAGGAAACAATCAATAAAACTAAAAGGCAACCAACGGAATGGGAAAAGATATTTGCAAATGACATATCGGACAAAGGGCTAGTAGTATCCAAAATCTATAAAGAGCTCACAAAACTCCACACCCAAAAAACAAATACTCCAGTGAAGAAATGGGCAGAAGACATGAATAAACACTTCTCTAAAGAAGACATCCAGATGGCCAACAGGCACATGAAAAGATGCTCAACGTCGCTCCTCATCAGGGGAATGCAAATCAAAACCACACTGAGATATCACCTCATGCCGGTCAGAGTGGCTAAAATGAACAAAATAGATGTTGGAGAGGATGTGGAGAAACAGGAACCCTCTTGCACTGTTGGTGGGATTGCAAACTGGTGCAGCCACTCTGGAAAACAGTGTGGAGGTTCCTTAAAAAAGTAAAAATAGATCTACCCTATGACCCAGCAATAGCACTGCTAGGAATTTCCCCAAGGGATACAGGAGTACTGATGCACAGGGGCAATTGTACCCCACTGTTTATAGCAGCACTTTCAACAATAGCCAAATTATGGAAAGAGCCTAATATCCATCAACTGAGGAATGGATAAAGAAATTGTGGTTTATATACACAATGGAATACTACGTGGCAATGAGAAAGAATGAAATATGGCCTTTTGTAGCAATGTGCATGGAACTGGAGAGTGTTATGCTATGTGAAATAAGTCATACCGAGAAAGACAGATACCATATGTTTTCACTCTTATATGGATTCTGAGAAACTTAACAGAAGACCATGGGGGAAGGGAGGGGAAAAAAAAAAGTTAGGGAGGGAATCAAAACATAAGAGACTCTGAAATACTGAGAACAAACTGAGGGTTGATGGGGGTAGGAGGGAGGGGAAAGTGGGTGATGGGCATTGAGGAGGGCACCTGTTGGGATGAGCACAACAGGTTGTGTTGTATGGAAACCAATTTGACAATGAATTTCATATTAAAAAAAAGAAGCAAAGGTGTCAATGTGGACATCAAAATCTGTGAAACTTACAGAGAATTATCTATTGTAATTATAATAAATCTTCTTAAAACAAAACAAAATAAAATAATTAAATTTAAAAAAATAGAATACTTCCAAAGTCATTTTGTTAGGCCACCATTACCCTGATACCAAAACCAGGCAAAAATACTACAAAAATCCTCAACAAACTATTTACAAACAAATTCAATAATAGATTAAGACAGTCATACACCATGATCAAGTGGGATTAATTCTAGGAATGTAAGGATGGCTCAACGTCAAAAAATCAATCAGTGTCATAGATGACATTAAGAAAATGAAGTATAAAATTAATTATCTCAATAGTTGTATAAAAAACATTTGACACAATTCAACACCAATTTATGATAAAAACTTTCAACTAAGTGGGTATAGACAGAATGTACCTCAACTTAATAAAGGCTATATATATATGACCCTACAGCTGACATCATACTCGAGTGAAAAGCTAAAAGTCTTTCATTCAAAGTCAGAAACAAGACAAAATTTCTCACTCTCACTACTTATATTCAATATAATAGGAAGTCCTACCAAATAAATTAGGGAAAACATAAATAAAATCCAGAAAGGATTAAATCAGAAAGGAAGAAGTAAAACTGTCACATTTGCAAATAGCCCTGTATTATATTTAGAAAGCCTTAAAGACTCTACTCAAAACAAACAAATACTGGAATAAATGAATTCAGTAGCGTTGTGGGATATAAAATCAGTACACAAAAATCTGTTGTGTTTCTATACACTAATGATCAGAAAGAGAAATTAAGAAAATAGTCCCCTTTACAACTGAATAAAGAATAGTAAAATACCTGGGAATAAATTTAACCAGAAAGGTAAAATACCTGTATAAGACATCACTGAAAGAAAATGAAGAAGACACAAATAAATAGAAAGATATTCCATCATCATGGATTGATATAATTAATATTGTTAAAATGACCTTACTACCCAAAGCAATCTCCAGATTGAATGCAATTCCTATCAAATTCCAGTGGCATTGTTCAAAAAAATAGAAAAAAAATCCTAAAACTTGTATGGAACCACAACCCCCCCACAAGCAAAGCAATTAAAACCATGCATATATGATCAGTTAACTTATAACAAAGGAGCCAAGAAGACACAATGGGAAAGACAATCTTTTCAATAAATCGTGTTGGGAAAACAGAACAGCCACATACAAAACAATGAAACTGGAGCAGTATCTTACACCATACACAAAAATTAACTCAAAGTAAATAAAAAACCTGAAACCTTACAATTCCTAGAAGAACACAAAGCAGTAAATTCCTTGATTAGGTCTTGGCAAAGATTTTTTGGATTTGATACTAAAAGCAAAGGTAACAAAAATCAGCAAGTGGGACTATATCAAACTAAAATACTTCTACACAGCAAAGGAAACCAACAAAACAAAAACAAACTATGAATGAGAGCAAATATTTGAAAAATATTTGATAAGGGATTATCAAATATATATGATATATATGATAAGGGATTAATATCCAAAATATATAAAGAACTGACAAAATTCAATAGGCAAAACAAAACACATACACACACAAACCAAAAACATCCCATTAAAAAGTGGACAGGGTCTGAATAGACATTTGAGCAAAGATGTGCAGAGAGCTAACAGGCACATGAAAAGATGCTCAAAATCACTCATGATAAAGAAATGTGAATCAAAACAACAATGAGATATCACCTCATGCTTGTCAGAATGGCTAATATAAAAAGTCAGGAAATAAAAAGTGTTGGCAAGGATGTGGAGAGGGGGTAAATATTGTGCACTATTGAGAGGAATGTAAATTAGTACAGCTACTATAGTAAACAGTATGGAGGTTCCTCAAAAAAATAAAATTAGAACTACCCTGTAATCCAGCAATTCCACTTCTGGGTATATATCTGAAGAAAACAAAAACAGTGGTTTGAAAAGATATTTGCACCTATGGATTCATAACATCATTATTTACATTAGCCAAGACACAGAAGCAACCCAAGTGTCCACTGATAGATAAATTGTTAAAGATAATGTGGTGTCTGTGAGAGATAGAGAGAGAATGGAATATTATTCATCCATGAAAAGAAGGGAATCTTGCCATTTGTGACAACATGAATGGACAGCATAACACTAAGTGAAATAAGTCAGTTAAAAGACAAATACTGGGGTGCCTGGGTGGCTCAGTCAGTTAAGCATCTGACTTCAGCTCAGGTCATGATCTCATGGTTGGTGAGTTCGAGACTTGCATCGGGCTCTGTGCTGACAGCTCAGAGCCTGGAGCCTGCTTCAGATTCTGCGTCTCCCTCTCTCTCTGCCCCTACCTTGCTTGCGCTCTGACTCTCTCTCTCTGAAAAATAAATAAACATTAAGAAAATCTTTTAAAAAGACAAATACCATATGATATCATGAGGATGTGGACTCTAAGAAAAAAAAAAAAAAAGAACTCACATATACAGAGATCAGACTGGTGGTTGCCAGAGTTGTGTATGGGGGATTGGTAAAGAGGGTGTCAAAAGGTACAAAATTTGAGTTATAAAATAATTAAGACATGGGATATAATGTCCAGCATGATGACTACATTTAATACTGTATTGTATATTTGAAAGTTAAGACAGTAAATCTTAAAAGTTCTCATCACTAGAAAAAAAAAATGTATTTCTGTGTGGTGATATATGTCAACTAGTCTTACTGAACAATGTGGAGGTGTTGACCCCCAACTCTCTACAAGGTCAAAAATCCATTTATAACTTTTAACTCCTCAAAAAATTACTTATAGCCTACTGTTGACAGAAAGCCTTACTAATAACACAATTAATATGTATTTTCTGTTACATGTATTACATACTGTATTCTTACAATGAAGTAAACTAGAGAAAAGCAATGTTATTAAGAAAATTATAAGGAAGAGAAAGTGCAATTATGGTATTGTACTGTAGCGGAAAACAATTTGGTATATAAAGTGGACCCAAGCATTTCAAACCCTTGTTGTTCAGGGGTCAACTGTATATACAACATCAAATCATTATGTTGTATACCTAAAACTAATATAATGTCACTTATACCTCAAAAAAGGAAGATAATTCATGAAAATAAAACTGATTATGCTATCAGAGTACTATGATAGTAATCATCTTCAAGGGTAAACATAAAGATGCCTAGGCTTTCAACATTATTAGAAAGTAAACAAACTCCACGTTTAGACAAAAATTCTGCAGATCAAAAAGTTCTCACCTCCCATACATCAATTCTTGGTAATACAGAGATACGATGAAAAGTAAGATCAATGGGATTGCTCTAATGGGTGGTAATATCTGCAGAACATGTGGAAACTTTTTAATATTCAACTGGATAAACACTATCTTGCCATCATTTTAACTAGGAAAAAAACAAATGTAGAGCAATATCACAAGGAATTTCTATTCCTTATTGGTTTCTATAAGAGATATATGTAGTTCAAATACTGAAAATGTCATGTACAAATACATCTTTACTTAATCTCAATAGAGATTAACTCTCGCAATCTCTAGTGGACCATGGAGGCAATCTGCATTAGAGATCTTTGTTCAAACCAAAAAGATGGAAATCTTCAGAGAAACATGAAAGATGATAATAAATTAACTTGGGAAAATAAGATTACCTAGGAAGATAATACTAATAAGAACAAAATTAAAATTCCACTTTTTCCCCGATAGTTGAATGAAAATCTAATTTCTTATAAAAGCTCAATGTAATGGTACATTTATATGGTGAGTTTATACAAGATTGATAAGATCAGTAAAATTGGTTATATATAAAAATTAGATGCTTCTAGATCCAAATTTCATAGTTTAATAATTTGAATTATTTTCCCATATAATAACATTGCTTGATTAATCTCTAGAGTAGCATTCTTAAGCAGCCAATTAATAAGCTCATAAACTCACAGGAATTTTAAGGCAAAGCATAGAGCTCTTATTAAGGGGAGTATGACAATTCAAAATTACAAAGGAAAGTGACAAAATTGAGTATTATAAGTGTCAAACTGTTAATATACATAATAATATAGGTGACAATAATAGTGAGATTGATACTGGCAAAAGGAGATAACCCTGTAATTTTGAATTCTCAGTTAAATGGAGATGATTAGATGGCTGAAATAGGCAAAAAAGAAAAAGTCTTCAATTGAGAATATTTTTTTCTAGATTGGATGTCATAAAGGATTTCCATAGGAATTGGCTGAACACTTCATTAAGCAGACTCAATTCTCTTTTGTCATTTCATATAGAAAATTCTTTTTTTTTTAAATTTTTTTAACGTTTATTTATTTTTGAGACAGAGAGACAGAGCATGAACAGGGGAGGAGCAGAGAGAGAGGGAGACACAGAATCTGAAACAGGCTCCAGGCTCTGAGCCGTCAGCACAGAGCCCGACGCGGGGCTCCAACTCACGGACTGTGAGATCATGACATGAGCCGAAGTCGGACGCTTAACCGACCGAGCCACCCAGGCGCCCCTAGAAAATTCTTATATTCATATTTACCTCAGTTAAATGTTTCTTTAAGCAGAATTATTACACCCATGACACTATTAAAAACAGCACAGCATATAAGTAATACACTTAAAATATATGAAGTCACAGAAGTTAAAATAAAGGGATGGAGAAACATAACATGATAATACTAGTAAACAGAAGGTTGAGTAGCTACATTATTTTTATACAAGAATTTATAAGTATAATCTTCAGATATAAGGAAGGACATGATATAACAGTAAAAAAATTGATTCTCCAAGAAAATTATAAACTTCTATGCATCTAACAACAGAACATCAAAAAAAAAAAAAAAAAAAAAAAAACCAACCAGAAAGGAGACATAGACCCACCCACTATTCTGTTTTTGAGCTTTTTTTTTTTTTTAGTAATTTATAAAGCAAATAGGCAGAAAACCAGTAAAAATAAGTTGACCTGAAAAGTGTTATCAGTTAACTTAATCTAATTGACATTAAAAATTTTTTCTACTCAACAATATTAGAAACATTTTCTAAAGCTCACATAGACCATTAAATAAGAGAGATCACATCCTGGCTATAAAACAAACTTTAATTTGTTTTTTTTTTTTTTTTTTTTTAATTTATTTTTTAATATATGAAATTTACTGTCAAATTGGTTTCCATACAACACCCAGTGCTCATCCCAAAAGGTGCCCTCCTCAATACCCATCACCCACCCTGCCCTCCCTCCCACCCCCCATCAACCCTCAGTTTGTTCTCAGTTTTTAACAGTCTCTTATGCTTTGGCTCTCTCCCACTCTAACCTCTTTTTTTTTTTTTTTTCCCTTCCCCTCCCCCATGGGTTACGTTTCTCAGGATCCACATAAGAGTGAAACCATATGGTATCTGTCTTTCTCTGTATGGCTTATTTCACTTAGCATCACACTCTCCAGTTCCATCCACGTTGCTACAAAAGGCCATATTTCATTCTTTCTCATTGCCACGTAGTATTCCATTGTGTATATAAACCACAATTTCTTTATCCATTCATCAGTTGATGGACATTTAGGCTCTTTCCATAATTTGGCTATTGTTGAGAGTGCTGCTATAAACATTGGGGTACAAGTGCCCCTATGCATCAGTACTCCTGTATCCCTTGGATAAATTCCTAGCAGTGCTATTGCTGGGTCATAGGGTAGGTCTATTTTTAATTTTCTGAGGAACCTCCACACTGCTTTCCAGAGCGGCTGCACCAATTTGCATTCCCACCAACAGTGCAAGAGGGTTCCCGTCTCTCCACATCCTCTCCAGCATCTATAGTCTCCTGATTTCTTCATTTTGGCCACTCTGACTGGCGTGAGGTGGTATCTGAGTGTGGTTTTGATTTGTATTTCCCTGATGAGGAGCGACGTTGAACATCTTTTCATGTGCCTGTTGGCCATCCGGATGTCTTCTTTAGAGAAGTGTCTATTCATGTTTTCTGCCCATTTCTTCACTGGGTTATTTGTTTTTCGGGTGTGGAGTTTGATGAGCTCTTTATAGATTTTGGATACTAGCCCTTTGTCCGATGTGTCATTTGCAAATATCTTTTCCCATTCCGTTGGTTGCCTTTTAGTTTTGTTGGTTGTTTCCTTTGCTGTGCAGAAGCTTTTTATCTTCATAAGGTCCCAGTAATTCACTTTTGCTTTTAATTCCCTTGCCTTTGGGGATGTGCCGAGTAAGAGATTGCTACGGCTGAGGTCAGAGAGGTCTTTTCCTGCTTTCTCCTCTAAGGTTTTGATGGTTTCCTGTCTCACATTCAGGTCCTTTATCCATTTTGAGTTTATTTTTGTGAATGGTGTGAGAAAGTGGTCTAGTTTCAACCTTCTGCATGTTGCTGTCCAGTTCTCCCAGCACCATTTGTTAAAGAGACTGTCTTTTTTCCATTGGATGTTCTTTCCTGCTTTGTCAAAGATGAGTTGGCCATACGTTTGTGGGTCTAGTTCTGGGGTTTCTATTCTATTCCATTGGTCTATGTGTCTGTTTTTATGCCAATACCATGCTGTCTTGATGATGACAGCTTTGTAGTAGAGGCTAAAGTCTGGGATTGTGATGCCTCCTGCTTTGGTCTTCTTCTTCAAAATTACTTTGGCTATTCGGGGCCTTTTGTGGTTCCATATGAATTTTAGGATTGCTTGTTCTAGTTTCGAGAAGAATGCTGGTGCAATTTTGATTGGGATTGCATTGAATGTGTAGATAGCTTTGGGTAGTATTGACATTTTGACAATATTTATTCTTCCAATCCATGAGCAGGGAATGTCTTTCCATTTCTTTATATCTTCTTCAATTACCTGCATAAGCTTTCTATAGTTTTCAGCATACAGATCTTTGACATCTTTGGTTAGATTTACTCCTAGGTATTTTATGCTTCTTGGTGCAATTGTGAATGGGATCAGTTTCTTTATTTGTCTTTCTGTTGCTTCATTGTTAGTGTATAAGAATGCAACTGATTTCTGTACATTGATTTTGTATCCGGCAACTTTGCTGAATTCATGTATCAGTTCTAGCAGACTTTTGGTCGAGTCTATCGGATTTTCCATGTATAATATCATGTCATCTGCAAAAAGCGAAAGCTTGACTTCATCTTTGCCAATTTTGATGCCTTTGATTTCCTTTTGTTGTCTGATTGCTGATGCTAGAACTTCCAGCACTATATTAAACAGCAGCGGTGAGAGTGGGCATCCCTGTCGTGTTCCTGCTCTCAGGGAAAAAGCTCTCAGTTTTTCCCCATTGAGGATGATGTTAGCTGTGGGCTTTTCATAAATGGCTTTTATGATCTTTAAGTATGTTCCTTCTATCCCGACTTTCTCAAGGGTTTTTATTAAGAAAGGGTGCTGGATTTTGTCAAAGGCCTTTTCTGCATCGATTGACAGGATCATATGGTTCTTCTCTTTTTTTTTGTTAATGTGATGTATCACGTTGATCGATTTGCGAATGTTGAACCAGCCCTGCATCCCAGGAATGAATCCCACTTGATCATGGTGAATAATTCTTTTTATATGCTGTTGAATTCGATTTGCTAGTATCTTATTGAGAATTTTTGCATCCATATTCATCAGGGATATTGGCCTGTAGTTCTCTTTTTTTACTGGGTCTCTGTCTGGTTTAGGAATCAAAGTAATACTGGCTTCATAGAATGAGTCTGGAAGTTTTCCTTCCCTTTCTATTTCTTGGAATAGCTTGAGAAGGATAGGTATTATCTCTGCTTTAAACGTCTGGTAGAACTCCCCTGGGAAGCCATCTGGTCCTGGACTCTTATTTGTTGGGAGATTTTTGATAACCGATTCAATTTCTTCGCTGGTTATGGGTCTGTTCAAGCTTTCTATTTCCTCCTGATTGAGTTTTGGAAGAGTGTGGGTGTTTAGGAATTTGTCCATTTCTTCCAGGTTGTCCAATTTGTTGGCATATAATTTTTCATAGTATTCCCTGATAATTGTTTGTATCTCTGAGGGATTGGTTGTAATAATTCCATTTTCATTCATGATTTTATCTATTTGGGTCATCTCCCTTTTCTTTTTGAGAAGCCTGGCTAGAGGTTTGTCAATTTTGTTTATTTTTTCAAAAAACCAACTCTTGGTTTCGTTGATCTGCTCTACAGTTTTTTTAGATTCTATATTGTTTATTTCTGCTCTGATCTTTATGATTTCTCTTCTTCTGCTGGGTTTAGGCTGCCTTTGCTGTTCTGCCTCTATTTCCTTTAGGTGTGCTGTTAGATTTTGTATTTGGGATTTTTCTTGTTTCTTGAGATAGGCCTGGATTGCAATGTATTTTCCTCTCAGGACTGCCTTCGCTGAGTCCCAAAGCGTTTGGATTGTTGTATTTTCATTTTCGTTTGTTTCCATATATTTTTTAATTTCTTCTCTAATTGCCTGGTTGACCCACTCATTCGTTAGTAGGGTGTTCTTTAACCTCCATGCTTTTGGAGGTTTTCCAGACTTTTTCCTGTGGTTGATTTCAAGCTTCATAGCATTGTGGTCTGAAAGTATGCATGGTATAATTTCAATTCTTGTAAACTTATGAAGGGCTGTTTTGTGACCCAGTATATGATCTATCTTGGAGAATGTTCCATGTGCACTCGAGAAGAAAGTATATTCTGTTGCTTTGGGATGCAGAGTTCTAAATATATCTGTCAAGTCCATCTGATCCAATGTATCATTCAGGGCCCTTGTTTCTTTATTGACTGTGTGTCTAGATGATCTATCCATTTCTGTAAGTGGTGTGTTAAAGTCCCCTGCAATGACCACATTCTTATCAATAAGGTTGCTTATGTTTATGAGTAACTGTTTTATATATCTGGGGGCTCCGGTATTTGGCGCATAGACATTTATAATTGTTAGCTCTTCCTGATGGATAGACCCTGTAATTATTATATAATGCCCTTCTTCATCTCTTGTTACAGCCTTTAATTTAAAGTCTAGTTTGTCTGATATAAGTATGGCTACTCCAGCTTTCTTTTGGCTTCCAGTAGCATGATAAATAGTTCTCCATCCCCTCACTCTCAATCTAAAGGTGTCCTCAGATCTAAAATGAGTCTCTTGTAGACAGCAAATAGATGGGTCTTGTTTTTTTATCCATTCTGATACCCTATTTCTTTTGGTTGGCGCATTTAATCCATTTACATTCAGTGTTATTATAGAAAGATACGGGTTTAGAGTCATTGTGATGTCTGTATGTTTTATGCTTGTAGTGATGTCTCTGGTACTTTGTCTCACAGGATCCCCCTTAGGATCTCTTGTAGGGCTGGTTTCGTGGTGACAAATTCCTTCAGTTTTTGTTTGTTTGGGAAGACCTTTATCTCTCCTTCTATTCTAAATGACAGACTTGCTGGATAAAGGATTCTCGGCTGCATATTTTTTCTGTTTAGCACACTGAAGATATCGTGCCAAGCCTTTCTGGCCTGCCAAGTTTCAAAGGAGAGATCAGTCACGAGTCTTATAGGTCTCCCTTTATATGTGAGGGCATGTTTATCCCTTGCTGCTTTCAGAATTTTCTCTTTATCCTTGTATTTTGCCAGTTTCACTATGATATGTCGTGCAGAAGATCGATTCAAGTTACGTCTGAAGGGAGTTCTCTGTGCCTCTTGGATTTCAATGCCTTTTTCCTTCCCCAGTTCAGGGAAGTTCTCAGCTATAATTTCTTCAAGTACCCCTTCAGCACCTTTCCCTCTCTCTTCCTCCTCTGGAAT
Organism: Neofelis nebulosa; assembly: GCF_028018385.1. Taxonomy (NCBI): domain Eukaryota; kingdom Metazoa; phylum Chordata; class Mammalia; order Carnivora; family Felidae; genus Neofelis; species Neofelis nebulosa. The sequence goes on from NC_080785.1 coordinate 10,479,006, forward strand.
ACCAATTATGCGTATATTATTTCTTTTTAGTGTATCACTTAGTTCTCTAATTTTCCCCTCATACTCCTGGATTTTTTTATCTCTCTTTCTTTCAGCTTCCTCTTTCTCCATAACTTTACCTTCTAGTTCACCTATTCTCTCCTCTGCCTCTTCAATCCGAGCCGTCGTGGTTTCCATTTTGTTTTGCATTTCATTTAAAGCGTTTTTCAGCTCCTCCTGACTGTTCCTTAGTCCCTTGATCTCTGTGGCAAGAGATTCTCTGCTGTCCTGTATACTGTTTTCAAGCCCAGCGATTAATTTTATGACAATTATTCTAAATTCACTTTCTGTTATATTATTTAAATCCTTTTTGATCAGTTCATTAGCTGTTGTTATTTCCTGGAGATTCTTCTGAGGGGAATTCTTCCGTTTGGTCATTTTGGACAGTCCCTGGAGTGGTGAGGACCCGCAGGGCACTTCCCCCGTGCTGTGGTGTATAACTGGAGTTGGTGGGCGGGGCCGCAGTCCGACCTGATGTCTGCCCCCAGCCCACCGCTGGGGCCACAGTCAGACTGGTGTGTGCCTTCTCTTCCCCTCTCCTAGGGGCGGGATTCACTGTGGGGTGGTGTGGCCCGTCTGGTCTACTTGCACACTGCCAGGCTTGTGGTGCTGGGGAGCTGGCGTATTAGCTGGGGTGGGTAGGCAAGGTGCATGGGGGCGGGAGGGGCAGGCTTAGCTCGCTTCTCCTTAGGTGATCCACTTCAGGAGGGGCCCTGTGGCAGCGGGAGGGAGTCAGATCCGCTGCCGGAGGTTTGGCTCCGCAGAAGCACAGAGTTGGGTGTTTGCGCGGAGCTAGCAAGTTCCCTGGCAGGAACTGGTTCTCTTTGGGATTTTGGCTGGGGGATGGGCGGGGGAGATGGCGCTGGCGAGCGCCTTTGTTCCCCGCCAAGCTGAGCTCTGCCGTCCGGGGGCTCAGCAGCTCTCCCTCCCTTTGTCCTCCAGCCTTCCCGCTTTCTGAGCAGAGCTGTTAACTTCTGACCTCCCAGAAGCTAAGTCGCGCTTGCTGTCGGAACACAGTCCGTCCGGCCCCTCCGCTTTTGCCAGCCCGACTCGGGGGCTCTGCTTGGCCGGCGAGCCGCCCCTCCGCCCCGGCTCCCTCCCGCCAGTCCGTGGAGCGCGCACCGCCTCGCCGCCCTTCCTACCCTCTTCCGTGGGCCTCTCGTCTGCGCTTGGCTCCGGAGACTCCGTTCTGCTAATCCTCTGGCGGTTTTCTGGGTTCTTTAGGCAGGTGTAGGTGGAATCTAAGTGATCAGCAGGACGCGCGGTGAGCCCAGCGTCCTCCTACGCCGCCATCTTCCGGAACTGCCCAAACAAACTTTAATTTGAAAGAACATAAATCATACAAAGTATATTCTTGGGCCACAAATCAATAATAAATAATATCCCAACATAGAAAGTAATAGGCCCAGATCATTTCACTTATGAATTCTGTCAAACGTTTGATGAAGAAATGATACCAATAATCCACAAGCACATCTGGAAGATATAAGCAGAGGGAACACCTTCTAACTCATTTAGGAGGCCAGGATTATCTTAATAGTGCAATCAGATAAAGATCTTGAAAAAAGGAAAACTAAAGACCAAAAATGTTTTTCATCAATATACATACAAAATTCCTCAACAAAATATTGGCAAATAGAATCCACCAATGCATAAAATAATTGTACAGCCAAGCAAAAGTTATTTCCGTTATGGAGGACTGTTTCAACATTCAAAAATCAATTAAGTTTATCCATCACATCAAGAGGATAAGAAAATTCATCTGATTAGATCAATTCATGCAGAAGAAGCATTTCACAAATTCCAATACTCATCCATGATACAACTCTCAGCAAAGTAGGGGTATATGAGAACTTCCTTAATCTAATAAAGACCGGTGGCACCTGGGTGGCTCAGTCAGTTAAGCGACCAACTCTTGGTTTCGTCTCAGGTCATGCTCTCATGGTTGGTGGGTTTGAACCCTGCTTTGGCTTCTGTGCTGACAACATGGAGCCTGCTTGAGATCCTGCCTCCCTCTCTCTTTGCCCCTCCGCTGCTCGCTCTTTCTCTCAAAAATAAATAAACATAAAAAAAAAAAAAAAAGACCATCACTTCACGAAGGTACAAAAACTAGGAGGCATTAATTAGGGCAAGATAAATACAAGGGTAAGAAGAATCCACGCTTGACATCTTTCCTAACTTATCCTTTGGTGGGCTGTAGAGATTGGATGTCCAGTTTCCTTACTGATAATTGAAATTCTCACTTGGTTCTCTGTCCCTCACCTTTGAGAGTTATGAAACATTTCCATTAATAAGTATAGCTCTGAATGGCTGATAATGATAATTACCATTAATGTAATCGCTAATATTTATCCAACATTTATTGAAGATTTATAGGTCACACTGTGCCAAGCAGTTTACATAGATTATCTATTCAACCTTAAAACATTCTATGATTTACTTTTAATTCCCATTTATAGCTGAAGATCCTTAGGTCCAGAATGTAAGCAATTTGACCAGTACTATAAACTTAGTGGAAAAGTTAGGATTCAAGCCTACATAATTAGGCTCCAAAAGCAATGCTCCTCCTCTACTATATTGAGTTGTCTCTTGGGCAGGTGAGTATAGTTAGAAAAATAAAACCTCTCAATTAATTCTGGTGAAAGCTAGAGCCTTCTCTCCTCATTGAGAATTCCTGGTGTATATCTTAAATCTCGCATCAGATCATCAAAGGACCAATTATGCAAGTTTAGTAACTTTTGCCTTTTCAGATAGTCTATTTTCAAAAAAAAAAAGGTCAAATTTACCATACATTGAAACTATGTTTTTTCCCCATCAATCCAACTCCATCTCACTTTTGATAAAATTGTGACCTTTTTCTATATTCTGGCTTTAGATTATCTGTGAATCTGAATATCTGCTGTTGTTTGTTTTTTACTCTTTTGTTATATGTCACAATAGTGAGAAAACAAATATTACTTTATGGATAATTAGAAATGTCTCCTTTTATCCAGAAGTAAAACTAGTTTTTAATTAGTTAATCATCTTTCTGGAGATTTAATTTCCTGGTTCAGTATTTCTAATAGTCCTAAAACAAACAAAAGATACCATTTTGATTTTAGGAAGTTTAAGTACTTAGCAACTAAACTTTATGAAATTGAGTGCTCTTATTTTCTTGGTCTTTTCTGTGAAAATATATTCTCTATAAAGAAGTTAATAAAGATAAATGGATTGTTTACTAAGGAAAACACAAAGCACTAGCCACAGAGTACTAAAATTAAATTACCAAGCAGATAAAAATACTGAAATGCCAAAAGGAATACCAAATGATTTGTCCTTTATATGAGTATATGTCTTGCTAGAGAACAATATAGTTCCATGTTTAATGTCAGTTGCATAATTTTCCACAAATTTTATGGAATAGAAGCCCAGCATATAAAAAGAAAAAATAAAACCATGAAAATAAATAAAATAATAAACACCTGATAGGTTCATTTTCAGTTTTCTTTTGTTAAAAATATGTATTAATGAAATTAAATAAAAAACACATTAAAATTTGACAATTTCTAGAGGAAGAGCAGGCATATTTAGAAAAAGCTTTCAAATTGTTTTTCTTTTAATGGCTTGCTTTTGGGGGGGAAAATCATAGCTTAACTTTTTTCATTACCCTTAATTCATCTCCTTTTCTCCTTTTCCTTAAAATGCTTGAGGAAAATACCCTTTAGTCTTTCCACTTATATAGTTCCAAAGTTTCCTGCTACAAACCTATTCTTTTCAGTAGAATACACATTTACATTTTTGTGACACTAAAATACTGATTTTCCTTGCTGACTCCAACTAACTGGTTGATAAGAACACTGTACATAAACTCTATAGGAGTTGTAAGTTAGATATATGCATTAGGGTTCTTTACCATAATCTACATGCATATTTAGCAATGAGAGTACCATCCATCCCAACAATGATTCTTGTGATTTATCAACTTTCAATCTTGAAAAAAAAAATCCCTACAATAACTTCTGCTTATGACCAAGATACAGTAGTAGCATCTGAATTTAAGCTTGTAGCTTAAAGAACTACAGATCTGGGCATAATGTGTAAAACAACATTTTTCAAGGCACTGCAACTAAGGACAGTGTTTCCTAACAGATGGTGAACAAAAAAGGTGAGCTCTATGATTGCCACAGTAAAAAAAGTTTCAGGTTTCATTACAATAGGTGAAACCCAGGATGAGGACTTGGGTTGAGGAGGAGTCGAGAATCTGGGTAGGACAAGAGGCTAGAGTTCACAAGGCAGAATCCTGAGAGGAGAAAGCCACACAGAAACCGCTGTGGAGATATGTACAAGGTTCTCTTTCAGTCTTCTGCTGAGTACTTATCCGGTGAGGAAACTACTTGACTAAGAAAACAAGCATGTGAAATCAACAGAGGGAAAAATCCTTCCGAGTTCACACAGCCAAGTGTAATTCCTATTCCCACAGAGTGGAAAACCTCACCTCATCATTCATGGGTCGTTGGGTAGACTACTCAGAAGGGATTTGCTCCAGCAGTGGAGAATAAACTAGACATGATATAAACTCTGTTCTGGTCCTGCCTAACAAAATTAAAAGTAAGACAGGAAGATATTACATTATTTTCAGGTAACTGTGTCCGTTAACAAAGCTCAATGCCATTCAACAGGAATCCAAAGGTAAACAGACACAACAAGATGTTCTTTCAAAATTACCAAATAAATAAAGAAGGAAAATATAACACATAATGAGGGGAAAAAAACCCAAATCAATCAAAATTAACCAAGCACAGACAGACTGGAGAATTAATAACAACACTAAAACAGTTATTATAACTGTATGATATATATACACACACACACACACACATATATGTATATATGTAATATGTATATGTATATACATATATGTGTGTGTGTGTGTATATATATATATATATATATTAGTGTTGTTACACATATATGTGTGTGTGTATGTATATATGTAAATATTAGATGCAGTGTACAAATTAAAAGACAGAAATTACCAAAACTCATTCCAGAAGAAATATGTTACCCAAATAGTCCTGTATCAATTATATGTAGTTAAAATCCTTCCTACAAAGAAAGGCCCAGGATCAAATGGCTTTGCTTTAATAAATTAAATCCAGTAATATAGAAGCATAATAATCCACACTTTATACCTTGAATCACTCACAAAATTAATGTAATATGGATTGTGGACCTAAATATGAAACCCAACTTCTGGAAGAAAGTAGAAAAGAAAGTATTTGTGACCTAGTATTGGGCCAAGATTTCTTAGAAGCGTAATAAGTAAATAAAGCAATTGATAAATTATGTTTTATTACAGTAAGAGTTGCTGGATTCTGGAAATGTCTATTAACATAAAAGTAAGTCACAACTGGAAAAATGATCATGTATCTGATAAAGAACTCCTATTCTGATTATATAAATATCAAACCCCAATAATAAGGAAAGTGACAACAGATTAGAAGTTAAGCCAAGTATTTGAATGCAAATATATTTTTGTCCGTTAAGGAAGAAACGTAAGTGTAAATAAGCATGTGGAACTGCATTCATCATTATCTATTTAAATATTACAAATTAAAATCTTATATTGATACTATTCTACATCTTCTATAATGCCTACAATTGAAAAGCCTAGCCAAGCAAATCCTTGGGAAGGCTGTTGAACATTTGTAAATTTTATTAACTACTGGTGAGAATGTAAAACGGTAAACATATTTTCAAAAATAGCCTGCCTTTTGCTTGAAAAGTCAAATATGCATGTACCATACGACGAGCCATTTCACTCCTAGGCATATATCCACGTAAAGACTTGTACAGAGAGGTAAATAGAAGGCATGTGGAGTAGTCAAAGGAAATATCCTAGGGAGGTGACCTTACTTACGATCCCCAAATCTCAACAAGGGCTGAAAAAAACCTCTAAGTATTCCAAACTTGTGTAAGAAAAAAAAAAATAAGTGAAAAAATGTAAGAAATTAAATCATGTAAGTTAAATACACAAAGTTTAAGAAGAATTATAAACACATGATATATAAAGGAATGGCATCTTGGTATATATTAAAAATAAAGATCTAGGACTCGTAAGAAAATCAACACATCTAAAAGAAAACTGGTAAAAGATATCAATATGTTTATTTTTCAACTCAAAATATAAGAGATATATGTAAATATGTTCAATATCAGTGTTAAGAAAACATAGAAAGACAGATACTATATGTTTTCATTCTTATGTGGATCCTCCCCCACAAAAGACCGTGGGGGAGAGGAAGGAAAACAAAAGGTTAGAGAGGGAGGGAGCCAAAACATAAGAGACTCTTAAAAACTGAGAACTGAGGGTTGATGGGGGGTGGAGGAGAGGGGAAAGTGGGTGAAATTTGACAATAAATTTCATATTTAAAAAAAAAGAAAACATAGAAGTAACAATAGTTATTGAAAGTGGTGACAGGTAGCAGATGGAGGGAAAGTGGCTTGCTCTTGAGTACTCATGAAAACATTTATTCACAGTCTTTTGGAAAAGCAACCTCAAATGTGTCTACTAAAATTTAAAACAAATATACACATTGAAATAAAGACAAAAAGGCATCTCTTACATGGACAACATATGTGGAAATAAATTGTGGTACTGATTGCTAAACTATAATAAGTGAAAAACCAAATAATTTAGATCACTAGTTGGAAAGATTCCTTGGATACTATTATGTGACAAGAGCGAGATGCAAATAGGTGTATACAGTGTTCCATATTTGTTAGACAAAAATGGCAGAAATTCATTTTACGTGTGCTCATGTATATCAATAATGACATTGTGAAGGTGGGGTCAAGTTCACACCTGGTTGGTAACCTCCATCACATGGTAGGGAGAGAAGGAAAACCAGGTCAAAGGGGGGTAAGTAAAAATAACTGCAAAATGCTATAAAAACAAGGATGTCCATTTTCCAATTAAAAATAACACCCCTAGGGTAAGATGTGTGAAAATATATGGGTGGATGAAAGACCAGGATGCATCCAGAGGATGTATTTAAAAAGTTGTAAAAATATTAATGACACTTCTTTCAGGGTATTGAGCGCGTTTCATAATTCCTCATTTATATTTTTGTTTATTGCTCAATATTTTTACAGTGATTTTTGTATTATAAATACAGGAAGAAAACTATTGAGTATATGAAACTACAGAGGAAAGTGAAGGAGATTTTTTTAAAAAATTATAGCTGGACGGAACATGTGTTAGGCCTTTTTTTTTTTTTTTCCAAGGAAGCACGAAACCATCCAAACGAACGCCTCAAAAATGTAACAGTTTAATAATTTATTCACTCACATACCTGAAAGGGGCCAGAGTTGCCTGGGCTTTTAGCGCTGCTGATACTAGCACCCAAGAAGCAGGGCATCGGGAATGTGTTTCTTCACATCTTTCTGCATTGCTTCCTTTTGTGTTGGATTTGTTTTCAGACAAGGTCTACCGAAGGTTAACAAGATAGCCATAGAAAGTTCTAGGCCTGGGGCACCTGGGTGGCTCAGTCGGTTAAGCGTCCGACTTCAGCTCAGGTCACTATCTCGCGGTCCGTGAGTTCGAGCCCCACGTCGGGCTCTGGGCTGATGGCTCGGAGCCTGGCGCCTGCTTCCGATTCTGTGTCTCCCTCTCTCTCTGCCCCTCCCCCGTTCATGCTCTGTCTCTCTCTGTCTCAAAAATAAATAAAACGTTAAAAAAAAATTAAAAAAAACAAAGAAAGTTCTAGGCTTATATGCAACTAGATGAGGACTCCAGTGAAGGAATGATTTTTTTGTCTGTTTTCCCAATGTAACCACAGAAGTTCCCAGGTTACCTTATGTTCCGTGACCTGGGTCATGTGCTCCCCGTCTGTGAGTCTTGGGATATAGTTCATTCCAGCCAGATCCACTACTTATGCTCATCTTTGGAGTCAGAGGGGAGTCTGCCCACCTGAACCATATAGAGTCAGGGTGATTTCCTTCACGGAACTAGGATGCCAGAATCAGATGAACAGGAGTTGGGCAACAATCCAAAGTATAAGAGAAGTCTATGTTATAGCTTTCCTAAATGAGATAGAAAATTAAACCTGTTCATATACCTTGTCTACATGAAATACATCATAAGCATGGTCAAAAGATAAGAGATTGAAAATAATCTATGTCGTAATAAAATGTTTACTATTCATACAGAGAGGCCCTGTATCTCATGAGACAAAAAATATAACAAGTGAAAAAATGAGAAAGGACAAGAGAATTCTGAGTTAAAAAATGCTAATGGCCAATGAGCTTATAAAATAAGTAATCAGTAACGCAAGTAAATGTGACCCTAAGATTTCAATGTTCATTCATTAGATTAGGGGACTGAAAATGGAAATATAATAAATTGCAATGGCAAAACATACTACTAAAATTGGTACTCTTAGACACAGTTGATGGAAGTAAAAATTGGTAGAGCTTTTTTCTCCCTGGTACGGCTTTTAAGGTTGACAAGCTGACAGTAATCTGTCGAAACTGAAAATATGCATACTTATGTCTACCGTACTAAAATATTCATAAATACAAATGTATATTTATAAGAATGTTTTCGGTACCATTTTTGCAATATGAAAAAAGAGAAACTAAATATCAGTAGGGTAATGATTAACAAATTATGGGATATGCATACTTGAATAACGTGGAAGTCCATAAAAGTATAAAAAAGCTCTATATGAACAGAAGTCTGTAGTTCACTAGACAGTGTGTTTGTGACTTTATTGAAAGTAATTCTGTATTTATGTGCAAATACACATTATTCCTAACTAATTATGCCTATCAGCGCACATGCGCGTGTGTGTGTGTGTGTGTGTGCCCATAGAGAAGTAGTAGTAGGATGGGCATACACTTTGATAGAGATTACTTTTGTGGAAAACCAAGAGCATGGGGATGGAAGAAATATATTTCCGTGTTGTTAGAGGGCTTTTGCCTAGTTTTCAAATAATTTTTCAACTTACGGCTGGGGAAGTGCTACAAACGTTGAAGTAAATTGTCATATTTACGGAAATTACAGGAACCTCTTTCTGAGCCCTGTTGTCCAAAGATATAGCAATTGTTGCTTTTGTTTCACCTTCTTTTCTTAGACGAGCTTTATGTGTTTTTTTTACTTCTGGGTCCTGACTCCACCTCCCCTCCACAAGCCCTAAGCCTCCTGGTGCTGGAGATATAGGCGGAGATGGAAATGCTAATGGAAGCAGACCTATTCTAGGCCATTTAGTATAGTCTCCATGGAAGTGTTTCTCACACTTGGTAATTTATTTCCTATGATCACCATACCATTAAGAACGTATTGGCTGCTATTTCTTATGCCTTTTTAAATCCTTAGAATTGTCCTAATGGTTGAAGGAGCTAAGCCTACAACACAATACACTTATTCTTGATGCTCACTCTACTGGCGTTTTGTTGTTGTTGTTGTTTGTTTTTTGTTTTGTTTTTTTTCCATTTTAAGGTAACTTAACTATTTTAATGGTGCGGTATTTGTTGTTGTTGTTGGTGGTGGTGGTGGTGGTGGTGGATTTTTTTCTTTTTAACTACTCAAAATAGCCAAATGACTGACTATGAATCAGCAGTCACCAGAAAATGGGCTATTCCTTGCCAGGACTTCTCTTGGGGTGGTCTGGCTCACCCGGGCCCAGCCCATGCAGTCTGGGGGACTGGAGCTCCCTAGGAGCAGGGTTGGGACTGAGGGCAGATCAGCACTGCCTAGGTAGCACCAAACAGAGGTATCCTGCATAGATAGACCTTCCAGAGAGCTATTTAATTTGAGCACGCCTAATGATGCAATATAGAAAAGTTATGCTTTTTATTTTTAATATAAACTTTTATAAAAACTTACTTTTCTCATTTTTATTTTATCCTGAAGCTTAAAGGTGTTTTTGTGTGTTTGAGAATATATTACCAGAAGTATAATGTCCAAGGCAATGTCATCATTTACCTAAGAATTTGCACGAACGAAGAAAATACCCTAAAAAAGTAGTTTGCATCTGTAATTCCAAGATACTTGGCTTACCATTTGATTCCTTTTTTATAGCCTAGCACACTATTCAGTAATTGCACTTTTTAACTAATCAAATTCATCAGCTTGATAATTCTTATTGTTGTTTGCCTTCAGTTCATTCTTGTTTTTCGGTGTTGGTTAACTACAGTGCTATTGTACTTGCCCTTGATGGAGTAAAGTATTTTTTTAAAAGTCACGTTGCAGGTGCTGTGATGATATGATGGTTTAGTCTAAATGTGACTCGAGGGAAGTTTTTGGTATCCAAAGTTTGGAGTATTTCAGACTTTGGGTGAAGGAAAACTAAGTTCCTTAATGTAATTTTAATGCATTATTTAATGACTGCAATAAATTCTGATGCATTTTTTTCTCTCTACAAAAGAAAAATCATTTAATATTTAATACAATTTCTCAGGTTTACAATTGAGGTTACAAGTATTCATTTTTCTGTTCTTGAAACATAAACCCCTTCATTATACAAAATGGCTATACAAAAAGACCTTTTTTTCAGTAATGAACATAATATCAACTTTCGATTTAATAATTTTTAAATCAAAATTATTTCCTGCATAAAAATCTTTTATTTTACACTGCTTTACACAAAAGCAAATGCATAAACTTGACAGCTTTTTTAGCTCACATATTTTAAAGTCATTCTTAGGTTGGGAAGCCATGCTTTTTCAGCTACTGAAGTTATATGAGGGAATAAGTAATTGTATGGAAGAAGAAAATTCTATAAAAATGTATTTGACTTTTAGAAAGCTTTGAGAGAATGCTTTAGAAAGCTTCTACAAGGAGGAATGTGTTGCATGGTAATTTATCACATAATTGAGAAAAAAAAAGGAAAATCTTGTCTTATTTTTGGAACTAGCATATGAATTAAGAAAAACAGACCAGAATAAATAAGCACCACTTAAGGAGTAGGGGAGACACAGAGAGAGAGATAGTGGTGTTTCCTCTTTTCCAAAATGTCTGGAAAGCGGGAGTATGGGAAAATGTTTTGTTGACCTGTACTTTCCTAAGTACTGAAGTGTAGGGCTACAGAGAGTGAACTCTCTGCTCTAGGAAACAGGGAGGGTTAGTAAGAATAAGTAAATAGGCTCGGATTGAATTCTAAATGATGTTTACAGGATAATGGACTCTGAGCTATCAATAAAGACCTAAGAAAGGCTTCACATAAATAGAAGTCTGGGCAAGAAAGGCTTTTAAATAATAAAGAGCAATAAGGACTATGTTAGAATTCTTGAATTTGAATAGGATTTATTGTTTAATGAGGTAGTAGGAAACTTCAGCAGCTTAAGTTTGGATAATGAGAAAGGAGAGACATTAGTTGACAGTGTACAGGCTTGTAATAATTAATTATTGGAATATTCCAAATAACTCCTATTAGTTTTATTCTTTCTACCCATGCAACCATCCAGGTCTACTTGTCTATCATATGCTTATTGAAAAGTATATAAATTCTATCATGTAAACTCAGAAAGCAATTTTCCAAGTGTCCAGTATTAAATTTTTAATCTGGAGGACTCTATCTTATAGTCTAAATCATACTTGACAGGTGTTAGTGCCTAGACATTCTTAGCCCTATGAGATAGGTCAGATATTATTATTTCCATACAAATAAGGAAACAAACTCAAAATTCCTAAAGAGTCCTGAAATAATTAATGAGGGGACTTTGATAATTCTCCGAAAACATAGCAACCGTAGTTTATTCCTACATTTCATTTTTTCTTATTGTGAATCTTATCATTCCCAACAATGTGGTATCCCTCAGGTCTGTCAGCTTCAAATTATTTTATTTATTCCCCCATTCAATTAGCCATTTACTTAAAAAAAAACAAACCATGACTGTACATCAGACTTTGAGAGAGAAGGGAGAGGCAGACATTAATAGAACTTGATTCTTTCCTTGAAAGGACTGAGTTGTCTCAGAAATTCTAGCATGGGAAATGTGCTTTATACTGATTTAAATGCACTAATATAGGAGCCCCTGGGTGGCTCACTCAGTTGAGTGTCCCCCTCTTGATTTCAGCTCAGGTCATGATCCCAGAGTCCTGGGATCGAGGCCTGTGTCAGGCTTAACACTAAGTGTGCAGTCTGCTTGGGATTCTCCCTCTCTCTTTCCCTCTGCCCCTGTCCCCACTCACTCTCCCTAAAATAATTAATTAAAAAATAAATAAACCCTAATATTGAAAATTTTAAATCATCAAAATTATGTTATAGCAAGAAGTTTCATGAATAACACTGTTAAGGTTCAAATCTTGGTTTTCCCACTTTCCAGTTGGGAGTCTTAGACAAGTAATTTCTCTCCCCCTCAATGACAGATACTGAGTAATATGTGCCCCACAGCATTATTGAGAGGATCGGATTAGTCAATTCATGTTGAATGCCTAGAAGAGTATCTGGCACACTGTAAGAATTGGAAAATGTCTTCTCTTTTATCATTAATGTATACATCAATCATTCGTTCATATGATATACTAGTGCCCAATAGTGGTTATATCACTTACTAGGCTAAGTTCTTATATGTATCATATACATAATACAGAATGAATGTATGTATATTAATAAACATATCAATGTTTAAATGGTACATTTTTAAATAGCAGCTACCGAACACCAGGAGTGTTGTCAATCTGAATGACAGAGAAAGTGGATATGTGGAAATTTATGTGAGGCTTCTGAAAATTTAAAGAAGAAATTTTAATTACATTTCTGTAAAACTTGGGATATGGCCATTGGTCATTTCGTGATTTCTGTAGGTAATTTACACACCAAAAAGCTTCTTCAGACATTGTCTCCTACTGGCAGGTACCAGTCTTATTTAATAAAGGACACACCAAAACACATTTCTTCACTGGGACTCAGAGCATCCTTTATGGGGGTAAAGGTGTTTGAGAGGCAATCTAACCTCATTTGAAAGGACTAAGAATTTGCCAGAGTATGAATCCCATCCATCCCACTACGTGCCAGTTGCATAATCTTGGGCAAATCCTTCAATCTGTGTTCATTTTCCTCATTTGTTAAAAGGAGATAATGATAATACTAACCTCATGCTTTGTAGAGGAAATAAATTAATAATGCTAAGAGATTGTGACCCATCATAAATACTATAAAAGTGTTTGTCCTTTCTTCTCCTCTTTGGCCACTCAGAGACTGGCCATTTTAGAACAAGGATTAAATTAATTCCATGCTGCCTGTATCCTGGTCCATGTGTTTAATTCACTGTGTTAATAAACCCTGCATTTAAGGAATGGCCTTGATCTTTAAAAGCGGTGCTCATGCCAGTGATGTTCTTAACCTACTTTAAGTTCTTGCAAATTATAAGTGAAGTGGAACTAGCTCTCCTTCCTGAGTGTTCTCGGTCACCATTACGCAGGGTGCTAATTACAAGCAGATAAAAGGAAGGGTTCTCTGATAGTCCATCTTATTTCCTAAAACAGCAGCTGTTCTATGACTGAATGCCCTGTGGAAAGAACCCTCAGCAGCTGACAACTCAGACACTCAGGGAAAGATCCAGAGACTCTTGATCTGTCTGTATACAGGGCCTGTGTATTTTTGTCCAGTTTCATTTCCCCTCGAGTAAGTAGACTACAGGTCTGTGTTGAAATAAAGTGTTGCCAGAAAGAAACATTGCCTCCTAAGGCCTTAGTGCCATTCACACAGGGGAGGACTCCAGTCAAGGAACTGTGAGCAAGTCTCAAATGTTGGGAAAATTCCACCACAGTCCTTTGAGATAACTTTTACCAGGGGGCAAATGCTGAGCTTCTCCAGAAACCTCAAGAGACTTCTCGGTCAAGTGGGCCAGGTTTTCCTAGATCCTGTGAAGATCCTACACTTGAAGAAAAAATACAGTTCTTTGCCTCTGAAAAGCATGAGCCATTCCTTGATGGAAAACACCATTCATTCTAAGGTACCAAGCACTGCAGAGAGAAGGAAAGGCAGAGATGAAAGGCACCGTCCCTGCCTTCAAGTTGCTCATAGTTTAGTATCACAGTATTTTGAATAATGAAGACGTGAATGATTAAGTTATATGTGATCAAATCATTAAGTCTAAGCCCTCATTTCTCTCTTTTAAAACAAGGCTAATAGCACCATGTATCTAATATGACTTGAGATGGAAGCATTGCCATGGTGAATGGAAAGGGCTATGGAAGTGTCCTATATGCAGTAATCATTATTTATTTCATATTTTTGTTATGCATGTATTATTCTGGCAGTAGTATTGGATATATACCTCATTTAGCCATTAGTGTTGACCTCTATGTGACTGTACCCAAAATGTGAATAATTAAAATGTTCAGGTAACTTTTTTAAAGGTTATTTATTTTGAGAGAGAGCACGAGCAAGGGAAGGGAAGAGAGGGAGAAAGAGAATCCCAAGCAGGTTTGGTGCTGACAGTGAGAGCCCAATGTGGGGCTCGATCTCACGAACCATGAGATCATGACCTGAGCCGAAATCAAGAATTGGACACTTAACCACCTGAGCCACCAAGACACCTCTGTTTTGATAAGTTTTATATTTCAAATGTTGCTGGCGCAGTGAAAACCTTTGTGCTAAAAATTCCACTGTCATTTTTGCTTAATACTAAGTAAATTAGACTAATTTTGCTTAAGATTAATTAAATATTTACTAAGTTATCTTCTTTATGCTTTTTATAATAAGGTTAGGTCTATTTGAACATAAAATTTTCATTGAAATAAACAATTAAAACTAAGAAATATCAGCACTTTCTGATTGAAAAGCTATTTAAGAAGAGGAGAATGCAAAATTTATTTTGATATGTTTAAAATTCGTATTACGTTCCAAAATTTAGAAGTTACTATAGAAGAATTGTTTTTATTTGTGTTGCATGTGTGTGCACATGATACCTTCTGTCTGTTCCTGTGGAACTGCCTCCCACCCTTTTCTACCTTGATGGACTCTAGCAGTGGACTCGAGGCTGCTGGTTTCAATTTGTGTCCAACCAACTGGGCAGCCTGCATAGGAGGTCAGGATGGTTAATGCAACCTCACTCCTTCTTTGTAGGGCCATCTCAACGTGGCTGTGTCTCTGGGTTAAGGGTCACAGTCCCCTCAAATTGACCCTATGTCCCTCATGACGCGCTGCTAGATATGGGCAAGCAACCATTCCCCACGTTGCTTCAGGTCGCGGGGTGGTAACAGCAGCTGTTGTCGTTAGCTCTTCAATATTGCACTGTCTCCTGGGGTTTCCCTACAGTCTGCCCACACTTTAGAAACAGTCCCTTTTTAAAACTCTCTTTGAATTATCCCAATTTAACTGTACCATCTGTTTCATGCTAAAATCCCAATGAAAACAGGCAGTAAAAAAAGAAGACAAACGATTTTTTTTTACATTAAAAAAAACCCTTTCCCCGAAAAAAGGAGAAAAGCTGTACTTTTAAGAGTTTTTTAAAAAATTTATTGATGTTAGAATTATAGAAAAAAAAATATGTAACCTATTCAACACAGCACCTTTCACTGGGTAATCCTTCAATGAGAGGTAGCTCCTACTTTTATTATTTGCATCTGATAACATTGCAAACCGTTTGGGGCTTAGATTACTTTCTTTTTTATTACCGTCACAAATTTAAACACTATGAAAAAAATCTGTGTGTATATTTTGAAGTAATTTTAAATTACAACTCCATTATAAAATAAAACATGCTCTGAGTCATTATATTAAAAAAATATATTTTTTAACTGTCTAAATGTAGCCCGTAATTTTTAGTATTTCTACTGCCTTCATTGAATATACTCTGGTGGAGTAAGAACAATTCTAACAAATAGAGGTAGATTATAAATAAATAAGGCATTCACTAAACTTCTCTCTATAAAAATGTTACTCTAAACTAGTGTTATTTATTCTATCCTCACAGATACTAGACTTGCGTGGGCGGTTCCTTGGGAACTGCTTGAAGCAGGTATCAGGGAATTCAGTGGGTAGGATTCAAGGTTCATAACCACAGCCGCATCAATTTTTTATCTTGTTTTAAATATTACACTAGAGTAGATGCCTTCTTTTGAAAGGAGAGTTTCATAGTTTAAGTTTAACCAAAATCAAGATAATAGCTATTATAAAAATGAAAAATTGCGTAGGATATAAAAATATATCTGTTCATTTCTGTCAGTTGCATAGTTTTTCAAAATGAAGGCCCCTACAAAAAGCATTAGACGTAAGTATATATAATTGGCCTCCTATATAGATCATAAACTGTCTAATTTATATTAAAATCTTGCAAAGTATTTTAATATAATTTTTATTGTTTGCCAGATTTCAAGATCAACACATACCTTACTGTAGAAAACTCGAAAATCAGAGAAAAAGTATAGAGAATAATCTACAATCTCATGATGAAAAAGCAAACACTGTTAGTATATTAGCATATTTATAGCTTATTGTTTTCCTTCGGCAGCTTGATTTTAGATTTAAGATGCTATTGCATTTTTTTACTGAAATTATTATAGAGTTAATTAGGTAACATATTTTAAAATAAGGATTATACAGCAAGTATTTTTCCATGACAACAAAAATATCTTGAAAACACCATCTTACTACTACGATAATCACTTTATAAATTTGCATAATTTATATAAACATTCTCCTGTTTTTGTCCATTTAAGTTCTTATCAATTTTTCTGTAATTTAAATAACTACATAATGATAATCCTTATAAGAAAATATTTTCATGGTTATCAGATTACTTCTAAGACTTTTTGAGAGACAATTACTGACTTGAATACAAATCTTTTTAGCTCTTAAAACATACTGCTTTATTATTTTAAGTTTTATGGATTTTCATACATAGCAGCAAGAAACATTCTTTCCTTTTAATTTTATTTTGCTAGTTTAATAGATGAAGGATGATACATTACTGATTTATTTGCATTTCTTTTTTTACAGTGAGATTTGTTATTTTTTCATTGGAGTATATGCTATTTGTATTTCTTTTGTGTGTTATGCAGCTTTTTTCCTTTGGAAATTTTCTGTTTTCTAATATTGCTAATAATAAGAAATAGGCAAATTGTACTTTTCAAGGCATGAGACAACCTGTTGAAGCTAAGAAGGCTAGTTAGGCTAAAATCACAGAGAGGGAAGAACCATTCAGAAGCAAGTTGATAGATAATCAGCTGCTTTTTAGGATGAATGCATTTACAGATTTGGGGCACAGGTTTAGGATGAGACAGCGGACCATTGTGAGAGAAGGGGAAACATGCAAAGCTTTTAATTGGTGTGTGGGATTGGAATGACCAAATGTGAAGTGTTTTGAGGACTGGTCTATCATCTTGGATTCCCCTGCACAACCTTGACTGAGTGCTGGTCTCAGGAGTTAGGAGGAGAGCTCTGAAATGGAAAGTGAACTCTCCTATAGACTTTCACTGTTGGGAGTTTAAGAGCTTCTGTCAAAAATAAATTGGATTTAAGTCAAAACAAAATAAGGCAGAGATTAAGATGCTGGAATGAGTGATGATGAATTCACACTGAGAATTTACAGCCAATATTATGTAGGAGCACTGATTCGGGACTCAATGAAGGTTACAAGTATGGTGTCAGCAGGTTGCTTCTGTAGAACAGAGAAACCATCAAAGATTTTATCTTCCATGTGTGCAAGTGTGATCAGGTCAGAGGATAGAGGAGCCTGTCAAAACCAAGGAGCAAATTCCCCTCAAGAAACTTGCCAAATTTTGAAATATTATTGGGCAGAAGCTACAGAGAAAACCTTTAAAAAATTATCTCAAGAACTACACCCTCACAATCTTTAATATAGACAAAGACCCATAAGATGCTCAATTAAAAGTCCTGAAGGACTACAGAATTCTAGTGTAATGATGAGTAACCAAAGGTACCTGAGTGTTCTTAAACTACCACCCTGCTCTAAATGAGCTTAATCCTAGACTGGATAAACATGACCAACCCCAAACATAATGGAGGAAAAATACAATCATCTATGGTAAAGAATAGACACCATTTCAGCCTCTACACTTATTTTATATATAGTATCTGCCAAATTATTAAAAACTAAGAGAAGGGTGAATTTTGTAGTATGCAAATTCTGCATCAATAAAGATTTTTCTTAACATACATGAAAAGTTATGGCTATCTGATAAATAACCTAGAGAATGAAACAGACAAAAGAAATAGATGAATAGATTATCAAATACTGATGGTAGTAGATGAAGAGCTTACAAGTTATAACTGATATGTTCAAAATAGAGAAAAAAAATAATCAACTGAGAGAAAAGAAAGGAAATTTTCACCGGCTAATAGAATCTAAATTATCATCATCCTCAAATAAATATTTGAGAACTGAAAAGGGAAGTATTCGAAATTAACAACTCAGTGGATGGTTTTAATAGCAGATTGTTTTACAGTATGACACAGCATTGATGAAGCAAGAGTCACATCAATAAAATATGACCATACTGAGTACAGAAAGCAGGAAGAAGGACAAGACAGAACACAGCATAAACGATTTAGACCGTTGGTCATATGGTCTGACACATAGCTAATCAGAGCTCGCTCAAAGCCCCATTCCCAGACAATTGTTACTTTTAATCTGTTTGCTCCCTCTTCACAGTTTGTCTTTATTTAACCTAACTCAGAGGTCACTGAGGACTTCCCCCAGGGTATTTATCAGAAACGATTAGAGGCACCTGACTGGCTCAGTCAGTTAAGCATCCAACTTTGGCTCAGGTCATGATCTCGCCATTCATGAGTGAGGAGCCCACATCAGGCTCTGTGCTGACAGCTCAGAGCCTGGAACGTGCTTTGGATTCTGTGTCTCCTTCTCTTGTGCACTCTCTCTCTCTCTCTCTCACAAAAATATAAACATTAAAAAAAGAGGAAACAAATAGCACCGGTTGTTCAACAGGGCATCTGCCAAAGGTGTCAACATAATTTTGGGCAAATAGGAGGATGACTGGAAAACTTAAAAGGAAAATCTAGGGACTAATGTGTTCATAGAGGTTTGAACATTGGTCACACATTTCTGGTTATCTAAAAAGATATGCAGAACTGTGAATATGCCCAGGAAAGATGTTGGACGGTCCTAATCTCTCATTTCTGGTTTATCTTAAGGCTCTGTAGAAGCAGGAAGTGAAGGCTAAGGCAGAGTTGTATATTGTAATGAAAGCATGTCCCCACACCCATATATAGAACCTCTCAGCTGTGGCTGAGAGATTTGTTGGTTCAAGGCTAACTAAATTCAGCAACATATAAAAAGGAATATACCTCATCATCAAATGGGTTATTTCAGAAATTCAAGGCTGACTTAGTACCTGAAAATAAATTCAAGTAACATATAATATTAATAAGATAAAGACAGAAACAACATAATCATCTCAATTGATTCTCATGGATTTGAATCATTTCATGAATATCTAATATCCTTCCATGAAAAAAGTTACTAGGAATAAAGAGAATTTCTTTAACCCAAAAAGTCTATTTATGAAAAATTCCAGCTAACATCTTATTTAATGGTATAAGTAAGGTTATATGTTTCCCCCCTAAGATCAGGAATAGAATAAAGGTATGTGTTCTCCACACTGTCATTCACCACAGTTCTGGGAGTTCTAGACAGAATAGTTCAGCAAGAATTTTTTTTTTTAAGGCGCTCCATTTAGAAATGAAAAAATTAAATATCTCTATTTACACATAATATGATTTTGAAAATTTACTGTCATCAATATGTTGGGATATAAAGGAAGCTGCAATAAATTTCAAATAAGTGAAATCCCTGAAAGTAAATAGGTTTCTGATCACAAGAGATTTAATAAAGTTAAATAGCATTTAATAACTTTAAAATAACAAGAAAAATCCCACAAGTCTGAATTTGAGTAAGTGTTCTACATTTTAAAAAGTGAAAGGTGAAATCACAATCAGAAAATAGGGGCACCTAGGTGGCTCAACTGATTAAGCATCTGACTCTTGATCGCAGCTCAGGTCATGATCTCATAGTTCGTGGGATTGAACCCCACATCAGGTTCTGTGCTGGCAGTGTGGAGCCTGCTTGGGATTCTCTCTCTCTCACTCTTTCTCTCTCTCTCTCTGCCCCACCCCTGCTCTTGCTCTCTCTCTCTCTCAAAATAAATAAATAAAACATAAAAAAAATCAGAGAATAATTTAAATTATAATTAAAATATGTTGCATATGACATATCAAAACTTACAAGAGCTAATGCAGTGCTTAGAAATACATAGCCTTAAAGGCATATATTAGACAAGAAAGGCAAAAAAAAAAAATCAGTGATTTAATAAACTTTCATCAAAAGAAGCTATAATAAAAACTGACAAAATTTTAAGTAAAAGGATAAATATAAAATAGACATCAATGGAATTGCAAATAAGAACAGAAAAACTGAAAGCTATTTCTTTGAAAAGAATTTAAACATTAATTCCCAGCACAGCTGATAAGAAAAAAGGAGAAATAAAAACTATCAATACCAAAAACACAAAAAGGGTATCACCACTGACTTCACATACACTAAAGAATTAATTACAAAAAGTCAACAATATGAATCTTCTGGGAAAAAAAATCCTTGAAGGAAATACAACTTTCTAAAGTTCACAGAAGCAGAAATAGACAATATGAATACACTGATGTCAATTCAAGAGGTTGAAAATGTTATTACAGAACTTCCCACAAAGAAAACTTAACTCGGGTTTCATCAGAAGTTTCTTCCAAACACTTAAGGAAGAAATAATAGAAATATTCAACAAACTCTTAAGGAGAGAAAGAAATAAAGAGTCCATTACAACTCATTTTATGAGGAAGAATATTTTTTTTACCAGTATGTGACAAAGGAAATAGAATAGAAAATGACAGACCAATGTCTCTCACAGATATGGATGTAAAACTTATTAAATAAATATAGTAGATGGAAGCCAGTGAATATATACACAATCATCAAGTGGAGTTTATTACAGAAATACAGGGCAGGTAGAATCAATGTATTTAATCTGATTACCAGATTGAAAAAGAAAAAAATAGTATGTCCCCTGAAAGATGCAGAAAAATGTACCTGATAAAATTTTGTTGCCAATCATTTTTTTTTTTAATGTAGCAAACTAAATGTAGAGCTGTAACTTCGATTCTCCAAAGCACGTTTTTCTCCTGATAAAACGTAGGAACACATGGGGTGCCCGGGTGGGTCAGTTGGTTAAGCGTCTGCCTCTTGATTTCCGCTCAGGTCATGATCTCAGGGTTCGTGAGATCTAGCCCCATGTGGAGCTCCACACTAAACACACAGCCTACTTGGGATTTTTTTCTCTCCCTCTCTTTCTTCCCCTCCCCTGCTCACATGTGCATGCATGCACTCTCTCTGTCTCTCGAAATAAACTTAAAAAAAAAAAAGACACACAAATGAGCAAACACACAGGGCAAGCACGTATCAAGCCTCTTCTTGTACCAGGGCCGTTAACAATTTATTGACCAAACTTCCTCAAGTAACTTGCCCAGACAATATTTACTGTGCTTTTCTAACACTTAGTTATTCTGAGTAGCTTCAGGACGGATAGGGAGGAAAAAATTTAAAAAAAAAAAAAAAAAAAAAAGCAATTAGCAGGTCTCCAGGCCTTCCACTGCTACCCTTATTTTTATGCATTAAACTTTGACCTACGGTCTCTTTAAAGAGTAGGCTCAGAGGTGAAAAATAATTTGAAAACACTGTTATTCTATTCTAGCACTGCCTATGGAATATTCCTTCCTTTCTCCACTGAAAATATCAGCTTTACCTAAAATATGTTCTGTAGGCACTGGACTATACAAATTCAGCAATATTTCTTGGAATTTTGGGACAAATATGACACTATTAGTTATTATAGCTTTATAATTTTTCCATTTGTGGTAGATTAATTTCTCCCTTAACATTTTTTTCCATATATTCTTAGCTATTTTCACAAGGAACTTCAGAAACCTCTATTATTTTTAAGTCATTTTGAAATAAATATTCAAAATAATTCAAAAATAATGAAAATCTCTAATATTTAGTGCCTCACCTAAGAACAGAATGTGATCTTCTCTTATTAAATATATATATCATGTTGGGTTTTTTTTTTCTTTTTTTTTGGTTTGTGGCTTTATTCATGAAAATACCATAAAGTAATTCATAGATACTTATATTTTGCCACTGATTTTTGTTAATAGAATGTTTTTCATTTATTTTCTAAACTATTTTGATGGTATTTAGCTAATACATTTATTTTATATTTTTATTTCAAACAGGCTAATTTATTGGAACATCTTATCAATCTAATTTTTTTCACTTAATTTCGGCTTTTGATTCCTCTCATAAAATAGTGTACAAGTAATTATTATATCTTACTTGTGTTTTAGGTTTTAATGAATTTACTAAAGCTCCAGAGCAAGATAAAATATATGTAATCTCCTAGAAATTTGAACAAATGTTATGCCATTTTTTACTCCTCAGGGGTAATAGATACTTCCACTGAAAATGTTTTAAGATTCATTTCGTCTTTAATCTGGGATTGTTTACAGCGAGAAGCAATTTTGTAGCTGCCTGATGGAGAAAATCTTTCATTTACCTTGCAATTAAAGCATGCATGCTTTACTTATGTTATTTGTGATGTTTATTTATTTTTGAGAGAGAGAGGGAAAGGGTGTGAGAAGGGGAGAAGCAGAGACGGGGGGTGGACAGAGGATCTAAAGCGGGTTTTGTGCTGACAGGTGGAGAGCCCAGAGCCTGATGTGGGGCTTGAATTCACCAACCATGAGATCATGACCTGAAGTCAGACGTTTAACCGACTAAGCCACCCAGGCTCCCCAAACATACACGCTTGAAAGTTGCACAGTACGCACAGGGATAGTCTGAATTTATAGAAGTTAGAGAATTCTCAGATCTGTAAATAAAATGATAAATGTGTATTGTCATCAATATGCCCCTACTCTCAGTAATAAAAATAGACAAAAGGGAGCATGGAAATGAACAGAATAAAAGAAATACCTCTGGAGCTTAACATTTTATAGTTAACTTATGAGGTTTAGGAAAATCATTTGATTGGTTCACTCAAGATCTGGTCCTCCAATGTATGCTCTAAGAGAACGACATGTTAGCCTACTTATATATAGTTAATAATGTATACTTTAAAATCCATTTTGATTAAGATCATGTTCAAAATAGTAAAGCATTTATCCATTATCAGTAAATTACATACTGCTCGTTGTAATATTCCACTTCAATTATGTATCATGTGCTGTAAAATAAAGTACTGGCTATGAGAAATAGCTTTGATCTCACCATCCCCTACTTCATCTGTAACTTTGGTCATTATTCAATGAAAACATACCTTGAAAAACTATATTAAACCATGTGTGGTTGGACTGTCCAATCCAGCAGGCATTAGTCACATGCAACTACTGAACACTTAGGATGTGGCCAGTACAGCCTGAGTGTACTCTAAGTATAATATAACTTTTTACAAAGACTTGGGAGAAAGAAAACAGAATGTAAAATATATCGCTAATAATTTTTATGTTGATTTCATGTTGAAATGATCATCGGATATACTGGGTTACAGAGAGTATTATATTAACTTTGTGGGGGATTTTTTAATGGTTTTATTTATTTTTGAGAGAGAGAGAGAGAGAGAGAGAGAGCAAGCAAGGAAGGGCCAAAGAGAGAGAAGGAGACACAGAATCCAAAGCAGGCTCCAGGCTCTGAGCTGTCAGCACAGAGCCCGACGCAGGGCTCAAACTTGTTAATCTCAAGATCATGACCTGAGCCGAAGTTGGATGCTTAACTGACTGAGCCACCCAGGTGCCCTATTAACTTTGTGTTTTGTTTAAAAAAAAAATAGGTCTAATAAAAATTTTAAATTATACATGTAACTTACATTATGTTAATATTAGAGTTGGGACACTTATGATATAAATATCAAAATGCATACAATCTTGCTCTCAGTGAGTGACATTTATTATTTCTGATGACTTTCAGTTTATCAAAAACTCCCAAATGCCTAATCAGGTAATACTTTTATTTATTTTACACTTTAAGTAGGTAAGGTGTGAAATGTTTAAGCTATTGTTTTGTTGTTTGAGAGTTGGTGTAGATAGAAGGTAGAATGTAAACCTAAACCTCTCTAGTATTTGAAGCATTTTTCTTTTTTGCATCTCTAGAGGGGACATGGCCCCAATAGAAAATAATACAAATATAATACAGTAGATTTTGGCCCATGAACAGGTTCAAAGATGTTTCCCAGAGAAAATTTTAACTCTACAGTCTACTTCATGAAGAGCTGAAAGGCTATTTGGGCAAAGATACAAATCTGTTGCCTCATATTTTTAAACTAAAAGCCAACTTTTCACCTCTATATCTAGTTTTAATAAAATCCTCATGTTCTCTCCAGCAAAATCTCACTGCTGAGTCAGTTCCCTTCAGTATTGCTGAGTTAATTAATCTGAGATCTACTAAGCTTTCATTCAATCTGAAAGCAAAGCCTTTGCATCAGTAAGACCACCATAAATAAGCCTACACAGTTTCAAGGTGGTACTTCTACTTCACTTGGAAAAGCTTTCAACATTTAGAAATACACTCTTCAGTTTTTATCATAAACAAATATAATAAATAGCTAAAAAAAGAGAAAAGTGAAAAAGAGATAGTACACCCCATTTCTGTTCACAGCATGAATCAGAAGTTGCTCATATCAAGTCTGATTACATTTTATTTCCCTGGATTTAGTTATGGAAATATCTGGTATTTCAAGGGAGTCTGGGTAATATAGTCCCTGACTGGGTGTCTAGGTGCATATTAAAAAGCAAGAAGGGGATTGGGGCTCCTGGGTGGCTCAGTCAGTTGAGCGTCCAACTTCGGCTCAGGCGATGATCTCCTGGTTTGTGAGTTTGAGCCCTGTGTCAGGCTCTGTGCTGACAGCTCGGAGCCTGGATCCTGCTTTAGATTCTGTGTCTCCCTCTCTCTCCACCTACCCCTGCTTGTGCTCTCTCGCTCTCTCTCTGTCTTCCAAAAATGAATAAACATAAAAAAAATTTTTTAATAAAAGTAAGAAGAGGACTGACAAAGGTTCACAATTACTAGTGCATACCAAACATAGTTGCCTGATGCCTTTCCAAGCAACTTTCAAGTTATGTTGAAAAGGTAGTCTCTATTCTAAGATCCATCACTTACTATCTGATAACTGTAGTCAAATTGGTATATTCTCAATGATCAGTTACTTTTACTATGTGAAATAAAGGTATTTAAGCACAAGGATGTTAATATTCCACAGTCATTGGGGGCCTTCAAGATTATAACATAGAAAGATTCACTGGATGGTAAAGCACTCAAGTAAATCAAAATGAGGTATTATTTTAATTGTCAAGGAAAAATTCCTTTTCTAAGTACCATCATTCAAAATCTGTCAAAATTGGGGCCTGTGACATCTAAAAATGGTGTGAATATTATATTCACCAAATTATCCAAAAAAGATAACTCAAATGGAAAAGAGGAAAATATTTCAGAGAACATATTTATAAGACCTACTGAGCAGACAATAGGATTTGTGCATGTAAACACACCCCACACACAAAGAAACACAAGATACACATGTATATTTTCCACTTAACATTGGCAAAATTCTTTAAGGCAAGCTTTCCAATTTCCAAATGAAGAAAACTGAGGTAGAGATGTGTAAACTAAGCTGGTAAGGAACAGAACTGACATTATAATCCATATGTGATTCCAATGCCAGAGCTAAGACTTAAACATTTATTCACACTTTACAATGACTGAGCCAAACATTATTTTATTAAAGATTTTTAGGTTTAAAAATAGCAGTAACATAATCAAAAGCAATCTTATTACATTGATTTTAATTACCTCTCTGCTTTGGAGCAAAGATACTGGAAGCTTCAATTAGATTATTAGTAACTGAATGGGGAAAATGTATATGTTTTTACTATTCACCTGCTTAACTCATAATATGGTTTTCTAAGTAATAAATATAAAGAATTCATATCCTAGTAATAGAGATTATATAATTGTATTGATTTTGTTAATTTTTGGTAAATAAGAGATGGCTAAAATTAGAACCATATCTTCATATGCTGTCATTGAATGATTTGAAAATGTATGATCCCTGATGAAACATTCACATTTTTTCCAGTTCAATGGAAATCAATACTGATTCGTCATCTTTAGTCCACTGGAGGCAACATCCAAGTGTCAAACTACGAGCTCCTCAGCTTCATTAACAATTAAATGTCCTTTAAAACAGAGATGTGGGAAATTGAATTTGCTTATTGTAAATGGAAAAAAGATTGGATTGCAGCTTGGTTCCCAGAATGATTGAATCCTTTCTGGGTGAAGCGGTATTAAATAAGATGATTAAAAAGAGACTGTATTTTTTTTATTTTATAATGTGAATGGATCAGCTTTCAGGGTTAGTGCCAGAGGTAACAAGCAGCCACTCAACCAGTTGGGAAAATGAGGAATGGAAACCTTATGGAAAATTAACATATTTTTTAAAAGTCCAGGATAGTGCAGACAGAGCCTTCTCCAACTTCCAGCTATATAGCAGTAGAAAGATATACTAAAAGGATTTCTTCCACCCTAGATTGTCTGTTAGGGGAGGGGAGAAATATGCCACTGACAAGGTTTCTGAATGTTGCTGCCCTTTCCTCCAAATCTATCAAGGAGTTGAGCAATTTATAATAATAGGGCATTGCTGCCTCAGTGAAGCAC
Organism: Neofelis nebulosa; assembly: GCF_028018385.1. Classification (NCBI taxonomy): domain Eukaryota; kingdom Metazoa; phylum Chordata; class Mammalia; order Carnivora; family Felidae; genus Neofelis; species Neofelis nebulosa. The sequence continues at coordinate 10,505,766 of NC_080785.1, forward strand.
TTAAAGATAGTATGAGCTTTCTATGAATACTGGGAAATATAAACGTCAAGCTGGTGTCATCTGGAACCATTGAATTCTTAAGTTTTTTCAACAAGTGTACATGGTAAATAGATGAGTATTAATAGAAAAGAGATAATGATAAAGGTTGAATCATTTTTATAGTGTTTTAGTACATAATATAGGAAAAAACAAGTTTCGATCACTTCTCTGGAGATCATCTCAATTGCTGCACAAAACCATAGCTTATTAGTTCTTAACTATATGCCTTTGACAGACAATAATGAAATAGGTGCTTTACCTGCCTTGATAATCCTTCATTTTTTTCATCATGAATCCAATAACCTAATACTCTTCCCCACATCTACTTTTAAATTATAGCCTCGGCTACTTTGCTTCAATTAGCATTTATAACTAACAGCTTTATAATACTTGGTAAGATTTATGTATACCATGGTACTCCATGTCCCATAATTAATCCAATATTAGGATGCCTAGTGTTATCAATAATTCCCACCCTACTAAATAAATTCCCAAATATTTTCTAAGAGGGAAAGACTCAACCTTGATATACTCTACTGTGTAACATTCAGAGGTTTAGCAAATGAATTTTTGTCTATTCCTTTCTCAAAAATATTTTTAGTATCATGTAATGGATGTTAATTTTATATGTTTGATTATAATCCAATACTACGTTTGCCATCCAGTTAACTTCTTATTTCAATTAGTATAATTTTAAGATCAAGAATTCCCATTTGGTTCTCATTTATAGTTTCTAATCGTTCCTTTCAAATGGTCTATTTACTCATTAGGACCATATTTCCTTTTAATATATTTTCATAATTATTTGAATATTTTATAATAGAGGCAATTGATAAATCCAACATTTGTGCCATCACTGGGTTGGCATCTAGGGACTACATGTTTTTTAGTATGGAACACATTTTCATATTTGAGTGACTAGTAATTTCTTTTTAATTTGACATTGAACACCGTGGCTTATACATTATGTAGGTTCTAGGTTCTTCTACTGTCCTCTAAAACTGTTTGTTTCTAGTTTAGTGGGCAGTTCCATTATTGGTTGATCATTGTGAACTTGGATAGGCTTGATTTTATGTCCTTTATGCCTGGAGAAAGCCCACTGTGCTTCTCAGACCTCTCTACAAGGTTTTAGACTGCGTTATGGTCAGTCTGTAGAAGTCTTTTTCTAGAATGAGGATGTAATTCCTAAAGCATGGCCTCACAGGAATCCCTGTTAGATATTCAGTGTAGTAGGGATCTGTCAAAACTCCAATGTCCCTGGCATGTCACAGCCTCTAGTATTCTTTCTTCACTATGAATCTCATAGCTGCTGCTTTCTGGTAAGGCTGTATAGTTTCATTCTGAGTATAGGCAGCCCGATTCACACCTAAGTACTTTGGGTAACTTCCCCTGACTTCTTGGGACTTCTCTATTGTATACTGCTCTCTTCTGTAGATCATACCTGCTTCATCTGTCCCAAACCCTGATTTTTGCCTTCTCCACTCAGCATGATCACATGGTTTGGACTCTACTGTGTACTGGTGAGAATTTTGTCCTCATAGCAAGAGTAGCGCTGAAAGTGGGACTTCCATCGTGCATGTCCATTTTCTCAAGAATAAAGTTCTTGCATTGGCTGTTGTCCAATGCTGTAACACAGCCCATACACTTATACGTATCTAAATGCATATACATGCACATATTTGTTTTAATTTTCTCAGCATTTACAGTGGGAGGGCTAGTCTGGCCTGAGGGCTAGATGGAAAAAAAGAACTCTAGAAATTAAGTTGAAGTATTTTTTTATTTATAAAACGATTATAAATAACTTCAACCTTCACCATTGCACTTTAGAATTTTAGTGTATACTGAATCTTATTTTCCCACTGTTCTTCTGTGTAAAATGAGAGTTTTGTTAGAGGTCGCTGGGGATTACTTATTGACATATTTTGCCCATTTCTGTAGACTTTTAAAATATATCTAGAGTATTTCCAATGTGATTTCTAGACAAGTGTTCAGAAAACACAAAGTGGTTGTTTTCAGTGGTTTGTGTTTAATGGTATAACATCATCTCTGAACCACAGAGTTTTTAAAGTGTTAAGCATCAATTAAAGAGGAATCAACTTGAAATAAACATACTTTAAAAATTCATGTACTTTTTTCCACAGCATTTTCCCTGCAAGATTCTAAGATGAATATGTTCAGAACTCAAATTGCACTGAATTCTTTCTGTAGCTATCTTTATAGTTTTATTCATCTTTGAATGAATTTCTGTCCATTATTAAATTTACATCTGCTAAGTTTATCCACCAAATGTTTTCAAAAACCTAGGATTCATGCTTTTGGGACAGTATGAAAATGAGTTATCATTAACTTAATATTTTTAATAACATGTTTTTAAGGGTTGCAATTCATTGGCAGGACATAGCCTTTAATCCTTTGTCCCCTAGAAGAGTCTTCTATCAGTAAGCTCCTTTTACTTGTGTAGTTCCTACCAGGACATGTGTATGGATTCTTACAAACTGTGTTAATTAAATCACTAATTAATACCTAGGCATTGACTTTACTTCTTCTTTAATCTTTTGAAGACCATAACTAATAAAAAAATTATTCCTTTAGTTACTGCGTTGCCATCTAGTGGAACAGACTTCATTGCAGATGGTTTAGGGCCTCTATTAGCAGATACAACTTACCAGCGTTGGTTGTTGGGCCTAAGTGGCAAGAAAATAATTTGTTTTCCTCCTTTAATTCTACCTCATTCACTAGCATTTCTTTGTCCTATGAAACAACGTTTCTTCTAAGTGATTTTGGGCTTGTGGAAAATCTGAGAACCGCCAAGACATGGCAGAACTGTAGAGTAGAAGAGAGTAGTGCGAAATAAAGATTAAAATGTAAATTAGGTAGACCATAAAGGAAATCCTAAGGAAAAAAAAAATGTTACAAAATGAACGCAGAGAGGAAAATTCCACTAAAGGGTTTAATTTTATCTGTTATTCATTTGACATTATCCAAGAGCCTATGAAGGATTTTAAGCAAGCCTGTGATGAGGTCAAATCTTCCTTTTGGTATGCCAAAGACACATCAACCACCCAAATGCTAGGAGTGACTTTCCCAAAGTAAGACAACTGTCGTTGGCTGTGGTAACTGTGTCCTTTATTCCTTTCCCATATTCCTCTCTACTACTCTTTCTCGCCAGGCACATTCATCCCTGGGGCCATACATTCAGAGTTATCCTTCTCTCTTTGAAGGAGGAGAGCGTCTAGAGGATTGATCTTAGGTTCATATGAGGACAAGCAATTTGATTAACGTAGCACTTGAGAAGATGGATTTCGAAACCTCTTCTGTGTTAACAATGACCTGCCATTTATCACTTGAATAGTTTCAGATAAGTGCCTTAATATCAGCTAGTGGGAACTTTTGGTAATTTCTAATGATATGAAAAGCACAAAGAGAAATTCACCGGGAATATGAAAATCTCTTGACTCCTAGACAGATTCTTGACAAAGGAGAAGAGGTGGGAGGATCACAAATAATAAACGTTCACTTGTGCCATTCTTATTAAGGAATATAATGAGAAATTTAATAATGGGAAATATGTATATGCTTAAATCTTACCAGAAATAGTGGATTCGCAGTTGTGTTGTATCCCCAATTTGTAGTTGCTGACATATTCTGATAATCACTGTAAATCTTGTGATTTTGCCACAAAAATAACAGAATTTTAGACTGGACGGAGTGGTCAGCCCAACATTTTCCTCTTTTATTCTCCTCACTGAAACGTCCTTAATTCTTAATTCTTTCCTGAAGTATCAAGGTTTTCTAAATTTTCCCAGTGGTCACTGTTTTTTCCCTAGATAGGCAACTTTCAATCTCTTGTCCTCTCAAAATGTCTCACTGGGAAATAAAATATCTTAAGATGGACCAAGATAGGAAAGGCAAGACCAATAACTGAAGAAATTATTATACAATAAAGGAATTTATCCTCTCTAAGTTTTCTGATCCAGTCACAGCAGAGGTAAGGATTCCAGGACAAAAAAAAAAAAGTTATAAGTGAGCTGATCATAGGTTCTGGCATACCTTAGACAGAATTTAATCCCGTTGTCCTGACATCAAATCTTGTTAAAGTCATCCGTCACTCAAAATTGCCAAAATTTATATGCCACATTTTATGATCATCATAAATAGCAAGATGAATTTTAGGCAGAAATTTATGTATTTTCTTTTAGCCAGATCTTCTCTTTTGGGACCCAACAACGTCTAAACTACATTTTATTATTTCTTTTTGCTTAATTTATACTCCTATAATGTTAAATCAAATAATTAAATATTAAATTAAATAATATACAGAAAATATTTAGGGGATGGAACTGGGGAGGGAGGGAATGCTATCTAACCCCACCCAGTTTTGCCATCTTTAAACCCTCCTTAAAAATGTGTATTCATCTTAGTTCCCTAGTGTGAACAGATCTGGGAACTTTAAAAGGCCAGAAAAAAGTCTCTCACTTCTTTGCTATCATGCAATCATATTTCTCCTCTGAAACAAAGTATAATGACTGAGTAACTTAGGGTAAGGTGGGACAAGTAGACAGAGACAAGAGCTTTAAAAGAAAAAAAACTGTCATGTATTTCCTTGCTTTTCTGGTAGAACCTTTCATACAAAAGTCCTCATTAAACATTTGGTGAGTGAATGAATGACCTGGAATGAACTATGTCTGTATGTAAAATCTGAGGTGACCAGGACACCTTCCAATTTCAGAAAATGATATTAGGCAGCTGTGACCCTTGAGAGACTATTGCTTCAGCTGGTGCTCATATAAATTCAGCATGTTAAAGAATGTTAATCTTTTGTTGTTGAATATTCAAAAGTATAGCAACTGGTTAGAAATTGCTTGAAATTTATTTCTGTTTATAAAAGTGTTCCCAGCCTTCAAATGAGCTGCTGCAAAAATGAGTGGGGTAATTTTGGTGAGGTGATTTTTCTGGAGGCTTAGAGAGAGCTAGGGATGTGTGTGAAAAAAGTGCAAAGGAGCACGTATGGACGGCCAGGTTGAAAAGGCATCATGGAATCTCCCTAAAGGGCTGGCATCACAGATTATGCCTGGGGAGATACTTGAGGGCTTGAAGCAGAACAAAGTCCTTGCTTTGTAAATCATGGGGCAGCAAGAGGGCTGTTTAGATGGCCATAGGACAATGTGGGAATCTGAAGAGGCAGACAATTTCTCCTCATATCTGGAATGTGTGAGACATTTTTTTTTATTGTTGTGGTACAATAGAGCCTCTAGGACATGCCGTATTGCTTTGACATCTTGAGGGTTTTGTCTTAGATGTCAGTACGTGAACACCAGCAGCAGTGGTGGTGATGAGGTGACTTTCATGGGGGGTGAAAATTAGCGACATTGAGAGCAAGTGAGGAACCGCATCAGGACATCGGGTGAGAAAAAAGCTCTAAGTACCAGTCAACCAGCATGTGGTGTGTGTGGAAAGGTGCTAATGGAGGAGGGTTATTGTTCTTCATAAACCTGGAAGTTTATCATTAAGGGCATAAGCCAAAAAAAGGGGGGGGGGCATAAGCCACAGAAATGATGATGATGATTCTTTATGTAGATCCATTTGTACCCACTACTGTCTGATAGGACTAGATAAAGTAGAGTTTCTATGATTCACTTACATATTTTTATTTCAAAGGAAACTCGCAGTCACTATCTTAGAAGAATCAATTTAGTATCTCATCCTCTGTCAAGCTTGACTCTTGGCATGTCCCTAGGGTAGGGTTACCAGATAAGCAAATACAAATATGGTACACCTATTTTAACTTCATATAAACAAATAATACTTTAATATAATAGTGTCCCAGATAGAGATTTCTAGGAAGATGGTGGATAGGAAGACCCTAGGCTCAACTCGTCACATGGTTACGACTAGGTAACAGTCACGTCGGGGTAAGTAACCCACAAATCAATGCAAAAACTGACAGAATAAACTCCACAACTAAATGTAGAGAAGAGGCCACATAGAAGAGAATAGGAAAGTTGGGTATATGGTGGGAGCTAAATGAACCCACTGGACTGTCCATAGAAGGGAGGGATGCTGTGGGCAAAGAGAGGGGAGAGAAAAAAACCCTCAAGCCCCAGAACCCTCACTGGGAAGACAAATCCTCATGACATGTGCTTTGGAAACCACAGGGGGTGAATTTCACAGTTATTACAACCAACAGGAATTTGAAAAATCAGCAGGCTCCTCCCTGGGAGAGAAAACTGAGGCCCCATCCCCTAAAAAGACAGCCCAGCTAATAGCCCACAGAGATAAAGCATAGAAGTAGCAGTTTGAAAACTGCCTGGGGCATACTAGAGGAAGAGTTGTTTACTCATCTCAGAACATGTCTTGGACGGACATGGTCTTTGGGGGACTCCTCCAACAAAACAGCTGACAGATGCCATTTTCCTACCCCACCCCTGCCCCACCCACAGCCCCTGAACACACGGCCACTTGCAGGAACCAGCACAGAGCTGACATTCACTAACTAACTGCTAACACCGCTGGTGTGCCCCCCACCCCCAACTTTGATGGATCTGCTCTGTCCAGCCAGGCGTGCCCCAGTCCCAGCCCTGCAGGAATCATTTTACAGAGGACCAGTGATGATCATGCCAACACTGCACACTCCACCCCTCACACATTGCAGATCCACCCACTCCAATACACTCTTGGGTGAAGCTCATTCAAAGCCAATACCATGAGCTGGCAGTGTGGAAGCAGGGGCAAACACCAATCCAAAAAGACTCTTTTGCTGGAGGGAGGGATTGATAAACACATGCCTGTCATCCGGACTACAGCCCCAGCAGTGGGCTAGGGGCAGACAACTGGTCTGACGGCCGGCCCTGGCCACCAATGCAGGTTTCTCAAGGGACAGCACAGGGAAAGTGCCCTGTGGCCCGATGCTACTGCATCTTGCAAACATGTGGTCTGACTCAAGACCAACACAGTCCCAGACTGGCCCACTACATCACGGGGACCAAACACCGCCCACAGCAGGCAAAGAGAAACACTACTACTGAGGGAAAGAGTGGCTCAGCCACAATAGCAGGGTACACACAACACATGTAGGAGAAACTGCCATAAAGCCAGGTTACGGTGAAAAGGAAACACCGCACTGCAGGACACGATGGGAACTCTTCGTTTTCATAAGGCCACTACTTTCAAGAGCGGGAGAAGTAGCTAACTTTCCTAATACAGAGAAACAGTCACAGAGAATGAGACAAAATGCGGAGACAAAAGAGTATGTCCCAAATGAAAGAACAGGACAAAATCAAAGCAAGAGAGCTAAACAAACTGGAGATAAGTAATATGTCTTATAGAGAATAATGATCATACAGATACTCACTGGACTTGATTCAAGAGTGGGGGACATCAGTGAGACCCTTAAGAAATAGATTAAAAAGAACCAATTGAGATGAAGAACATAATAAATAAAATTAAAAATAAACTAGAGGAAATAAATAGTAGACTAGGGGAAGCAGAAGATTGAATCAGCAACCTGAAGGACAGTGTAATGGAAAGTAATCAAGCTCAACAGGTGAACAAAAAAATAATGCAAAAAGAGAATAACCTCAGGAAACTCAGTGACATCATCAAGCACAATAACATTTACGTTATAGAAACCTCAGGAGGAGAAGAGAAAGAAAAGGGAGCAGAAAAATTAATTTATTTTCTGCAGAAATAATACCTAAAACGTTCCTGAATCTGGGAAAGGAAACAGAAACTTACAGCCAGGAGGCACAGGCATCCCAAAACAAAACCAACCAAAGGAGGTTCACACCAACACATAGTAATTAAAATGCCAAAAATTAGTGTAAAGAGAGAATTTTAAAAGCAAGGGGAAAAAAAGTTACATACAAGGAAAATCTCCTAAGGCTATAAGCTGATTTTTCAGCAGAAACTTTGCAGGCCGCAAGGGAGTGGTATGGTATATTCAAAGTACACAATGGAAACAAATCTGTAGGTAAGAACACTCTATACACAGCAAGGCTATTATTAAGAATAGGAGAGATAGAGTTCCTCAGAAAAACAAGTTAAAGGAATTCATGACAACTAAACCAGCCCTACAAGAAATGTTAAAGCGACTCTTGGAGTGTAAAGAAAAGAACATTAATAAGAGCAAGAAAAGTAGGAAGCACAAAATCAGTAAAAATGAATAGGTAAGTAAGGAAGTAAGTATATCTGTAAAAATCAGTCAAGGGACTTAGAAAATATAAGGATGTAAAGAATGACACCATACCTAAAACATGGGTTGGAGTGGGGATAGGAGTAGAGAATGGGTTCAAACTTAAGTGACCATCAACTTAATATAAAATGCTATATGCAGAACATATTATATACAAAACTAATGGTAACCACAAATCAAAAACCAGTAATAGGTATGCAAAAATAGACAGGAATCTAAGTATATCACTAAAGAAAGTCAGCAAACCATGAGAAAAGAGAACAAAAGAACAACCATAAAGCAAGTAACAACATGGTAATAAATACACACCTACCAATAATTACCTTGAATGTAAATGGACTGAATGCTCTAATCAAAAGACATACTGTGACAGAATGGATACAAAAAAACCCAAGACCTATCCATATGCTTACAAGAGATTCATTTCCGACCTAAACACACATACAGATTGAAAGTGAAGGGATGGAGATGTGTATATCATGCAAATGGAAGTGAAAAGAAAACCAGGGTAGCAGTAATTACATCTGACAAAATAGACTTTAAAACAAAGGCTGTAACAAGAGACAAAGAAGGACACTGTATATCACAAATGGAAAAATCCAATAAGAAGGTATAACAAATAGTAAATATTTATGCTCCAAATCTGAGAGCACTCAAATATATAAAGCAGTTAGTAATAAACATAAAGGAAGTGATCAATAGTAATACAATAATAGTAGGGATTTTAACACTCCACTTAAATCAATAGACAGATCATCTAAACAGAAAATCAACAAGGAAACAATGGCTTTGAATGACACATTGGACCAGATGGATTCAACAGATTTATTTAGAACATTCCATCCTAAAACAGCAGAATACATATTCTTATCAAGTACACATGTAACATTCTCCAGAACAGATCACATATCAGGTCACAAAACAAGTCTCAACAAATTCAAAAAGATCCAAGTCATACCATGCATCTTTTCTGACCACAACACTATGAAACTAGAAATAAACCACAAGGAAAATTCTGGAAAGAACACAAATACATGAAGGTTAAATAACATGCTAGTAGACCATGAATGGGTCAACCAGGAAATCTGAAGAAATCCAAGAAAATACATGGAGACAAATGAAAATTAAAATATAATAGTCCAAAATCTTTGAGATATGGAAGCTGTCCCATGAGGGAATTTTATAGAAAAACAGGCCTACCTCAAGAAGCAAGAAAAATCCCAAATAAAAAACCTAACTTTACATCTTAAGGAGTTATAATAAGGAAAAAAAAAAAAAAACAGCAGAAGGAAGGAAATAATAAAGATTAGAGCAGAAATAAATGATATGGAAAAAAAAAAAGGAACCAAAAAAAGGGCGGCGGGGGAGGGAATAGAACAAATCAAATCAATGAAACCAGGATCTGGTTCTTTGAAATGATCAACAAAACTGTCAAACCTTTAGCCAGACTTTAGATAGATAGATACATAGAAAGATAGATAGATAGGGCCGCCTGGGTGGCTCAGTTGGTTGAGTGGCCAGCCTTGATTTCCAGGTCAGGATGTCACAGTTCATGAGATTGAGCACCACACTGGGCTCTGTGCTGACAGCATGGAGCCTGGTTGGGATTCTTTCTGTCCCTCTCTCTTTGCCCCTCCCCTGCTCGTGCTCTCTCTTTCTCGGTTTCACAAAATAAATAAACTCTAAAAAATTTTTAATAAAAAAATATAAATAAATAAATAAATAAAAAGAGAGACAAACAGGGCTCAAACAAAATCAGAAATGAAAGAGGAGAAATAACAACCAAAGGATCGTAAGAAAACAGTGTGAAAAATTATATGCCAACAAATTGGACAATCTAGAAGAAATGGATAAATTCCTAGAAAGAGATAACCTCCCAAAACAGAATCAGGAAGGAATAGAAAATTTGAACAGATCAATTACTAGCAAAAAAGTTGAATCAGTAATCAAAAACTTCCAACAAAGTCCAAAACCAGATGGCTTCATAAATTCTACTCAACATTTAAAGAGTTAATATACCTCTTCTTCTGAAACTATTCCAAAACAATGGAAGAGAAAAGTAGGCTTCCAAATTCATTCTATGAGACCAGCATTACACTGATACCAAAACTAGATAAATAGCACAAAAAAAAAGAGCTACAGACCAATATCTCTGATGAACTTAGATGCAAAAATCCCCAACACTATATTAGCAAAACAAATCCAACAATACATTATAAAAATTATTCACCATGATGAAGTGAGATTTATTCATGGGATGCATTTTTTTTACACACTACTAATGAAGCAGCAGAAAAAAACCCTGAGAAAATAATCCCATAAAACTGTGCCAAAACTAATATAATACTTAGGAATAAACTTAGCCAAAGAGGTAAAAGACCTATGCACTAAAAACTATAAGACAATGATGAAAGACACTGAAGATGACACAAACAAATGGAAAAATATTCCATGCTCATGGATTGGGAGAACAAATATCATTGAAATGTCTATACTACCCAAAGCAATCTACACATTTAATGCAGTCCCTATCACAATACCAATAGCATTTCTTACAGAACTAAAACAAATAATCCTAAAAAAAAAACCCTGAAGAGCCAAAGCAATCTTCAGAAAGAAAAACAAAGCTAGAGGGATCACAATTCCAGATCTGAAGTTATATTACAAAGCTGTAGTCATCAAAACAGTATGATACTGGCAAAAAAAATAGACATGTAGATCAAAAGAACAGAAAAGAGAGTTCAGAAATAAACCAAGATTTTATGGTCAATTAATCTTGATGAATAGGGCAAGAATATGCAATGGGAAAAAGATAATCTCTTTAACATATGGTGTTGGGAAAACTGGACAGCTACATGTAAAATATCAAACTTGACCACCTTTTCACTCCATACACAAAAATAAACTCAAAATGGATTAAGGACCTAAATGTGAGATCTTAAACCATAAAAATACTAGAAGAGAGCACACACAGTAATTTCCTTGGTACTGGAGATAGCAACACCTTTCTAGATATATCTCCTGAGACAAGGGAAACAAAACCAAAAATAAACTATTGAGACTACATTAAAATAAAAAGCATACACACAGCAATGGAAACAATAAAACTAAAAGACAACCTACTAAGTGGGAGATGATATTTGTAAATAACATATATGATAAAAGGTTAGAATTCAAAATATATAAAGAACTGATACAACTCAACACACACCAAAAAACAAATAATCCTATTTAAAAATGGGCAGAAGACATGAACAGACATTTCTCCAAACAAGACATACGGATTGCCAACAGACACATGAAAAGATGCTCATCACTCACCATCAGGGAAATGCAAATCAAAACTACAATCAGATATCACCTCACACCTGTCAAAATGGCCAAAATTAAAAAACACAAGAAACAAAAAGGGGTGGTGAGGATGTGGAGAAAAAAGAACCCTTGTGCACTGTGAGTGTAAATGCAAACTTGCAGTCACTGTGGAAAACACTATGGAGGCTCCTTAAAAAATTAAAAATACAACTACCCTATAATCCAGGAATTGCACTACTGGATATTTACCCAAAGAATATGAAAACATTAATGCAAAAGTATATATACACCCCTATGTTTATTGCAGCATTATTTACAAAAGTCAGTTTATGCAAGTAGCCCAGTGTCCATTAACAAATAAATGTCTAGAGATATATGCATGCAATGGAATTATGTGTGTGTATGTGTGTGTGTGTGTGTGTGTGTGTGTGTGTGTATGCGCAATGGAATAATATTCTTCCATAAAAAGCAATGAAATCTTGCTATTTGCAACAACATGGATGGCACTAGAGAGTATAAGGTTAAGAAAAACAGAGAGAGACAAATACCATATGATTTCACTTATATGTGGAATTTAAGAAACAAAACAAAGGGGGGAAAGGGACAAATGAAAAAACAGACTCTATACTATAGAGAACAAACCGATGCTTACCAGAGGGGAGGTGGGTAGGGGGAATGGGTGAAACAGGTGAAGGGGAATTCAGAGTATATTTATCCTGATGAGCACCAAGTAATTTATCAAATTGTTGAATCACTATATAGTACAGCCAAAACTAATTTGACACTGTATGCTAACTATAATGGAATTCTTTTAAAAGCTGTTTATATAAAATTGAAATTTAACAGGGTAATCTTATTTGCCAACTCTTAGATCTCTAGGTCTGTTCCAGGTGGCCTTCTCACCTTTACAAAGGTGAAGGTATGCAAAAGGGACTTGCACTGCAAATAATTCTGTTTGACTCTAGCTCTGCAATCACTTGGGTCCCTTCTTCACCGGTATCCTCTGCCTCTGGGTGGCACTCTCCATGGCTCAGGCCTTCAGTCTGCAGCTGAGTGAGTACCTCCCTGAGTCAGCTTCTACAGTTAGCAATTCTTTATCATCAATCTTCCTCTTGCTCTTCTGTGCTTCTGTCTCTAATATCAATAAACATTCATTTCTCTTTTCACTTCTTTAGGGGAGGTATAACTTAGAAAAAAGAATTTTTCCTTTTACCATATAGCTCTCTCCTTTCCAGGAGTGGGTGTGTGGATGATGGCAGTGATAGGTGTGAAGTATATTTAGGAAGAATTAGTACAACTCAGAAGCATTGTTCTACCCAATACTTACTTCCTGTCTGTAAATTTGCCCACTATAATGAAATAGCGCTCAACATCAGCGATCCAGGAAATACAAATCAAATATAAGGATATGTCAACTCACACCAGTCAGAACGGCTAAAATCAACAACACAAGAAACAACAGGTGTGGATGAAGATTTAGAGAAAGGGAAACTCTCTTATACTGCTGGTGGCAATGCAAACTGGTGCAGCCATTCTGGAAAACAGTATGAAGTTTCCTCAAAAAGTTAAAAATAGAATTACCCTATAATCCAGCAATTGCAATACTAGGTATTTACACAAAGGATACAAAAATACTAATTCAAAGGGATACATGTACTCCAATACTTATAGCAGCATTATCCACAATAACCAAATTATGAAAACAGCCCAAGTGTTCATCCACTGATGAATGGATAGAGAAGCAGTGGTGTATATATACAATGGAACATTATTCAGCCATAAAAAAATGAAATCTTGCCATTTGTAATGATATAAATGGAGCTAGAGAGTGTTTTGCTAAGTGTAATAAATCAGAGAAAAACAAATACCATATGATTTTACTCATATGGAACTTAAGAAACAAAATAAATGAGAAATGGAGGAAAAAGAGACAGAGGAGGGGAGGGAGGGAGGGAGGGAGGGGGGGAGAGAGAGAGAGAGAGAGAGAGAGAGAGAGAGAGAGAGAGAGAGATCAACCAAGAAACAGATGCCAAGCTATAGAGAACACTGATGTGCACCAGAGAGGAGGTGGGTGGGGGTATGGGTTAACTAAGTGACCGGGATTAAGGAGTACACTTGTGATAAGCAGCAGGTGATACATGGAAGTGTTGAATCATTATATTGTGCACCTGAAACTAATATTACAGAGTATGTTAACTTAAGTGGAATTTAAATAAAAACTTAAAACAAAGTTGCCCACTATACAGAACTCCTTCCTTCTATGTGCAAATGTTGGTCTAAGAGAAATAATTTTTTTCCCACGTTAATCTCTATGTCAGGTTCGTCAATTATTTGTGTATATGTCTGAATCTGTATCTTGGATACAATCAAGTTCTCTTCCTCGGGATTTCTGAGCCCTACATAAGAAAATATAGTGAGGGGCGCCTGGGTGGCGCAGTCGGTTAAGCGTCCGACTTCAGCCAGGTCACGATCTCACGGTCCGTGAGTTCGAGCCCCGCGTCAGGCTCTGGGCTGATGGCTCAGAGCCTGGAGCCTGTTTCCGATTCTGTGTCTCCCTCTCTCTCTGTCCCTCCCCCGTTCATGCTCTGTCTCTCTCTGTCCCAAAAAATAAAATAAACGTTGAAAAAAAAAATTAAAAAAAAAAAATATAGTGAAACATCTGTTTCTGTCTTCCTATGTGAAAATTAAGAAGGGTTCCCCCTCCTTTGTTTGCTTTTTTGTTGTTATATTTTGGTCCGTTTGTTTTTGCCTTGGTTGATCTGGTACAGAATATTGGAAGGAACCATGCTTAGGTTACCTATCTCTTTTAATGGTGTATTTTGATTATCAGCTCCAGCCCAGACAAAACACTTAGTGCACTTTCTAGTCAAATACTGGCCACCTAAACCAGATTATTAAAATTTGCATGTACATTCTTTAGACTTTTCAGAATAAACATATTCGAATATATATATGTTCATTTCTATATTCACATATATGAGTTTACCCAATTTTGTTAAAGAAGAAAACACAAATGAAGCAACAAGTAAAATATTAGAGATAGCAAGACAAAAAAATAAATTTTACTCTTGGATCTATTACTAACTCACTGTGCTACCTATCCCTGCCCTTGAATTTCCCTGTCTGTGAAATGAACATGATACACCATGGTGTTGTAGGAACCACCTTTTTTGTTTTGGGGGGATATTTTTTAATCATAGGGTTCTATTACATTCTGGAATTAATCAATTATAAAAAATACTCCACTGAGAATGAATGAATATATATATATATATATATATGTATATATATATGTTAGTTTAATATATATATTAGTTTAATATATATACTAGTTATATATATTAGCTTAATATATATTAATATCTATGTTTTGTATATATATTAGTTTATATTAGTTTATTATCTATGCTTTTAGCTTTATAAAGTGAACCCTTAGTCGGGGTACAGGATTTTGATCTGACATTGTGAGAAAATATTGCCCATTTCTCTTCTATAAAATTGTTGAAAGAGGTTAATATTCATCTCACACTTAAATGACTCTTTGATGCCTGATTTCCAGTATTCCTTTGAATTTCTCAGTTTTCAAAAATATGGTTTCCAGGGGGCAGATTGCCATGGTTTTCCTCAAATTAAGACCCAGGGATACTTACATAAAAGGGACCTGGGACCACAACAGAAGTGTAGACACACAATGTCCAGTACACTGAAATTGCACATCTGAGCTCTTCCTGTTGCAACAATAACAAGCTTTATGACACCCAGAAGCCTCTTTTAACCTTCTGAGACCTCAATCTGTTTAAATATGAAGTCATGGCAACAGACTGATGAACAGAATCACCTTCAGTTTTATTTTTTTTTTCTTTTAATTTTAGATTCCTGGACTCCACCCCAGACTTAATGAATCTGGCAACCACATCTAGAGAATTTCCTTACGCCAATGATTACTTTACAAAATAGAGACAGCCAAGGAACAAGTAGTTTGGTGCTACAGAAAAATAGGAATTCTTAATGTTTACCTATTATCAAAAATATAGAGTTGAATGAAAAATAATACATATAAATAAAATACTGTGTATTGAGACTAAAATGCAATTAGGGAAGTTACATTAAGTTATATTACATTCCTAGGTAGGAACAGTGAGATTTTAAACACACACACACACACACACACACACACACACACACTCACACATGTTATGACCAGCAGATCCTGGAAATCTGTCATTTTTGTCTGTTTTCAAATGATTCTGAATATTAGAGATATAAAAGAAAGATTGGGTTCTTCCTGGTAACATACTTTATTTCACGTAAAGCTCTAACTGCTACCACTAGTCTATTGTTTCCTTTTATGAAAGTGATAAATATTAAATAATTGACAACAATCAAGGTGAAAATGTCCTTCATTTGAACTTCAGATATGGCAGTCATTCCAGATTTTTAAAAACTGCCTTGACAAAGAGACAAGGAGTAGGATCTCAAACCATTTGTTTCATATTGCTTTTCACTAGGTGAGACACTTTCTTCATGAACTCCCCGAATGCTTTGTACTCTAAGAAGTCTCCGTGGACAATCTGCCGCCAAATCAAGCCTCCATGTTGCAAGCCAGCCAACAAATGAGCTTTGTATTTAGTCTGTCAATCAGAACTGTCTTCCTATTCAAGGCTGTATGATTTTTTTCTTTTACATGTTTCCATTGAATTTATGGAGTATTTACTGAGCACCTGTTATGTGTTTAGAAACACATACAGAAAATAAAATCATTACATCTGTTCTCATGAAGGTGGGAGAAGATGTAGAAAAAACGAAGCCTCCACACTCGTGTATCGTCATGAGGGAAAAAATGATTAAAATAGGTTACAAGGGTTTTTGAAGGAGGGAGAAATGGTAGTGAGAGCAATCTAGAAAGTCTACATGATGAGAAGATAGTGCTTTGAGTGAGTAGAATTTGGTTATGCTGAAGGGGATAAGGAAATACAGATGTTGACATTTCATAGGTACAACCAAATCTGTCAAGGACTTTTCAAGCCCTCTAAGCGAACCCCTAATATCAACCATACATTCTGCCACCAGCCACTTTTATCATCGTGCATCTTCTACATGTCGTATTTTATTGGTTTTCCTCTGTTCCTCAATTTTATATAAATCAATACAAAATCTATGTAATCTTTTTCTTCTTCTATCTAGCACTTTGATCAGAAGTTCAATGCTTTTGGGGAGCCTGGGTGGCTCAGTCGGTTAAGCATCCGCCTTCAGCTCAGGTCTATGATTTCACGGTTTGTGAGTTCGAGCCCCCGTCGGGCTCTGTGCTGACAGCTCAGAGCCTGGAGCCTGCTTCGGATTCTGTGTCTCCTTCTCTCTCTGCCCCTCCCCCACTTGTGCTCTGTCTCTCTGTCTGTCTCTCTCTCTCTCTCTCTCTCTCAAAAATAAATAAATAAATAAAGTAAAACTTTCTGAAGGTTAAAAAAAAGGAGTTCAATGCTTTTGTTTGCTTCTATGACCACTTTTTAACATTCGACATAAATTCTTGAGCTTCTTAGATGTGTTAGTGTAATCTTAGTTTTCAAGCGAGTCTTAAGTACCTGTTACCCTAATGCCTATATTTAATCATCATTCCTTTTCCAAAAATAGGAGAACTGTATGACAAATTATTTTCTTCCTTACTTGGCCAGCTTTAAATTTTCATCAAATTGGCATCATATGGTATAGCAATTCATCCAAGTATGCTGTTTGCTCTAATTCATATAGTCTCCTCAAAACACTAAAATGTTTCATTATAATTTTGAAACTACAAGTTCTAGGTAATTGCATATTCTCCCTTTAAAACTCTACAGTTTTCACTTTTTTCCCCTCAGAACTCCTGGTCAAATGTGTGTTTTTCGTGAAAGTCCTACCCAGATTAATGCTACAACTTTCCCGAACTAAATTCAGTCTCAAGACACAGTATTTATTATCTAAGTAACATTTTTTTCACGGAAACATGTCTGTACTTCTGACGTTACATAAATATTAGGAATCTACATATTTCTGTAGCACAAGAACAAATGTTGTTTCCAAAATGTAAGGTAAATATTGGTACAGGTACATGTCCCAGATAGGGCTGACAGAAAAAAAAATACTAGATACATAGATAAATTTGAATTTCAAATAAATAATGAATAACTTTTAGTATAATTATACATATGTGGGTCATACCTGTATGGAAACTATATTAATCATTTACTTCGAAATCAAAGGCAACTGGGGCTCTGGTATTTTTCCGTGCTATGTTTGACGAAACAACCAGAAAACTATTCCCAAGGCTGCATTAGGCTTCCCCAAAGGTTTCTGCTTCATGTTTTTCTTCTGTCCTCTTTCCCTCACATCCTTCCCTTTGCTACTTTGCTTAGTCCTTTCTATTTATATTGTCACCCCTGCAGTGTCTTTGGTACATACGCTCCCTGTCTCCAGTTTGTCACTGGACATATTTGTGCTTGTCCTCTGAAGCCTTTTATCGTGTCCTCTGGAACTCTGGAATCTTCTGTTGCTCTCCAGTCCACTCACGATCAAGTCCAAATTTCTCAGCTTAATTTCCAGGCACCTTGTCACCAGGGGACATGTTTCTCTTCAACTGATTCTCCAAGTTAGTGCCTCACTCCAAATATGTCTATCTCCATCACTTTGGCCATGCTACTTCTGTGTCTTATATATCTTCCCTCTTCTCCTGTGATTACCCTGTCAAGCTCTCACGCAAAGTTCATCTCTTGGATGCCCTCCTGTACTTTCTCATCCTCTTTGCAATTACTCTTCTATCGGAGTTACCCTGTTTACAACCACTTTAAGATGCAATCATATACAGCATTTCATTTTTTAAAGCAATGAAAATATGAATATTTTTGAGGTCAGTAAATAGGTCCTGGTTTTTTTTTTTTTTTGAGTGCTAATCAAATTGCAGGCATTCAATAAGCATGTTTGGAATTGAATGATAATGACCTCTTAGAATAAACTGTGTCAAATTTCCACCGAGAAGGAAACGATTGAACTAGTGTGGGAGGGTATGGGCACAGCCATTTCCCCTGCTTTGCGTATCTGCTGTGCTGAATGAAAGTTGCATTCAGTAATAATCAAAGGGGAGTTTAAAAGTGAAAACAAGTCATCAGGATTTAATCATCCAGCTCAGAGTGAAAGGGATAAGGCCCTGAGATGCTCTAAAACAGTATTTTTGCAGGGTTCACTTTAGTGCTTGGAAGTCTAATGGTATCTCCTCTTTGTTCTGATTGCTCATCTTTTTAGCACCCGCCTGACCCTCCACTGCAGGTTCAGATTCCTACAACCAGTTTCCTGGCCATTGCAAGAAGTTATTGCATTACGTTTGAGACTAGATCAGTGGAGGTCAAAGTTCAGAATACTTGACGGGAGGTGTGACATTAGGAAAATGGGCATTTCAGTAATCATTCTGAACTTGATATGGAGCAAATAATAAGGCAGAGACACCTTTGATCTACTGACTGGGGCCCAGACGTGGCCTGGTATTTTTTGCTAGTGCTATATCTCTAGAGTTCATATAAATCAATTTACAAGAACATTATTTATTCCTCTCTCCAAGATGATTTGCCAGAATGAGGTCAGAGAGAAAGATTAATATGACACCTAATACTGCAGCAAGAAGAAAACTGTTTTACAATTAGGGTCAAATCTTAAAGAGGCAGGTGTTTTTCCTTTGCCAGAAAATATTAAATTCACAGTCTTGCATTAAGGAACCTGGGAGATCCTATTTTAGTGTGCCCAGCAGCAGTGACACATACACAGGCCGTGGGTATTTGGAATCCTGGCTCGAATATTTCTTTAACTGCTCGGACCCTCAGTTTTATCATCTGAAAATAACAGGGGTTAGTGAGGATTAAAGCTAAAAATATGTGGGTGATAGAGTCCCTCTGCTCACAGTGGCCCCTTGATAAATGGGTACACTTGACTCTACCCCTTATGTTTACTCTATGCCTAAGAAACCAAGGCTGGGATGTAGGTGGAAGTTTGTACAATACTTTTATGCTGTAAATGTCTTTCAAGTCTATTGTCTCATGTATTTAAGGAAAAACGTACTCCACTGAGAAGCAAACATTATATGATTATCCTTGCATTTTTAGAGAAAGAAACGAATCACAGAAAAACTGTAAGATACAATGGAAAGTTTCCTAGACAAGAATCAGGAAAGCTGGTTAAATTTCCAGCTTAGCCACTAACAACTTGATGCCCTCGAGCACTTTAGCCCTCTTGTGTGGAAAGTAAACTGCTGAAGTAG
The DNA here is from genome assembly GCF_028018385.1 of Neofelis nebulosa. NCBI lineage: Eukaryota > Metazoa > Chordata > Mammalia > Carnivora > Felidae > Neofelis > Neofelis nebulosa. The sequence continues at coordinate 10,525,583 of NC_080785.1, forward strand.
ATGTTCACTGATGTCTGACATAACTCTCAAAGTCTGTAATGCAGCCCAGACAGAGACAACATTATAAACAGAATGTGTTTTTTTTTTCTGGTTATTAAGTGGTATGGCTTTCCTCACTTGATCACATGGCTTCTTTTGCAATTATTTGAAGCATTGATTCTCTACATTTACATGAAGAAATATAAATTTCTTTGCCCTTTAAAATCCAACTGCCAAATGTGTGTGTCTTACAGTAAATGTTGCTCAACCATCAATGATTTGTTGTAACTGCGTGGGGGACACACATAAATCAAAAACGCATTTAGAGCTCAGTCCAAATTATAAATTCAATAACCTGGTGCAAATTATAAATCAACTAACTGACTACTGTGCAATTGTCAATCAATTGAAATAGATTAATACCCTCAACCAAAGTGACTTGAGGAACTAGAGAAGTTATGGGAACAAGATTGCAGCTGTAATGAGAAAAGCTCTTCCTAGAGCTTGCCCAACGTTTCTGTGCACCGAGTAAAAGGAATAGGGAAATGGATGGAACACACACCGTGGGCTCTATTCACACTGTCTCTTTGTTCTCAAGACTGTCCTGTGCAGAAGTTGCTCTTATCATTATTTTACAGATGATGGGCTGAAGACAGAGGTAAAGGGGTTCACCCCGTGTCATATGCTACTAGAACACAGAGCATGACCCAGGCGACCTGGTGAGGCTTTGTCCAGGCACTGATCTCTGAACAGTTGCATGGTACTACCCGCCCCTGGTGTAATTCTAAGCAGAGGGAGATGACTGATGAATGGGATTTCAGAGTCAAATGATCTTCGGCTGAAAACCATTTGGGGGGCTAGAGAATATAAAGATTTCAAGAAAGCCAAAGTATGTTGGATTTATTTCCTTCAATGACAAAAATGTTGTGTGTGTGCAAATGCATTATTGCATCTTATCAGGATGTGCATTGCACCTGTATAGTCTCCATCCCTTAATACAACTACAAGATTACAAAAGATTGCAGCATTAGGTGCTTTTTTTTTTCCTATTTTTTATAATGACTTCGCTGAGCCACTTATAATCATTAACTTCTGCCCTCTCCAGACACAAGGAATGTGTGGCCGTGTCATGGGGCTTTGTGAGGACTGAAAAGGGAAAAACAAAAGTGTTTTGCCAATAGCTCAGCATTGTTTCCATAGATCATACATTAGGTTAAAATAATTGGATTTCATCTTCTAACAAGGGAAAATGAGTACCGAGTGCAAGACGGCTCTGAGAGCGATCTTCGCGTGTTTTATCTTATCTGACTCGCCCAACACCGGGGAAGTTCTTATTATCAAGATTTCTTTAGCAGGAGTGAGCTCTGTGGAGTTGCATGGGAAATATAATGAACACGTGTGGCTTCTCTTGCAGAACCTCCGGTGACTTTATTGATCTAAGATTCTAGCTTCTGTGAGGAGAAAATATAAAATCTCCAGCACTTCCCATAGAAGTGTGATTCCACAAAAACGTCCACAGGTTAAGCCTCTCACCAAACTCCTCTAACTTCTGCCATTTTCCGCAGTTCACCGACCTCTCAGTACTATAAGAACCCTAACCACCCCAAGAGGGTCAACCGTGTCTCTGGAGAGATGAGGGAACACGTCTAGAGATTTGCCCCACACATCACCATCCATCATCCCTCCCCCAGAGCATTTCCCATTGGTGCTTTCATAGCATCTCTGGCCACGAAGTCTCCGATGCTTCAATACGGATCAAGGTAGCCAGAAGCCCTGAGCTCAGAACCATGGGGAACCATCACTAGTCACAGGCACTAAAGTCAGTGATCTGCTGCTTAACAAGCAGGTAGATAATACCCCATGAAGACAGGAGACCATATAAATGTGCTGCAGGAAAGAGAATTCTGGATATTATAAGAAAATATGAAGCACTAGTAAACATGATACTCCAAAGTCATAAAGGGAAGGGAATACAAGCAATACAGATATTTGAGATACGCGTGGCAACTCCCTCACACCTAAAGTTACTACAGTTCTTGTCAGTCCTCTTAAGTGACTGTTACGAAATCAGTGTAAGAATGGATATTATTTTTCTCATTCCGCTTTTGAGAAACCTGAGGTACAAAGAGATTAAGTAACTTTTCCAGATTGCATGACTAGAAAATGAGGTAAACTGATCCAGGTATATCCAATTGCAGAGTCCCTTTCAGTATGGTATGACTGTTCTGGAAACAATGTAAATAAACATCTCAAAAAAGTAGCCAAAAATTACCTGGAGCAAATTCCAGGGAGGCAGGTGTAGCTTACCAATCTCTATCCCAACTATTTTTTTTTTTAATTTTTAAACATTTATTCATTTTTGAGAGATGGAGAGAGACACAGCGTGAGTCAGGGAGGGGCAGATGGGGAGGGAGACACAGAATCCAAAGGAGGCTCCAGGCTCTGACCTGTCAGCACAGAGCTTGACACAGGGCTCAAAACCATGGACCAGGAGACCATGGCCTGAGCTGAAGTCAGACACTTAACCCCCTGAGACACCGAAGACACCTCATCTTCAACTATTTTTTAAAACTCTATTATGTAGGGGTGCCTGGGTGGCTCAGTGGGTTAGGTGTCCAACTTCAGCTCAGGTCATGATCTCACAGCTCGTGAGTTCGAGCCCTGCGTCGGGCTCTGTGCTGACAGCCCAGAGCCTGGAGCCTGCTTTGGATTCTGTGTCTCCCTCTCTCTCTCTACCCCTCCTCGGCTCATGCTCTGTCTCTGTCTCAAACATAAATAAACATTTTTTAAAAATTAAAAAAAACCCTCTATTATGTAATATTTCACATGATAGATTTCCACAGTTTAATGAATAATAATAGTCATAGATGATTAGGAAATAGAAAATTACCTTTACTTTGGAACATGCCCCTCCTCAAGGTAAGTTCTGTCCTGAATTTAATATTAATGATTTTCTTGATTTTTAAATTAAAAAGAATGTTTAATTGTGGTAAACTACACATAAGATTTACCAACTTGACCCATTTAAGTGCACAGTTCAGTAAGGTTAAGTTCATTCATGTTGTGCCAACAATTTCCAAACTCCTTTCATCTTATGAAATTGAAACTGTGTGCATGTTTGCATACATACATAGTCTTTTGACCCAGGACCATCTATTATTGAAAAGCCCATTACTTCATTGATTGGCCATGTGATCTAGCTCTGTTATCAATTATTCCTGGACTCTCATTGTGTTGATCTGTTTCCCTGCTCTCAAATCTGTTTCAGTAGTCTATTTGTCAATTCCCCTAACAATATCTCACTGTCTTATTGACTAAAACCTTTGAAAACTTTTGTAGTCTTTAAGAGAAATCCCCCAAATTTTGTTTTTATCCTATGGGTTCCTCAGATACTTGGCTGTTTGCTTTTCTACATAGATCTAGGAATGAACATGTGAATTTTCAGCACCCTTGTCAGCCTCAAAATTACAAATAAAATTGTTGGGACATTAAATAAAATGCATTATCTGTAGATGAACTTGGGGAGAATTATATTGTCATGATACGGAATATACCCATCTATGTATGACCTTCTGTTTCTTAATCTTTTAAAGCCTTTTTCATAAAATAGAATTTTAGCTTTTCTATAAAGGTATTAACATCTTTTTTCAAAAATTTTTTTTCAGGTAATTTAAATCATCTATTATTTTTTTTCACCACATAAGATTTATTATTCCAAAGGCATTCTGTCCAAAAAGAAATGTCTAGGGGCGCCTGGGTGGCGCAGTCGGTTAAGTGTCCGACTTCAGCCAGGTCACGATCTCGCGGTTCGTGAGTTCGAGCCCCGCGTCGGGGCTTTGGGCTGATGGCTCAGAGCCTGGGAGCCTGTTTCCGATTCTGTGTCTCCCTCTCTCTCTGCCCCTCCCCCGTTCATGCTATGTCTCTCTCTGTCCCAAAAATAAATAAAAAACGTTGAAAAAAAAATTTCAAAAAGAAATGTCTACCTATCACTTGTTCCTTCCCCCTTTGTGGGGGAAAGTCCACCAGAGGCCATTAACCCAAACAAACTTCTTAGTGCTTTTATTTTACTTTTTTGGGGGCTGGGCATTTGCGTTTCTGAAATGGAAAAAAAAAAAACAAAACACAACTGGGTGTCCCATTTGATGTCCCCACCCCCACAATCTATTATTATTTTAAATGGCACCTTTTTCATTAGAGTTTCTGGCTTAGCTTATCTTTTTTCTTCTACATAAAAATGCAATTTTTAGTATATTGATTTTGCATCCAGCAATCATGGTAAGCTTTTACTAATTAAAAAAATATTTCAATATTTCTTTGTGTTTCTACATAAACAATTCTATCACTTGCATATAATTCATTAGATTCTTCTCTCTGAAGCCATATTTGATTGTATCATGTTGTATTTTCTCTATATCATTATTGTATTCCTCTGTAAGTCAATACAATGTTAAATAGAAGGGTCGAAGCATTATTTGTCTTCTTGATGACCAAAAGGAGGCTGCTCTATTTTCCCATTAGTTATCATATTTGCTCTAGTTTGTTATAGATTCCTTTTATCAAACTAAGAAACTTCCCTTGTTTTATTAAATTGCTAAACTTTTAACTTCTAAATTCATTTTGAATTTGTTGGACACTTCTCTATTTTAGGATGATCATTTGACTTTTTCACCTAATCATTTAATGTGGTTGATTACATAAATTGACTATCCAGTACTAAATCAAAGTTAACCCAAAGTGGTCAGGAGGTACTTCCTTTTTTTATGGTAGGTAATTTGGTTTATTTACTTTTTTGGTTTAGGTTTTGTAACTCATCCTGAGTTGGATTAATCCATTTTGTTCCTTTATTGTACTGTCCTATTTAAATTTTGCTCAAGGTTATCTTAGCTTTTTAAAACAAACTGGAGAATGTTTCCCCCTTTTCTACCATCTGGAATAACTTATTTAGGATTTTAATTTTAACTTTCAAGAATGGCTCATAGAAATAACATTTCTTAGCCTTATGATTTCCTTGAGATAACATTTTGAAATAATGAATTTTATTGGTAGCTAGAGATTGTGTGTTTTCTATTTTATCTAGAATCAGTTTAGACAAGTCTTATTTTACCAGGCTTTAATTTTTTCTCATAATTACATTTATTGGTATACATTGTAACTTTTTTGACTTTTCTCTCTCTTCAACATCTGTAGCTACTATCTTTTACAGAATAAAATGTAGCTGTGTTCTTTCTCTCTTTTTTATTAATATTTTCACCTCTTTTATTAATCTTTTCAAAGTACTAGCATAACATTTGGTTGGTTTTCTCTATGCTGTTTTTTTTTATTCCTATTATTTTTATTTTCCATTTTAGCCAGTTTTTTCCTATCTGTTCCCCTAATATCATAATATGACATATCACCTGATTAACTATAAGCGATTTTAAGGGTAAGTATTTAATGCTAAATATTTCCCTGTATAAAATGGTTTGGCTTTATCCATGAGATTTAATAAATGATCATTTACATATATTTATTTCTAAGTATTTTCTATTGACAATTGTGTTTCATCTTTGATTCATGAGGTGTTTGGAAATTTGTGTGCTTTTTATTGAACCAACCTGAATAGATTTTTTAATGGGAGATTTTTATCTATTTACATTTATTGTGATTGGTAACATATTGAAACATATATCTCTTATGATATATGTTTCTTTTTGTCCTATTTTTTTCTGTTTCTCATTTCATTTTCATTTTACTTTGTTTAGGGTAAAATTATTTTTCTTGTATGATTAAATGTTTACACCGTCACTGGAACTTAATCTATTAAATGGTTATTTTATTTCAGTTTAATATTCACATTACATATGATGAAATGTTAATCAACCTTTTACTCTCCTCCTTAAAAATACAAGAAATTTAGAATGTTTTAAATTTTATTATAGTCCTTCCTACTTTCAAACTATGTTTTATGCCTGCTGTTATCAATACTATGATTTAGACATAATTTATTATTTTATATAACCAAAATTCATTAATGCTTGCTCAGACTTTTTACTTGTTTATCATTTCTTTTGTTCGCCATTTCTCGTGTCTCTGATTTTCCATTTATGATCTCATTTCTTAATGTATTCTTTGTATTTTTTAAATGAACAATTAATGGTAAACTTAATTACCGTTTGTTTTCTGAAAATGTCTTGGTAATTTTATTCCATATGAAATTCTAGGTTGACTTGCATTATCTAATTATTGAAGATACTAGTCCTTTATCTGCTGGTTTTCATTTTTGCTAATGAGAGTTCTATTTTTAGTCCAAACTCAGAGATTCATATGAGAATTTTTATTCTAGCACACACATCTATTTCCCTGAATTGCACAAAAATATATTCCAGTATTATTTACCTTATATCTTTTATCACCCTTAGAGTTAGGATATATTCTATTTTCCTGTGAATAGCTCTCTACCATTTATAATGTAAGTCATAGCTCTCCAGTACTTTCCCATTCTGTATCCCACCTGTTACCTTGGGCAACAAGCAAAAATATGTTCTATAAACATAGATTTTTCTTCATTCTCTAAGTCCCAGATATCAGGCCTTCTTTATTTTACCAATAACATAGTTTCATTTCCTGATCCTCCTCCTTCAAAACTTAATCTATGAAAAACAGTAATCTTAACTGTGCAGTGCGAATGTATACATATGTATATATATACACACCATACGCACACAATATACACACGCTATATATGTGTACACATATGGACACATACACACACAAATACCACATTATCAAAGTACAGAAAATTTATCACATGCCAGCAGCCACCTTAATAGTTAATACTCCACAAACATAAATGCTATTCTTATTTCTATTTGCTTGGTTTTGAATTTCTCATAACGGAAAGATACTAATGATACGAAACACTCTTTGAATCTGGCTTCTTCATTCAACAATCTGTGTTATAAAATCCATCCATACTGTTATGTGTAGCAAAATTTAATTTCTGTAGAGTATTCCATTGTATGAATATATTATAGTCTATCAATTCTGTTGGTGTATGTTTGATTTCCATTGTTTTGTTATTACAGATAAACATGCTATGGACATTCTTGTACACGTTTTTTGGTGGGCATATGCATTTATGTGGTGGGAGGTGGTGTATAACTAAGAGAGGAATTGCTGGTCATAGAAATATGTATATTTAGCTCTGATTGACTCTCTCCAGCAATGTGAGTTCCAGCTGCTCAACATCTTTGAAAATACTTGGCATTTTTAGTTATTATACTTTTAGTCATTTTGCCTCTGAGCCTCATTTCTAACATGTTGTTGTGAGGTTTTGTTTTTCTTGTGAGGCAATATACCTGTTTTTCTAACTGTAACCAATCAATAGATAGTAGGCAAACCTTGGTCTCTGAATTTTATGTGTATGCCTCATATGTGCTTCATATGGTGATTTTTATATACATATAAATAAAAATAAATACATACATTATATATATATATATATATTCATTCTATGTAAGTACAAATGCATTGAAAAGAGTGGATTAAATGATGTAACTACTTTGTTAATCACTGTAATTTTGCATACCAAATAAAAGCCCAGCTGCAACACAGACCAAATTTTAAAAATGTCAATTTTAATTAATATGCAGTGTCTAACTATAAGCAAGAGAGTGAAAAGGCACTATAGGGTATAACAATAAAGTGAGGCTGAAGGAGACTCTCTTTCCTTGGAACTTACACTCCAAGATAGGGAGTTAGAACTAAATGTGAGTAACTCTAGTAAATGTCAAAGATCAAGAATTCAAAAAGAGTCATACAAATATAAGCTGCCATTGTAAAAGGGCTCAACCAAAGTAGATGCTTTAGTTGTAATCCTAGGAATCAGAAAAGAATGATAAAGAATATGGTTTTTTCTTGAGGGAAACAAAGGATTTCAATTAGTAGAAATAAGTTAGACAATTTTCTGAGTAGAAGGAAGAGCATTAAAAATATGTCACTGTGTTAGGAAAGTCCATGGATTGATTGACTGATTGACTGATGGACTGATTGATTGAAAGTAGAAAGATCTATGTCATTTGATTGAAATGGAGAGTTATGGAAGACTAGAACAGCCTCTTGCAAAGAGATGGGATGTTCACTGAATAAATAGTAGAAAAAGTAAATAGAAGAACGAATGACTAAATGAATAATTGTATTAGTGAGTGAAGAAAAAAATCAATTAATAAAAGGTTTTTGGGTACAGTTTCCATTTCTATCCCACTGCTGCATGTCTTGTGAGTGAAACACTGAATGCCCCTTACCCCTCTTTTTCTACTATCTTCTTAAGGATGTTTGTATATTGAAGAGTCTTGGAAAATTGAGATCTCAGAAAAACAAAGGACAGATTTACTTACAGTCCAGTAAAATAAGGTATCTGTTTTCAGGGCAATGAGCAAGTCTGCTTGTGGGCCGTCAGGAAAAAAAGTTTGGATTTCCTAAGTTCAGGGTTCCTCAGCTGTAATGCATAGCCATGTGCATGCAATACATCTATACCTTCACATTGAATTTGTGGGTCTTGAGAGGCAAGGGTGCTGCAAACATGATACTCATGTGCCTACTGTGCCAAGAGTAAGCAGTTCTGCAGTTCCTTTATCTCCATCTCAGGATTCTAGTGTCTTCCACCAACATCCCTGTGACTTTAACAAACTAGCTTGTTAGCTTCTAAGCAATATAAAACCTCAGACTCTTTATGACATCAGTAAAAGGACAGTCTCTTTAGTAAATGGTGTTAGCAAAACTGGACATGTATATGTGGAAGAATGAAGCTGGACCCTTATCTCTCATACACGAAATTCAACACAAAATGGATTAAAGACTTATACACAAGCCTGAAACCTTAAAATTACTAGAAAACAACATAGGGAAAAGGATTCTTGACATTGGTCTAGGCTTGCTTTTTCAGATAAACACCAAAGGCACAGGCAACAAAAGACAAAATAGAAAAGTGAGCTTGCATCAAACTAAAAACTCTCTGCAAAGCAAAGGAAATAATCAACAGAGTGAAAAGACAATCCATGGGAGAAATGGAGAAAATCATGGAAACATGGGGGAAAATATTTACAAACCACCTATCTGATAAGAAGTTAACATCCAAGATGGTGGCGTAGGAGGACCCTGGGCTCACTGCGCGTCCTGCTGATCACTTAGATTCCACCTACACCTGCCTAACTAACCCAGGAAACCGCCAGAAGACTAGCAGAACGGAGTCTCCGGAGCCAAGCGCAGACGAGAGGCCCACGGAAGTGGGTAGGAAGGGCGGCGAGGCGGTGCGCGCTGCACGGACTGGCGGGAGGGAGACGGGGCGGAGGGGCGGCTCGCCGGCCAAGCAGAGCCCCCGAGTCGGGCTGGCAAAAGTGGAGGGGCCGGACAGAGTGTGTTCCCACAGCAAGCACGACTTAGCGTCTGGGAGGTCATAAGCTAACAGCTCTGCTCGGAAAGCGGGAAGGCTGGAGGACAAAGGGAGGAAGAGCTGCTGAGCCCCCGGACGACAGAGCCCAGTTTGGTGGGGAACAAAGGCGCTCGCCAGCACCATCTCCCTCGCCCATCCCCCAGCCAAAATCCCAAAGAGAACCAGTTCCTGCCAGGGAACTTGCTCGCTCCGCGCAAACACCCAACTCTGTGCTTCTGCGAGCCAAACCTCCGGCAGCGGATCTGACTCCCTCCCGCTGCCACAGGGCCCCTCCTGAAGTGGATCACCTAAGGAGAAGCGAGCTAAGCCTGCCCCTCCTGCCCCCGTGCACCTTGCCTACCCACCCCAGCTAATACGCCAGATCCCCAGCACCACAAGCCTGGCAGTGTGCGAGTAGCCCAGACGGGCCACGCCACCCCACAGTGAATCCCGCCCCTAGGAGAGGGGAAGAGAAGGCACACACAAGTCTGTGGCCCCAGCGGTGGGCTGGGGGCAGACATCAGGTCGGACTGTGGCCCCGCCCACCAACTCCAGTTATACACCACAGCACGGGGGAAGTGCCCTGCAGGTCCTCACCGCTCCAGGGACTATCCAAAATGACCAAACGGAAGAATTCCCCTCAGAAGAATCTCCAGGAAATAACAACAGCTAATGAACTGATCAAAAAGGATTTAAATAATATAACAGAAAGTGAATTTAGAATAATAGTCATAAAATTAATCGCTGGGCTTGAAAACAGTATAGAGGACAGCAGAGACGCTCTTGCTACAGAGATCAAGGGACTAAGGAACAGTCAGGAGGAGCTGAAAAACGCTTTAAACGAAATGCAAAATAAAATGGAAACGACGACGGCTCGGATTGAAGAGGCAGAGGAGAGAATAGGTGAACTAGAAGATACAGTTATGGAAAAAGAGGAAGCTGAGAAAAAGATAAAAAAAAATCCAGGAGTATGAGGAGAAAATTAGAGAACTAAGTGATACACTAAAAAGAAATAATATATGCATTAATTGGTATCCCAGAGGAGGAAGAGAGAGGGAAAGGTGCTGAAGGTGTACTTGAAGAAGTAATAGCTGAGAACTTCCCTGAACAGGGGAAGGAAAAAGTCATTGAAATCCAAGAGGCACAGAGAACTCCCTTCAGACGTAACTTGAATCGATCTTCTGCACGACATATCATAGTCAAACTGGCAAAATACAAGGATAAAGAGAAAATTCTGAAAGCAGCAAGGGATAAACGTGCCCTAACTTATAAAGGGAAACCTAGTGCTCGCTTCGGCAGCACATATACTAAAATTAGAACGATACAGAGAAGATTAGCATGGCCCCTGCGCAAGGATGACACGCAAATTCGTGAAGCGTCCCATATTTTTGAAAGCTTATGAAGGTAATTGAAGAAGATATAAAGAAATGGAAAGACATTCCCTGCTCATGGATTGGAAGATTAAATATTGTCAAAATGTCAATACTACCCAAAGCTATCTACACATTCAATGCAATCCCAATCAAAATTGCACCAGCATTCTTCTGGAAGCTAGAACAAGCAATCCTAAAATTCATATGGAACCACAAAAGGCCCCGAATAGCCAAAGTAATTTTGAAGGAGAAGACCAAAGCAGGAGGCATCACAGTCCCAGACTTTAGCCTCTACTACAAAGCTGTAATCATCAAGACACCATGGTATTGGCACAAAAACAGACACATAGACCAACGGCATAGAATAGAAACCCCAGAACTAGAGCCACAAACATATGGCCAACTCATCTTTGACAAAGCAGGAAAGAACATCCAATGGAAAAAAGACAGTCTCTTTAACAAATGGTGCTGGGAGAACTGGACAGCAACATGCAGAAGGTTGAAACTAGACCACTTTCTCACACCATTCACAAAAATAAACTCAAAATGGATAAAGGACCTGAATGTGAGACAGGAAACCATCAAAACCTTAGAGGAGAAAGCAGGAAAAGACCTCTCTGACCTCAGCCGTAGCAACTTCTTACTCGACACATCCCCAAAGGCAAGGAAATTAAAAGCAAAAGTGAATTACTGGGACCTTATGAAGATAAAAAGCTTCTGCACAGCAAAGGAAACAAACAACAAAACTAAAAGGCAACCAACGGAATGGGAAAAGATATTTGCAAATGACATGTCGGACAAAGGGCTAGTATCCAAAATCTATAAAGAGCTCACCAAACTCCACACCCGAAAAACAAATAACCCAGTGAAGAAATGGGCAGAAAACATGAATAGACACTTCTCTAAAGAAGACATCCGGATGGCCAACAGGCACATGAAAAGATGTTCAACGTCGCTCCTTATCAAGGAAATACAAATCAAAACCACACTCAGATATCACCTCACGCCAGTCAGAGTGGCCAAAATGAACAAATCAGGAGACTATAGATGCTGGAGAGGATGTGGAGAAACGGGAACCCTCTTGCACTGTTGGTGGGAATGCAAATTGGTGCAGCCGCTCTGGAAAGCGGTGTGGAGGTTCCTCAGAAAATTAAAAATAGACCTACCCTATGACCCAGCAATAGCACTGCTAGGAATTTATCCAAGGGATACAGGAGTACTGATGCATAGGGGCACTTGTACCCCAATGTTTATAGCAGCACTCTCAACAATAGCCAAATTATGGAAAGAGCCTAAATGTCCATCAACTGACGAATGGATAAAGAAATTGTGGTTTATATACACAATGGAGTACTACATGGCAATGAGAAAGAACGAAATATGGCCCTTTGTAGCAACGTGGATGGAACTGGAGAGTGTGATGCTAAGTGAAATAAGCCATACAGAGAAAGACAGATACCATATGGTTTCACTCTTATGTGGATCCTGAGAAACTTAACAGAAACCCATGGGGGAGGGGAAGGAAAAAAAAAAAAAAGAGGTTAGAGTGGGAGAGAGCCAAAGCATAAGAGACTGTTAAAAACTGAGAACAAACTGAGGGTTGATGGGGGGTGGGAGGGAGGGGAGGGTGGGTGATGGGTATTGAGGAGGGTATCTTTTGGGATGAGCACTGGGTGTTGTATGGAAACCAATTTGACAATAAATTTCATATATTGAAAAAAATAATAAAATAAAATCTCATTACATTACTTCCATATGGAAAAAAAAAAAGAAGTTAACATCCAAAAATAAACAAGGAACTCATACAACTCCATAGCAAAAAAATCTGAATAGCCAAATAATCTAAGTGAAAAAATGGGCAAATGATCTGAATAGACATTTCTTCAAAGAGGACATACAAATGGCTAATACATATGAAAAGACATTCAACATCACTAATCATTAGAGGAATGCAAATCAAATCACAATTACCTAGCACTTCACACCTATTAGAATGACAATTATCAAAAAGACAGAAAACAACAATGTTGGCAAAGATGTGGAGTAAAGAACCCTTGATACTGTTGATAGGAATGTAATCTGGGATAGCCATTATGGTAAAGGAGTATGGGCATTGCTCACAAAACTAAAAGTAGAATTCTCAAATGACCCCGCAGTCCCACTTCTGGATATATATCCAAAAGAAATGAAATGAGGAGATACTGGTGAAAGAGTACAAAGTTTCAGTTACGCAAATTAGTAAGTTCTGGATATCTAATGTACAGCAATAGGACTACAGCCAAAAATACTTAAAATTTGCTAAGAGGATAGATCTTAAGTGTTGTCACTACAAAAACAAAAAGAAAGAGAAAAGAAAATGGTAACCCATGCAAGGTGATGGCTATGTTAATTATCTTGTTCATAGTGATTATTTTACAATGTATACATATATCAAAACATGGAGTTGTATACCTAAAATATATACAGTTTTCATCTGTCAGTTATCCCTCTGAAGGGTGCGAAAACAAGAGATGTGTTATTAATATATATATATATATTTGTATTTATATAATTTTTATATTTATATATTATGTAAATGAATATATATATATTTTGGCTACAACATGGATGAATCTTGAATACATTATGTTATGTGAAATAAGCCAGTCACAAAAGGACTGAGGTTGCATGATTCCACTTATGTAAGGTTCCTGGAGCAGTTAAATTTATAGAAATAGAAAGAATTATGGTTTCCAGTGACTGGGAGGAGATACAAAGGGGAAGTTGGTGTCATGAGTACAAAGTTTCAATTGGGAAGATGAGAAAGTTCTGGAGACTGTGGTGATGGCTGCACAGCGATGTGAATGTACTCCATATCTCAGAACTGTACACATGAAAATGGCTAAAATGGAAGATTTTGTTATGTATATTTTATTGGAACAACACCACCAATAAAACACAAGACAAAAGCTGTATCAGGAGTTTATTTTTGGTGAACTTTGAGCGGGTGCACTAAATTTACCATTTAATTTACTTTTCAATTGTTTTAAAAAAGGAATATAATATTTTTATTAAGAAAAATATCCATACTTTTAAATACCTACTGTACTTCAAGTTATCCATTTAAACATACAAAGAAAAGGACACTGTAAATCCTCAGAATGAGGAAATCTGGATTCTAGATTCTTAGGTCGTTGTCTCAGGCTGGCTCATCATCGCACCTGCCTGGGTTTCAGTATCATCACCAGTAAAATGAGTCACAGGATGATTTCTAAGTCTCATTTAGCACTAATCGTGTTTTCTCATGCTCCATCTTCAATATTCAGCAATCTCTTACGCTTAAGGCAATAATTATTATTTCTAGTTTTGCCATTGGTCTACATTTTTAACAGATGTCATATAGCAGACTTTTAAACAAGACACTTTCTCCTAGACAAGAAACTATATATGTTGTACATAATTCTGTATTTGTAACCCTCTTAATTAGGAATAATTTATGTAATGTTCTTTTTATCAGAGGTTTATTGGATCAGTGGGGCTTTGGCCAGAAGAAATATATAAAATAAGGAATTATTGATGGGTTACCATAAATTTATTTTTCTTGTGAGATTTCTCACACATAGAAGTAAATATAAGCTTAACAATTAGAATTATCTCTCTCTTTTTCTTTTTCTCTCCTCTGTCATCTCTTTCTGAATTTTTGGCATGAATAAGGGAAACGTACAATCAGAAAAACTATTAACAATATATCCTCAGAAAAGAATCATAAATCATTTACCCAAATTTATTCCCTTGAAGTATAGCCTGCTGTTGCCCTTCTGGGACAACATCTATTTTAGTTATTTATTAGTAGTTATTAGTATTCTTCAACATTTTCCCATTGGGCATTTTATCCTAAAAGATACAAATGCTAACTCTACAAATCGAAAACTGTACAGAGAACACTTCATGCTCCATCTAAATATATTTGTCACTTATACAGAAGCTATAATCTCAAAAAAGGACACAGCAAGGTTCCCTAAATGTTAGTCCTTCATAGATGATTGCTCATAAATGAAGGCTATTTTAGAATGCTTTGTGCACCAGCGTAACTTCAGACTACTTGGCTTCTCTCATAACAAAACAAGAAATGGTGACAAAGACAAGAAAAGAAAGAGCATTTCCACCTCATGGGCACAACTAGGAAGTGGGATGATACACTTACACTTCAAGTAATTATGGATTGAGCATTATCCCCATAAATGAGACAAAATTCAGTGGCCATTTCCTGGAGTATGTATCACTTCCACCCCTTTTTCCTATTTCAATTTCTACCAGAATACATACATGGATAGTGAAGGGCCATTCAGGATTTTGTGTGTCTATGTGTGTGTTTGCACATGTGTTACTGGATAGAGAAAAGGGGCGGGGGGAGATAATATGTTAAATTACAGTTTTCAGATTCTATATTTAGATGGTATTACATGCCATGGATAAATTTTAGAAAACATAACATCCCTGTCTTTGAAAAATTCACAGACTCAGCAAGTCAGAACCATTCAAGGACAGTATGTTAATATGTAGCATAGTATCAACAAATACCATGTTAATAAGTCTCTAGAGATTATATTTTCAGGTTCATTATAATATGATAAACACTGTGTATGTGGTAGGAATTCAAGTAAAATAGAGATTGGTTATAGCTGAAAAGTTTAGCAGAGTTTAGTGGACAAACTGAAGCTCAGTTGGCTTGGGAGGCAAAAAGGATTCAGAGAATCAAAAAGAAGGTGATCATAAATATTTGCTAAGGAACTTGTACATGATGAATGGATGAATGAATGAAAAGAAAATATAGCAGAATAGTGTGAATGCATAATCAGGTATGAATCATTTTACATAATAAATATTTGTTAAAAAGCATTGTGGATATTTATCAACAAGCAAAACATTTATCTTCTTTATCCTCATGGAGCCTATATTATAATGGGGAAAGAATAGGCCTGTGCAGGGAAAACTGGACAAAGTATGTTAATTTAATGTGAGGATGCACTGAGAAGTAAATATAAGAAGAGAGGGCATCATGTTCAAGTTAGAAGGAACATCAGAGGTCATCCAGATCACTTCCCTTACTCTATATATGAGACATTAGAAGAGGAGAAATGTCAAGGACTTAATCAAAGTGACAAAGGTTTTATTGTTAGAGCAAAAGAAAAACAAAACTGAAAGCCACGTCATCAAGATGGTGACATAGGTCATTTTCTGACTTTACTCTCTCAGAAGAACAATAATTAACAACTATTCATGGACAAGATACCACTGAGAAAATCTTATAAAATGGAGGTGAGGCTGAAGCTCCCGCCCCCAGGCCTGTACCAAGGCCAAGACACAAAACCTTAGAAGGATAAGATGGGGAGCTATTTACTGACTGAATTGTCCCCACCTCACTTCTGGCCAGAGCACCATGCCAAGAGGCCAGAACTCTCCCTTGAGCCTAAGGTCCCATGGTGGACATCCAGTTCATGTAATTGTTGTGGGTAACTTCTTGGGAGTCTCCACTCTGGTTTCATCCTACAGGGATTGACCAGAGGGAATCTGATTGTGAAAGAAAAGTGGGCATGGGGTTGCAACACCAGCGCCTTGATCTTGGCAGACAGATTTCCTACCTGAAGGGCTCAAGTGATAATTCAAACCGTGGGTTTGCTTATGCACAGAGCCAAGATGGTAGCACAACCTGACAGAGGAAGTTGGTGGGGTGTGGGTCCGACCATTTAGGTCTCCAAATGAAAAGCGCCTTTCTGGCACTGGAACCTGATCTAACCCCACCATGGCAAGGAAACTGAAGCACACCTTGCCTCTTGTTGATTGTAGCTCTCAGCCCTATGTGAACAAAAAGATTGGCCAGACAGCTGAAAGATTAGTAGTTGCTGAGCGATGCTCAAGCAGAGAGTACAGCAGCCAGAGTCAATGATTTGAGTCATCAGTGGCACTATTTGTCCAGGGAACTTGTGCCATGGTCACATGGTCAGCTTGAATCAAAACCACAAACAGTTGGGGTTGCCTGGATGGCTCAGTTGGTTAAGCGCCCAACTCTTGATTGTGGCTCAGGTCATTATCTCACAGTTTGTGAGTTTGAGCCCTACATTGGGCTCTATGCTGACACTGTGGGCCTGCTTGGGATTCTGTCTCCCTCTCTCTCTCTGCCCCTACCCTGCTTGTGCTCTGTCTGTCTGTCTCTCTCTCTCAAAATAAATAAACATAAAACAAACTTTAAAAAAACACAGTCTTTCTGATCTTTTCAGGCAGGGAAACTAATTTATAGTTTGCCCATTACTGAATACAGCTTTCAACCCTCTTGACCTGGGAACCTAACCAGATTACACAGGAAGTTTTGTAGCCTATCCAACAGTCCTGCTTACAGTGGCACTTAAACAGAAGCACAGCCTGTGGATTTCTCTGTCTACAGAGCAAAACTGATGGCTCCATCTGGCCAGGAAATTCAGTGCATAATCTTATATGATTTAGGTCCCAAACAATGAGCTGTGCAGGCCCTGATCTATTGCCTTACCAGAGTAGGAAAACTATTTCAAAGCCCCTCCTAATACTGAGTATAGTACCCAGTCCCAACCATCTGGTAAGCCTGACCAAAGAACCCAGGCAACTGTAGAGCCCATCCTACAGCCTCACTTGTCTAGGGAGCCAAGCCAGCAGTCCTATCCAACTGTTCACAGCAAGCAACAACCCCCTTCTGACTCAGAGCTCATGCAGGGACATCTCTCAAAAATAGACTATGACAGCAAGCCCCCCTTGCCCGAAGATATTACCAGTGGATATCCAGAAACCCAAACTGAGCTTAGTGATGAAGAGCTGTGTCTGCCTAAGCAAACCTGTCAAGTCTAGAAGAGGAGACTGCTTACTCAAATGTGTAAATGCCAACATAAGGACCCAGGGATCATGAAAAGTCAGGTAAACATGACACCACCAAAGGAAATGAATAAAATTCCAATATTAACTGACTCTTAAGAAATGGAGATCTATGGGGCACCTGAGTGGTTCAGTCAGTTGGGCGTCTGACTGCAGCTCAGGTCATGATCTCCTGGTCCAGGAGTTTGAGCCCCATGTTGGGCTCTGTGCTGACAGCTCAGAGCCTGAAGCCTGCTTCAGATCTGTGTCTCCCTCTCTCTCTGCCCCTCCCCACTCACACTCTATCTCCCTTCCTCAAAAATAAATAAACATTAAAAAAAATTTTTTAAAAAGGAAATGGAGATCTATTAACTATCAAAGAATTCAAAGTAATTCTCTTAGGGAAGTTAAGTGAACTCAAGAACACACAGCCAACTGAATGAAATTAAGAAACCAATGCATGAACAAAGCAAGAAGTTCAATAAAGAAACAGAAAACATAAAAAATTCTAAAGTTGAAAAATACATAGCTGAACTGGAAAAACTCAGTGGAGAGCTTCAAAGGAGACTTAATCAAGCAGAAGAAAGAATCAATGACCAAGAAGACAGAACATTTAAAATTATCTAGTAAGAGGAATGAAAAGAAAAAAATAAAATGAGAAAGAGTTAAGAAAGCAACAGGAGTTATGGGCCACAACCAAATGAAAGAACATCTGCATTAGGGGTATTCCAGAAAGAGAAAGAAATAAAAAGTATATTTAAAACAATAGTGGCTGAAAATGTAAACTTGGAAAGAAAAATAGAAATCCAGATCCATGAAATCTAAAGAACCCCAAACAGATGGAACTTGAATAAGGCTAAATAAAGATACATATAAAAGTGTAAAAATCAAACTCAAATAATGAAATTTCAAGTAGCTAGATAAAAGGGAGAAGTTATGTACAAGGAAACACCCATTACTCAATAGTAAGTTTTCAGGCCAGGAGAGAATGAAATGATACATTCAAAATATTTAAAGAACAACACTTCCAACCAAAAGTTCTATAACCGGTAAAGCTTTCCTTCAGAAATGAAGGAGAAAAGAGGCTTTCCAGAACAAAATCCGAGGTAGTTTGTCACTACTAGAGCTGATTTATAGGAAATACTAAAGGGAGTTCTTTGAGTGGAAGTAAAAGGACATTAATTTATTGTAAGAACATAAGAAGGTAGCATAAAACTGGTGATGATAAATATACAATCTAAGGATTGTATAGGAAGGTAATGATGGTTTATAATCAATTTACAACTCTACTTTAAAAACTAAAATGTTAAAATACAACATAAAGTAACCTTAGCAATGAAAATCTGTTACTGGATACAAATATAAAAAATACATGCACTGTAATATCAATAACCTAAAACATGAAGGAGGAGGAGGAGTAAAAATTTAAAGTTTAGGAATGCTATCAAAGTTAAGTTATTGGGGCACCTGGGTGGCTCAGAGGGTAAAGCGTCTGACTTCAGCTCAGGTCATGATCTCACAGTTCGTGAGTTCGAACCTGTGTCAGGCTTTGTGCTGACAGCTCAGAGTCTGGAGCCTGCTTCACATTCAGTGTCTACCTCTCTCTCTGCCCCTCCCCTGCTCACTCACTCTCTCTCTCTCTCTCAATAATAAATAAAACATTAAAAAAATTTTTTTAAGTTGTTATTAGTTTAAAATAGGGTGTAATAATTTTAAGATGTTTTATGTAAAACCCATGGAAATCATAAGGGAAAACACACAGTAAATCTATAAAATAACATGATGAAGAAGCCAAAAAATAGTGATACCAAAAGATATCATAACAGAAAAAGAGACATCAAGATAAGAAATGGGAAACAATGGATCTACAAAACTGCCAAAAAACAATGAACAAAATGGCACTAGTAAGTCATTATCTATCAGTAATTATATTAAATGTAAATGGACTAAATTCTCCAGTCAAAATATAAAATGCCTGAATGAATAAAAATAAAATGCAACAATTTGTTATCTACAAAAGACTCACATTAGCCTGAAAGACACACATAGAGTAAAAGAACAGAAAAAGATATTTCAAGCACATGGTAACAATAATGACACAAATCAGGTTTGCTAATATAAGAGGACTTATATTAGAAAAAGTAGACTTTAAATTAAAAATGGTAAAATGAGGCAAAGAAAGTCACTATATAATGATAAAAGGTTGATACATTAGGAAGATATAACAATCATAAATATTGATGTGCCTGACATCAGAGCACCTAAATATATGAAGCAAAAATTAAAAGAACCAAAAAGAAAAAGAAAAAGAAACAGCAATATACTAATAGTTGGGGACTTTAATATTTCACTCTTAGCTATGGATAGACCCCTAAAGAATCAATAAGAAAATAGTGCAAAAAAAGTATGGACCAAATTTACTTAACAAACATACAGAACATTCTGACAATAGCAGAATACACATGTTTCTCTAGCACACGTGAAACATTTTCTAGAATAGATCCTATGTTAGGCCACAAAACAAGTATTATTACATTTAAGATGACGTTATCAGACATTTTGTCTGACCACAATGGGATGAAACTAGAAATCATTAACAAGAGGAAACCTGGAAAATTCACATATACGTGGAAATTGAAAAACACTCTCCTGAACAACCAATGGAGTAAAGGGGGCATAAAAAGTATCTTGAGACAAATAAAAATGGAAACATGACATACTAAATTGTATGGATACAGCAAAAGGAGTCCTGAGGAAAGTTCATAGCAATAAAGGCTTACATCAAAAAATGAGAAAGATCTCAAATAAACAACTTAACTCTATGCCTTAAGGAACTTGAAAAAGAACAAACTGATCCCAAAGTTAGAAGAAGAAAACAAATAATGATTATAACAGCAAAAGTGAAATAGAAAGCAAAAACAAGAGTTGGTTCTTTGAAAAGATAAAAATATTGACATGTCCTTGGCTAGACTAACAAAGGAAAAAAGAGGACCCAAATCAACAAACTTATAAACGAAAAAGGAGACATTACACTGACACCATGGAAATGCAAAGAATTGTAAGAGGCTACTATGAACAACTATTGATTCCCCCCCCCCAAAAAAAACCCTAGAAATTCTAGAAGAGATGGGAAAATTTTTAGAAACATACAACCTATCAACACTGAATCAGGAAGAAATAGAATGTGAATACACCAGTTATTAGTAAAAAGATCAAGTCAGTAATCAAAATTATCCCAATGAAGACAAGCTCAAATAGCTTCACTGGTGAATTTTTACCACACATATAAAGAAGAATACTAATTCTTCTCAAACTCTTCCCAAAAATTACAGCGGAAGTAAAACTCTAAACGTCATTTTATGAGAAAAATATTACCCTAATACCAAAGCCAGAAAAGTACACTACAAGAAAACTACAGGCTAATATTTCTGATGAATATATAGGTAACAATTCTCAATAAAGTACTAGCAAACCAAATTCAGTAGCACATTAAATGGATCATTGACCATGATCAAGTTGGATTCATCTCTGGGATGCAAGCATAGGTCAACATGCCAATCAAGAAATGTGTTAAGAGATTAATAGAATATAAGAAAAGAAATTATATGATTATCTCAATGGACAAAGAAAAAGTATTCAACAAAATTCCATTATCTATTCATAATGACTCTTAAGAAATTAGAAGGAAGGTACATAAAAAAGCCATAGATGATAAGCCCACAACTAACATCATACTCAATATTGAAAGCTTTTCCTCTAAGATCAGGAACAAGACAAGGGTACCCATTGTACCACTCCTATTCAACATGCATTGGAAATACTATCAAAAGCAATCAGGCAAAAAAAAAAATTTTTTTTTAATATAAATGAAAGAAAAAACACTATCTAAAAGGAACCTAAAAAGAAAAAGTAAAATTGTCTTTATTCGCAGATTACATGCTTTTATATACAGAAATTCCTAAAGACTCCACCAAAAATCTGTCAGATATAATTAAGAAATTCAATAAAGTTGCAGGATACAAAATTAATGTACACAATTTAGTAATATTTTAATAAAATAACAATGAATTCTCTGAGAAATAAAAGAAATGATCCCATTTACAATAACATCAAAAACAATACAGTACTTAGAAATAAATTTAACCAAAGAGGCAAAAAATCTCTGAAAACTACAAGACAATGATGACAGATTTTAAAGACTAAGATAAATGAAAAGATATCCCATGTTTATGGATTAGATAGTATTGTGAAAATGTCCAAAGAGACTTAATGAAATTCCTATAAAGATTCCAATGGCATTTTCATAGAATATATTTTTTTAAAAATCCTAAATTTTGTTATGGAACCACAGAAGATCCTGAATAGACAAAGCAATCCTGGGAAAGAAGAACAAAGCAGAAACATTACATCTCCTGATTTCAAGCTATATTACAAAGTGATAATAATCAAAACAGTATAGTATTAGCATAAAAACAGACCCATAGACCAATGAAACAGAATCAAGATCCCAAAAGTAAATCCATATATATATATATATATATATATATATATATATATATATATATTTAATATTTGATAAGGGGGCCAAAAATACTCAATTAAAAAAAGACAGTTTCTTTAATAAATGGTATTGAGAAAACTGAATATTTACATGTAAAAGAATCAAATTAGACTCATATACCACTCATAAAAATTAACTCAAAATGGGTTAAGGGCTTATATAAGACCAAAAACTACAAAAGCCCTAGATGAATACAAACAAACAAAAAAACTCCTTGTCATGACTTCGGGCAATGATTTTTTTGGATATGACACTTAAAGCACAGCAATAAAATAAAAACTAAACAAGTTGGACCACATCAAACAAAATAATCAACATAATGAAATGCAACCTATGAGCTGGGAAAAATATTTACAAATGATATATCTAATAAGGGGTTAATATCTAAAATATATAAAGAACTCACGCAACAGAAATAAACCCACAAACAAATGCAAAACAAAAGAAAACCAACCAACCAAACAATTCAATTAAAAAATGGACAAAGGACCTGAATGGATGTTTTCCCAAAGAAATATAGTCAACAGGCACATGAAAAAAAATGCTCAACATTACTAATCATAAGGGAAATGCAAATCAAAACCACAAGATAGCACCTTATGCCTGTTAGAATAGCTATCATCACAAAGACAAGAGATAACAAATGCTAGTAAGAACATGGAGAAGGATTCCTTGCACACTGGTAAGATTTCAAACTGGCATAGCCACTATAGACAACAGGATAGAGGTTTCTCAAAAATTTAAAAACAGAACTATTAGATGAACCAACAATTCCACTGTAGGGACTATATATAAAGGGATAAAAAACACCACGTCAAAGAAATATCTTCACCTCCACGTACATAGCACATTATTTACAATAGCTAAGACATAGAAACAACTTAAGTGTCCATTGACAAATGAATGGATAAAGAAGTTATGACACAAATAGATGAATATTACTGAGCCATAAAAAAAGGAAATTCAACCATTTGCAACAACATGGATGGACTGGGGTGATATTTTGCTAAGCAAAATAAGTCAGACACAGAAACACAAATGCTATGTATCACTAATACGTGGAATAAAAAATGTAACAACACTCACAGAAAAAGTGATCAGATTTGTGGTTATCAGAGTAGAAGGTGGGGGAATTGGATGAAGGTGGTCAAAAGGTACAAACTTGCAATTTTAAGATAAATAAGTACTAGGAATGTAATGTATGACATGACTAAAGTTAACACCACTTTCTGACATAGCTGACAGGTGTTAAGAGAGGGGTCCACAGAAGTCTCATCACAAGGAGAAAAACACATTTCTTTTTCTTTTTTTTTTTTTTTGTAACTGTATGAGATGCTGGATGTTAACTAAATGCTGTTGATCATTTCACAATATATGTAAGTCAAATTATGATGCTGTAACCTTAACCTTACACATTGCTATATGTCAATTAGATCTCAATGAAATTGGGAAAGGAAAAGAGGGTATATATACACACAATGGATTATAATTCAGCCATAAAAAGGAAGGAAATCCTATCTTTTGTAACAACATGGATGGACTTTGAGGGCACTATGCTAAGTGAAATAAGTCAGACAAAGAAAGACACATACTTTGTGATAACACTTATATGTTGAATTTAAAAACAAATTCAGAGGTGCCTGGGTAGCTCAGTTGGTTAATCATCTGTCTTTGGCGCAGGTCATGATCTCATGGTTCTTGGGTTGAGCCCTGCATCAGGCTCTGTGCTGGCAGCTCAGAGCCTGGAGCTTGCTTTGTATTCTGTGCCTCCCTCCCTCTGTTCCTCACCTGCTCGCACTCTGCCTCTCTCAAAAATAAATTGAAAAGATCTAAAAAAATTTTAAAACCAAACAAATTCATAGATACGGGGAGCAGATTGGTGGTTGTCAAAGGGAGGGTTGGGGATGTGAAATGGATAAAACTTGTCAAAATGTACAAATTTCCTGTTATAAATAAATCCTGGGAACGTAATGTACAGACTGGTGACTGTAGTTAATAATACAGTATTGCATATCTGAAAGTTTCTAAGAGGGTAAATCTTAAAATTTCTCATCATTAGAAAAACAGTTTTCACTGTGCATGGTGATGGCTATTAATTAGGTTTATTGTGATCATTTTGCAACATGTACACATACCATGTCATTGTGTTGTACATCTGAAACTAATATGTCAATTATATCTCAATAAAGAGTTGCCAAACAAAAAAATAAAAAAGAACGTGAAAGGCCCTCAGCTTTCTGTGGGACTAAAAGGACATAATTTTGAATGTGAGTTTCCTCCATTTAAGTCTCGTGTCTCAAAGGCAAAGAAGTAAGAACCTGTTGAAACAATGGGTCCACAAACTTATTCTGCAATTCGTTTCCCAGCTCCTGAAAGTTTAGTTGTAAAAAGGCATACTTGGGTAAATATCAGAACCCTGATCCATGGATAATTTGATAGAAAGATCCAAGTGGAAGTTTCTGAAATTGTCTCTCCCTAGCAAAATAGTAAAGCAAAGACAATGCTGTATTCCTGTGAGAACTGCAGACCAACATGCCAGCAAAAAAATTTTGTCATTGCTAAGTATCCAGTCGATATAACAAGGGTGTGAAGGAGCAGTCGCAGATCCTGGATTATAGCTATGACAGTAATTTCAGTGGCAGACTCCCACATCCATTTATGTTTAAAATAAAGAGGTTTCGATTTCCTGCCACTAAGCTGTGGTTGATGTAATGCTTAACCGGGATCACACTGATACAAGGCAGGCATCCAAGGATGGGTTAGTCAAGAAGGTATTTCGATGTGATGATCAGCAGTGGAAATTTTTCAGTTCTCAACTCCTTTTGGAATTGGAATATGAAAGGATATTCAGTCAAGTAGAGAATCAGCTATAGCAGCATATACTTAGTACAAGAAGGGCCACGTTGCCTTAGTTGAGAGGGTGGGACAAAGAACTGATTATCAAATTTATATGAGAAGGAGTGGAGGCTACCTCAATGTTAGAAACTGCAACCAAGATTGTTCCAAAGAGAACTGGCTGCCAAGTGCTATCCTAAGGAAGCCAGGTCCATCGAGCTATATGGCGACACAAGTCATGTCTTTGAACGCTGGATGTCTCCAGTTCCGTGAAGGAGGCAATGCTATGGATTTGTAATGTGCAGAAAACACTGACTGCAATTAGATAACAACCACATTTCTAAGTTTTTTATTTGTGGAATTAGAATTCACGAAAGTATTCATCTAATCAAGGCCCTGATAAGTGTTACGAGGCAAAGGAGGCAAATCGTTCAGAAACTCACATTTTGTAGTAAGTAATCAGAAAAGATTTCAGAGAGAAAAAGCATTTGATCAGAGCCTTGAAGTATCGGGAAGCAATTTGAGTGACAGAGATGGGAGAATAGCATACATAAAAAAGAGAATTGGGAGGTTCTGATGAATTTTAATAAGAATGAAAGAGCAACAACAACAAAAAACAGAGTCAAAGGCCAATGCACTACTGTGTTCTTCCATTCTAGTAAAGCAGGTAATAGAGGTTTAATTTCGAACTCTGACATAATCTCTTACTTTATGTGGGCCGTGCTTGACCTACCTCTCAGTTTACTCATTTGTAACAAATACCTATAATAATTGTATAGAAAGGCTTAAATAAAATAGCACAAGTAAAATGTTTACCCTTTAATAAGTTTTTTAACATGTTGTTTTCTACAACCCCTGAAACTATTTTTCTTTTATATGATGACTTACGGTTTTCAAAGAAAGACACTGTATACAAAAATACGTTTGAGGAAGATTAAGAAAAGCTTCTTAGCTAAGATTTAAGTTGAGAAAAATGACAATGATTTCCCATAAAATGGGGCAGAGATAAGTAACACAGGGAAGTGTCAGCTTCAGGAAATTGACAATTCTTCCTTCGCTTCCCCATCTCTACCAGGATGACTCTTCCTAGTAAATTCTTACGGATCCTGCAAATTGTTGCCCATACATTATCCATGCTAAAAATAATTTCCTGATATTTCCAGGTAGGGAAATTCTTCCCACTAGTGATAACAATATAGGTTATTTGTACACTTATCACATGTTGACTTGTCTGTCCCAGTCCTACCCTGAGAGGTCATTAACGAAAAGACCATGTTCCAATATGCTTTGTATATACGGCAACTATGACATATCTGGAACATAAAAGGAGAATAAATGCTTGCTCTAGAATGAACCAGAAGGCAAATAGTTGCTTCTTGATAGTTGCTGACAAGGAACCAGAAATTCCAGTGCCAATCATAAATTTGTACTTAGAAAATTTGTGTAAAGCTAACTTTTATTTAAGGCTATATGTTGCTTGATATAACATGCAAAGCAAGAAGGAAGGGAGGGGAGGAATCACCCCAAACCAAGCTAAGCTAACAGAAATGCAACTCTATATTAGAGCTGCTGTAAACAGCAGGAACAACAAAACAAAAAACAAACAAAACAAAACAAAGCAACCCCATATGTTATTAGTTGTCAAAGATTTTTGAAGCTTCATGTAACTGGATTAACAAATCTCTTACCAAAAGCCATCTGTTAGTTTGTGACATTACTTTTTTCATAGGTTATCTTCTTTTTTTTTTTTTTTTGATGTGAGGATCCTTATAATAAGATATTATTTTATGAAATTGTGGTTTTCCTTGTTTGAACTTATATAGAACAGAAGATTGTGTGGAATTTTGTGACTTTCAAATGGAAATATTTATAATTAAGGTGAACATATGGGGGTGGCAGGTGGTCATCTTCCTCGATAATAGCTATGATACGAGTTAATTTAGAATGCTAAATTAAAGAGCAAAGAGTTCCAAAATGCATAATCCATGCAAGGAAAATAGCACATTGAGTCTATGTCTATCAGTTATTAACTGATTCAGAAGAAAGAATGAACTCTTTAACTCCCAGTGCTTTGTTAACCAAATCTTATGGTACATACCAATATCCAAAGCACAATGATTCTAATTTCCCTCCCTCTAAGCAACTGAGAGGGAGGGGTTATTTCTCTGAAAATAAAATAAGTCCTGGAAAGAAGCCAATGGCATTAGTAGTCAAGTCATCAGTGGCACTGGATGGCGTGGTCCCACTGGAGTGATAGTGACTTAAGCCAGAGCAATTGATGGGAATTCAGAAGCAGGAGGTGCAGAAATTGGGGTAGCAACTATTGATCTTTCCTAGAGGCCCCTGACGTGAACATCAGAAAGGATTTAGTAGAGTAGGAGAGATGGAAGAGAAGTTATTTTTTGTGAGATGCTTCAAAACTCAATATGGGGTTTACTAGAACTATTTTTTAAAAGTCTTTCAAATGGATGAATGGTTTATCGCTGATGACTGGATATGCCTTTCCCCCCAAACCTATTAACTACAGATAACTTTACAAATGGATTACATTGTTTTGAATAAGACTAGGAAATAGTATTGGCCATATGCCATTTATTTGGCCAAGGAAATAAGGAGATGGCTCTTGCCCAAATTGGATTCAAAATAAGAAAGCAATCACAAAGTCTTAAGAAATCTTTAAGCTATGCTTCCTTCTATCATTATAACCAAAGGATGATGTCATCAGGTATCTAATGGTTCTTATGTCCAGAAGCCTTAATGAGTTTGGTTTTCTGTGTTAACACAACCACATAACCCTAGTAAACAAGGGAACAAACGTAAACACATTTGGAAAATCTATGAACATTTATAGTAATTCTGTCTTGAAGACATTATGTCCTTTGCTGGAAGAGAATGGTGAGAAGGAAGAAACAATATCTCTGTCTTTTTTTCCTCACTCTGTTTTAATATTAAAACATTTTATAATTAGCATGAATTTCTCTGTTTACTAGTCCTTACTTAAAATATTAATATTGGTCAATATTCAGTGCCTTCTATGAAACTGCAATCATATAAACACCTCATTTTCCATTAAAAGTTGAAAACTAAGCTGCTATCCATGAGAATTTTTAAGTACACATATTCCCAGAGAGGATCTAGATCAAAGCCAGACATACAAAACAGAGTTAGCAATTGCCAAGGAGCAATAAGCGGATCAATATAACCAGGATAACAATATACATTTGTGTTTCTGTTGCCTAGAATATCTATAGCTACTCAGTGATGCCATGGTTCCATAGGCTAGTAGGATATATTTGCACTGCCAACTAAGAGACTAATAACTCCAAATGAGATAGACTAACATTTTTGTTCCTGTTCTGTCAGTAACAAATTCCATGCCCTAGACAACCCAAGTTACATTTCTGAGCATTAGTGTTTCATCTTGATTGTATTCAACATTCGACCTAATGTTCTATCGCTGTAAGTTTCTATGACTCTGTGAATCTATCCTGAATGAGTTCTTAACACCACAAAATTGCATTAATGATTACGTGTGTTGGGGGTATTGTATTTATATTTACAGAAACACACACAAATCTATCTTCGAATTTATGTTAGGACCAAACTGTGAAGGGTATAAACTGCCGGATCATATTAAAGACATATTCTGTAACTGACGTGGACACATAAAAAAGCTTTTTAAGCACAGGGATAAAGATGGCTACAACATAGATGATATAAGGGATAAATAACTGAAGGCAATGATAAATAAAATGAAGCTATTTTACACGGAAAACAATGAGGGTATCGTGTAAGAAAGCAGAGGAAAACCATAGGTAAAATATTTTGGAAAGAGATCAATAAAACTGAGTTACCAGTAGACATAACTGGATCTGGGATGAAGGACAAGAAAGCCAATCTCAAGTGAGGCCGATACAAAGAGACATGTGTCAAGGACAGCTGTTTAGATTTTTATAATAAAATTCCATGCTATTGAATCTGATCACCCAGTTTGAATACATATGGAGAATAAGGAAAAAGTTTAAATAAAAAGAGAAATTTCAAGACCACAACTTCTAACAGTGGGCAGAGGATGAATGACCTCAAAAATACTGTCAAATAACAATTGCAAGAGTAAAAAGGAAACCTGTTTTAAACAATCCACAAAAGTCAAAAGAATAAGTAGTTAAGAAAAAAAAAAGTCAATACTGTTGACCAATGCAGATCAGATCTTAAAAGAAGATGAGCCATGGAAAGTCTCCCAATGGAGTTGGTATATAGTAAGGTCATCAATAGCACAGGATGGTGTGGTCCACTGGAGTGGTAGTGACTTAAGCCTGAAAGCAATTGATGGGAGTTTAGAAGCAGGAGGTGCAGAAATTGAGGTGGCAACTATTACTCTTTCCTTGAGGTCTCTGGTGTGAACCTCAGAAAAGATTTAGGAGAGAAGGAAAATAAGGAGGTAGCTAGTGGAACAAATAACGAAAGTAATTTTTGGACATGTGAGGAATATACTGACATCTTTAAATGCTTTATTAAGAAGTCAACAGAGAGGAAAGAGTTTAATTTCTAAGAGTGAACACAAATATCGGTAATATCCTGTGGGGAGGGAAGGGTGTGGGCTCATGAAATTAGATGCAGGGTTCATGAAAGAGGAGCTTAAATAAGAGACACTGGAAATCAATTTTCTTTAGCTTCATCTAAATCTGGCTAAAACCAAGGGAATTTAAGTTGTATTCCAGAAGATGAGGTGTAATCATTCTGGTTTTCCATGAAGTTCACAATACATCACAATCCTAGCAGCACATAGTCCCAGATAAATATGACAACAGGAGCCATCATTTGCTATCCCCCATTCCCATGTACATCTGCAGTAACCTTTCATTACTAGTTATTTTGTAAAGTTTGCAAATGCCTATTTCTTGTGGTCAGATTGGCATTTTGCTCCGGGTCATACTCTTGGATTCACCTCTGATATGCCTCTCTCCACATTCAATCACTCACTTCTCAATATTAAATCTATTTTTGTTTGTTCCCTCCCTCTGCATTTCCATAATCATTTAAGTTGAATGTTGGCTTTATTTCCCCAGGAGACCTTCTGCCAGAAGTCTCTAATTTTTTTGCCTCTAATTACTACCTCACTGATTATAATTTATACCAGATAAAACTACCTCGACCTGTTTTATAGGCATTACATTCTTGTTCCAAAAAAACTTCAGTGCTTCCTCAACACATATAACATAAGATAAAAACAAAAACAAACAACAAAAACTGGCAATCCAGGTCAATCACAATTAAGCCCTACATTTATCCTTATATACCATTATATTCTTGTATAACACTACATTTCAGACAAATTGGTTTATTGGTTGTTCCACATTCAATTTAATGCACATTCTTTTATGCATGATTCTCCCCCCATGTGGAATATTCTCAGAACTTTTTACCCCGTCTATTAAGTTGCAATTCATTCTATATGAGCAATTTCAAATGTTACACAAATATTTTTCAAATTTTAGTAATGACTTCTTTTTTCATTGCCTAATCACGCTCATGATACTCAATATCTTCCTACTGTCATGTTCATCTTTTCTTATTTACTGTCTACTGGTTCATAAACACTACAAACTCTTTGTGAAAACCATAAAGTCAACCTCTTTATTTCTCTAAACACAGTAGAGTGTTCTATGTTTACAAGTATATAGGGGCACCTGGGTGGCTGAGTTGGTGGAGCATCTGACTTTGGCTCAGGTCATCATCTCACGGTTTGTGCACTTGAGCCCTGCGTTGGTCTCTGTGCTGACAGCTTGGAGCCTGAAGACTGCTCTGGATTCCTTGTCTCCCTCTCTCTCTGACCCTCCCCTGCTCATGCTCTCTTTTTCTCTCAAAAATAAACATTAAAAAAACGTTTTAAGTATATAAATGTGTGTTCATAAGGATTTGAATTTCAAATAGACAGATGTCATAGCTAGGCACGAGTGGAACTGAGAAGCTACTTTTTTAGATATATAACTGTGTCCACTGTGATTTAAAATTATTACTAAGAGATGAGCTTTCTTTTCCAAGTCCTACAAACCCAATTATTATATGAAACCTCAATTTTACTCTTTTCTAATGTTACATGTAGGAAAAAAACAAACACACAGTGTTTGGCAAGCAAAATAAGCAGCTTCTTATTTGACAATAGAAAATGACAAGTGGATTTTCATGAATTTCTTCAGAGATGTGCTCTGGAAAGTAGGAGACTAACTGGAGTTGTAACAGCCTGTTTTATAAACTGTTGAGACAGAGAAGTAATATGTGGAATCCCCTGGATTCCCAATCACACAGTAAATGAAGTATTATCAGGGCTCAATCTGCCCCACTCCCTTTAGTTGTACTCAGTGCCATTCTTATTTATAACTTCCTCTTAGAGTTTTTTACAGGCACTGAAATTCCTATAAAAACTCCCGGTGCATGAGCTATTATAAAACACAGTTTAAAAAAAAATGCTTTCATAGGCTATCTAGTTAGGTATCTTATATTTTCAGTATTTTAAGTTGGTAAATATTAGTTTCTCTGCCAAATGCCTAATGCTTCCAAATGAATTTTGGTAACTCAATTGAATACGACTGAAATTTTAAGTTCAATGAAAGTAACAGTCTTCATAAATTTCTAAAATTTTAGGTTGTTCTTGATCACAATAAGATCTTAACAATCAAAGAAAAGCCATGCCATTTTTATATATAAGCAAATAGTTTTTCCATTTTATAATGAAGTGAATTTTGTCCTAGCACTTCATAAAAACTCCACAATCTTAAGGCAATTACTTAATATATGAGAGCACACACTAAAATAATTCAGACAATGTTCTAAACACTTATCCATAAATCAGGTATTGTGTATTTTTATATCCATTCACTGAGGACTCTCAAATTTATTTGTCCAGCTGATATCCTTCCACCGATTACCAGTCTCCTATATGCAACTGCCTCTATCACATTGTTTAATAAATATCTCAAAATTAACATCTGTAAAACTGAACTCCTCATCTTCTGCTCTCACTCCATACATGCTGCTTGTTCCTCTCCATTTCAGTTAACTTTATTCTCCATTTCAGCAACCATATTCTTCCAATTACTCAGTCCCTCAGTCCAAAATCTTGGACTCATCACAGATTCTGCTTGCTTTCAAATTATGTATGTAATTTCTTTAGCAATTCTTGACCTACTATCTCAAAATATACCCAGTACCAAACAACTTCTCACCATCTGCCACTAACCCTATGCCCCCAGCCACCACCATCTTGGAAGGTACATATGATGGCACAGATTTTGCTAAATTGAGTTTTTATGAGTGTAGTTCTGGATTACACAGTAGGGTCACATTATTATATAGTGCTTCCTTGACTAGTAGTGTAAGACATAGGTGTAATAAAAGAGCAAATCAATGATTAGCTAGCATCTATTTCACCAAGGGATCCAATTGGTTAATAGTTATATGATAATGTACTTAACATTATTAAGCAGAAATATCAAAGCCTAACCATGAATGATATATTACAAACCTTCCCATCTGTCAAAAAGCAAAAGTCTCTCACACCAAGTGTTGTTCAAGTTGAAGAAAAATTCTCAAGCATATTCTCATCTGAAGAGAATTTAAATGGATGCTCATTTGGAAATGTTGACATGATTGAGTTTAGTTTATCGATATTAAGATTATCTACTCATGCTGGTTTTTTTTAAGAGTTTATTTAAATTCAAGTTAGTTGACATACAATATAATATTAGTTTCAGGTGTACAATATAGTAATTTAACATTTCCATACAACACCGGGTGCTCATCACAAGTGTAATCCTTCATCCCCATCACCTGTTTAATGCATTCCCCACCTCCCACAACTACCTCCCCTCTGGCAACCATCCGTTTGTTCTCTGTAATTAGGAGTCTGTTTCCTGGTTTGCCTCTCTCTCCCCCCCCACTTCGCTCATCTGTTTTATTTCTTCAATTCCACATATGAGTGAAATCATATGGTATCTGCTCTTCTCTGACTGACTTATTTCACTTAGCATAATACACTCCGGCTTCATCTACATTGTTGTCAATGGCAAGATTTCACTCTTTTTTCAGTTAGGTTGAACTTGAGTGTGAATTCATATGGATTTACCTAGTGCTTTTGACTTAAATTTCATTGTATTCCTTTGGCTAAACAATATATTAATTTGATACAAAATTCTAGAGACATAAATACATATAGAATTTCCTTCTCCTGTGTGTACCTAACAGATATAAATTGGCGAACACTCCCCATTTCACCCTTGCCAGCAATGAATTTGACAATTTCCTATTGCTTTGATGAGGAACAGCGTTTCCTTTTTTAAATTGGTATTTCTTTGTTGAATACTGAGTTTCACCAAATTACTATTTGATAAAAAGGAAAAACACATCTCACACATGAGAATGCATTTTTTATTCTCTTACTCTCTCCCCAAATGAATACTGTAAGCCTTCTGAACCTATGTACAAGATTTTCATCATTTGCTATTTTTTGCTCATTATAAAAGGATATTTCTACTCAAACTTCAAGGTGTTACATTTGGAAATTACAGAGTAATTTTAACTTCAGAAATTCAGATTCATGCCATATATGATTATCCTTAAGTGTTTTATGCACATGTGCATATATATATACATAGACCTATAAATATACATATACATTTGTTTGTATGTATATTCGTTAACTTATTTTTCAAAGTTTTTTTATTTGTCCTCCAGGCCCCAAATTTTGTTGTGAAACTACTGCAATCACTTTCCTTTCTCCTCCTCTGCACCTATTTACATATGTGGTGAGTTTGCATTTTGTACTCGTTGGAGCTCAGACACAGTTTGTAATGTATCTTAAAAAAGCAGTAGCCCAGGAAATTGTAGAAAGTATAGCCGTTTGTGTTTTCTGGTGCAACCGTTGGGCAGAATACACAAATCACAATAAATGAGGTCACAGTAAATGATATTCTGGGTGCGGAAAAAAAACTTGTAGTAAATTTGACCAACAAAAAGCTGAAGACTAGAATATATGAAGAACCTCATTACTTCATAAAAAAAAAAGACAAAAGAAAGTTTAGAATATATGAATGAGTGACTTGTATAAGAGTAAATGCAAATAAAAACTGAAAGCTTAAACAAAAGACTGAAGGAAATATAAATTAAAATAATGAGTTACATTTTATACTTCTCTGACTAGCAGACTTTAAAAGACGAATATAACAATGGAAAAAGAACACACTCATCCATTTTGTATCCATAAATTGGGATTAACAATAGGACCGTTATTATATGTTTTATGTCTCTAACAGCCGCAGATGAGTGAGCAAACCTCATCTCCCCCTTGCCAGCACTGAATTTTATAATTTGCCATTGCTTTGATGAGAACCAGAGTTTCATTTAATTGGCGTTTATGGAATACGGAGTTTCACCAAATCACTGTGTGACTGATGAGAAAGAAAAACACACTGTTCAAAACAAACACTGACCCAAACCAAGTCTATTTCCTAGGAAGTAGAATAATATGTTTTGGGAATGGGGTGATTTTTTAATTTAGTCAAACACCAAATTGGACGAATTTTCTATGAAAAATAAACTATTTTCCCCATAACTTCCACTCTTTCCCCTCCATTCTACACTATGATATGGGGAAAGAAGGAGTAACAAAGGAAGAAGACAGTAGCTTTATTTTTTTAATTAAGAAAATAAAACTTCAGAATTACTGGGGCATCCAGAGAAAGAGTGACAAGAAAGCAGAAAGAAAAAAAAGGCATTAAGGGCAGAGGCAGTTGCTTGCAAAGAAAAGATTTCAGAATGACTAACAGTTTACTGCAGCATCTGTGAGTGAGCAGAGAATTGAAAAAAAAAAAATCCTATCCAGCGTGCAGCTGAGATAAATTAAGGGTAGTAATATTAATATTTAAGAAAAAAACAGTTTGCTTCATTGTCTAAAAAGAGGGAAAATTCTTCCATCACAAGAGGGTAATCGTAAGGGATTTTATGGAGATTTCCCCTTAACTACCAGACAATATTATGTTATTCACATACACTAAGTAATAAGGTCCATTTAAATAATCAATTGTGACAAGACATATATTATTGAGGCTGCTATAGGGCTTATTTTTAAAGTATTGAAACAGTACTAATTACAGAACAAGTAATTGAGCACATTTTAATGGTATCATTTATTTCCATTTGTAATCCCCTATGTCTTCATTCTTTTTCCCTTTCCCTTACTTACTTTATCACTATTATTCTCTCTTGACCATCGATTTTCTCTTTTCTATAAGTCACTGATCATTTATCTTCAGATACATCTAGCCAAAGATACATTCTTTCCGAGTGATGCAATTAGACACATTTTTCCCCCCCCTGGAACTGGAGTTAAAAAATCCTGGATAAAATAATCTAAATTTTTTTTAATGTTTATTTTTGAGACAGAGAGAGACACAGCATGAGCAGGGAAGGGGCAGAGAGAGAGGGAGACACAGAATGTGAAGCAGGCTCCAGGCTCTGAGCTGTCAGCACAGAGCCCTACACGGGGCTTGAACTCACGAACTGTGAGATCATGACCTGAGCCAAAGTCGGACGCTTAACCGACTGAGTCACCCAGGCGCCCCCTGGATAAATAATCCAACAAACAGAACCACTCTAAGATCCTGCCCCTAAAAAAACAAACTGAAAAGCTTTGCCATCACTGTCTTCGAGATGGTGCTTCCATGGAAAACCAGCCTAAATGACCTCTCCCATATTTGTGCGCTCCTGTGTTGTCAAATTTTCTGTTGGGTAGCGTTCAGTTGTACCTTTTGTTTGTTGAAACAAACAAAAACACTTGGAGGTTGCTTTTTTTTTTATATATATAAAATTTATTGTCAAATTGGTTTCCATACAACACCCAGTGCTCATCCCAACTACACGTGGAGTTTAAATACTCCATGAATTTATAGGTAATCATCAAATGCATTTGGTCTAAAAAAAACTCCCAGTCGAATTTAAGTTTTTAAAAATAATTACACTTTAAAGAGCATTTAAACAATCATCATATTTAATTCATGAATATGGAAATTCTTTGGGTTTTATGACCAAATAATTTGATATGCAAAACAATTTAATGTTTTCTCCTCTAACTCAAGATGTCTTTTTGCTACTAATAAAAATAACCAGTCTCATTTTCTCTTATGCCATAAACTATGTGACCTGAGCAAGTCTGAGCGTGTTGTATCTGTTACACTAATCATAACAACAACAATGCCAAGTAGGTGTTATTCTCCATTTTACACAGAAAAACCAGAAAAGGTACAGAACTCGCTTGAAGCCACAAGAGTAAACACTAGCCAAGTCAACATTAGAACCTGATTCTATCCCTATTTTTGAACTGTTTAAATTGTATTGTATTCCCCCATTTTAGTACAGTTTGCAGAATTTTGGTAATTGTTCCTGACGCTTAACTCTTGCCATGACACACACAGAGAGAGAGAGAAAGAGCGAGAGAGAGAGAGAGAGAGAGAGAGCATGCAAACGTGAACAGTTCCATTGTTCTTACCAGTTTTCTCATGGTCCTTTGCAGTAATGTCCTCTCTCAACTCCCAGCCTCAGTCAACCACCAATGTACTTTCTGCCTCAGCAAATGTTTTCTAGAAGTTCATATGAATGAATCACACAGGACAT
This sequence comes from Neofelis nebulosa, assembly GCF_028018385.1. NCBI lineage: Eukaryota > Metazoa > Chordata > Mammalia > Carnivora > Felidae > Neofelis > Neofelis nebulosa. The sequence goes on from NC_080785.1 coordinate 10,562,265, forward strand.
GGTCTTTCATGTGATTACTTCCATTTATCATAATGTTTAAAAACTTAGACATACTCTTGTGAAGGCTAATATTTTCTCTTTTCTTGCTGAGTAATATTCCACAGTAGCAATATACCCGTTTGCCAAATTTGCTTGTCCCTTTGCTAGTGAAAGGACATTTGCAGTGTTTCTAGTTTCTTTTTTATTAATATAAATACTGAAGAATACTTGCACAGAAATGTTTAGGTCAACCAATATTTTCACCTTCTTCATGTGGAAAACATCAGAGTAGGGTTGCTGGTTGGTATGTAGACCCTACAAAATGTCCTCATTGCTACTGATGCTGCTGATGTCTTGGTCAAAGTGAAGATTCTGATTTTTAAAGTTCTAGGAAAAAAAACACCCTAGGAGTTAATACTACCATTGCCATGAGCTCCCTAACCCTGATGGTACTGACTTGGAGCTCTCTGGATAAATATTTAAATGTAAGCAGGTTAGAGAGAACCTCTATCCCCACCCCCAAGGTATATCTAATTACCACAACAGACAAAGAAAAAAAAAGTGAGTGAGAGAGAGAGAGAAAGAGAGAGAGAGAGAAAGAGAGAGAGAGAGAGGAAGAGAGAGAGGGAGGGACAGAGACAGAGAGAGAAGGCAGGGTGGGGTGGGAGGACGTGAAATCTGGATATAGAGGGAGAAAACAAACAGAAAATTACAACCTGAGAGAGCCACAATTCAGTTTAAGAGATCCAAAATTTACTAAAAGAAGTTATACAATGAAAGTTTAAAAGCATCTTTAAAACATAGGTTCAGACTTAACTTTAACATCTGCCAAAATAGATCAATTGGCCGACCTTCACGGCATTAATACTGAGACTCAGATTACAGAAATACTTGGGAGATCCCACTAAATGTAAACAAGGCATCACCTATACTCTTATCAAACAGAGAACAGAAGAAAAGTTGGTATCCGCATCTGACTATTGCCTTGCCTAAATTCTGCACAGGCCTGGCACTCATGGCCCTAAAGTATCCCACAGTGGAAACAGATACTAAGAGTCAAAAACAAATACATTAAATTCTCGTTGGCACAATTTGGTTTGCCAATTTGCAATTCAGTGAAAGGTGCCCCCTAGTTTAATAGCTAATATCGCCCAATGTAAATTAAAACAGGGTCTTCGTTGGGGCGCCTGGGTGGCTCAGTCGGTTGGGCGTCCGACTTCGGCTCAGGTCATGATCTCACGGTCCGTGGGTCCGAGCCCCGCATCAGGCTCTGGGCTGCCAGCTCAGAGCCTGGAGCCTGTTTCAGATTCTGTGTCTCCCTCTCTCTCTGCCCCTCCTCTGTTCATGCTGTCTCTCTCTGTCTCAAAAATAAATAAACGTTAAAAAATAAATTAAAAAATAAATAAATAAAACAGGATCTTCGAGAAGTGAAATCCATTACACGAGACGTTTTCAGAGAAAGGGTAATTATAATAAAGTTTTGAATACTTTGTTTATGCTCTTCCTCCTTTCTCAGAGAGGTTATGCAAGTCTCTCTTACTGAAAGCACAGCTGTGCCCTTGACCTCCACACCACACCTTTTTTCGACTGTTCGTTCACACTCAAATGATTTCTTGACTCACACTTCCAGCATGCCTTTGTCCCCTACAGAGTTATAATCCTTCTCTGCTTATGTGAACTGTACCTGGCAGGTGATTAACTCCCTCCTCCACTTTCCAGAATTCTCTTTCCTCTATATAATCTCCATTTCAAATCTCAAACTCTTATCTTTTCTCTGGAATTCCTACAGTATCAGAACATCACTTTTTTTTTTTCAAGGCGTTATATGAATGTCATATAGCAACTAGTTCATGCTGAAGAGATCAAGAAAATCTTTTTAGTATGGCCTCTGCATAGAAGCACCACAAAGTTCCTTCAGGAAAAGCGATGTCATTTTATATGCATTTAGGGTTTCATAGATTACAAAGGACTTTCCTACACGTCATGTTTTTTGCCTATAAAGAACACATAAAGCACGATCTCATTTTACACATGGCAAGACTGAGGTTCAGTGAGATTAAGGTGTTTATGCAAAACAGTAGGTAATATATGCAAAAACCAGGAAAAAGCATAACAGTTTCCCATTTCCACCCCGTCTGCCCTTAGGACTCTACCACAAAACTTAGATCTGTAGTTGGACCCTTTTTCTCCTGATACTATTTCTAGAACCTGGATTTACTCTAGGGTCTATAAACCCATTTCAATATGTTAATTTCCAGTGTGTTGGGATGTAATCCAGACGTTACCGACACTGAAACAACTTAAGAACTGCAGAAGCCAGTGGTGGCCTGAAATCATGCAAAACAAGGCAAGTTTATCACGGTCATAGACCAACCATAGTTCTTTCAGAAAACTGATCCCAGACTCTTGGTTGCTCATCAGCATTGCCAAGTGTGAGCACTATTCCCCACTTCTCCCTCAGTCAACCATCCTCAGAAGGACGATCTTCTTTTTTTTGCTAGCCATTGTCCCATTCCTGTTTTCTTCCTTTCCTCCATCCTGACTAAATTCTCTCTCTTTTGCTTTGACCCTTTCAGGTTCGTATTTCCTCCTCATGGAAACAGACATTGTTCTAGAAGCATGTTCTCTTTCAGGAACTTCTCTTTCGAGACCACAGGTCCGTCTGCTGTCACTGCAATAACACCTTCAAAGCTACACACGGTATCAGCATTTCTCTAGCTGTGTCCTCATTCCAAGACCCATCATTCACTTACAACTTCTGAAAAAGTTCATTTTGTTCTCCTACAAATCTCACTGAAATGGAAAAAAATATTATTGTACACATTTTTCAAATGAGGTCACTGGTATAGAGACATTTAGTACTTTTTTCTAAGCTCTTGAAAAGGGAATCAAGTATTTTTTAAAATGTTATACACTTATCACAGTGAGCATTTCATAGTGTATATAAATGCTGAATCACTGTTATATACCTGAAACTAATATAATATTATATGTCAATTATACTTAAAATTGAACAATAAGTAATTCTCAGAAATAAAAAATAAAAGGAGGTTATATCCCAGGTCTCCTAACTCTTATCTCTGGATTTATTGATAAAGCTTATACCTATGACTTATCACTCATAATCCAATTAATATAACTTTTTAGAGTACCTATATGATGTCAGAATCAATTCATAAGCAGATAGAATACACTTCTATGTTTCAGAAATGTTTTTGAGGGGCAGCTGGGAGGCTCAGTCAGTTAAGCGTCCGACTTGGGTTCAGGTCATGATCTCATAGTTTGTGGGTTCAAGCCCCACATCAGACTCTGTGCTGACAGTTCAGAGAATGGAGCCTGCTTCAGGTTCTGTGTCTCCCTCTCTTTTTGCCTCTCTCTTGCTCACACACTCTCTCTCTCAAAAAATAAATAAACATTAAAAAAATAATTTAAAGAATTTTTTGAGTGTGGATTCAATAAAGGATGACTAGTACTGAAGAAACCAAATTTGACGTGAACAAGTGAAAACTAGAGTTTATATTTCAATTTTAACAATTTTTTGTTTCTCAGATGGAATTAAATACCTAAGATTCCTTTTCAGCTTAATGTTAATGAACACATATTCCTGCTCTCCTTTCCTTAAGTTTGGATAGTAATTTACTTGAAGAAAAAACTTTTGTTTGTTTAGTTAAAGGTTACTTATTTACTTTGAGAGAGAGTGGGGGAGGGAAAGCAAAGAGAGATGGAGAAAGAATCCCATGCAGGCTCCTTGCTGTCAGCACAGAGCCCAATGCAGGGCTCGAACCCACAAGCCGTGAGACCATGACCTGAGCTGAAGTCAGGCGCTTAACTGGCCGAGTCACCCAGGCGTCCCAGAAACAAGAACATTATTTAGAAACAACATTTTCCTCCCGAAGTTTGGTGTCTTATGTATACATATGTATGTCAAATCTTCTATGCATGGAGAAACATATCAGCTTTTTTGGTAAACCAGGTCAGGTAAAATCAAAAACCCTTTGAAACTTCAAAGGAAAATTTCCATCAAATCGCATTGACTTCAGTCCCATTTTTGATTTACTTAACTTTTTCTGATATTTATGGTGATTATATGGCTATGTGAATACCACTTTTTATGAGCCCAAGAAGTCAACAGAGAGAGCGTTAACTTTATCTTGCTAACTTTATGAAATAACAGGAATTACCATTAATCTAATATTACCATATTTATGATTAACTCTAAGTTTAAATTTTAAAAATCATATTTAAAATGCATATAGAATAATGATAAGGAGAAAAATTACAAATAACCTCAGAGTTCCATTTGCTTTTCCAAGAGTTTCCATGACATTAATTCCAGCAAACTATTCTAAGCTGCCCTCATGCATAAACTACTGCTTCCTCATAATGGCGGATGGCATTTCAATTTCAAACCTGCCCTCAATAAACAGGATGAGGAATTACTGTGCCCATGTATAAACTGCTTTGTGACTCAATGTTTATCTACTATAATCAATAAGACCCAAATTCAAAAAAATTCACAGCACATGAAGAGTAAAACAATTTTATTTCATCCGCCAAGCAAATTCTTTGTTTCTGAAGTAGAAAAGATTATTGAAACAATTGGTGCCACAGGGTAAACTTCATCATACAAAAGCTGTAATGTAAATTAAGCGGTAAAGTGTTCAACGAATCTGCTTAGTTTCTAAAGGTGATTTTGTTTATGCATGTATTGATTTCTTCAAATGTATAATCTAGTCCGGCTCCTCTATTCGTCAACCCTAACCTGTCCTCTATAAACCCTCAAATAATGTAATAAACACTATCTAGGAAAATACATTATGCTGCAAAGCAGTATCTTCCTGTGTAAAGAAATATCTGAAAAAAGAAAAAAAAGCATGAAGCAATCTAGATAGACTTCAGAATACCACAAGTTAACCAAACTGAAAAATATGTTTATTGAAACAAAAGCTTTGACTGTTTTTAATTAAATTCTAAATAATGTTTGTATGTTGCACAGCATTAATTTAGAATACAGCTTTTATATTTAGAACACTAGATTCTACTCTTCATTTACTTCTTTTCCAGTCCTAAAGCTAATATTTTCTTGAATATCTATTAATTATCATTTTAAAGGTCACACTACACGAGAACTTCAATCAAGCTTAGCTTTCACTGTGACTCTCATTACCACAAAAAATTTTTAAGAAGTCAAGACATCAAGATCTGCCTTCTCCTGCTTCCAGGAGTAACTTCTCCGCCTGACTTTGCTATCCACTTCAAACTTTAAAACCATGTGATATAAGAATCCTCATCTTCTCTTATTTATCTGGAATAAGCAGAGAAAAATGGAATTAAGGTTCTTGTGATTTATTAGGTGTATGGTTCTTCTTTCATTCATTTATTCATCCAACAAATTTTCATTAAGGAGCCACCATGTGACAGGTACCCATCTAGATTCTGGGGCTACAATAGTAATAAACAGAACAGAGTGCCTTGCCTATGGAATATACATTCTAGTGGATATGACAAATTAAACAAAGCCCTTACATGGGCAGCTACAGAGGTATACACTGGAATATCATGGTAGAATAGAAGCATAATATTCAGTAGAATGGGCAGAAAGAAGCTCTCTGAAAACATCTGAACAGAGGCATGATTGAGATAACAGCATAAGAAAGCTAATGGTAATTCCTAGTATGGGAAATACGAATGCAAAGGCTCTGGAATGGGAGTAAGCTCTGGGACTTTAGAGAAGAAAGTACTGGTCAAGGGGCTGAAGCAGGGTGTGCCATGCAAACGAGGCAGGAGAGTAGTGCAAACTCGTATGTGGAAGCTGGGTACCACAGGCCTTGTAAGCCAGAGCACGCTGTGAGATTGTGGAGGACGGGGAATCACTGGAGACACTGAGTAGAAAATGACCTGAATATAATTTTGCTGTAAAAGGCTCACACTGGCCGCTGTTGGAGAACGTGCAAGTTATTTAAACTCCCAACTCTCAATTTCTCACTTTTGAAATAGGAATAATAATGTTTACCTAGTTCGTCCCATGAGCATTGAATGAGTTAGTATGCATGTCTGACACATAATAAGATCTTGGCAACAAATATTTCCTTTCCTGTGTTTCTTTCTCTTGAATTAGATAAAACACTATTCCTATTCCTTTCAAAGTGAGTTTCGCCCATAACCCCTATTCCTGTAATTCCATCCTTTTTTTTTTTTTTTATCTCTACTGGGTTCTTTTCTGTCAAATATTTTCTTCACCTCTTTCTTCCATATGATGTATTCTCTCAGTCTAAAAGCATATACACGTCCTCTCACCTCAAACAAAACCATTTTTTCTTCAATCCTGTTATTTCAAATATCCCATAAAGATGAACCACCCTCCTTCATTTTTGTAAACAATTTTATAAAAGCAATAGTCGATATATAATGCTTCCATTTCTTCCACATTTCCTTGTCTCTTCATGTTTATAGTCAAAACACTTGCCATCACGATTCCATTGAACCTAAGTCTCTGTTCTACCCAGTAGACAAGGCAATGGAACACTTTAATCATGATGGCAATAAAATATTTTGGCTACTTCAAGAGTCATGTGTTTGTCAAGATTTTGAAAGGTGTAGACAAATGTTAAAAACTAGTCTATTCATCATTTTTCATCCTTGGGAAAGGCAACAGCACGAACAAAGTCCTGGGTATGATGTAGCGGGTATGATGATGTAAAAATGATTTCAGTGAAGAAACTGTGGAAAGTGCCAACTAAAAATTACCCTGATGTGGGGGCTTCCCCTTCTGCCATGATGTGGTGATGACTACAGCACTTTCCCACCCACAGTAAACAATTCATCGACTGGAAAACTTTACGGAAAAACTATTTAAGGCATTGGATGAGAGGTACTGCACAATTTTGATCCATGATATAAAAGAAATGAGGCGAGATTTATGATCGCTGGATTTCTTCATAGAGGCACTTTTAGAATGTAGCACGGGTAGAGGAAAAACAGGCAGACATAGTGTTCTGACTGAGTTGAGGAATCCAATCCTCAAATTAAACGAGGAGACAGTGTCTAGAACTGATGGGAAAAATTATTGTGAAAAAAAAAAAAAAAGGAACCATACAAAAAAGATCCCAAAACCTACAAAAGGCTCCCCTTCAGTGTGTTATTGAATAATAAGCTATACATATTTAGGATGAAAGGTGCCAGAGAACAAACTGCCAGGGAGATGTAAAAAATAATCCCCAGGACTCACACAACACCAGGAGATAACTGAGTTCTTACCAGACAAACTAGAGACCTTACTGAACATCCGGAGCATTCAGCGAGAGACTCCAGAAGTGCTATAGTCTAGCAGTCACCATGTGCCCACAACTGCCCACAATGTATCCAATGACTCGGCTTGACCTAACTTCTTCCACAGACACCCTGAACTTTGGTTCACCCTCAAGCTTAAGCAAGTACTAACATGCAGAACATCTCTCCTTATCAGATCATTCTGGAAATTGGCTGACTACAAAGAACATTTCCTGTGGATCCGCTTCAGTGATGCTCTCTGTTCACTCAGTTGCTTGTCTCAGTCCCTCTACTCTTGTTAACTCCTTATAGTGGGTTGAATGTTGCCCTTCCCCAAAAGATAAGTCCATGTTTTAACCTCTAGAACCTGTGAGTGCTACCTTTTTGGAAAAAGGGTCTTTGCAGATGTAATTACACCCAGGATCTTGAGATGAATCCATCATGGATTATCCAGTTACATCCTAAATCTAATGACACGCATCCTCAGAAGAAACAGAAGAGAAGATACGAAGAGGAGGAGAAGCCCATGTTAGGAGAGGGGCAGAGACCTACGCCAAAGAATGCCTACAGTTACCAGAAGCTGGAAGAGAAAAGGATGGATCTTCTCTGGAGCCTTCAGAGAGAGCACATACTGGTTGACAAGATAGGTTTCAAACTTCTGTGCTTCAAAACTTTGAACATAAAATTCTGTAGTTTTAAGCAACCAAGTGTGTGATAATTTTTTTATGGCAGCCCTAGGAAACTAATGCAGACCTCCTTTATAAAAGAAAATACTTTCTCCATTTTATTTTCTGATGCTTATAGATCCTGAGGTGAGAGTACTCTCCCTTTGCATTATTCTTTTTGAATACAATCTTATTGGGTTTTTTTTCTTTTTATTTGAGAGTAGTATGGTTAAATAAGTCCTAAAGTAAAGGTAACCTCAGACTCATCATAACTTTTAAAAGCAAAACTAATAAAAAGCCTGGAAAATATAAAACTGACCCACTAGTAAAGCATCTTAACTGCCAGTCCATTTGGGTTCTATGCTTTTAAGAAACCTCCTTAAACAATCAAAATATATTCTATATATTGGTCTCTGCCCCCATTTCTGACTACAGAGCTTCTAAATCCTTGTAATTTCCTAAGTGATAAGAGCACAAATATCATCTTTTGTTTTAATATTTGGTCTTTGGTGTTAGCTCCTGAGACACAAGTTTTCTGATACCTTGGAATGTCCTGGGTGGTGGGTCTGTGTTTGTTCTAATGAAACTACTCTTGATTGGCTCCTGGATACCTTTAAGATTAGGGCTAGTGACAGGAATGAATACACCATAATTAGAAGCTTAGAACTTTTGGCCCCACCCCCATCCTCTGAGAAATGAAGAGGGGTTAGAGGTTGAATTAATGATTGATCATATCTAGTTTACTAACCCTCCATAAAATCCCACAAGTACAGGGTTAGAAGAGCTTTGAGATGGGTGGACACATCTATGTGCTGAGACGATGGCACATCCCAACTCCATGGGCCAGAATCTCCTGTACTTGGGACTTTTCTGGACCTCAGCCTATGTATCTCTTTATGTGTCTGTTTATCTGCATCCATGATCATACCCTCTATTATGTAATAACTGGTAAATGTCACTGTTTCTCTGAGTTCTGTGAGCCATTCTAGCAAATTATCAAACCCAAGGAGGAAGTTGTGGGAACCCCAGTTTATAGCTGGTCACCCAGAAGTCCAGGTGACAATCTGGATGCCATCTAGAGTGGGGGCAGGATAAATTCTTCTGCAACAGAGCCCTTTAACCTGTGGGATCTGATTCTATTTCCAGAGAGATAGTCAGAAATAAGGTAAATTGTGGGACACCCAACTGGTGTCCTACCCACACATTTGGTAATCAGATGTGAACTGTTACAGTAATGTGAAGTAAAGGAGAAACACAGGAGAGTTTTTCCAACTCAACAACAAAATCCCAATATTCAACAATATAACCTTCATAATAGCCAGCATTAAAAAAAAAATCACAAAATATGTGAAGCAGAAAACTATGTCTCATGAGGCAAAGAATCAACAAAACATACTCTGAGTATTTCTGAAAAATCAGAGATGATGGAATTATCATCTGAATATGGAATTATCATGTGAAAATGATATAATGAAAAGTCTACAGCTTAAAAATACATAAACAAAAATGACAAGTTCACTGAATGGTCTTAACAATTGATGATGCATGAAAGGAAAATTCATTAAATTTCAAAAGATAGCAGCATATGTGCAAATTGAGAATAAGAGGAAAACAACAACAACAAAAAAACCCAACAACATTGGGCACCTGGGTGGCTCAGTTGGTTAAGCAACCTACTCTTGATTTCAGCTCAGGTCATGATTTCATGGTTTGTGAGTTTGAGGCCTGCACTCAAACTGCACTCACTGTTGTTGCTCTGCAACAACAAAAACAAAAACAAAACAAAACAAAACAAAAGCCCCAAATAACTGTAGGAAAAGTTAACTGATGTAATGTCATTAAAACTGAAGTCCCAAAGTAAAGAGGAAGGAAAAAAATTTGATGAAATAATGGACAAAATATTACCAAGTTTAATTAAAACTATCATCCCATAATTTGGGAAAGATAAGGACACCTAAGCAAAATAAGCACAGAGAAAAACACACAAGAAAGAAAGAAAGAAAGAAAGAAAGAAAGAAAGAAAGAAAGAAAGAAAGAAAGACAGACACACTAAAGCACAAGATAAGTATATTAGGAAAACCAGTGAATAAGAGGACATCTAAACAGCAACAGGAGAAAAAAAAAAAAAGATTCATTTCATCTGAGGGAAGAAAGAAGAAAAACCTCAGACTACTCTTCAGAAAAAAAGCAATCCAGAAAGCAATAGAATAATTTTATATTGAAAGAAGAAAACAAATCAGACAGTAATTCTATCCAGGAAAAATATCTTTCAAAAATGAGTACAAAATAAGACTTCTTTAGACATAGAAAACTAAAAGAATTTATCAGCAATAGACCTGTGGTTAGAAAAAAGATATTGGAAAAAAAAGTTGGATCTATACAAAGGAATGAAAAGTGACAAATGTGGTAAATAAAAGAGTTCCCACATAAATTTCCTCAGAAGATAATTGACTATTTAAAGCAAAAATATTAATAACATAACAATTAGAACATATGGAGAATATCTATGTATGACAAACACAGCACAAAGCACAGGAGGTAGGAATCATAAAATGACTATTGTAAGAGTTTAACTTTATATGAAGTGATATAATTTTAAGTTAGACCATGACAAATTATTAGATATTTATTTTAACCCTGAAGCAACAAAGAAAATAAAAGCAATTAAATTTCCACGAGTGAATATAAAATGGAACACTAAAAAATACATAATTATTCCATAAAAAGGGGGAGAATTGAGTAGTCTTCTAACTCTACTGTCATCAGGAAATAGAAAAGTTGTGCCAAATGGAGTAATTTGTATTAGATTGTAAGAAGTCTAAGATTAATGTTCAAATCTCTAAGAAGCCTCTAAAATAACATATGAGGTAAGTAACATCAAGCTAATAGAGGAGAAAAATAGAATATTAAGACATTGATTAGTCCAAAAAAGGCAAGAAAGTAAAAGAATGTAAAAGATGTTTGTCAAATAGGAAAATAAATCACAACTTAAGAAATAAACAATTTGCACTTCATGGATCTTGCTAAAACTAGGAAATAAGAAAACAAGTCTTTTTAAATGCATGTTAGAAAATAAAAAGCTAAACAGTAGAGACCTATTTTAAGATTATAGGAGGAAAATCAAAGATATAAGAGAAAAAAATAGTTTATTCTTAAAAAGTCAATTAATCCTTGAAGATTTTATAGCAAGAAAGAAGTGAATATAATTTACCAATATCGAGAATGAAAATAAGGATGTCACTATTGTTCCTAAATATCATACAGTTAATAAGAAAATACTGTGAGCAACTTATGTTAAATTACTTGAAAAACTGCATGAAATGTCCAAATTTTTTAGAACAGTTTTCCCAAAATGAATTGTACAATACCTACTTTAAAAATGGAATTTCTTTAATATTTTCATAAAGAGAAAATTCTATATGACTTTACCCAGCGATTTCTTACAAATATTTAAAAAAATAAATAACACATTATACACAAACTATTTTGTAATGTAGAAAACAGAGACCAATTCCAAAGTGTTTCAGAAGACCAGTGTCTTACACCAATACTTGACACAAATAAAAGAACATTACAGAGCAATCTAGCTCATGAATATGGATATAATAACTCCTTCAAAAATATTATACTAAATTTGGGAAATGCAACAATTCTAATACATCTGATTCAATGGGTTCTATTTCAGTAATGCCAGATTTAATATTTGGAAATTGATTTGTAGTATTCACCACATTAACAAGAAGAAGGAGGAGAAAAGAAAGAAAAAGGAAGAAAGAAGAAAGAAGGAGAAGGAGGAGGAGAAGAAAAAAGAGGAGGAAGAGGAAGAAATAAAATAGATTCGCCTCAACAGATGTAAAAATTTTTATGAACGTCAACGCTCATTAATGGTCAATAAATTGCGGCAAACTAGCAAAATAAGGAAACTCTCAAATTGATACAGAATAGTTCCAACGCACTGTCAGAAAGTTTTCTGTGATCAGGAAAATTATGACCACTATCACCATTTTTATTCAATATTGTACTTTAAATACAAGTTACGATAAAGCAAGGAAGAGAAATCAGACATAGGACTGGAAAGATTGAAATAGAAATTATTCACAGAGAGTATAACTGAATTCCTAAAAAGGCTAAGTTTCCACAGACAAACTTTTAGAATTTATACTTGAATCTGTAGAAAAAGAAAATCTCCCTAGATTTCTTAGTGCTCTGGCAAAAAGTCCTAGTCACCTAAATCTCTTCACATACCAAGATAATAAGATATGCACTCCTTTGGTTAGTTAATTGCTCTGATCTAAGGGATCATAAAACTTACCTTATTTTTTGAGAGGGCTAAATGGTTACACCCTGGTAACTTCTCTACCAGAAGCCCCATAGTGCTAGAAGACTCCAATACTATCTCCCTGGATATTCACATGTCAAAGAGATGAAACCCAGAATTTGAAGACATCTTTAAGTTGTAAAAACTGAGCTAACTGACTCCTGGAGAGATTTTATTTGCATACCAACTAGATGGAGTCAGAAGACCTTTCTAAGAGGGGATAGGGACAACTGCCTTTATAGGAGAAAAAAATCACTTATCCTTAATTGCTTAATTATGGGGTATCCAGTTCCTCAGCTAGAAAAATTGATCTGGCTTTCATCCCATCACACTAAGAATGAATTCTAAGACAAAAGAAGACTGACACACTTATGCAATGTTAGATATTTAATAAGAAATCTCTCTGATACAGTATACCTTATGTGCATATAAAGGATAAAACAAATGAAAATAAATATTAAAAACCTAATAGGGTTCAAGACCTTTGGATATATGGTCAATATTCCAAATTCTTTTATATTTCTATGTATTAGAAACAATACACAGAAAATATGCTAACATTATAGGTAAGAAAACTGAAAAGTTGGGCCTCATTAGAAAAACATCTGTTGACCAAAAGACAGCATTAACAGTGTGAAAAGTCAAGCTACAAACTGAAAGAAGGTATTTGTAGTACTTAAATCTGACAAAGTCTTTGCATTTACAACACTTACAAACCAGTGAGAAAAAGACCAGCAACCTGATACAGAAATAGATGAAAGATCTACTTCATAACAAAGAATTTCCACATGGTCACTGAGCATATAAAGAAAGAATCTCAATTTTATTGGTCACAAGAAGGCCAATAAGAACCACAATGAGACATCACTACATACCCAACAGAATAACTAAATAAGAAAAAGTGATAAAAAACTATGACAAGTGTTGGTGAAGCTGTGGAGCAATTAAAATTCTCGTACATGGATGGTGGCGATGTAAATTTTTAAAGTGTCCTAGATATTTAGAAGAAAAAATCTTCAGCCACCCAGAAAAAAAAAGTTAATTATGCAACACACAAGCCACAGAGAAGATGTTATTTGTTTTGAATATATATTGTATATATTATGTATATATTTACATGTATATATACATATATGTACATAGACATATTTACATTGTATATATATGTATATGTTGACACACACACACACACACACATATATATATATACACACATATATGAAGGGACTTGTATTCTGAATATAAAAAAATTCAACAAAAAAATTTTTAAATCACAGAGAAACTATAAAATGCACAGTTCTCTCACATATGAAAGGTTGACTGACTTCACTGATAATAGAGAAAACTGGAAATTAAAACAAAACTGAGATACTATTTCTCACAAGTCTGAGGGAAAACTGTGTAAGTTTGACAATATCAACATAAAGTGTGTCAGATGCTCTATTGCAATGCTGGTAGAAGTGTACCATTTCTACATAAACACCTCTGGCAGTAACTGGAGAAGCTGGTATCAAAATTACAAATCCAATTATCTTTTGACCCACCAGTCCTGACTGTAAGGCTTTAACTTTCGGATATACTAGTATGAGTAGAAAACAAAAAACTTAACACATATACAAAATAGTTGCTCTAGTTTTGATTATAATGATAAAAGATTAAAAATAACTCCTGTTCATTACTAAGGTACATCCACATAGTAAAATACTATGCAGCTCTAGAAAAGACCCGAGAAAGCTATTTTTTTAATACTTATTTGTCTACTTATTTTGAGAAGTGGGGAGGGGCAGAGAGAGAAGAAGAGCAAGAATCCTGAGCAGATTCCACACTGTCAGCATACAGCCAAAGGCAGGGCTCAAACCCACAAACCTTGAGATCGTGACCTGAGCCAAGAGCAAGAGTTGGATGCTTAACCAACTGTGCCGCCCAAGCACCCCTGAGAAAGCTATAGCGTACTTATATGAAACAAATAAATGATAACTGAAAAAGGCAAGGTACAGAAGGTTTATAGAGTTCTGTCTTCTGTGAGAGATGGGAGAGGAGGAAACGAAGGTACGTGTGGCATATTTGTACTTGTCTCAGTCTGCATAGAAAAACAGTGAAGAGGTTACATGCTAAGAAAAGGGACAGTGGGGTGTATGGATATAGGAGAGGGAGAAGACCTTTCAGTTTATACCTTTTTAGGTCATATTATTTTTTTTTAATCATGTGCTTATATTACCTAAACAAAAAACAAACAAACAAATAAATAGAATATATACATTCAAATATTTTAAAGTTATGAAAATTAAAGTACTAACCTTTATGTTAGGATATACTTTCTACATTTTGGGGCTAAAAATATCTCTTTTGTTCATGAAAAATTATAGTCAATGAAAACTTGTTTTTACCATCTTATTTCACTAAAAATGATAATCTTATGTCTGTTTCCCTATTTAATTATGATTTTTTTAATTATTAAATTGGTTCAGCTTATATAGGAAACTCTGGATAAAAGCACTCGGTAACAGTTTCTACATTATTATCTTTTTCTGAGTCTCCAGGAAAGTATACACATCATACTCATTTACTTTATATATCATGAAGAAAGATCTTTGAAAATTTGGTTATCATTCCTTAAGTTCACTGAGAAACTCTACAAGAAGCAACCATTTTATGAATTTTCTGTATATTTTACAAACAGGAAAAGCCCATTATGATGCTCTTTGACAATTGTATTAAAATTAATTAAATAAATTAAATAATTAAAATTAATAAAATATATCCTTTTGGAATTTCAAACTAGGAAAAAAATATATTCTTCTGAAAAACTGGTATGCTTCCAGTTATCCGGATTTATTGCTGACTCTACATTAAATAAATTAATCCTTACCACATAGATGTTAAATATTCTAGTAGTCTTAAATTATTAAAACATTTCATTATAACATATTAGTACTTCTGTTTATATTAAAATTCACCTCAAATCATTTTTTTGACAGTAGTTAGGACATAAATTAGTATATTAGTTTTCCATAGCTAATATATTGACACCTCAAAACAACATTAATTCGTTATGTCCCAGCCCTATAGGCAGAAGCCGGGGGTGGCTGTGCTGGTTTTCTCTACTTGTGGTTACACAGGTTATAGGAAATCAAGGCATCCACACCACTGGGCTGTTATAAGAGACTCTAGAAAAATCAGCTTCCAAGCCCATGCATATTGTTGGCAGAAACTACTTTGCCAGCTGTCATCTGGGAGGGTCACACTTAATCTCTAGAGGCCAAGCTGTGGTCCTGCCACCTGGACCTCTACTTCCTAAAGACAACAATGGTCTTTCCCACTATTACTACTCTTGAAATCTTTCTGACTTCCTCTCCCACATCTCTTCTGCCTCCAGCAGAAGAAATTTCTTTGCTTTAAAGGGCTCATGTGATTAGGTCATGCCCTCCTAGATAAGCTAGGATAATCTATCTAAAGGTCCATAACCTTAATTACATCTGCAAAGTCCCTTTTGCCACAAAACTTAACACCTTCGCAGGTTCCGCTGATTAGCTTGTGGATATCTTTTTGGGGGTGAGAGGAGACACAGTAACATACAAACTAAAATGCTTGGCTATTTCCCATACTTACCTCCATCTGAATACCCTCAAAGTATAATTTATAGCTGATTGCCTCAAAACTCATAGAATATATTAATGTATTTCCATAGATAAGCAAAATAGAGGAAAAATAAATTCCCTTTTTTGCAAAAAAAATATGGAAATGTTAAAAGAAGAAAGTAAACCTTTGAAAATAATTTAGTTGGATTGGGGAGAGAAAATAAATAAAGCTCTTTTAAAAAATTATTTGTTCATGTTTTAGGGTCCAGAATCTAAAACACGTTTTAAAAAGTTGCCCTATTTGTCAATCTGTCACGAAATATATTTCAGCTTCAAGCCTTATGCTCCTGGGGAAATCGCAAAACATCTCATTCAGCTGAAGAGGCTGAAACTATAAGCGTTGCAATTAATATCTTCCATTTTTGCCATGGGCATGGAAAGCAGCTCCTTGGAATCTGAATCACTAATTGTGTCTAATAGCTTACATCTGGCTTGTGCAAGTTCAGCACATCAGGATTTGCTTCATGTGTGCTGGTCACCAGGCACTGACGGGACATGCTCTGACCCGAGCTTCAGAGTCATCCTAACCTTCTCAAGAAATAGAATATTCAGGGGCGCCTGGGTGGCGCAGTCGGTTAAGCGTCCGGCTTCAGCCAGGTCACGATCTCGCGGTCCGTGAGTTCGAGCCCCGCGTCAGGCTCTGGGCTGATGGCTCGGAGCCTGGAGCCTGTTTCCGATTCTGTGTCTCCCTCTCTCTCTGCCCCTCCCCCGTTCATGCTCTGTCTCTCTCTGTCCCAAAAATAAATAAAAAAACGTTGAAAAAAAAAAATTAAAAAAAAAAAAAAAGAAATAGAATATTCATTAATGAATGAAATCTGGTTTTAGGAAACTGTCTGTAGACATTCTTTCCACTGAATGCGGCTTTATTATAACTGGCAGTCCTGAGTAAGATGACAGAGACACCATTAAAAAAAAAAAAAATTCTCCCTGGAGTGTGTCAAATGACGTTTTGTTTAAAAATCTGAGATAAATAGGGTTGTTATACTGATTCACTTCATTTGTTTTTGTGCTATGAAAACTCAAGACTCTTGCATATATTAATTTTAGTAGATGCATCAGAAAACCACTCATCTAAGAATACGATCCAGAATATTTGAAAAGTTTACAGTCATCTTGAATAACGGAAGTAATGCAGTATTTGTCTTCCTGTAACTGTATTACTTCACTTAGCAGAGTGTCCTCAAGATTTATCCATATTGGTGCATATGGCAGGACTTCCTCCTTCTAAAGGCTGAATAATATTCTATGATATGCATATACCACATTTTCTTTCTCATTCATCTACTGATGGACATTTAGGTTATTTCTGGGTCTTGGCAATTGTGAATAATGCTGCAGTAAATGTGGGAGTGCAGATACAGTGCCTAATGCTAACAATACTGAATTGCACACTTAAAATCTGTTAGGAGCATAGATCTCATGTTAAACCTCTTGTCACACAAAAGAACAACAACAAAGAGAAACGAGGAAACTCCTGAATGTGATGGGTATGTCTGCTGCCTTGTGGTAATGGTTTCATGGGTGTATGCACATACCTAAACTCAACAAAGTGTATACATTAAATATGTGCAGTTTTGGGGCGCCTGGGTGGCTCAGTCGGTTGAGCGTCCGACTTCAGCTTAGGTCACGATCTCACGGTTTGTGAGTTCGAGCCCCGCGTCAGGCTCTGGGCTGATGGCTCAGAGCCTGGAGCCTGCTTCCGATTCTGTGTCTCCCTCTCTCTCTGCCCCTCCCCCATTCATGCTCTGTCTCTCTCTGTCTCAAAAATAAATAAACATTAAAAAAATTTTTTTAAATAAATAAAATAAATATGTGCAGTTTTGGGTATCAATTATAGGTCAGTAAGGTTAAAAAAAAACAAAACCAAAACATTATACAGTTATCTGAGCCTCGAGCCTGCCCAATTTCTCTTTTCAACTCAGAAAAAATTTTCCTGACATTCCCCAGTCTAGTCTACCATGACTAATTGGTGTCCTCAATCCCTAAAACAACTTTCTCCTAAGTGATAGCAAGACTACCATCTGGGCAGCATCCATACCCCCAAGGCAATGTGATGTCACACGTAAGCCTCCTCCACTTTGGGAAGGAGCTGGATACACAATAATTGGGCACAACCTTCAGTAACAGAGTAAAGAAGACGGGGTTTTTCTGGTTTTGCTTCTCTTCACATACACACATGGTAATCTGACCTCTCTCTTCCTCAGGGCATTTCTTCCTTTTGCCTCTGTGATCACATCCTCCTGCTTCCCATTAGCAGTTTTGTTCTTGAAAAGAAGAGGAAGAGGGCACCTGGTACTTCAATCTTGCACAAAATACACATTCTACTATTTATCAATACCATCAAATTATGAAGGACATTGTGGGCCTTCATTACTTGGACAATGGGGAAGAGGTATGCTAAAAGCTTTTATATATATAAATCTCCTAGTATTTTTATGGAAGTATACAGTATTTAAATACCCCAAAGATAGATCAAAAAGGCACTCGGGCATCAACATTTTAAGAGAGAAAAAAAGCGAGAGAAACTTTTACATATTACCTCTTAGTTGGTATTTTAAAAGACACACTCAACAATAACAACAAAAAAAATGCAGTGCTTGTCCTCATAAACCATCAGAATCTCTTAACAACTTGACATACTTTGTTTTTGCTAGATTTCATGGGTAGAGGTCAACATAATCGTTCCATGTGTAAGACTACTAAATTTATCCCTGCATGTGTTTGATATGTATAGGTGTGCTGAGGTTTGGTTTTAATGGGTTTTTCCTTAAAGGTAAGATAAGCAGCAATAAGACGTGGAAACACTTGGTGTGCCTAGGTGGCTCAGTCATTTAAGCGGCTGACTTCGGCTCAGGGCATGATCTCACAGATCGTGGGTTCGAGCCCCACATCGGGCTCTGTGCTGACAGCTCAGAGCCTGGAGCCTGCTTCCGATTCTGTGTCTCCCTCTCTCTCTCCTCCCCTCTCCCACTCAAGCTCTGTCTCTCTCAAAAATAAAATAAACATTAAAAAAAAAGAAGTGGAAACACTTTATGTGACTTCTCATGGTTCAATCTTTAAAACAACCCAATAAGATGGCTTTTATTAGCATCCACATTTAATCTCTGAGAAAAACTGAAATGCAGAAAGATTATGTCACTGGCCTATGTAGTCTATAAGAGAGTGTGTTCAACGTATGTTGGAGACATAAAGGATGGAAAAATAAATAATCCTGACTTACATCAGGTTCAGAAAAGGTCTCACAGAAGGTGAAAATAAAACGACACTGAAGATGAGCGAGTAGGACTTAGCAAAGAAGACCAGAGGTAAAGGGCTTTCCAAATAGAGAAATATGCTCTAGCATGGAGCTATCAAACAGGTCTGAATTCAAGGGGATTCTAAGACTGGAGTCAGGAAGCCTATATAAACAGTATTGGAAATAACATTTGCCTTCGGTCAGTGTTGAGGCTGCAGATGGAGCCCCAGATGGAGAGGAAGGGAATTCTCCAAGACAAGTAGAAAGATTGATCTTTCTCTGAGAGTCAGGCTGGAAACTGAAAAGCCCAAGTATATGGTTTAAATGTTTCTTGCATTTTCTTTACTTTCTTCCTATTGTTCCTTACTATTTAAATTTATTGTAAAGCATATTTTCAACTCAGTTGTTCTAACAGAACTAATGTAAGATATTTGTGTCCACCCTGAATTCAGACTTTTTGAAAGTATGAACAAGCCTCTGGGTACCAATGTGATGAAGGCAGGAGTAATTAGAGCGAAGAATCCCAAGGGGAGATGAAATGCAGGGTGGCAAGATAGACCTGATTCTGGCGCAAAAGTTTTGTTTTTCTTTTAATCAGGAGATGATGACATAAGCAAGAAGATAAACTCTCCTATGTAAGTCTAGAGTGAGTCATTTTTCTTACATTTTATATTGTTCCTAACAAATCTTATACTTATTCAAAATTTTAAACGCATGAAATCTATGAAACTATGAATTTATGCTCACTTGGAAAACTCAAGGGACAATTCACAGTCTCACTGAATGAATCAACTCTGAACTGTACTATTACTTCATAAAAGTAGTATCTGTTAAAAATAAAATCTTATGTAATAAATTTAATCTCGAGATATGCTATAAAACACAATGCCTATAGTTAAAAATATTATACACTTAAAAATTTTAAAGGCAGATGCCATGTTAAGTATTCTTACCATAATAAATTTTATAAATGAATTTCAGCTGAATAAAACATCCAAAATAGTATTCAATGAAAAAAATTATTTTATAGCAATATTAGACAGACATGAAAACTACATGCAATATTGACATTTGATATATACCTAAAATAGAGTAAGCTGCTGCACCTAACACTTATTTTTTAGTTTTACTGAGGTATAATTGGTGAACATGGTACATATTTAAGATATACAACTTGATGCTTCATATACATATAAATGTTGAAATGTTCACCACAATCAAGTTAATTAACATACCCATCACATCACATAGTTACCAATGTTTTTGTGTGTGTGATGATAATGCCAAAGAACTATCTGCTGTGCATATTTGAAGTACACAATGCAGTATTATTAACTATAGTCTCTATGCTGTATGTAAGATCTCCAGAATTTATTCATCCCACACAATTCCAACATTTCCCCATTTATCTCAACCCAACTCTGTTACCCACCATTCCAGTCTCTTCCATGATTTTGAACATTTCGGATTTCTCATATAAATGAGATCAAGGAATATTTATCATTCCATCTGCCTTATTTCACTTAATATAATGTTCTTCAGATTCATCCATGTTATTACAAACGGCAGGATTTCCATCTTTGTAAAGGCTGAATAATATTCACACACACACACACACACATACATATACACACATATATACATGCATATACACATACATATACACACACATACACACATTTTTTTAAATCTATTCATCCATCAACAGATAAACAGGTTGCTTTACTAGCCTGCCTATTGTAGGTAATGCTACAATGAACATAAGATGCATGTATCTCTCCAAGGTAGAAACCCATAAGTGAGATTGCTGGATCATAGCACTCTAGTTTTAGTTCTTTGGGGAACCTCAATATTGTTTTCCAAAATGGCTGCACCAGTTTATACTCCCACAAACAGTGCGCAAAGTTTCCAATTTTTCTACATCCTCATCAACACCTGCTATTTCTTGTCAGTTTTTTTCTCCTGCTCTTTCTCTCCAAATAGATTGTTTTAGAGGAAAGTATATTGTTGGATGCTAAATATTTTTAAAACATAATACAGATACTATGTTGATATTTAAAGACATACTAAACGACCTGGGATAGTGTTTTGTTAATCAGTTTTGCTAAAGCTTTGGGGGACAGTAATTACAGCTTTCCTGGCAGATGTTTAGGTAAACAGGAACCATTACTAAAAATAGATTTTTTTTTGAGATGTCCAACGCTAACAAAATCAAGATGTACATTTATTCTCTTTTATGAACACAAGCGAATACCTCTTTAAATTAAAAACAATAGTCAGTTACTACAGGCAGAGTCAATTTACTAAGTCACAAAAAAGAAAAGCAAATGATGTGATACCCCTTCCACAGCTCATTTCAACATATACACCGAATCCAGATTTCACATTGTTCAGCTCTGAAAGGTAGTTATTGCCAAAGAACTGGTGACATTTTCCCTCGTATTTAATTTCTATAGCATTACTAATCCTTGATAATGTATTCATCCTCAAGGAGAAACAAAAAGGCAATATCTTGGCTTTCTGACAGTCTAGATTATTCTTTGTCCTGTGTTCCTTGTATGTATCTGATTGTTTTTCTAAACTTCCATTTATCTTCTTCTATATTTTTTCTTCCTATAAACAATGGCTATCTTAAAATTCTTTTTAATATTTTACAGAACATAAAGTTACTCAAAGTGAAATAAAAATAGCCAAAATATCTTGTAAGAGTATGTAAGCTATAATCCCTGGCTGGCAAGTTAAAATAATTTTAATAGAAATGTGTGCATATGTTAATCCTATTCAGGATGATTGAATGTGATCAATATGGAATGCACAAATATGTAATGTGATACTACTCTTGTGTGTACCCTCATAAAAATAAGTTATATCTTTCCAGGTCATTATTAATTATCGCTATTCTTTAAGTATAGCCATGGTGCTACAGCTCCAGTTAATACAGTGAAAAGATAGTCTCCTGATGTTTTCAGAGGGAAAAATATTGAAACCATATGTGCATGTTTGTGTGCTTGTATGTGTGTTGGTATTTATGTCATTCGGAGACAAAATCAGCAATTTTCTTCTATTTTTAGTGAGGTTCTCTCTACATTAAGGCCACTTTATGCATTAAAGATACTATATTACCATGTATATTCTTTGTCCTGGAAGATATATTTGTTAATGAGCTTTTCATGTATGAAGCAACATTTAATGTCAGAGAAGTATACAGAATAAAAATTGATGATATTCTATAATCATTGAGACTGAGATATAAAAGGGACTTCAGAGAGAACCTGAGTCATCACCAACAGTACAGCCTTTCATACAAGATGGCTGTTAAAACCCTGCCAGAAACATTTAATTAAGATAAATTTCATTATACACTCTTTTCTATTTTTTGTATCCTCAATAGTGGAAATAGGATTTCCTAAAGACGCATTCACTGAACAGCTTTCTTACTAGAATATTAATACACCAAATTATCCTCACTCTATATGACACATTATTTAAAAATACTAAATACTGCGGTGCCTGGGTGGCTCAGTCAGGTTAGTGACCGACTTCAGCTCAGGTCATGGTCTCACGGTTGTGGGTTCCAGTTCCATGTCAGGCTCCATGCTGGTGGGGTGGAGCCTGCTTGGGATTCTCACTCTCTCCTCTCTCTCTGCCCCTCCCTCACTGGTGCTCTCTCTCTCTCTCTCTCTCTCAAATAATAAGACTTAAATTAAATCCTCACTTAAACTTTGCCTCTCTTCTTACCATTCTTCATCTGTTTGTTTTATATATAAAAAATACATCCAGCAATTCCTTCCAGGAAGCATACTTTTAGTTTGTCAATACAACCCTCTCCTTCCAAAATAGTAAAGAAAAACTTCAAGGTAAGTCATTCTTTTCCCTTGTTTGAATGTCAGATTTCTAATGTTGTGCTTCAACACCTCGCAAGTACCTACTTCATTATAGGGGCTAAGAAATACTTTCAGCTGCAAAGTCAAATTCTGGAGTTACACAGGTCTGCAGTCCCTTATAATTAAATGTTCTTTATAGCATAAAATTTTGGCAATTCTAATCTGTCTCAGAACCCATATTTGTAAAATGTGGTTTTTTTTATGTGGATCAAACTACACAAATACATTTTATCCTATTTATTTTTACAGTATGCTGACTATAGTTGATAATACTATATTGTTTACTTGAAATTCACTGCATCTTGAGAGTAGATCTTAAGCATTCTCACCACAGGAAAAAAAAGTAACTTTGTGAGGTGGTATTAATTAACTTCATTTGGTAATTTTCCAGTATATACATGTATCAAATCATCATGTTGTACATTTCAAACATATATAATTTCGATATTTCACTAAAACTAAAATTGAATTAATTATTGCTTTTATTTATTTTATTAACTATCTCTCCTAATTCATTTTGGCAATCAAATGAAGATGATTTTGGGGACTTCATCCAGGTTTCCCCAAGTATGAAAAAACAGTAATGACGCAAGTCAAATAATGGTAACAGAAGGTTCTCAGAGACAGTTTTGTGGGGTTTTTTTTAATGGATATATAAGCTTAGCCTCAGAGGTGCTACACGAGTTAACCTAAGAAAAAGTTAACGGTAGAATTAACATTAAGACCCACTGCTTCTGGTTCCCCGTAATCTTTCCTCCTGTATGTTGCTGCTTCCTTTACGTTAATTGAACAGTCCAGCCGACACTGAATACTTGAGTCCTGTGCTAGGACTAGTAAAAGACAAAGATAACTAAGTCAGTGCTTCATGTAGCTTACAATGTATTGGGTTAGGGTAAGACAGACAAAAGTTAGAGTTGTCTTGTCTAACACAGACAAAAGTTAGAGTTGGAACCCATGACATTGTATAATAAATCAGGAGTGAGCAAAGACTTGCAAAAGCATGTCGTTGACTATAGGCCTGATGCTTTATAGATTTTTGTAATTTATCTACTAATATTTTCTTTGGTCAAATAAGAGGTAGCATGTTATTCCTTATTCCTTATTATATCCAAAGCACTTTGCAAAGTATCTAGTATGTAATTAAATATTACCAAAAAATGCGTGAGATCAAATTTTACTTGTTATCAGGCACTGTGATCATTATTGATGTACAAATAAGAGATAGGGCTTTTAGCATGAGGAAATAAAGGCAGAAAACTAAGATATTTTTCTTTTTGGCAAAAATCAAAAAAAGATGGTGTCTAATTTTAATTAAGGGGATTTTTTTTCAAGAAGTCGCCTCTTAAATTTCTCACCGGGCCGCAGAAGTTGATGCTACCAGGCGAGTAACAAAAAATCAACCTTGTGTCTCTTTGAAACCATGGAGGTAACACTGGATCCTAGTGTGAGGGAGGGCAGGCTTTTACAGACATGAACCATGTCAGTCTATAGTTTCTTCAATGCTACTTCATGTAGGCTTTCCTTTGAAGGTCTAAAAACTTCTACAAAATCACTGACCATGAGCACTGTGTAGAGAATATGACCTGGATTTTCTGCACTAATATTTATACTGCCCCACGTAACCCAACACAGTAGAACCAGCGACAATGGAGTTGTTAGTATGATTTTTAAATCTTCCCAAATTGTGCTATAAAAATACACAAAGAGCTGAGATAGCAAAACCAAAACTTACTGTTAACATCTGCAAACAAACAGGTGACAATTTTATTTTATAAGTTCAAAAATATAAGCAGATGAAGGAAAATTAAACCTTGAGACCTAATTACTATCATAATATGTTTACGAGAAAGTAATAACAAAAAAAAGCCAAGGATCTCCTTATATTTTTTCTTACTATTATAAATTGAGTGGGATGGCATCTTGATTCTACGCAAAACATGTATAAGATCTTTACTGTGACAATTACAGGTATTTTTAAATTACTTTAAAAAGACCTGGATGAATGGAAATATGGATGGGAATGCTGAACATTGAAATGCTACTGTCCTCAAATTAATCCCTAAGTAAACAGAATTTCAAGTGATTGAGTCCCACAGATTTGGGGTTTTTTTGTTTGTTTTCTTCAAAAAGCATATCCTAGAATTCATATGAAAGAGCAAAGGATCAAGAAGACTTTTCTGAAATTTAGAATAATAGTATGTGGCAATTTTAATTGCTGTATACTTAATTTTTGCATAGATGTAATAATCACGATTGTGGATCAGTACATGAAAAATCAAGTAGATAAATGGACTCAAAAGCAAGCACAAAAATAGACCATCATCTATTTCTATATCTGTCTATATCTATATCTGCATGAGATCTGAGTATATAAAAAGAGGATCATTAGTAATAAATAGAGAAAGAATGAATTCATTCAACTGCATACATACGTGAAACGGTTATAGATACAGATTGGTATTCATACATATATTACTTAGCACTGACTGCAGAAAGGCCCTAGAGCAATGAGCATACCCAGAGTCCAGACCTTAGTTTCCAAATACTATTCTTAAATAGAAGGAATGGGAATCCTTATAGACTCTGCTGATTCTAGGGCTAGGGCATGCAAAACACAAGATGAGTCTTGAGCATCACATTTTATCAGAAAGTAAAGCAAGGCTGAATGAATGAATGAATGAATGAATGAATGAATGAATAAATAAATAAAGGTAATCCAAAGGGACACAGGAACTAACCTCAGAAAGGTCCTAATGTCCAAAGCTGGAACAAGTTTATCAACATAATAAAGTAGCAAAGGATTATCATCCAAATTCTAAAATAAATACCCCTAAATCATACTAATGTGAATAATGACTGAAAAAACAAACAAATAAGGGGAAAGAGTTTCTTTACAGAATAATTCCAAATAACCCATGTAAATATTCCAACAGTGAAGTTAAATCCCTGGCCCTTCCTTCCTTTTGTGGGTGAATTAGGCTTACTCATTTCTCAAGAACAGAGTAGGGAAAGGGAAAAAATGGTTATTTTACATTGAAGAAATTGGCTAAAGTTGCCTTACTCAAGTGAGGAAAATAATCACCAATAATGGCATATGCATAGGATGTGCTTTCTGATATGATGTAAAGAGAAGAACATTTAAACTCTGTGATATTATCTCCAAAACCCTGTAATCGCAGACTCATTCTGATAGAAATCACACAAAACCCAGATTGGGGGACATTCCACAGGATACCTGGCCGATACTCCTGAAGGTCATCAAAATTATTAAAAAAAAAAAAGAAGAAGGTAAAAACTACTGTCAACCAGAGCGCACTGAAGAAACATGGAAACTAAATGCAATGTAGTCCTCAGAGTCAGATCTTGAACCAGAATGAGGACATTAATAGATTAAATCCAAATGAAGTTTGAAGCTTAGTTTATAACGATATACCAGAGCTGATTTCTTAATTTTGACAGATGCCCCTGGGTAATAAGATATTAACAATGGGAGAAACTGGGTAGGTATTATACTGAAACTCTCTGAACTGTCTGTGCAAATCTCTGCGAATCTAAAATTATTCCAAAATAAAACATTCATTTAAAAAAAAACCAAAAGAATAATTTTATTCTACATTAAATTTCTAATGTCTGAGCCACATACATGAACAAAAATACAAGACAGACACAAGGATATTTGCAAACTTTATTACAGATGAAGAATTAGTATCCGTAATTTGAGAGAAGGAAATAAGTAAAAATACCTACCAACCATGAGGAAACGAGACACAGACTCGGAGAAAATACTCACAACTCATGTAACAGGTGAAGGACTAATATTCATGTTTTCAGAGAAATAAAAATTATTAAGAAAAAGAAAAGAACGGATAATGGGAAAAGCTAATAAAAAGAAGCAAGTTGAAAATCCAAGAAAAAAATCATGAAGGTGCTTTAAGTCATAATCCAGATGTGCCAGTTATTAAGTTATTGCTTTTCAGCTACACACCAACCCTCTTGACCCTTGAGTAGAGATACTGAAACATGAACCTGTAGGCTGTGTATCTCCTTTGCAAGCTGGCTGGTTTCACACCCCCCGTAGCAGGTGCCGGAGGGACTCTATGAAGATGGAAGCTGAAGAGGAACTCCTTTTTCTCGCACCTCATTCCTTCAGACCTGCGGTAATCCGACTGGGGGGGTGACACTGGCGCCATGTATTACAGCGTAATCACTGGCACCCTTCCAGCCAGTATGTTTGCCACACTGGTGGTGACCGGGCTCTCATGGCACAGGGTGGCCAACTTCTTCATCTCATCAATAGTCAACGCATGCGTGGTTACTCTCTTCTCGGAGATGTGACTGTCAGCATGGAGACACCCCTTCCTCTGCTTTTCTAAATTCTTGGTTCTGTAAGATATACGGGTGCCTCCTGAAAGTGGACAGTTTGGGTGTACTTCTCCACTCAAGGGGTAGCCCAGAAAGCCTAAACGGAAGGATAATACATGATGATAGATAGAGCATGCCATGAGTCCCTGGATGGTGGAAGTGACAGAACATTACAGACAGGAAAGGTAAATTCATATCCCAGAATATATGCAGAATATCCCAGAATTCATATCCCAGAATATATGCCACGGTATTGATACATTTATTCTGATCAGGGAATTCATTTCAATTTCAGGGAAGTGCAATTATGGGCTCTCGGCTATGTAACTAAATGGCCTTACCACATAACCCCTCACACAGAAATTCCAGTCCTAATTGCAAGACGAGATGACTTAATGAAGATAGAGTCACGATACCAGTTAAAGTACCTATGAAAGTGGGATAAGACAGACGTCCTATAGGATGAGGTATATGCTTCCCATCAGAGACAATGTTAAGACGCTATCTGCCCTCTAGCAGAAATACAAGAGTCTGAAAATCAAGGCATGGAAGTGGAAGTGATTTCTCACTATGTTACCTAGTAAGTCATTTGTAGAATTTTTACTTCAGGCCCTAGCAACTTTCAACTATGCCCAGTTACAGATCTTTATTACCAAGGGAAGAATGCTTTCACCAAAGGATACAACAATGGTTCCATTCAACACTGTTGGTTGAATATCCTGGGCTTCCTTTTTCCAGTGAACCAACTGGAAAAGAGAAGACACTGGGTTGCTACTAACACAGAGGAGAAGAAGGACTGTGTCTGGAGCCCAGAGGGCTCTCTGGGTGACTCCTAGCAGTTCCTTCTCATTAGTTAAGTATCACAGAAAACTTCAGCAGTCAAAATAGGAAGGAACCATTGAAGGTTTTGACTCTTCAAGAATGAATGTTTGGATTACCCACTATGTAGAAAACCCTGACCAGTTTAGGTTTCATTTTAAGGCAAAGTACACATTCATTATTTTATACAAATTTGTGGGTGGCTAACTTGACAATTTAGTCTGTAGGTAAGAAAATATTTGATGGGACTGTAACTACATTTGAGGCAGCCATCAACAAAAATTTTGAAACTATGTGTCTCCTCATCTTGGGGAAAGGCTGAGTCCATCACTCCTATAAAGAAGAGATATACCTTGTTAGGTGGAATCAGTTGTTTTGTTGTTGTAGAGAAGTCCATATTCATATATGATGCAATGTGGTGATGCTGAGTAGTCAAGGGGGTGGACTGTGCCCGTTATAGCTCATTTCCTTTCAGCCTCAAACCTACTCTTCTGTATCATGCTTTGTGATACTAGAATTGGGCTAGAAACGACATTACCCTTTTTCCAGCTGGATCAATATTGGCTCCACAAGAGAGAACTCTAGAAGGACACTGCCAAACTAGAAAATGAAGAACAGACTTTTAAGTATTCCATTTTCACATGTGACCTTGAGTGAATAGGCATGCCAAAGTCCCAACAAGATTACCATAGTGGCAGGCTGATTTTGCACTTTAGTGTGAAAGTCCACTCAACAAGTTAGTTCTTTGTTACCACACTGACAGGCACTCCTGGCTCTCACAGCTCAATAGTTGAAACTCTTCCAGTGGTTTTATCATCACAACATTTGCAGTGGGTCTTGCTCTTGTGACATAGCAGTGGCAAGAATGTTTCTGTGGCAACCATATTCCCCTATAGGGGTGTGAATCTCAGTTTTGTTGTTCTCTCTCCTTTGAGTTTCCAGGTTCCTTTCTTGTTAACTTTCCCCCACAATCCAAGGGTGAATAGTCACTCTGGAGCAAACTCCTTTCTACCTTTTTATTGTTTAAACACATTTTACCTAGATAAAGTGGTTTTTATACTATCCCCTAGTCAAATTATTGAACCCTGGTTAATAATCAGAAAAGTGCATGAAAAGTACAAGTTTAAGACCAATGATATAGTGTTTCATACCTGACTTAAAAAAATTTTTTAACTCCGAAAATAGAAGTTCTTGGCAAGAGTATGAAGAAAATGGCAACTGTAAGTAGGCATGGAAATTGTAACAACACATTTGAGAAACATATCATTTAGGTCTAGGGAATTAAGACATGTTCATATCGCGGGTATCGGTCATTCCATTATATTCCTAGTCATGTTTGCTAAAGAAATCCTGTTCATATGCACATTAAAACATATACAGAGAAGTACTGTTTTAAAAGAATAAAAATAGAAAAAAAGCCTAAAATTTCACTGATATTAGATTAAATTATACTATATTCATTTAATGGTATTATATAGAGCACTAAAAGAAAATATAAAAATACACCTATGAAAATACATAGATCTCATGAATTAGAAAATTAGGAAATTATAAGTATGATATAGGATGATATGCAATTTTTAAATGTGCAAAACTGTTTTAAATATATATGTATACATTTTATATATGCTGTATACACATATATAGTAAATATAAACACATTTATAACATAAAAACAGACATGGGAATGAAAATACCTGGGGAGAGAAGAAAAGAATGGCATTGGAGAAGGGAAAAGCAGGAAATTTGTATAGGAAAATTATGTTACATATATTAACTTAAAATAAAATCTAAAGCATCCTAAAATCTTGTCATTTATATATCTCCTGCCTAGAACCCAACAAGTCATATTTAAGTAGATGATTTTACAAGAATATGTCATACCTCCATATCTGCACACAGAAAACATTCCCATTTAAAACGTTTATTTCCCCACTTTACTTCTTTGAATTTAATTCAGATATTACTTCCTCCCAGAAGCCTTTCATGACTCCTTTAACTGATTCTTCTTCATGGGAGTACTTTTATTTAACACTTATTATTCACTATCTGTATTTGTTCATCCCCTTAGTATCTTGATATCTATATATGTTTATCCCTATTTTTAGTTAAGATAGAGTATGTGGCACAGAGAAATCACTAAGAGTCATGAATCCAAGTTATGATTATTTTGACGAATCTGAAACCTACCAACACCTAACTAGCACCAGGATCTGAGCATTATAAACCTCTTACATAAAAACAGGCCAAAGGAGAAATAGCAAAATAAATTATCTACATTGATTATAAGCATCTTAGTCTTTAAAATCAGAGGATAGAAACCTGTATTTACAGAATTCTCAGTTTCTATTTGTCAGAATTAAAGTGAAAGTAAGAGATTCAGTTATTCATTAATTCAACAAATCTAAAAAACAGATGTTAAAAATATATTTAATGACTACTGTAGGCCACTATTATACTAAGCACCATAGATTCAAGGATAAAAAAGACGGGCATAGTCTCTTTCCTCACAAAGTCTATTTTCTAATAAGAGTCAAATAACCCACCCACACAAAAATAAATAAAACAATTGTCATACATAATTATCATAGTGTGGTCATCAAAGGGAAGAAAGATACACTCCAGTGTGTGGTGTCTTAGTTAAATCACAGAATTATTTCACCGTAAAATAATCTACCTCCTGAACTATTGCCATGTGAAATATATGTTCATATTCCATACCGCATTTTTTACTGTTTTCTGCTACATCCTCCCCCCTCTACCCCCACACACAAAATCTGAATTAATAGCCTTTATATACTTTCATGACTAAAATTAAGTAATAAAGAGTCCTGATCAATACTAGGTGAATATCCTGAGAAACTTCAGCCGTTGGCAATTTCCAATGAGGAATAAATGAAAGGCAGTTGCTATAAAAGGAGGCACAAAACTTTGTGTATACTTGGTTTTCAACTCTTAAATATATTTTTAATAACTCAAAAGGTGAATAATCTATCCTATTTACCCAGTGTGGTAAGCAGGCTTTTAGCCTTCATAATTTTGGCTCTCAGGTGTCACTTGTATGTTTACGTTATGTTACATGGCAAAGGGACTTTTCAGATGTGATTAAGGTTAATTATAAATTCTTTTTTTTAATATTTTTACAGTTTATTTATTTTGAGAGAGAGAGAGAGAGAGAGTGTGAGCACAAGTGGGGTAGGAGCAGAGGGAGAGGGAGAGAAAGAGAATCCCAAGCAGGCTCTGTGCTGTCACTGCAGAGCCCAACACGGGACTCAAACTCACAAACCATGAGATCATGATATGAGCCAAAATCAAGAGTCAGACTCTCAACCGACTGAGCCACCCAGGCACCCCAAAGTTGGTAATAAATTCTTAATAAGGAGATTATCCAGGGGAGCCCAGTGTAATCATATGGGTCTTGAAAAGCAGAAGTCTTTCTCTGAAAGGGGAAGCAGAGGGATTTGAAGCACAAGAAGACCTTAACACACTGTTGACTTGAAGATGTAAGAGGCCACATGGAAAACAAGAGAAGGCAATGAGTTCAGTCCACAACCACTGAGCTTGGAGGAGAAGGATCCAACCTCCAGGTTAGAGTCACAACAAAAGGTGACAGCTTGATCACAGCCTGGTGAGACTCCGAACAGTCTTGACTATGCCACTTTGTGCCAGACTTCTGACCTATAGAAACTATGAGATAATAAACTTCCGTTGTTTAAATCACAAAGTTTGTAGTGATTTGATTTCAGCAGAAGTGGAAACATACCCAGATATTTACAATTGAGTTGCTTCTTCACTTTGACATCCAACGTTTTCATTGGTATCATTTCTCTTTGGCTGAAAGCTATAAAATATGGGAGAGTCTTCCCACCTTCTGTGGAACCCCCCACCCCCCTTTTTCCTGAGCCAGAACTAGATGGCTTCTCCTGGAACTCTTTCTGTCCTGCCAATTCCAAATTCCCGATTTGGGGTGAGCTTGAGTCCAGAACAAGGTATACTGGAAGGAAAAGCGATGCTAAACTCACAGCAAGCTTGGTGATGCTGTGTCTTCAAACAGCTGTTCGATGCATTATGTCAAGCTTCTTTCAGTGGGAGATATCTGGGAATGGAACTCCTGTGCCCATAACCTTAAAACTTAAAAAAATTTAATTTATGGTTTTCCAAAATTCCCTAGAAAATATATATTTAATAAGAGTCCTTTCCTTGTGATTTATTGCACTGTCTTGCAGGTAGAAGGAGTCATCAAGAACCGGCTGGTAGAATTCAGTTCACAGTAAATGTAGCATGATAAATGACAGGGAGTCTGATACTGAGTGAAAGTGAGTAAAAAGAAAAACACCTTAAGAGAAGAAGACAAAATGGAGAAGAATCCAAAATATCTTAATAATATTCAGTTTAACATCAATATTTTTGCAATAAGTATTTATAATCCCAAGTAAAGATTCAATACTATTAGAAATATTCAAAAGGAAATAATCATTGCAGAGAGAAATGAATTTTTAAAAATGGGTATAAAGAGAACTAATCCATTTTCCTTAAAGCCTGTTTATTGACTGTATCTTCAGAAATATTTCATTTCCTTATTCTAACCTAGGAGTACATCTTTTCATGTCCAACAGATAAAGATTACACATATGTCAATACTCTATAAGTAAAATGGCATATTTGGGTTCATTCACTAATAGTGGATATGAGACAGCGTGGAGGCTCTACCCTTCACCCATAATTACTACAAAGTAATTCAAATCCCTTAGTCATCCATTTTCCTCTCCTGGTTTTTTCTTTCTGTTCTGCTAAATATTGCAATTTATTCCTTTCTTCTGTTTGCTTTGTGGAAGAGCACTACAGTTTTGGGGAGAAGATTTCCATCTAACCTAAACAAATTTTCCTTTTATTCCCTTTTTTTTAAATCAAAGAGCCTTAAAGACATCTTAACTCCTCTCCAAATGACCTCTCTTGTGAAAAATTCAACATATGACCCTCACATTGGAGAGAGATAATTCTCCAATAATATTTGCTGCTCAGTACATATTTCCAAAATGACAAACACTTTATCCATATGTTTTTCTCCACTTACTATTAACTGGAGAAATTTTCAGGACCCTTCTTATCACTGCATTTCACAGTCCTGACTTATAATCTCTTAACTTCCATTACACTATAGTATTTATCTTCATTGTCAAAGAACCAGTCACCAGCCTGGCATATAGGGACAATATAGCTCCCAGAGTTTGTATACATTGTCTTAAATTAGCTACAACTCCCCCATTTTTTAAAGACATTTTTTCTTCTTGTGGAGGATATGATTCAACCCGTGATATCCTAGAACTCGTTCTCAGATATCTTGACTTCTTAGTTGTGATCAGGACTAAGAGAGAAAGTTTTTTTCTGAAGTTCTTCATTCAGTTATAGTTCCTTTTTAATGAATGAATGAATTTTAATGAATGAATGGATTGTTGATGATTCTATTTTATTTTTCTGTTTTATTTTATTTCCATTCCTTTGCTCTACTCACAGATTCTCATCTCATACATAAACTTTGCAATAGCTTTTCAATTGTTCAGTTTTCACTTAAGTCTAAACTTTTCACTCTCCTTGCATTCGTCCTTCCATAATAACAATCTTGCAGGTCACTGTATTTCTAAAGTATGCCTTTGTCTACTACCTACAACCCAACATAACTGGTGTGGAAACAAAGATCACACAAATGAGATCAGGCAAGAGCTATTTATTCAGAGCTTCCTACAGCAAGAGAATCAGCCACCATCACTTGTGTTTGAAAGAGACTCAAAATCATGCAGAGGGGGGAAACTTTGTAGTGGAAAAAAGGAAAGACTTCATTCAGGTTGTTGCTATAGCGAAGGTGGACATGGGTTAACTAGAACTAGAGACTCCTATGTGATTGGTTAGGGAAAGATATTTGGCCTTCTCTGGTTGACCCAGAGTTAGAACAGGGGCAACAATTAGGGAGATGTTATTGATCAAGTCCTGGCCATTTGGGGCTGATTGCTGCAGAGGTTGTGTTGTGGCTTCTAGAGGTGACTGCTGCAGACTGGGGTCAGAGTTCTACTGTAATAAATGGCTTGGCTATTGTCTATCTATAATTTTATTCCATCTGTAACTGGCCATGCCTGAGCCCATTTCTCCTTTCCAGAGTTAAATTCAATAAATATCCTCTGTGGTTAGATTGGTGCTTCCTCTAATTTCAAACATCCAGGTCTCAATTTTATTGTGTTTCAGCTATTCCCTTTTCCCATAATGCTTTCCACCATCCTCAATGACTATCCAACTCCTCTCTAACTCCTAGAGATCATCTCAAGAACCAATGATGTCAAAAGAATCTTCCTTCACACTTTCACCTATTCAATACCAAAGTAGTACTTCCCTAAACCCCTAATGTTCCAACAACTTACCCAACTATTATATGACATACAGCCTTGTTAGACACTTTGTTTTCTTTTTTGTCTATTTGTACAATGGAGGGCTGGAATCAAAACTGAAGCTTTTGTTTGTGTCACTACAGAGTGGTGAAAATAGTTTCAACTGAGTAGATAAGACTTTGAATACCAGCCCTATCACTTATTACTTCTGCAAACTTAAACACTGTACCTTCCTTTTCTAATGTATAAAATGGGAAATGCTAAATAATTCTGATTAGGTGGTGAAAATTTAAATAGAAAATACATTAATGTTTCCACCAACAAAGAACCATTTTTTACTTTCTTCTTAGATCCACCTGATTATATAATGTTAAAATAATCCTTGTATCAGGATTCTGGGAAGATGTCAGAGTAAGAGAACTCTGAGCTCACCTAGTCCCATGGATACAACTAAGTAACATCAGTGTAAATAACCCAGAAAATGATCCAAAGTCTGGCAGAACAAATTTCGCAACTAAAGCTAGAGAAGAGACCACAATGAAGAAGGTAGGAAGGGCAAAGACATGGTTTGTGAGTGAAACAGACAAACCCATCCGTGGTCAGGAGGAAAGCAGTGTTGCAGAGAAGGGCAAGAAACAGACTCACACTGGAGAGCCCACATGGGTAAAACGAATGCCATAACATTTGGCTTTGAAAGCAAGAGGGCCAAAATTCATGAGTTCTTACAGTCATCAGGATTTAAATGCTGGACTTTTAAATTTTTTTTTTCAACGTTTTTTATTTATTTTTGGACAGAGAGAGACAGAGCATGAACGGGGGAGGGGCAGAGAGAGAGGGAGACACAGAATCGGAAACAGGCTCCAGGCTCCGAGCCATCAGCCCAGAGCCTGACGTGGGGCTCGAACTCACGGACCGCGAGATCGTGACCTGGCTGAAGTCGGACGCTTAACCGACTGCGCCACCCAGGCGCCCCAAATTCTGGACTTTTAAAAGTCAGCAGGCTCAGCTCTCAGAGCGCCTGGAAGACTTAAGAAGCAAGATCATTATCCTTAAAAGACTAAATGACAAACATCTGATAGAGATGGATATCTGGATAGAGATACAGCCTGGAAACAGTAGTTTGTAAAACACTGGGGGCAAATGGGAGGGAGAGTTAATTACTCACCTCAGAGTGTGTTCCGGAGAGACAGGGATCACAGGGAGATCTTCTAGAAAAAAAGAAGCTGGCATACGCCATTTCCCTCCCTGCCTCCCAGCATAAACTCACAGCCACCTGCAGGAACCAGCAAAGCACCAACACTTGCTACCTAACTTGCTTATCCCAAGTTCTACCCCCTTACACTTCGGTAGATACAACCTTTCTAGTCACATCTACTTCAGTCCCAGTGCTGTGGGCCCCCTACCCCAGAAGACTGGTACAAATCCCACCAACACCACATCTCTGACCCATATGGTTTGCAGGGCCTCAATTCTGCCAGCAGTGGGTGGTCTCATACCATGTTAAAATGTGCCCCACCCAGCCAAGGATGAAATACTGCCCACAACAGGCAAAAAAAAAAAAAAAAAAAAACCCTCCGCAGACCATAGGACTGATGGAAAAAATGGCCAGGACTAAACAGTAGAGCAAACACAACACACCTAGGAAACACTTCCTGAAGTGCAAGATCCTATGCTGGAAACACAGAAACTTTTTCATAAGGTCATTACCTTCAAGAACAAGAGATAGAATTGACTTGCCTAACACATAGAAACAGACATGGAGAGTTAGATAAAGTAAGGAGATAGAAGAATATGTCCCAAATGAAAGAATAGAACAAAATCACAGCAAGAGACCTAGACAAAATTAATATAAATAACATGCCTGAAATAGAATTTAAAGTAATGAACATAAATATAGTCATTTGACTTGAGAAAGGACTGGAGGATATCAGTAATACCCTTAACAAAGAGATTAAAAAAAAAGAACAAATCAGAGATCAAGAACACAATAAATGAAATAAAAATATTCTTCATGGAATCAGTAGCAGGCTAGAGTAAGCAGAGGAATCAGTTAATGATCTGGAAGACAGAGTAATGTAAGGTAATCAAGGTGAGCAAATCAGAGAAAAAAAAAAAAGAATTATGCATAATGAGAATAGACTCAGGGAACTCAGTGACTCCATCAAGCATAAGAGTATTTGCAATATAGGGACCCCAGAAGAAGAAGAGAAAAGGGGGTAGAAAATGTATTTAAAGAAATAGCTGAAAACTTCCTGCATCTGGGGAAGGAAACAGATATTCAGATCAAGGAGACACAGAGATCTTCCAGCAAAATCAACCAAAACAAGTCCACACCAACACATAGTAATTAAAAGGCAAAGTACTGATAAACAAACAAATAAAACATTTAAAGTAACAATAGAAAAGAAGACAATTACATGCAAGGGAAACCCCATAGGGCCATGAGTGGATTTTTCAGCAGAAACTTGGCAAGCCAGAAGGGAGTGACATGACACAAAGTGCTAAATAAGAAAAATATGCAGCCAAAAACTATTTAGCGAGGCTATCATTCCCTAAAGAGAATGATAGGGATAAAGAGTTTCTCAGACAAACAAAAACTGAAGGGGTTTATGACCACTGAACAAGTCCTACAAGAAATATCAAAGGGGACTCAGAAAAGAAAGACCATGAGATAAATGAATTTGGTAACATTGCAGAATAAAAAATCTATGTAAAGAAATTGGTTGCATTTCAACGTTTTTTTTTGTTTTTGTTTTTGTTTTTTTTTTTTTTTTAATTTTTGGGACAGAGAGAGACAGAGCATGAACGGGGGAGGGGCAGAGAGAGAGGGAGACACAGAATCGGAAACAGGCTCCAGGCTCCGAGCCATCAGCCCAGAGCCTGACGCGGGGCTTGAACTCACGGACCGCGAGATCGTGACCTGGCTGAAGTCGGACGCTTAACCGACTGCACCACCCAGGCGCCCCGGTTGCATTTCTATATACAAATAATAAAGCAGCAGAAAGAAATTCAGAGAATGATCCCATTTATAATTTCACCAAAAAGAATAAAATACTTAGTAATAAACGTAACCAAGGAGGTGAAAGACCTTTACTCTGAAAACTATAAAATACTGATGAAAGAAACTGAAGACAACACAAACAAATGGAAAGCTATTCAGTGCTCAAGGATTGGAAAAACAAATATTGTTAAAATGTCCCTACTACCAAAACTAATGTACAGATCTAATGCAATCCCTAATAAATGTCAATAACATTTCTCACAGAACTAGAACAATCATAAAATTTGTATGGAACAGCAAAAAACCACAAAGAGCCAAAGCAATCTTGAAAAGAAAAACAAAACTGGAGGTATCACAACTCCAGATTTCAAGTTATATTACAAGGCCATAGTAATCAAAGCGGCATGGTACTGGCACAAAAATAGACATACAAATCAATGAAACAGAAAATCCACAAATAAATCCACAATTATAGGGCCAATTAATCTTCAACAAAGCAGGAAAGAATATACAATGGGAAAAAGACAATCTCTTCAACAAATGGTGTGGGAAAAGTGGACAGCTACGTGCAAAAAACAAAAACCAACAAAAAAAAGAAACTGTACTAGTTTCTTGTATCATACACAAAAATAAAGTCAAAATGGATTAAGGACCTAGGCGTGCCTGGCTGCCTGAGTCAGAAGAGCCTGAGACTCTTGATCTTGGGGTTGTGATTTCGAGTCCCATGTTGGGTTTAGAGATTACTAAAAAAGATAAATAAATAAATTCTAAAAAATGGATTAAACCCCAATGTTTATAGCAGCACTCTCAACAATAGCCAAACTATGGAAAGAGCCTAAATGTCCATCAACTGATGAATGGATAAAGAAATTGTGGTTTATATACACAATGGAATACTACGTGGCAATGAGAAAGAATGAAATCTGGCCTTTTGTAGCAACTTGGATGGAACTGGAGAGTGTGATGCTAAGTGAAATGAGCCATACAGAGAAAGACAGATACCATATAGTTTCACTCTTATGTGGATCCTGAGAAACTTAACAGAAACCCATGGGGGAGGGGAAGGAAAAAAAAAAAAAAGAAGAGGTTAGAGTGGGAGAGAGCCAAAGCATAGGAGACTGTTAAAAACTGAGAACAAACTGAGGGTTGATGGGGGGTGGGAGGGAGGGGAGGGTGGGTGATGGGTATTGAGGAGGGCACCTTTTGGGATGAGCACTGGGTGTTGTATGGAAACCAATTTGACAATAAATTTCATATATTGAAAAAAAAATGGATTAAGGACCTAATGTGAGAACTGAAACCATAAAAATCCTTGAAGAACAAACATGCAGCAATTTCTCTGACATCAGCCATAGCAACATTTTTCTAGATAGGCATCATGAGGCTATGGAAACAAAAGCAAAAATAAACTATTGGGACTACATCAAAATAAAAAGCTTCAGCACAGGAAAGGAAACTATCAAAGATTAGATATTATCTCATATCTATCAGAATGGCTAAAATAAAAACCACAAGAAACAACAAATGTTGGTGAGGATGTGAAGAAAAAGGAACCCTCTTGCACTGTTGGTGGGAATGCAAACTGGTACAGCCACTCTGGAAAACACTATGGAGGTTCCTCAAAAAGTTAAAAATAGAACTACCCTATGACCTAGGAATCATACTACAAGGTATTTACCCAAAAAATACCAAAACATTGATTCAAAGGAATACATGCACCCCTATATTTACTGCAGCATTATTTACAATAGCAAATTATGGAATCAGCATAAATGTCCATCTATACATGAATGTATGAAGAGTAAGTGGTATATATACAATGGAATATTATTCACCCATAAAAAAGAATGAAATCTTGCCAAAGCTACAACATGGATGGAGCTAGAGAATACAATGCTAAGCAAAATAAGTCATTCAGAGAAAGACAAATACCTTATGATTTTACTCATATGTAGAATTTAAGAAATTTTTTTTAAAAAAAAGGAAAAAAGAGACAGACAAACCAAGAAATGGGCTCTTTTTAAAACCATTTCAAGTTTATTTTGTATACCTAAAGAGTAGCAAATACACTGATTAGCATAGTATTGGAATTTTCATATTTACTGTATTTTTTATGTTCTAAGTTTTTATTTAAATTATAGTTAACATACAGTGTAATATTAGTTTCGGGAGAATTTAGTGATTCACCACTTACATAAAACACCCAGTGCTCATCACAAGTGCCCTCCTTAATGCCCACACCCATTTAGCCCATCCTCCCACCCATCTCCCATCCAGCAACCCTCTATATGTTCTCTATAGTTAAGAGCCTCTAATGGTTTGCCTCCATCTTTTTTTTCTTTCCCCTATGTTCATCTGCTTTGTTTCTTAAATTCCATGTATGAGTGAAATCATATGGTATTTTTCTTTTGCTGACTGGCTGATTTCCCTTAAAATAATACACTCTACCTCCACTCAATCATTGCAAATGGAAAGATTTCATTTTTTATGGCTAATATTCCATTATATATATGTGTATATATATGTATGTATATATGTATATATATATCCACCCATATGTATATGCATATATACACCCATATATATAATATACATATACATATCATATACATACACACTATATATCATACACATACACACACACACACACACACACATATATATATATATATATATATATATATATATATATATATATATATTTATATGTCATATCTTCTTTATTCATTCATTAGTTGATGGACATTTGGGCCCTTCCTTAATTTGGCTATTGCTAATAGTGTTGCTATAAACACTGGGGTGCATGTGGTCTCTTCAATTCAGTATTTTTGTATCCTTTGGGTGAACACCTAGTAGCCCAATTACTGGGTAATAGAGTTCTATTTTTAATTTTTTTTAATGTTTTTTTTTTTAACGTTTATTTATTTTTGAGACAGAGAGAGAGACAGAGCATGAACGGGGGAGGGGCAGAGAGAGAGGGAGACACAGAATCTGGAGCAGGCTCCAGGCTCTGAGCCATCAGCCCAGAGCCCGACACGGGGCTCGAACTCACGGACCGCGAGATCGCGACCTGAGCTGAAGTCGGACGCTCAACCGACTGAGCCACCCAGGAGCCCCTTTAATTTTTTTTTAATATTCATTTATTTTTGAGAGAGAGACAAACAGAGCATGAGTGGGCAAGAGACAGAGACAGAGGGAGACAGAACCCGAAGAAGGCTCCAGGCTCCAAGCTGTCAGTGCAGAGCCCAATGTGGGGCTCTAACCCATGAACCACAAGGGCACCTGGATAGCTTAGTTGGTTCAGCATCTAACTCTTGATTTCAGCCCAGGTCGTGATCTCATGATTCATGGGTTTGAGCACCACGTTGGGCTCTATGCTGACACTGTAGAGACTGCTTGGGATTCTCCTTCTCTCCCTCTGTCTTCCCCCCTCCCCCACTCTCTCTAAAATAAATAGACAGATAGATAGATAGATAGATAGCAAGAAAGAAAACCCGAAAGATTCCACCAAAAATATGCTAGAACTGATATACAAATTTAGTAAAGTCGCAGGATATAAAACCAATCTACAGAATTCTGTTGCATTTCTATACACCAGTAATGAAACAACAGATTCTTAACTATAAAGAACCAACTGACGTTTACCAGCAGGGTTGGTGGATGGGGGAATGGGTGAAATAGGTACTGGGGATTAACAGTACATTTATGATGAGCATTGAGTAATGTATCGAATTGTTGAATCACTATACTATATGCCTGAAACTAAAATAATGCTGTATTTTAAGTCTATTAGAATTAAAATTAAAAGCTTAAAATAAAAAAATAATGATAATAAAAAATAATGCTTGTAGCAGATAGGAATAAATCTGAACTCCGTTAGCATCGATTTCATAGTTGTAATCCTGGACATCTGAGATGATAGTTGGTATTTCCCATGCCTTTCTCAATTAAGCATTAGACATAGTCTCAATTTAGAGAAAATTTTACTTTGTTGAAGAAATTGTTCTTCAACAGTCCAAAGTAAAACTAGTTTGAAATGAATTTTGGTTTCTTATAATCACTTATACAAACACAAATATCTTTTATAAATAATCTTGAAAGAATAAAGGTTAAGAGAAATAAAAATGGCTTATTTTTAAAATAAACACCACATTCCATTCAGAAATAAGAGCTTTTAAAAAATGTGCTTTAAAGTTCCAGTTGTAGACTTATTGTGTGAATGAATTTATCTCCAAAGAAAATCTATTTTTAAATATAATGGAAATAGAGTGTCTAGTCTCACTAAGACAACATATAAGAACACTATCATTTACTGAAGTTATGATAATATTTATACATTCTTTTATATGGTTCCTACTTTACAATGTAGGATTTTTAAGTTTTAGTGTCAAGGAAAATACCATGTTGAAAGCTTTGAAAACTGTCTTCACTTTCTCCAGGGAAGAATATTTGGAATGTCCACACTTTTCTAAGCAGGTTATCTGATTTGCATTCCCAACCACTCAGTGGGTTTTTTCTAAACATAAAACAACAATATTCTTTATGAAACAGTGACAAAGCTTGTTGTAACAGAAACAACACTGTCCTTATAAGCAGTCTAAGCTACTAGAAAAATAATCTCCAAATCTTTGCAGAGTAAAAGCATGAAGAAACTAATTTTTGCTTTTTTTTTTTTTACTGCCCATATTGGGTATGTACAAAATATTATTTTATTAGTTTCAGAGCACTTTAATATTATTACTTTTATTAATATTACTCCTCCAGGTTATCACACAGTAATTTGTCTTCTCCCAACTTAAAAAAATCTGTTAAATATATCTTAATATGCATCAGGATAATTGGTACTAATTCATGAATATGTTTCTTGGGAAAAAATACTTCTGAGATGTCTATAACAAATGAAAGAGGGAACTTATTAAAGTATTTGGCATGGCTGATATTATTTCAAGTACATTCTCAGCTTAATTCAAAATTAAATGCAAATATGAAATCTTATAAATATTTTAGATTTATTTTTCAAATTCAATAAGGTAGCAGAGAGAAAAGACAAATATATCAGAATTCTTTATTTTTCTATAGTGTGCCTCAGTCTTCATTCATTCATGATGGGCATAAATACAGTTGCCTTGTTATCTGGTATGCAAAGAGGGATTTAGACAACAGCAACCATCAACACCATACATGATAAAAACAAAATCATCTTTTTAAAGGATTGTTTACATCATGTTATTGTGGGGGCCTGTCTCCAAAGAGGTC
The DNA here is from genome assembly GCF_028018385.1 of Neofelis nebulosa. Classification (NCBI taxonomy): domain Eukaryota; kingdom Metazoa; phylum Chordata; class Mammalia; order Carnivora; family Felidae; genus Neofelis; species Neofelis nebulosa. Next base: position 10,605,068 of record NC_080785.1, read on the forward strand.
TGCATCCTAATCCCCGGAACATGTGAACATAGTGACGTGGAGAACAAAGAAAACAAAAGAAAGACAGAAAAAAATTAAACTTCCTTGTAACTTAAAGCCCATTGATAAGTACTTGGGATAGGCAGAGTGACCTTCTTCATGGAGCTCAACTGCCTCAATGTTAGTACTTTGCTACAGGCAAAAGACAACCTTAGCTTGACATTAGCCTGACTTCCAGGATCCTGTAAGTCTTCTTTAACATCTAAAAATCCCTTTGGAAACTTCCTTTATCTCTACCCCCCTCCCCCCCCCAAGATACTATGTTAGCAATCATCTTCTAAACACGTGGACCACTGATACACATCTGAGGGGGCTCATGACTAACAGTTTACTAGACCTAGACAGTTGTTACTAGTCCCTGAAGGTCCTGGAAACCTTGCTTCCAAATAAATTCCTTAAAGACTTTCACTATCCCTAACCCCCTCCCAATTTAAGGTATATAATCAATCACACCTCACAACAGCTCTGGCCACGAGTCTTGTCCCCATGCTTTAATAAAACCACCTTTTTTGCACCAAAGACATCTCAAGAATTCTTTCTTGGACATTCGCTCCCGAAACCCAACATTTCACATCACATAGTGCCTTAAATTTAAGATAACTTTTCAGATGTGATTAATAATTATCTTGAGATGAGGGATTATCCTGGATTATCCAAAATGACCCAGTATAATTACAAGTATCTTTATAAAAGGGAAGCAGAAGGTCAAAGAAGATAGAAGACGCTACATGCTGCTGGCTTTGAAGAGGAAAGGAGGGATCACAAGCCAAACAATCACGTGGCCTCTAGAAGCTAAAAAAGACAAGAAGATGGATTCCTTCATGAAGCTTCCAGAAGGAATACAGCCCTGCCAGCACCTTGACTATAAGCATTTGACTTCTAAAACCATACAATAATATGTGTTTTACGTTTGTGGTAATTTGTTACAGAAGTAAGAGGAAACTATCAGTTAATTTAATATTTTGTTATTTGGTTATTTTAAAATTTTGTTTCTATAACTTATGAATAGGAAAACTATTTTGGAATACATAGCTTTTGGGGCGGCTGGGTGGCTCAATCGGTTAAGCGTCCAACTTCAGCTCAGGTCATGATCTCACACTCTGTGAGTTCGAGCCCTGTGTCAGGCTCTGTGCTGACCGCTCAGAGCCTGGAGCCTGCTTCAGATTCTGTGTCTCCCTCTCTCTCTGCCCCTCCCCTGCTCATGCTCTGTCTCTCTCTGTCTCAAAAATAAATAAAAACATTTAAAAAATTTTTTTTAAAAAAAGGAATACATAGCTTTTGCAAAATGTAAGCTAGAAGACGAAATACTGAAAAACCTACTTGAGCGACTATTAGCAAAGAATTGGGTACTCATTCACTGGTAAACTAAGGATTAAAATTTTTACTATTTTCACTTTTTCTCCCAATTCAGCATTTACATTAGCAATTACTCTTAAAAGCCATGAAACTACAGCACAATGCTCACGGATAAGTCTGCTCTGCAACAGAAAGGCTCAGATTTGACTTCAGCTTTCTACCTATCTGGGCAATAACACCCTTTAATATCTTCATTCATATGTAAAATGAGAATAATCCTCCCTAGGGTGTTTTAAGCATTAAATTAAATAATACATATAAAGTATTTTAGAAGGTGCTGGCCATATATTAAGCTCACTAAATTATAGGAATGATAACACTGATGATGTTATCAGGCCCTAAATGGAATCACTTATTTTAAGGCCTATGCCGGCAAACTGAGATTTAACTTACTTTCTGCTTAGTTCCCCCAGAAATGGAATTTTAAACAGACTCTCGGGAACCACCTGATCTGCATTATTAATCTGCCTGCTCGATGCCTCCACCCAGAACAAGGAAAATAACCTTGCAATAACCCAACCACTTTTTAGCCTAGTCTAACTGCCTTGTTCCTGCTCCCTTCTGCCTACAAAATCTCTTGTGTTGTACAGCTTTTTGAAGCTTCATTGTATCTGCTAGATCGGATGCTGGCCAATGCATGAGTCCTTGAATAAAGCTAGTAAGATCTTTAAAATTTAGTCAGGTAAGTTTTTTTTGACAAAGATAATGACGAAGATGATGATGATGTCCTACTGTCAGTACTAACTGGAGTCCTAACGCTGAAGTATTTACAGAGGCCTAATGGTAAGATTTGGGGGATTTAATGCAAGGACACAACTTTTGAAAAATGTCAGTACATAAAAAGCAGAGGCAACGAAACTTTCAAGAATGGCTGAGTTGGATATGCAGTGCCAGTCATGAAAGGGGGGCAGTGGGGCAGGGAGGCCAGAAGCAGAGGGAAAGAAAAGTTAAGTGAATTGACAAGTTTATTGGGAACCAGCATGGAACACAGATCTGAGGAAGTAGACTCAAATGAAAGATTCATGAGCTAATTTCCACTGAAGGCAAAAATAAAACTATTAAATCTGGACGGGGGTGGTTAGCTCACAAAGCCAGAATTCTTCCTGTGATTTTTGACTTCTAAACAACCCTTAAAAACTTTCATTTCATCTTATTTTTATGGAAAAAATGCTATTTTTGTCATTTTTATGCAAAACGATTTTCAATGAAGATTGGCTACTGAAATCCAAATTTCGCTATTTAAGTCTATTTTCCCAATGAGCACTTAGTGATGTACCAGCTCTTCACAATGTGATAGCACAGAAAATCACCCACAAATTTGGAGAGTTCACTTCTCCTTCCTTTCTCTTCCTCCCCCTATACACAATCACAAACTTACCAATACACACTTAACCTTAAGCCATTTAAGCTGCCAATAAATAATTTTTATTATAATATTTTCTGAAGTGTTGGGTAAAAAATTTAGCTGGTCCTAAAATGTTTTTCTGTAGCAAACTCTAGAGATTTTATTTTAGCTCTAGTCACTGATCTCTCAAAACACTTAAAGCTCAAATTCTGTTAAGCATCTATGCCTGACATTTTCCTCCAAAAGGAAATTAGGAGTAATCAATCACAATGGCCTGAGGGAGTTTCCAAAGAAAAGAGCTATTTGAATATCTGACTTGGAGACTTCACTTCCTAATTTGTTATGAATATGCATTTCTCCTTTTATTAAATGAGTACTTAAGAAAATCCACTGTGGGCATAAACCTTTAATACAAATTATTTTTAAAAGCCCCATGCTCTATTTTGACCTCATACTTAGGAAAACAATAAGCAAGATGGATACTGGTTACTTTCCATAATCAGTTATTTTTCCTGTTGTTTTTTTCTATTTAATTATTTTCTTTGATTTCTTGTTAGTACCATTGTAAGTCCTAACAACTAATGTAGTTGAGTTTCAAACAGGCTCGATAGCTGAGCAGTCTTTATTTACTGTTTTATTATTTTTATAAGTCTTTATGATTTGCTTACTGTAAAAATGTAAAACACTTGGGGCGCCTGGGTGGCGCAGTCGGTTAAGCGTCCGACTTCAGCCAGGTCACGATCTCGCGGTCCGTGAGTTCGAGCCCCGCGTCAGGCTCTGGGCTGATGGCTCGGAGCCTGGAGCCTGTTTCCGACTCTGTGTCTCCCTCTCTCTCTGCCCCTCCCCCGTTCATGTTCTGTCTCTCTCTGTCCCAAAAATAAATAAAAAACGTTGAAAAAAAATTAAAAAAAAAAATGTAAAACACTTTTACCACTTCTTTTTTAAAGTCTATTTTATTTATTTTGAAAGAAAGGGAAAGAGAAGGGGGGAAGAGAGAGGGAGAGAATCCCAAGCAGGCTCTGCACTGTCAGCACAGGAAACGGGACTCAAACCCACAAACCATGAGATCAGGACCTGAGCTGAAGTCTGATGCTTAACTGAATGAGCCACCCAGGAGCCCCATTTTTATCACCTTTAAAAAAGGACTTTATACAGAAAGAAGCAATAAAATATTCATCCGATTTTTCCTAGTCTCTTTTTTAAACCAGTTTCCAACCTTCAAATAGTTAGCTAGTTTTTCATGAATCTTTTGAATCACATCAAAAGATAAAACAAATATAGCCTCTGAATTGATTTGGCAACATTGGCTTGATGCAATTGTCACAACTACACAGTAAAATAAACATAAAGGCAAAGAAAAGATGAAAACCTGTAACACCATTACAAATGTAGTCATTACCTTTCAAATATGGAAGGTTTTCTCTGAAATATGGACTATTGTAACAAAATTAAGAAATGTAACTGCTGATAAACATACTATAAAGGAATATAGTTTATCACTTTTACCTGGGTTTGCCAACCTGGGGTTTTTCTTCACATCAGAAAATTGAGTAATCACCATCCATGATACTGGTGCTGTGGTTTAAGGCAGCCTAATTATTATTTCCACATACCTCTATCTCTGATAATATTTCTTTTTCAACATCCAGAAAAAGACGACCACCACCCCCTTCACACATACACAATCTGTCTCAAAATAAATGGGCACCTATGTATTGTTACACACTTGCAAGTTTTTTTTTTTAAGTTGATTTATTTATTTTGAGAGAGAGGGAGAGTGTGCACAAAAGCATGAGTGGGGAGCGACAGAGAGAGAGAGAGAGAGAGAGAGAGAGAGAGAGAGAGAGAGAGACAATCCTGAGCAAGCTTCATACCATGGAGAGCCTGACAGGGGCTTGATCACAAGGTTCATGAGATCATAACCTGAGCCTGACCTGAGATGAAATCAAGAGTCAGATATTTAACCAACTGAGCCATCCAGACACCCCACACACTTGCAGTTTAATCCCCACAAGTACAGCACAGTAAGTGTCAAGACAGAAGAGATGCCTGGTGGAAATGCATACTAGAGACAAGTTTCAATGTTGTTTGTTTGTTTGTTTGTTTTTGAGTATCAAAAAGCCAGGAAGTGGTCTAAGAAACGATTCAATTGACTAGAACCCCAGTCAACTAAAGGCTGCCATTCTCTGGGAATAAAAGTAATAGCTATGCACATTTACCCAGCGTGTAGCTCCAAATCTTTATAGTGAAGAAATAGCAAGTCAAGGGAATCTATATGGTTGACTTGTTGACAAATACCTTTCTAGACAGATCTTTTTCAAGAGATATATAGTTTATGTGTGTTTACATAACTGGCTTATTAAACAAAATTGTCAAAAAATAACATCTCTTAAAATGTAATACATTTGGGGCGCCTGGGTGGCTCAGTCGGTTAGGCATCCGACGTCAGCTCAGGTCACGATCTCCCGGTCCGTGGGTTCGTGCCCCGCGTCGGGCTCTGGGCTGATGGCTCAGAGCCTGGAGCCTGCTTGCGATTCTGTGTCTCCCTCTCTCTCTGCCCCTCCCCCGTTCACGCTCTGTCTCTGTCTCAAAAATAAATAAAAAACCTTAAAAAAATTTTTTTTAAATAAATAAATAAAATGTAATACATTTAAGTTCTACTTATCAAGGTGCATAATTTTTCATGTAATATATAATTTATATATAATAAATATGTAAAAATAAAGTATATAAATATAAATTTATATATTTATATATTTATATATTATACACAAATATATAAATAAATATATATTATATTTACTTATACATTTATTATATATAAATTATATATAATTTATTATATGTAAATATATTATATATAATATATAATTTTTATAAAATCTATAATATTTTATATACATTACTATATATATCCTATATATATCACTATATATAGATTTACTGACTAGCCTTAGACCTGTCAGCAAAACTAAATTACAGATGGCAATATAACAAATGACTATAGATTTTTACGAAAAATTTCGTGACCAGTAATTTTAGACCCAGCTTGTTCTGTAGTCCACTAGTGACAATGTAAAAGCAGCAAAAATATCCTCCTATCTGGAAGATCCCCCAAAATGTGTCCTGTTCCCTCTTGGAGAAAATTTTTTGAAGACATGTATATAAGACATCTGAAATACAATTCAAAATAAGCAAAGTCATAATTGAAAAATGTTTTAAATATTGGTTTCAGGGTGGCTCAGGTTTCATTGGTTTCCTGGGTGGCTCAGTGGGTTGAGCGACCGACTCCTGGTTTCAACTCAGGTCATGATCCCAGGGTCCTGGGATCGAGCCCTGCCCACATTGGGCTCCTCACTGAGTGCGGAGTCTGCTTAAGATTCTCTCTCCCTCTGCCCTGTGCTCTCTCTCTCCCTCTCTCAAATAAAAACCAACTGACAAAACAACTCACTTAAAGTACTTGTTTCATTTCCTATAGGGCCATCAGAAATACACCCTGAAACCAACAGCATGCTGTCAAACCTCATTCATTCACTGATAGCCTCAAAAAGTGTAGTTTCTCACTGCCTGCACCATGCGGGCATTGGTTGGCATACTCAGTGGGATGGGTGTAGAAAAGACACAAAAAGTAAGCAGTAGATATAAAAAAGATAAGCAGGGGCGCCTGGGTGGCTCAGTCGGTTGAGCGTCCGACTTCAGCTCAGGTCAGGATCTCACGGTCCGTGAGTTCGAGCCCCGCGTTGGGCTCTGGGCTGATGGCTCAGAGCCTGGAGCCTGTTTCCGATTCTGTGTCTCCCTGTCTCTCTGCCCCTCCCCCGTTCATGTTCTGTCTCTCTCTGTCTCAAAAATAAATAAACGTTAAAAAAAAAAAAAATTAAAAAAAAAAAAAGATAAGCAAACTATGTGATATGTTAGAGTAATAGGTGTTGCCAGAACAATGAAATAGAAAAAGTGAAGGGTATATGTCAGAAAATGTGGAGGTGGGTCAATTGCAATGTAAGTAGTAATAGATCCAAAACTATTTGAACACACAGGGATGTACAGGTAAAGAAAGAGTTTAAACTATTATTAGTCATTACTGCTGGGATTACCGCCTCATACTTCTGCTACCATTAGTATTACTATAATCATTATCACTACTGTTCCTGCTGCTGCTGACACTGTTCCTAATGATATAATTACCATTTATAAACTATCCCCTATGTTCTCATGCATTGTGATGTGCCTTACACAGTTAATGCTCACAAGCTCATCAGGCTGTCACTATTATTTCCATTTTATAGAAATCTCAACCATGATTCAAGATTTTTAGCATCTTACTCAGTATCTTGTAAGTCTTCCACATGGGCAGAAGATTAAAATCAACATATTTTCCAGTGATTTTTAAAACTTTATTATGTTACCTTGTAATTAGACTCAAGAAATACCTTTGGAAAGTGTCTGCTTAAGGCAGCACTGGCAAACAAATTCATAATTCTCTTTACATATAATTTTCCCAATTGAAGTTAAAACCCAGAGACCTTCAGAAAGTAAATATACCCAAATGCTAACTTACATCTTAAGACTAAAGTGACTTTTATTAACATAAATTTTACTTGATGTGATCTTAATTTTAAGGGCTCTGTATTTTATAGTGAAAAACCAAGTAAAGCAAAAACACTGAAGAAAGTCCACAGATCTAAGAAATCCCACAAAATATCCCATTTTAAACATCTTTAAAAATGCCACCTCTAGGGGCGCCTGACTGGCTAAGTCGGTTAAGTGCCCAACTTCAGCTCAGATCAAGATCTCACAGTTTTTGAGTTCAAGCCCTGTGTTGGGCTCTGTGCTGACAGCTCGGAGCCTGGAGCCTGCTTCGGATTCTGTGTCTCCCTGTCTCTCTGTCCCTCCCCAGCTTGCACTCTGTCTCTCTCTCAAAAATAAACATGAAGGAAAAAAAAAAAAGATTTAAAAAGTGCTTTGCAGTGCAGAAGAGCAGCCTTCAATCAGGAGAGAAAAAGTTATTTTCATTTCATGATCAGATTAAATATTTGGACCAGTTCTTGAAATTTTCTATTGGTGATTAAATTCCAAGGACAGCTTTGGCTGTCATGGTGTTTCCAAAATATCTCACCAAGGTATCAGGATCCTCTTAGCAGTAACTGACAACAAAGGATACTCACGGACAAGTTTGCCCGTTTGGATGGATAACGTCAGCCCAAATTGCCTCGGATCCCTTTACTAACTCTGTGTACCTCTTCCTGGCTTCATGAAGCTTTTGTCTCCCAAACCCTGCAGTTGACAGGCTTCTTGTGAAGAACTCCCTTGGGCTACAGGAGTTTCTTCGTCTGTGGACTAAGACCTGGAAGCGCCTGGGAGTTTACATCTGTTGCCAGCACCCTGGAGGCCCTCAACCAGTAACAGACTGAAGCAGAAGTTAAGAGCCCCCATCTCCTTGGCTTTCTGACCACGTGTATATATGTGTCATAGTTGATGGTGTGTATTTGGGGGAGTCCTCCGGTGAGTCTAACTCATCAGTTTATCTCCTTCATAGCACTTACCGTATCTGTATTTTCTTCCACTTCTTTTTTTACTTACCTATTTGATGTTTTCTCAATTGGGAATATGAGGTGCACAATAAATATTTACTCCTAACTTTATTCATCCATTTGTTCATCTGGGCAATCATTCACTCAACTGGTCTGTACTGAGTGCCTACCAGGTGCCAGCACTGTTTCTTATCAGTTTAGATAAAGAAAAGCTCATTAAACACAGAAACACTGTCAGATTTTATCCACGGTGCTCCAGACTCTCATCTTTGCTGGAGTAGAGAGGTTCACAACCATTCATTTAGTGATAAGGCAATTCTTAAATAAACTCTCTCATGTATAAATGTAGATTTCTCAAATTCTGGAGACTATCTTTTATACGTACTATTTCTTAAGGTGGATACAATATTAGATGCAATATATATATTTGATGAATTTAAAAAAGCATACATTGGGGCACCTGGGTGGCTCAGTCAGTTGAGCATCCGACTTCAGCTCAAGTCACGGTCTCGTGGTTTGTGAGTTCAAGCCCCATATCAGGTTTGCTGCTTACTGCCAGCCCAGAACCCATTTCATATCCTCTGTCTCCCTCTCTCTGCTGCTCGCCTGCTTGTGCTTTCTCAAAAATAAATAAAAAACATTTTTTAACAAAAACCATACATAGGTTCTTACTACCATGTTAAGATAGTAAACTGAATTTACAGTGGCAAAAGTATCATAGTAATGCCAGTGCCCTTATTTGATATAAGAGGAAACTGAGGCCAAGGTTTTTGATCTGCTGACTTACTTCCTGAATGCATGTCTTTGCCACAGAGAAAGAACCTTCACACTGAAATCTTTATCTTATCTTCTCTGGGTTCTTGTAATACTTTGCTCCATTATTTTTCTGCTTTCTTCCTGATTTTTCTTTGTCCAAATATTCTGAAATCAAACTAATAAGGAAGAGTAAAAAACCAGGAGATAGGGAATAGGAAGAGTTTTAAAGGGTTATATTCTTTTTTTTTAATCAATACCTGCACAAGTTTTGCGAACCCCTAATGTAACTTTTCTTTCTAAACCCTGAAATGTAGGGTTCCGACTTCTCCTGGACTTGCTTCAGTTGTTTAATAACATTAAACCATGGAACACCTTTTTGTGGGCCTGTTTTTGGACCATCAACCTTTAATACCTCCTCACAGAACACAACTCACACTCCTGCCAATGACAAGGCAAGGCGGTCTCAGTTCCAGACAGAACTTCCCATCATCTCCTGGCTTCCCCCTCATATTTCAATGTGAAACGGTGTTCCCCCTTTATTAATTAAAAAAAAAAGGAATCAAATAAGAATTAAAACCCTGGTACTGTCATGGTAGAATTTTCAAGACATAATTTTCATGTCAATGAGCAGTAAAGATGTAGTCAACTTTTACGTAACTCATGAGTGAGAGCATAGCAGAGAAATCCAGTCCAAACAGAAATTTAGAAAAGCTGTATTTTACATTCAGTGGGGGAAAAATGTTTAAGTAAGATAGCTATGATAGACAAAACTGGTTAATGTCCTACAGGGAGGAAAAAAAAAAAAAGACATACTTCTTGGGAATTATTTTTTCTATCAGGTAATAAAGAAAATAGCTATTTTATCAGTTATTTATAAATTTACCTCTAATTCGTAGAGTTGCAAAGTATCAACAATATGTATTTTCTAAGAATATTAGAAGAAAATATGTATAATCAACAATAAACAGCAAGTCAAATAAATTTATTTATCTCTAGGCTCAGGTGACCTATATGTGGGTTGCCCTATAGTAGGATTTGTTAGATAATGCACAAGATTAAATTAAAAAGTCATCCCTATTTTTTCCCATTTCCAAATTTTGGATAAGTATCTTGAACTCACCTAATTCTGTCCTTTTCACTGACAAATTTCTCTATCAAATTTTACCAGATCTATTGCATTTGTTTTGTCATGACTTTCTTGCTTTTAGGATCTTATATCAAACTGATTTCCTCTAACACTGAATACCAAAAACCAGGATATTAGCTATGATCCACAGACTCCAAATACAAAAACTTTCTGTAAAGCATTTATTCTTTGCTCATGTTTAACCATTTGGTAGTATTCTTCATTTCCTCCCTGAAAATCTTTTCCAACTTTTTGTGGCATTACACAAACCATCCTTTTTTTTTTTTTTTTTTTTTTTTTTTTGACCACTCTTTTTCTCATTTCCTTTTTGTATTTAGTTAACCCGATAGATTTAGCGTTCAAAACTGGGATGTTATAAGTCAGATCTTGGCTTTCTAAATCTTCTACTAAAGAATTTATTTATTCTCAGTATTTAAAGCATTATTTCTATTAGCAATCTGAGGCTTATTCATTCTAACTCAGGGGCCAGAGACTAGATTTTCTTATTTTCTGTAATTACCCAAGCTCAAAGCACGTAAAATTCGAAGTCATATTAGAGGCCCACTGCCCACACAGTTCCTGTCTTCTGTTAATCAGACTGCCATCTTCCCAAGTCTAGCTGTCTAAAATTTTACTGTAAGCATTGCCTCTTTCCTTTATTTGCTACATCCAATTGTTAGAAATCCTATTAAACACTCATTTGTTAGTTTGTAATGCCTCCTGCATCATTTTCATTTTACTCTACCAATACACAGATTAGTATCTTTCCACTTCCCACTCAACTATGACCTGGCTTGCACTGGCTTGTTTCACTGAAAGCAGACTCACTCTCATCTAGCCAGATTAAACAGCTTAAAATATGGCTTTCATAATGCCTTCTGGTTTAAAACTTTTCCTAAGGCCTTTTGAGACAATAAAATTCATGCTGCTTGACTTTAAGGCTATCCATGATTTGACCCTGACTTACATTCTGACATTAATTTCCTCTCTTCAATACACTGTAATTGTCCATCCACTATTCTCAAATGCCCTTGCACTTTAAGCCTCTGTAACTCAGGTTTTCTTCACATCCCTTCTTAGAATGCCTGTTTCCTCCTTGGCCTGTGTGCAACATTTAGTAGGAGGCACACCTGTATCAAGGGAAACACCATCAAGATCCTGTCTACTCTGGCACCACTATTCCTGGATCATGTATTACACCAGTAGTTGATGGTTATAATGCTCTCATTAAATCACTCAACTTTTCCTTCAACAGAAATATTTAAGGCCTACTTTCTGTATTGAAACAGAATAGTGAATGAAACAGAAAAGGTCCTATCCTCATGGAATTCGTATTGACAGAGCCAAATAGTACTAATGAAGCCCTCTATATTAAATACAGCAACAGAGGGGCGCTTGGGTGGCTCAGTCGGCGGAGTGTCCGACTTCAGCCCAGGTCATGAGCTCGTGGCTTAGGAGTTCGAGCCCCGCATCGAGCTCTGTGCTGACAGCTCAGAGCCTGGAGTCTGCTTTGGATTCTGTTTCTCCCTGTCTCTCTTCCCCTCCCCTGCTCACGCTGTCTCTATCAAAAAATAAATAAACATTAAAAAAAATTTTAATACAGCAACATACAGTTAAGGGGAGGAAGGATATCTGAGATGAAATCTGAAGGACAGGAGCCATCTAGCTGTGCAGGTAGCCAGGCAAGAACAGATGAAGACCTCAACTGAGAGCAGTACTGGAGAGGGGAATCAAGGCCAAGGTTTTTGACATAATTTGAAGGCAAAGTTCTAATCTTTTGATGGAATGGATTAGAGTAGGAGGATAAAGGAAAGTTTCAAAGCTATTTCCAGGTTATTATTTGAGAAAGTAGTAGGATGAAGACCCAGTTATAAAGGGAGTGGGGGAGACTGAAAGGAAGGGCAGTGATTTGGGGGACAAATGGCAAATCATTTTGAAAACGTTTACGTGGCTATTCCTATTCTACCTCTAAGAGGGAGTGAGGATCAGTCAGGCTGCCATACACATGGAGCTGAAGGCAGAGGTCGTGGCTGGAAACAGTAACTTGGGAGACGTCAGTAGACAGAGGAGAATAGGTAGGGGCAAAGAAAACAAGATCCCAGACGGATCCTTTGAGCAACTCCAACAGTTAGAGAGAACCAGTCAAGGAAACTGAGAAAGAGAAGCTAGTGACGTACAGAAGCATGAAGAGAGTTGTGTAGGAAGCCCAGGGAACGTTTTCCAGAAGTATGGAATAGTTTCGAACGTCGCTGCATCGGTTGAGATCATGACTAATGGAATACTGATGGCTCCAGGTTCCTGGAATAGTTTTAGTTTTCTGACCCCCTGTCACCCCCTCCTCAGTGCCGTTCACAGAGTAGGCATTCAATCAACAGTCATTAGCCGTCTCTTTTTGTCACTGCTGCATCTTGTTGTTGTATAAAGATTTATAGTGACAAGTTTCCTAGTATAAGTACAGTGCTGGCTTATCCCAGGAGTAATTGGAGGCACTGCATCGAATACATGCTCTAAAAGTTCTTCTATTAGTATAAATCCTTCAGGTACGATGCCCATTTCCAAGACCAAAGTGAGTGTGGCTAAGTGACTATAGATATTCATTTTAGTCCATCTTTTATTCATGTTAGCTGTAGTCACATTTATAGTTTGAGGAGTCTATTACTTCCAGATGCCTCCCAAGAGGAGAAAAAAGTCACTAAATAAATCAGTATATATATATATTAAGTGCCAAATAGTATCCCATGTGAAATTTTTTTTTTTCTTTAGGACTTCATGTGCAAAACCAATCTACTATTTCTACAGACAAACAAGAGGAAGAATGGGTTTTTAAACATTTCCATCACTTCCACATGAAAATGCTGTATTATCTGATGTTCACAATAACCCCAAGTAGAGAGAAGAATGTGGGTGGCCTAACAAAATCTATTCCCCTTCAAGATGTAGATACTCTCTGGCTCCAATCCCTCACTTGGCAGTATTTCAGCAGAGTCACTATTGAAAGTGTACTTGAGGAATGGACCCAACTTTTTCTCTGTCTGACTCCTTACAGGCCCAATGACCTTTATAAATGACAGCAAATCTCTGCTGAGTGAAAGATGAAAGGAAAGAGGAAAACATTAAGATATTTTGTCCTACTTTTCTGGGGCTTGTTGAAAATAATCACGGGGCCTATTTGTCACACTGGAGCTTTGTCTCTCTTCCCCTGTAGCATCTGACAGGCTCGGTGAAAAAAGTCCAAGTGAAGATGAACTGGCACAGGCATTACTTCTGCTCTGTCTCTTGGTCTTCCTAATTTTGCCTCAGATGAAATATATATACAATATCAAGCCAGTTAAGTGAAGAAACATCTATAGGGAGAAGGAGAGTAACCGAGTCCTTTTTCTGGTCTAGAAACAGCTATTAAACAATATCTGTCTCCTTCACTTTCATAGTCCAGTTATACCCCCAAATCTTTATATCCACAAAATGAAAATGTGTTTTCCTTTAGAGAAGACAAATGACAGATGGTCCGGGGAGGCAGAGGACTGAGAGGAAATAAAAGGGAGGAACAGAGAACTCACAACCATAAACTGAGTTAAGGGAAAAGATTTTATTCTACAAGACACTGGCAGGATGAAATGTTTAAAGGTAAATAAAACAATTCACTCAAGAAATAATATGGCCCTGAGAATAACTTAAAATGATGGCATAGGGCTGCATGGCATAATTTAGAGCTAACAGAAGTGTTTGAGGTTCACAGAGTCATCTGATGTAAGGATCATTTCTGCAGGCTCCTTGACAGTCACCGAGTCCCTCCTGGAATAAACTGGAACAGAGAATTTCTTTTTCTAGATGCCCGATCCTTTTGTTGGACACCTTTTCTTTATTTCAGACTAATGTAACTTCCATTTCTCAGTCTTAATCAAACTATTTTGTGCTACTCAGAGTAAGTTGCTTCTTCGTCGCCTATTTTTGGTGAGAGATGTCTTCTAAGTTTTACTATTTCTAAGTTAAATAATCCTGTGTCTTTTGCTTTGCTTTTTTTTTTTTAATTTTTTTAATGTTTATTTATTTTTGAGACAGAGAGAGACACAGCATGAGCAGGGAAGGGGCAGAGAGAGAGGGAGACACAGAACGTGAAGCAGGTTCCAGGCTCTGAGCTGTCAGCACAGAGCCCGACGAGGGGCTCGAACTCATGAACTGTGAGATCATGACCTAAGCCGAAGTCGGACACTTAACCAACTGAGCCACCCAGGCGCCCCATGCTTTTGGTTTTAATTTAACCTATTACTATGTTATTTTGCTGGTAGACTCTTGTTGTATTTCTCAAGCTTTGGTTATTTATTCTTTTAAAAATATTATGACACTATTCATAATTCACTTTTACTTGTATAGAAGCTAATTGCCTATTATTTTTTAATGCTTATTTATTTATTTTGAGAGAGAGAAGGGGGAGGGGTAAAGAAAGTTGGAGAGAGAAATCCAGAGCAGCCTCCACGTTGTCAGTGTGCAGCCCGATGTGGGGCTCGATCTCACGAAGTATAAGATCATAACCTGAGCCAAAATCAGGAGTTAGACACTGAACCAACTGAGCCAGCCAGGTGCCCCTCTCTATTGTTTTTAAGTAGGCCTTGTTGATTCATATCGAATATGTTTAAATGACCCACTAAGCTTTTGTCTTCCTTTGCTTTCCTACAAACCACTGCTCTGTTGATCAGATTTCCCATAACTGGCACTTAAGCAGCTGTGTTACTAACATTAAGTGTGAGAGTTGAACTTCTAGAATTTGGACATGGCCAAGTATCTGACTCTGGCCAGCAAAATATGAGAAGTGGCATTATTCATTTCTGTGCTGAACTGTGTAAGAGCAGGGACATAATCTTCTTCCCTTCCTCCACTTCCTAGTTGTTGTAACATGGTGTTACAGTATTGCAGTAAGTTTAATAGCTCTGAATGAGGAGTCTCCATATGTAGGACACCTGCCTGCAACAGTCTGTAACTGGCCTTCTTTTCCTGACACACAGCCTATCTTATCCTAGCTGATATAATTAACAAATTAGAATCAGTAAAAAAAAAAAAATTCCATGGGAATTTCCGTGGGACGATCCATACGTGAGTCAGCCCAATTCGCACTATCACTAAATAGAACAATGGTTCTTCTGACACTATGTCCAATAACACAACTGTTTCATAGACATAGCTATTCCTTAGCTCATGCCATGGCCATTCATTATCCATAGTAAGATAGTAGTTTGGTGGACAAAGAGGAAAGAATTTCTCAAATTCTCAAAAGTATTTGTGAATGAAAAAAAGATTAAGATATTCTAGGAGAAACTATGTCAAATGAAGTCAGATTGGAAACCTGGATTCCAGGAAGAGATCTGAAATGCACACAGTCTATTAAACTGTTAGATCACCCTGCCTGAGCCATAGAAATGGACATGTATAGATCCAATACAAAGGCTTCTCTTCTAATTCTATTAAAAGGATCAGGCAGAAAAATAACTCTTCATATGCCTATTATCTTCATTAAATAAAAATGACTATAGGTAGCAAGGGACAGTAGTAAACAGAAAATACTGGATTTAATTCCTTAATTATTATGCAATTATTTTGCAATCTATTTACTTATTTCCTGCAGCGTTGGGAAGGAAAAGAAAGTACTTTTATTGTTTACATTTTCCATGGGGTTCCCTAGTCTTACTATTTTCCACATGGTCTCAAATTGCTGAATTATACACAATTGTAACTTCAGGAAGGTCATCATTAACAAATTCAAGGGGAAAATCTGGTATTATTCTTCCTTTGTGGTTGATTCCAAGAATCAAAGTGCCAATCAATAGGAAGATATTTAATAGTATACTTCTAACATTTAAAAAGTAATTCAAATTCCAAAAAATAATTGACAGAATTTTGAGAACACATGCTGTCACTTAACTGTATTGAAAAGAAACATTATCTTGAACATCATGACGGTGTGAGTCATTCCCTTTGTACATCCCCTTCCATTTATAATTAGTAGATATCCATAACCCAACAAAGGTCCTCTGTACAGCACATCAGGACACCAGAGATATACACACATGTGTACAACTAAAGCCAACCTGGGGGGAGGCTGGCGATGTGGGAGTAGGGGGAGGCTGCTGACCTGTGGGGGGCGGGGCAGCAGAGGCACTAGCACCCCTCTGGCAGAGGGGTGGGGGGTGGAAAGTGGTAAGGAAAAGTCTATGCAGTTCCGCAGGCAGCAGCTGGAGGGTCCTGTCGCACTTCAGCCCTGCCCGGTGCTTTGAGCAGAGACATCAGCAGAAGGGGAGGGAAAAGAAAGAGAAGGAGACAGGGAGAAATATTACCTGCTGCCTGCCCCTGGAGTTCACCAAGAGGACCACCCAGGACTCCCTCACTAAAGGATTTCCCTACCAGGGCACGGGCGCACTCAAAGCCCCAAAGGTCAAGCACACACTGTTGCACACGCTGTTCCCTACTCTGTTGCCACCTATATGGCCCCCAATTTTTTTCTTTTTCTTCATGTGAGCTCCCAAATATTACCATGAAGCAGTTCAGTGAAAAGAAACCCAAAACTTGTGGTACAGAGCCACCTGCTGTAAAACAAAAGAACAGACTCTAATTGCCAACCTGTTGGGCTGCTAGAATCAGTCAATAAAACTCCACCTAAATAAGAAAGGCGTGTTCACTACTCAAATGTTCCAGCAGAGGCACATCTCGAACACCATGAAAAATTATGGTAACATGGTAGCACAAGAAAGAAAGAAAGAAAGAAAGAAAGAAAGAGGAAAAAAATCCTCCAGAAACCACTCAAACTCATGGAAGATTGCCATCTGACAGAGAATTCGAAATAGCTATTATAAAAAAGTTCAACGAGCTACAAGAAAACTCAGGAAAGCAATTCATTGAGTTCACAAAGTTACTGAAGGAATACTTTACCAAAGAAATAGAAATTTTAAAGAAAAAAAAAAAGAACTCATAAATCCTAGGGCCTAAGATCTCAGTTAATTGAGATGAAGAAGAATGCATAGAAATCAGTAGTAATACAGCAGACCAAAGGGAAGAGAGAATAAGCAATCTAGAGTTAAAAATCTAAAAATCATTTAGGAGGAATAGAGAAAACTAAGACTTAAAAAAAAATTAAAAAAGTAAAGAAATCTGACAAGAGCTATGAGACTCCATTGGAAAAGCCAACATAATAATGGGTATAGGGGAATGAAAAGAGAGGGGGGCAAGGGGGCTTAAAGAATTCAGCTGAGAATTTCCCAAACCTGAAGAAAGAACTGGACATGGAAGTCTATAAAACTACTAGATCATCTTACTATCTTAATGCAAAAAGACCTTCTCTAAGACACATTATAATGAAGTTGTCAAAAGGCAATGATAAAGAAGTAGTAAGGGCAGCCAGGGGAGAAAAGTAAGTAGCCTACAAAGAAACCTCCATGAGATTATCAGCAGATTTCTCAGCAAAAACTCTAGAGGCCAGGAGAGAGTAGAATGACACATTGAAAATATTTAAAAATACAAAAATTTTCAGCCAAGAATAAAGTATCCAGCTAAGTTATCCTGCAGTTATGAAGGAGAAATATAGGCTTAGAAAACAAAAGCTGAGGTAGCTCACCAGCACTAGACCCACTTTCTAAGAAATGTTATAAGAAAGGAAGTCTTCCAGGGGTGCCTGAGTGGCTTAGTTGGTTGAGCATCCTACACTTGATTTAGCTCAGGTCATGATCTCATGGTTGTGAGATGGAGCCCTGTGTTGGGCTCTGTACTAACAGCACAGAACCTGCTGGGGATTCTTGCTCTCCTTCTCTCTGTCTCTCTGCCCCTCCCCACCTTCCCTCTCCCTCTCTCTCTCAGAATAAATAAAGTTTTTAAAAAAGGAGCTCTTTTACCTAAAATGAAGAGACAAAAGTACACAAAACTCTGAGTAAGGTGATAATTAGAATCAGAAAAGTGTAACTATTTTAGAATATACTGTGAAACATTTAGGGCACCAAGGTTAAAGGAAAAAGAAACATTAAACTATAGCTACTACAATTTGGTAATGAACTGACAGCATAAAAATGGATAATTTGTGACAACAAAAATATAAAAGGGGAGGAAGGAAACAATGGAAACTGCATAGGCAAATGAGAATCAGTTGCTATCAGAAAAAAAAAAAAAAGATTCTTATATCTATGAAACATCTTATGCAAAACCCATGGTAACCACAAAACAAAAATTTAAAGCAGAGACACCAGACCAAAAAAAAAGGAAAACTGAGCAAATCATCATAAAAAACAACTAACTTTAAAAAGCAGACAGAAACAGTAAGAAAAACGAACAATGGAGATATAAAACAACCACAAAAGATAAAATGTTAGCAGTAAGTCCTCACATATTAATAAATGTAAGTGTAAACGGATTACACTCATCAACCAAAAGGCACCACATGGCTGCATGGATTAAAAAACAAGACCCAACTACATGCTGCCTTCAGGAAACTCATTTCAGCCTTAAGACACACGTAGGCTCAAAATAAAAGGGTAGAAGATACTTTAAGTAAACCAAAGCATGGGTAGCCATACTTTTATCAGACAAAATAGATTTCAAGCTAAAAATGGTAACATGAAACAAAAAGGTAACTATATAATGATAATGAGATCAACACATCAAGAAGATATATCAATATATCTGAGTACTTAAATATACTAAGCAAATACTAACATATTAAGGGAGAAATAGACAAAAATACAATAATAGCAAGGGAATTCAATAACCCGTTATCAGCAATGAGTAGATCACCAAGACAGAAAATCAACATGGAAATGTTGGAAATGAACCCACACTTCAGAACAAACACTTGATATATATAGAATATTCCATCCGACAGCAGAATACAAATTCTTTAAGTGCACACAGAACGTTCTCTGGAATAGGTCATATGACAGGCCACAAAATAAGTATTAGCAAATTTAGGCAAATTAAAATCATACCAACTCAACCAATCAACCACAATGATTGATCATACCAATCAACCACAATGCTATGATATTAGTAATCAACATCAAGAGGAAAGTGAATAAATCCACAAACACATGGAAAATAAACAACACATTTCTAAACCAAAAAGATCAAAGAAGAAATAAGGGAAATAAAAAATTATCTTAAAAAAATTGTTTAATATTGATTTATTGTTTTGAGAGAGACAGACAGACAGAGTGCGAACAGGGGAGGGGCAGTGAGAAAAGGAGACACAGAATCTGAAGCAAGTTCCAGGCTCTGAGCTGTCAGCACACAGCCCGATGCGAGGCTTGAACCCATGAACCCATGAGATCATGATCTGAGCCAAAGTCAGACGCTTAACCAACTGAGCAACCCAGGAGCCCCTAAAAAATTATCTTAAAACAAAAGAAAAGGAGAATAAAACATATCGAATATTGTGGGATACAGCAAAAGCAGTTCTGAGAGCAAAGTTTATTGAAATAAGTCATATATTACTAAATTAGATCTCAAACGACCTAACTTTATACCTCTTAACCCCTCAAGAAATTAGAAAGAATAAGCTCAAAGGTAGCAGAAGAAAGCAAATAATAAAAATCATAATAGAGATAAATAAGACCACAATATAAAAAATGATAAAAAATGAAACAAAATTGAGTAATCTTTAGCTAGACTAAGAGAAAAGATGGCTCAGATAAATAAAATTTTAAATGAAAAAGGTGACATTAAACTGATACTACAAAAATACAGAGAATTTTAAAAGACCACTATGAACAGTTACATGCCAACAAATTATATAAGCTAGAAGAAATGGATACATTTCTAGGAATATACAACCTACCACGACTGGGAGAAATAGAAAATCTGAACAGACCAATAATGAGTCAAGAGATTGAATCAGTAATTAAAAATCTCCCAACACAGAAAACACTAGGGCCTGACAACTTAACTGGTAAATGCTACCAAATAAAGAATTAACACCAATCTCCCTCAAATTCTTGAGCACACACTTCCAAACTCAAACAAAGCCAGCATTACCTTGATACCAAAACCAGTAAGAATATGGCAAGAAAACCGTAGGCCAATATCCCTGATGAGTATAGATGCAAAAAAATCTAAAGAAAACAAATTTAAGAACACATTAAAAAGACTATATACACCATGAGCACGTGGAATTTATTTCTAGGATGAAAGGATGATTCAAAGATACACAACTCAATAAATATAATTCATCAAATCAACAAAATGAAAGTTAGAAATTATATGATTGTCCCAACAGACACCGTAACAGTATTTGAAAAAAAAAAATACAGCATCCTTTTATGATAAAAACCCTTAAAAGATAATATATAAAAGGAACATATTTCAACATTATAAAGGCCACATAAGACAAACCCACAGCTAACATTATACTCAATGGAGAAAAATAGAAAGATATCCCCTGAAATCAGGAACAAGACAGGGTCACCCCCTCTTACCACTCCCATTCAATATATAGTACCGAAAGTCCTACTCAGAGCAAGTAGGCAAGACAAAGAAACAGAAGTCATCCAAATAAGGAAGGAAGAAAAATTGTCACTCTTTGCTGATGACATGATCTTATACATAAAATCCCAGAATCAATCAAAAAATTGTTGAAATTATTTCAATACATTAGGTTATAAAATCAACTTACAGAAACCAGCAACACTGACACTAATAATGAAGAATCAGACTACAAATAAAGAAAAATATTCCATTCACAATAGCATAAAAACAATAGAATGCTTAGAAATAAATTTAACCAGGGAAATGAAACATCTGCACAATGAAAATAACAAGACTTTGCTGTAAGAAATCAATGAAAACACAAATGGAAAGAACATTTCATGTTCATGGGTTGGAAGAACATTGTTAAAATGGCCATACTACCAGAAGCCATCTATAGATTCAATACAATATCCGACAAAACAACAGCAGCATTCTTCACGGAAATGGAAGAAAAGTTGTGTAGAGCCACTGAAGACCCAAATACCTAAAGCAATTCTGACAAAAAGAAGAACAAAACCAGAGGTATCACACTTCCTGATTACAAACTATATGCTTTGCACAGCCAGTGTGGAGAAGCACAGCAAATAAATGAAACTCGATCCCTAACTCACACCACTCAGAAAAAATTAACTCAAAATGCATCAAAGATGTAGACCTAAGACTTGATACTATGGATCTCCGGAAGCAGCTCACTGAAATTGGCCTTGGCAATATTTTGGGCATAATACCAAAAGCACAAACAACAAAAGCAAAAACCAACACGTGAAGCTCCATCAAACTCAGAAGCTTCTGCACAGCAAAAGAAAGAACTAACAAAATGAAAAAGGAGCCTACGGAATGGGAAAAAATTTTGCAAGCCATACATCAGACAAGGGGTTAATATCCAAAATACATTAAGGGCTAGCATAATAAGAACAATGACCATGACAACAAAAAATCCAACGGTCAGATTTTTAAAATAGGCAGAACTAAAGAGACATTTTTTTCAAAAAGAACATAAAAATGGTCAACAGGAACATGAGAAAATGCTTGGGGTGCCTGGGTGGCTCAGTTGGTTAGGTGTCAGACTTCAGCTCAGGTCATGGGTTCACAGTTCATGAGTTTGAGCCCAGCATCAGGCTCTGTGCTGACAGTTCAGAGCCTGGAGGCTGCCTCTGATTCTGTGTCTCCCTCTCTCTCTCTGCCCCCCCTCCCCCACTAACACTGTGTCTCTCTCGCTCTCTCTCTCTCAAAAATAAAAAAAAAAAAAAACATTTAAAAATTTAAAAAAAAGTGCTCAGCATCACTAATCATCAAGGACCTACAAATAAAAACCACAGTGAGATGTTACCTCACATGGCTATCATCAAGAAAACAAGACACAACAGGTGCTAGTGAGGATGTAATGAAAAGGCAACCCTTCTACACGGTGGTGGTAATTGTAAATTACTCCAACCACCACGGCAAGCATTATGGAGGTTCCTCAAAAGCGAAAAAATAGACCTACCATACAATCCATCAATTTCACTTACGGGAATGTCAAATTCCTATTTTTATATCCTTTGACTAGAAGATACACACACACCTTTGTTTATTGCAGTACCGTTCACAGTAGCCATAATGAAGAAGTAACCCAAATACCCATCAATGGATAAAAAGATGTGGTATGTATACACAGTGGAATGTAAGTTACCCACGAGAAAGGAGTATATCCTACTTTTTATGACAACATGGATGGATCTTACGCACATTATGCTAAATGAAAACAGTCAAAGATGAGTACAGTATGATATTGTTCATATGTGGAATAAAAAAAATCAAACATGTAAAAAAAAAGATGAAGAATAAAATGGTAGTTACCAGGAGATGGGGTTGGGATATAAGACTTGTGGTGTTTAAGGGTACAATGGGGGGCGCCTGGGTGGCTCAGTCGGTTAAGCGGCCGACTTCGGCTCAGGTCACGATCTCACGGTCTGTGAGTTCGAGCCCCGCGTTGGGCTCTGGGCTGACAGCTCAGAACCTGGAGCCTGCTTCCGATTCTGTGTCTCCCTCTCTCTCTGACCCTCCCCTGTTCATGCTCTGTCTCTCTCTGTCTCAAAAATAAAATAAACGTTAAAAAAAAAATTAAAAAAAAAAAAGGGTACAATGGTGCGACAAGTATTAGAATACCTGTAGGGCATTTCAGTGGCTCAGTCCATGAAGACTCAATAAATTTGGTTTGATTTTGGCTCAGGCCATGATCTGGCAGTTCATGAGATGGAGCCCGGCAATGGGATCAGCGCTGACAGTGCAGAGCCTGCTTGGGATTCTCTCCCTCCCATTCTCTCTGCCCCTCCCCCACGTGTGCACACACTCTCTCTCTCTCTCAAAATAAATAAATAAACTTAAAATAAAATAGCTGTAGAGAGGGGCGCCTGGGTGGCTCAGTCGGTTGAGTGTCCGACTTCGGCTCAGGTCACGATCCCGCGGTCCGCGGGTTCAAGCCCCGCGTCGGGCTCTGGGTTGATGGCTCAGAGCCTGGAGCCTGCTTCCGATTCTGTGTTTCCCTCTCTCTCTGCCCCTCCCCCGTTCATGCTATGTCTCTCTCTGTCTGAAAAATAAATAAACGTTAAAAAAAAAAATTAAAAAAAAAAATAGCTGTAGAGATTCCATGCACATTTATTGAACATGGCCAGTAACATTGTACTATTTTGTACTAAGTTGTAATAAATATGTAATGTGATAAAATATCATTACAACCACAACCATATTATAATATATAATATCAAAGTAGAGCAACGTACACCTTAAATTTGCATAATGTTACTTGTCAAATTTATTCAATAAAGAAACATCTTGTGGGGCGCCTGGGTGGCGCAGTCGGTTAAGCGTCCGACTTCAGCCAGGTCACGATCTCGCGGTCCGTGAGTTCGAGCCCCACGTCGGGCTCTGGGCTGATGGCTCGGAGCCTGGAGCCTGTTTCCGATTCTGTGTCTCCCTCTCTCTCTGCCCCTCCCCCGTTCATGCTCTGTCTCTCTCTGTCCCAAAAATAAATAAAAACGTGGAAAAAAAAAATTAAAAAAAAAAAAAAACATCTTGTTTACTTTGTTACTAATGACATAACATGTGTGCCCACTCAACTGTATTTTTTCTGACATTTCTTGTGTAACTGTTCATGAAATGTTCTTCTATTTTTATTTACTATCTGTAGCATTCTATTTAGTAAATGTTTTATACAAGGTACAATAGTAAAGGATATGAAATCTAGAGCCAGATGAGTCCAAGTTTGCTTCTTCCTTGTTTCAGTTTTAAGCTGTGAAACTCTAGGAGAGCCCATGAGCATAGCCAAGTATGTGTATCAATATGTATTTGCAGAAAGATGTGGTGGGAGGCACATCTGAGGGCTGAGATCAGAACATGCCATGACCCTGTGGACATCTCCCGACACCCAACCCCTCAAGCTTCTCTTCCTGGGAGGGTTTCCAAGAAGTGGTGACTCATTTTCAGGTTTCCAGAGTCAGCTGCAAAGAATTCAGCAGCAGAAAGGTAAGATTCCTCACCGATAAACAAAGGCCTCTGAAGTGCATTCACACCATGGCCATCAACCAAGCCTCAGATGGCATCCTAATGAGACAGACCACTGAGGCAGATGGCCCCATAGAACCAGGCTATCCCATCAAACTCCTTGCTTATGTGAGACACAGGAGATGTGAGATCCCTTGCTTACAAACATTCTTCACTTACACAATAGCACGCTAAAATCAACACTGTGAAAGTACTGAGTATCAAATCAGATGGTTTAGAAACGTTACTGGAATAGAATAGGTAATACAGGATAATCTATTATTTTTTATAATTTATTTTTGATACATTTACTGTAAAACTTTCCCATGATAATGTTTACTGTTTAACTTGATTATTTATTTTGAAATAGATCTTTCACTCCAGTGTTTGCTACAGAGCTTTTGAGATATTTTTCCCTCTTTCAGAGTTTGAATCAACATTAAATGCCTTTTGATCAAAAGTAACTAATTTTGGGGGCACCTGGGTGGCTCAGTCGGTTAAGCATCTGACTTCAGCCGAGGACACGATCTCGCGGTCCGTGAGTTCGAGCCCCGCGTCGGGCTCTGGGCTGATGGCTCAGAGCCTGGAGCTGCTTCCCATTCTGTGTCTCCCTCTTTCCTGTCCCTCACCTGCTCACATGCGCGCTCTCTCCCTCTCAAAAATAAACAAACATTTAAAAAAAGTTTATCTAATTTTTATGTGTATCTGTTCACTAATTATGGCATTTATTCAGATGTATAACACGACATAAATTTTTTGTTTCTAAATTGTTAACTGGGACGTCCAACTCTTCATTTCAGCTCAGGTCATAGTTTCATGGTTAGTGGGTTTGAGCCCCATGCTATAAGCACAGAACCTGCTTGGGATTCTCTCTGTCAGAGGAGCCAAGATGGCGGAAGAGCATGGAAGCTTTTTGTATGTCCCGCCTCCATGAATTACAGCTAGGCCAACACTAAACCATCTTACACACCTAGAAAACTGATTGGACGATTCACACAACAATCTGCACAACCTGAACCACAGAATTCGGCAGGTATGTGGTGTGGAGAGATGCACTTGGGGAGCGAGAGGGCGCAGGAAGGGAGGTGCTTTTGTGAGCGGAGAGAGGACGGAGACTGGGGCAGGGGTGGGGTGAGAATACAGGAAAAGCACCCCTCCCCAAAAGCAGCTGGAGAGAAAGTGGGAAATGGGAAACAGCTACAGGGACTAAACTAAAAAGGGAGAAAGGAGAAAGGAGAGGGTTTACATTCCATTAAGACTGTAAACAAGGAGAGCGCAAAGGCTACAACTCCACAGCTCAATATCTGGTGGCGCTCTGGTGGGAAAGGTGAATCCCCAGGAACTGAGTGGGGTCTCAGAGATTCTCGGGCCACACGGGGAAAAGCGGTTCCACTGCTGGAAGGCTGTTTGGTAGAGACTGTTGAAGCCACCTGGTCTGAGCAGACCCCAGAAGGCAGCCACATTCGCTGCTGCTGGAACAAGGTTGTTAAGGGTGAAGCCTGGTGCCAGCTGTGTGTTGCGATTTTCCATAATCCCTGAAACGCTGATGCTACACTGTCTCGCGATCTTTTTCGGGGGCGGGCTGGCACCTGGCCACAGTCTCAGGGCACAGGCAACAGCAGGGTCCAGCGGGTTATCCTGGGTGCAGCCGACATTCAGGCATCGCTCACTTGGCCATTGCCCGGTGAGACCCTCCCACAGAGGGGCGGAACGGGTCAAAGCCACAGTCCTTCAGAAGTAAGGGGCTGGGGAAAACAGCCGCATCTGAGAGAAAACTCAGGAGACAGGTACTGCCTGGGGCCTGGTCACGGAGAGTGTTTTCAAAAAGCAGGGAGTGGACGAGAGCTGAAGACGGAGGACCGGTGCGCGATTGCTGATCAGGGAGAACAGACTGGGTGGCTGGGTGGCGCCATTTTCACCGCTCCCAGGCATGCACACGAGCACCCCAACAATCCACCCCAGTAGGCTAGCAGCGCCATCTAGGGAAGAGCAGAGCCGTTACACCGAGCCCTGCCCAACTGGGCCAACTTGGCTCTTCAAGAACACAAACCTCACCACCGGCCTAATTTATGGACTATAAAGAGCTACATGGACTGACTTCTAAGGGAAAACGAAGCAATTTCAGTCCTATTTCAATCTGTTAGCAGGTTCATCTATTCGTTTTTTTTTTCTTTTTCCTTTTTCTCTTTTATAATTCTTTTCTTTTTCTTGAATACAGAAAGAGAAAAAATTCATTTTTATTTTTAATTTTTATTAAAAATATCTGCCTTTAATTTTTATTACTATATTTTTCACTTTTGTGTAAGTTTTTTCAAATTCTACTTTACTTCCATCATTTTGTTTTAGTCTACTTCAGTGTACTCACTTTTTCAATTTTTCAATTTCCTTTTTTTTCTTTTTTCTCTTTTTAATTTCTTTTTTTTTCTTGAATACAGAAAGAGAATAACTTCATTTTTACTTTCAATTTCTTTTAAAAATATTTTTAATTTTTATTGATATATTTTTTGCTTTTATGTAAATTTTTTCAAATTCTATCTTACTCCCATCATTTTATTTCAGTCTACTACATTCACTTTTTCAAATTTTCAAACGATTTCTTTTTTCTTTTCTTTTTTACCTTTTTTCTTTTTCATTTTTTTCTTAAATACAGAAAACGAAAAAATTCATATTTCTTTTTAATTTTATTAAAAATATTTTTCTTTAATTTTTCTACTGTATTGTCTACTTTTGTGTATATTTTTTTTTCAAATTCTATTTTACCCACATCATCTCATTTTAGTCTACTTTACTGTATTCATTTTTTCAAATCCTCAAACAATTTCCTTTTTTGTTCCTCCCCCCCCTTTTTTTTTCATTTCTCTAATCTGTCAAGCCACTTTCAACACCCAGACCAAAACACACCTAGGATCTAGCATCATCTATTTGATTTTTGTGTTTGTGTGTTTTTAATTTTTAATTTTAGTATTTTTTTTTTAATTTTTTTTAACATTTATTTATTTATTTTTGAGACAGAGAGAGACAGAGCATGAACGGGGGAGGGGCAGAGAGAGAGGGAGACACAGAATCCGAAACAGGCTCCAGGCTCTGAGCTGTCAGCACAGAGCCTGATGCGGGGCTCGAACTCACAGACTGTGAGATCATGACCTGAGCTGAAGTCGGACGCTTAACCGACTGAGCCACCCAGGCGCCCCATTTTAGTATTTTTTTTAATTTCAATTTTTTTTAATTTCAATTTTTCTACCTCATTAATTCCTTTTCTCCCTTCAAAATGACAAAACGAAGGAATTCACCACAAAAGAAAGAGCACAAATAAACGACAACCAGGGATTTAACCAACACAGATACAAGCAAGACGACTGAACCAGAATTCAGAATCACGATAATAAGAATACTAGCTGGAGTCGAAAATAGATTAGAATCCCTTTCTGCAGAGATAAAAGAAGTAAAAAATAGCCAGAACGACATTAAAAATGATATAACTGAGCTGCAATCACGGATGGATGCAGTAGCAGCAGCGATGGATGCAGCAGAACAGAGAATCAGTGATATAGAGGAAAAACTTATAGAGAATAATGAAGCAGAAAAAAAGAGGGAGATTAAGGCAAAAGAGCATGACTTAAGAATTAGAGAAATCAGTGACTTATTAAAAAGGAACAACATCAGAATCATAGGGGTCCCAGAGGAGGAAGACAGAGAAATAGGGGTAGAAGGGTTATGTGAGCAAATCATAGTGGAAAACTTTCCTAACCTGGGGAAAGACACAGACATCAAAATCCAGGAAGCACAGAGGACTCCCATTAGATTCAACAAAAACCGACCATCAACAAGGCATATCGTAGTCAAATTCACAAAGTACTCCGGCAAGGAGAGAACCATGAAAGCAGCAAGGGGAAAAAAGTCCCTAACATACAAGGGAAGACAGATCAGGTTTGCAGCAGACCTATCCACAGAAACTTGGCAGGCCAGAAAGGAGTGGCAGGATATATTCAGTGTGCTAAATCAGAAAAATACACAGCCAAGAATTCTTTATCCAGCAAGGCTGTCATTCAAAATAGAAAGAGAAATTAAAAGTTTCCCAGACAAACAAAAATTAAAGGAGTTTGTGACCACTAAACCGACCCTGCAAGAAATTTTAAGGGGGACTCTCTGAGGAGAGAAAAGATGAAAATATATTTATATATTTTTAATTTATTTATTTATATATTTTTAATTTATATATTTATAAATATATTTTCATCTTTTCTCTCCTCAGAGTCCCCCCTTAATATATATATAATATATGTGTGTGTGTGTGTGTGTGTGTATAATACACACACACACACACACACACACACACACATATATATATACATACCAAAAACAACAAAAGATTAGAAAGGACCAGAGAACACCACCAGAAACTCCAAATCTACAGGCATCATAATGGCAATAAATTCATATCTTTCAGTACTCACTCTAAATGTCAATGGACTCAATGCTCCAATCAAAAGACATAGGGTAACAGAATGGATAAGAAAACAAGATCCATCTATATGCTGTTTATAAGAGACCCACTTTAGACCTAAAGACACAGACTGAATATAAGGGGATGGAGAACCATCTATCATGCTAATGGTCAACAAAAGAAAGCCGGAGTAACCATACTTATATCAGACAATCTAGACTTTAAACTGAAGACTGTATCAAGAGATGCAGAAGGGCATTATATCATAATCAAGGGGTCTATAGACCAAGAAGACCTAACACTTGTAAACATTTATGAGCCATATGTAGCAGCACCCAAATATATAAATCAGTTAATCACAAACACGAAGAAACTCATCAATAGTAATACCATAATAGTAGGGGACTTCAACACCCCACTCACAGCAATGGACAGATCATCTAATCAAAAAATCAACAAGGAAACAATGGCTTTGAATGACACATTGGACCAGATGGACTTAACAGATATATTCAGAACATTTCATCCTAAAGCAGCAGAATATACATTCTTCTCCAGTGCACATGGAACACTCTCCAGAATAGACCATGTACTGGGACACAAATCAGCCCTAAGTAAATACAAAAAGATCGAGATCATACCATGCATATTCTCAGACCACAATACTATGAAACTTGAAATCAACCACAAGAAAAAATTTGGAAAGGTAACAAATACTTGGAGACTGAAGACATCCTACTAAAGAATGAATGGGCTAAGCAAGCAGTTAAAGAGGAAATTAAAAAGTATATGGAAGCCAATGAAAATGAAAGCACCACAACCCAAAACCTCTGGGACGCAGCAAAGGCGGTCATAAGAGGAAAGTATATAGTAATCCAGTCCTTCCTAAAGAAGGAAGAAAGATCTCAGATACACAACCTAACCTTATGCCTTAAGGAGCTGGAAAAAGAACAGCAAATAAAACCCAAAACCAGCAGAAGACAGGATTCTCTCTCCTTCTTTCTCTCTGTCCCTCCCTTTGTTCATGTTATCTCAAAAATAAATAAATAAACATTTAAAATTAAATACATAAATTGCTAATTAATATCCCAGAATTATGTATTGAGTATCGTTATGGAAGGATAGAAAAACCATAATCAAAATAATTATCTACAGCTAAATGGAGAAAATAGGTGGGAAGAATAGGAAAAATGTTTTATGGAAACATACCTTATTATACAATTGGACACTGGAACTAGGTAACTATCTTATATGCATTAAAAATCATACCATAAAACAATACCTAAATATTGGGTTCGTGAGACTGAAACAAATAACATCTAACATAACAAAGGCTGCAAATCACAGACAGAAATAGTTATTTTATTTTTGAGAAAATGGTTAAAATATCTTGGATTATTATTCTGAAACCACTACAGGTATGTTGTAGAAAAAAGCAAAGAGTTGTGTTAATATTGTTAAGAACCAATATTTTCATCAAAAGAGGGGAAAAAAAGTATAAAATCAAAGAATTTAAGTAAAATATGAAATAGCAGATTTGCCTTTGAAATGCCAGAATGAATACATGCATGCTATTTCTCCTCAATATATTAATAGTTTGATCTACAAAATGTAAATACCTGGAGGGAAAAAGATGAATCTGGCTTTTTTCTGTGCAGAATGCAAGAGAGCAATAAAAGTCCAATGATGTTATCACAAAAGGACAAAGAATTTGAAAGAGCCCCAACTGGACAGTTTAAACAGCATTAAAAGAATTAACGACTATGATGAATTAAAATATAGTAACTATAACAAAATTCCTAAGATGATACTAAAAAAAAATGAGTATCACTGGACACCACGGAAGTTGCTAGGATACCAACTCACTGCTGCAAAGTATTTATTCTCCCTTCCCCTTAGGTTTAGATGAAGAGTACCAAGAGCCTGACGTGGTCAATTCCCTTTCAGAGAATTCCAGTAAATAAGGACAGAAGGAAGATAGTATTAGCACGTTTCCACTTGAAAGTCATAACTGTGTGCTAAAACCTTTCATCATTATCTTTTTTTAAGTTTGTTTGTATTTATGTTGAGAAAGAGAGAGCAAGTGGGAGAGGGGCAGAGGGAGAGGAAGACAGAATCCCAAGCAGTCTCCACACCATCAGCACACAGCCCAGGGCAGGGCTGGAACTCAGGAACTGTGAGATCATGACCTGAGCTGAATTCAAGAGTTGGACGCTTAAACGAGTGAGCCACCCAGGCGCCCCCTTTCATCATTATCTTAATGATAAAATACTAGAGACACAGAGTCATCCATCAAGAATTACTGCCTAAGTATCAAGTCTACAGATCTATCAATTTACAGGAAGTACTAGGAAAAGAGAACCAAATAAACATATCCATGATGTAACAACCAGCAAATTAAAAAGCATCTTTCATACCATCTGGGGGATTAAAACATGAGCTAAGTATTAGAGGCTATTAAGGAACTACTATTAATTCTCAAGGATTCATAATGACATGGTAGCTGCTACAGAAACAAAGTTCTGATTCATACATAACTGGGGTTAGCTTTAATAAACTACTGCAGGAACTACATGCATTACATGCATAAAATGGGAAGGGAAATGTGAAGTATTGGAAAAGTCAATAATTGTTCAAGGAAGGCAATTACAGATGGTAGTTTGTTGGATAATTCTCTTTATGTGCATTTGAAAATGTCCTTAACAAAAAGTCAAATAAAATGAAAAGTCACAGAAAGCCAAAATCCTGTGGAAGCGGAACTTGTAAGGAGAAATCAGATGTAGGAAGTTGGTGAGCAGAAAAAGCAGGATGAGACAGAGAAATGGGGAAAGCAGCTGTCTCTAAAGATGTCTAGCTCTAGTCCTGGTAAAAGCACAGTGAATTCTTTTGTGTTTAAAGGTATTATTTACTTTATTTTTTGTTTGTTTGATTTTGAGAGAGAGAGAGACAAAGTGCTAGCAGCTGAGGGGTAGAGAGAGAGGGAGACATAGAATCTGAAGCAGGCTCCAGGCTCTGAGCTGTCAGCACAGAGCCTGACACGGGGCTCAGACTCAGGAACCGCGAGATCATGATGAGCCGAAGTTGGCTGCTTAACTGACTGAGCCACCCAAGCATCCCTGTTTTTTAAAGATCAGCTAGTGATTTTTCCTTTTTTGTTTTGTGTCTTTTGTTTTGAGAGAGAGAGAGATGGAGCACAAAAGCAAGCGGGGAAAGGGACAGAGAGAGAGAAAGAAAGACAGCAGGATCCCAAGCAGGATCTGCGTTGTCAGCACACAGCCCGATATGGGGCTTGATCCCATGACCCTGAGATCATGACCTGAGCCGAAATCAAGAGTCAGCTGCTTAACCAACTGAGACACCCAGGTGCCCCTAAGCAAGGTGATTTTCATTTTCTCTTTGGCATTTGTAATGGTGTTCAGTGAGACAACTGGTCTCAATTATTTTAATGGTTTTCGGTGGGACAATTGGTCTCAATTACCTAGCGTACTGTCATCAGAAATTAGAATTCTCAATCTCCAAATAGTTAGCAGGTAGATATATACTAAGCCATAGGTCTAAAGGAGGCGACTGTATAAATAGAGTGAGAGATCAAAGGCTAGTGGGTAAACCTTTGAAAATGTCAAAATGTTGGACAAACAAGTCCATGAAAAATAAAGCAGTAGATAATTTGGAATAAAACCAGAATGAAACAGCATCAGAGGCAATGAGCAGAAAGCTGGGTATGTGAGTGAAAGAATGGCCAGTGCCAAATGTGACAGAAATAATGCATAATGTAAAGCCAGAGAAATAATCAATGGATTTACCCATGTGCAAGCATTAGTGATTTTAGCAATAGCTCTTTCCAAAGAGTGGACGAGACAGAAGTCAAATCAGCATTGCCGTGAATGGGGAGTAGAGGGTATACTGTGAGCTCTGAATAGGCTTTCAAGAAGCACTGCTGAACAGAGGAAGAGAAGAGAGGGCCACGCCACCTAAAATGGGCTTTGGATGGCTTGTTGGATAGTGAGAGGTACTCAAAAGTAAGCATATGCTTTGGAAATGAACCAGTAGAAAAACACAGGTAAAGACGCATGAAGGAGAAATATATTGGCAGAATTTTTTTTTATTCAACTACTTGATCCCCACTTAAAATGACTTTATCAACAAATAAATTGTATTGCTTCCTACAATTAAGGTGCTGAATCTAGGGGCTCAAATGCAACCATCAGACACCAGCCTCCAGCTCTCAGTGAGGCTGTCTCCACGTGGGGAGAATGGAGGCGAGTGGCAATACACGCACCTGTCGATCTTATACCTCTGGTGGGCATAAACCTCTTTCCCAGCACCTCTACAAAAGTCTCAAAGAAGACACTAGTATCAGGAACCAAGGAGGTTATGAAAACTACTGAACTAATTTTTTGCGGGTCAGCGGGCAAATTATATTAATTGGCAATGCTTACGTCGTGTGCGTGTGTGTGTGTGTGTGTGTGTGTGTGTATGCGTGTGTGTGAGATGTGAGGCCTGACCCAATCCCAATAGGAAAGAATAAGGCAAGAACAATACCCTGGCAAAAACAAATGTGGCACCGAGTGGAAAATGCATGGCATAAGGTATTCCAGGAAGCAGTAGAAACAGATTTCAAAGGAAAGATTGGAGAATCAGGCTTCCAATCTTTATCAGAGGTTGAATTATAGTTGCTGGGGATGGCACAGAGTATTCTCAATAAGCAACAGATTCTCTGCTTTTTTAAAAACTTAAAAAAATATTTAGGAAATCAGAATTCTAAAAACCCTAATACACAGGAAAAATTACCATTCAATTTAACACTATGACAAATATCCCAAAGCAGCATGTGAAACTAAAACAACCTTAAAAATGCAAAGGTAGAAATCCCTGCAGACTGGACCAGCATAAGGTAGTTTCACAGAAAATGAACAAAAAGCAGATGAAGGACTTCGCCTTAAAGGCTCCACATGTAAGAAGCTTGGAAGATGCTGCTCTATCCTAACAACAGCTAAAAAAGCTGAGCAGACTGAAAAACCAACAACTCTTGTTGGATCCATAACAGAGGGAGGACACAGCGCCACTGCTGTCCCCCAAATTGGAGACAGACAAATATAGCATCTCCAGACTTATCCACGCAGGCTCACAAGCTAAAACCACTGCAGCACACGCGTGGGCAGGGAAATCTGCACTGGAATTGCCCAATCGCTGGAGGTTCAGCGCAGACAACTCTGAGAGCTAAGAAGTCGCAGCCCAGAGGCACAGGCTCCCCAAAAGACTGAGACCTAACCAGGGATCAGGAATCTTAGAATGCCTCCCCTCCCCCTACACACCACCACCACATACCTGAAGCCCTACTTAGAGCAGTTGTCTTCACCTGGTGCACTACGTCTGGCTACCTGGAAAAGAAATCACAAGGTATATACCACAAGGCCAAAAAAAAAAAACAAAAAAAAAAAAACAAAAAAAAAAAAAACAAAAAAAAAAACACAGTTGGAAGAGAAGAGCCAAAATCAGAACCAGACATAGCAGGAATGTAGGGATTATCTGGCCAGGAATTTAAAACAATGATTATTAATATGCTAAGGGTTCTGATCTTTAAAGTAGCATACTAGAACAGACAGGCAATGTAAGCGGATGTAAACCTAAGAAAGAACCAAGTAGAAATGCTAGAAATAAAGACACATTGTAAGAGAAATAAAGAATATCTTTGATGGGCTTATTAGTAGACTGGACACGGCTGAGGAAAAAATCTCTGAGCTGGAAGGTATCAATAGAATCCTCAAAAACTGAAAAGCGAGGAGAACAGAGGCTGGAAAACAGGAACACAATAAAAACTCTGGGATAACAAAATATGCTGGGAACACCAAAGGAGAAGAAAGAGGGAAAGGGAGAGAAGAAGTACTGGAAACAATAATGACTGAGAACTTCCCCAGATTAATGTCAGACACTATAGTACAGATCTAAGCAGAGACAGGAGAAGCAATTAGGATTATTTTATTTTTATAAGGAATTTACATCACCCATCAAGTGGAATAATGGCTTTGAAAGTGGACTTGGATTAGTTGTAAATGTATATGGTAAACTCCAGGGCAACCACAAAAAGAAGTTCAAAAAAGAAGTATAACAAACGTGCTAGGAAAGAAAAGAAAATGGAACCATATAATGCTCAATTAAAACCACAAAGACAGAAAAAGAGTGGAAGACCAAAATAGGAACCTAAAAGAAGGGCAATAGGAAACAGTAATGAGTAGAGCAGATAATAACCCAAATATATCAGTGATCACTGTGAATGTCAACAGTTTAAATGCATCAGATAAAAGATGAAGACCATCAGAGTGAATCAAAAACACAAGTCAATCATGTGTTGTCTACAAGAAACCCACTTTAAATACAAAGATGCATATCTTTGAGATTGAGAGTAAGTAAAGGGATGGAGAAAAACATACCATGCTAATACTAATCAAAAGAAAGCAGAATATCTATATTTCGGACAGAGCAGACTTTAATAAAAGACATGGATAGAACTAGAGACTATTATGCTAAGCAAAGTCAGTCAGTCAGAGAAAAACAAATACCGTATCATTCACTCATATGTGGAATTTAAGAAACAAAACAGATGAACATATGAGTAGGGGAAAAAAACAAGAGAGAGGGAAGCAAACCACAAGAGTCACTTAACTATGGAGAAAAAACTGAGGGTTGATTGGAGGGAGGTGAGTGGGGGGATGGGCTAAATGGGTGATGGGCATTAAGGAGGGCACTTGTATTGAGCACTGGGTGCTGTATATAAGTGATGAATCATTAAATTCTACCCCTGAAACCAATATGACGCTATATGACCACAATGGATTTTAACTACAAATAAATGAGAGAAAGAGAAGTGAAAAATCCCAAAATATGTGGAGATTTAAAAATACACTTCTAGGGACACCTGGATGGGTCGGTCGCTTAAGCGTGTGACTCTTGGTTTCAGCTCAGGTCATTATCTCACGGTTCAGGTTCGTGAGTTCGAGCCCCATGTTGGGCTCTGTGCTGACAGCAAAGAGCCGGCTTGGGATTTCTCCCTTCTCTGCCCCTCCCCACCTTCCTCGTTCTCTCTCTCTCTCTCTCTCTCTCAAAAAATAAATAATACACATTTAAAAAATTTAATACACTTGTAAATAACATACAGGTCAAAGAATAAATCTCAAGAGAAATTTTAAAATGTTCTGAACTACGGGAAAATGAAAACACAGCTTATCAAAATTTGTGGGAAGCGGTGAAAGCAGTGCTTGGAAGGAAACTTATAGCATTGATTGCACAGATTTAAAAAGATAAATATTGAAAAATAATTATCTATGCTTTCATCTTAGGAAACTAGAAAAATGAGTAAATTAAACCCAAAGCAAGATGAAGAAAAAAGAAAAAAAGAATTCGAGCCGAAATCAAAGAAAGTGAACACAGAAAGTATTTCAAATGAGCAAATTTTGTTTATAAACAGCTGAATTGCAAAGAGCAAAGTGAAAGAATTTAGAGGCACGCTCTGCCTCTCACCAAGTTTCAAGTAATATGGATAGAGATCTGGGTGCTAATAAGTTAAAACTTTTTAAAATTTAGATAGCCTCAATCCATCTCACCAGGTGCCCAGCATGTATTTATTCATTTGACAAATGTTTTTTGAAACCCTACTATATTCTAGGTACTGTTCTAATATCCATACATATCCTTTTTTGGTAATAAAAATTTTAAAAGCCCCAGGTTAACTTAATGCAACTCTGCATTATGTAGCCTGAAACGCACTCAAAAAAAAAAAAAATCAAATTCTTCTAATTCAGCTCTGAAAATCTCTGATGTCTCTTTTTCCTTCTGCTTCCTTTGCAATTCTGTTTCAACAACCAGCTATCTATAGACCAAAATGCATAATTAACCTCCACAAACAAATCCTACATACAATAATGGAGGAAAGGTTGAATAAAAAAGAAGAGGAAAATGAGCAAAATTCTGAAATCCTTTGTTTTGTGAGCCTTCTCCCTACATGTTTGACTTCGTAATTGGTTCTCCTACACATACTGGAATTGGATTCTAATTATAGGTCTGGAGATAATGAAGAGTGATGGGGAAGGAACATGAAGAAAATTAACTTCCTCTTGAAAGGTAAACTCCTCTGACAAGGCGCTAACCGTTTCTTTCTTTAGAGGGAGAGGAGACCATGATGCCAGACATGGAGGGTTTAGCGGGAGGCGATTCGGGTTATTCGAACACAGTTGGACGTTATCACACAAAGGCCCCTACATCTGTCACACCTATCTCGTATCTAATTTCTTCTCCGTGCCATGACTCCCAAAAACTAACAATAAATAAATAAATAAGAAATTCAAATCTGTGCTACACCTCCTGACGTTCCTAAACTCGGTTTATTGTGCCCCCTGTCAGACCAAGTGTGTTTTTTCCTCCAAGTCCTGTTCCGGTGCCCATGGGGTAGTCACTTTATTTTCAGGAGAGACACGCAGCTCTCAAACTGGTCTCACTAAAGGGGAAAAGGTCAGAGAGCTCAATTTTGGCCTCAGGTTCGAGCTGCATTTTACAATTTAAACTCATGCTTAATAAAGGTGATTAAAAATAATTAAATCTCCTCTCTGCAATCACCGGGATTACAAACGTATTAAAGGAGAACTATAATAAATTGTCACACCAAAGCATCCAACATCTATGTGAAACAAGAATACCACTATAATGTATTCAATAAAATGGCAAAGTAAATGTAGGAAAAAAATGATGTTTCAGCACCCAACCGACCTACCAAAAACCAAAATGAACCAATATACATTACTATACAATTATAAGATTCCCATGAATAAGTCCAACAAGATCTTTGAAGTTTCATACAAGAAAAATAAAAATACATTATTGAAACCTACAAAGGAATGTTTAACAAATGGAAACACCTGGATATTCATTAGTCTATTCCTTGAAATCATTACCAATGGCATTTTTTAAACCTGACAAGCTGATTCAAAGATCCATATAGAAAAATACATGTACAGAAATGCCTAGGAAAATTATGGATAAGAACAAAGACTAACATTTTGACCTACCAAATAATAAAATACTAGAAAGAAGTATCACAATTAAAACAGTATATCACTGACGAAGAACAAATATATTATGAGCATACAATAGTGAGTACAGAGAGTAACCCATCTACTATAGAAATATGTATGGCATCTCACATAAGTGCAGCAGCTAAACTTACGCACTAAGTGCAAAAGAGAATATCGCTCACTCCAACCATACTAAAAAGTAAACAAAATTCATTAAACACATAAAATCCTAATGCCAAAAAGTAAAATGTGATAAAGTTTCTACCTTCAAAATATATAGCTAAAGTATAAGATCATGAGTACAGTTAGAAGATACACAATTGACTAAAAGAAAATATTTGCATTTATACCAAAATTCTAACATTCATATACAGTTTATAATGAATCTCTTCACTAAAAACATAAAAACTGTTTTATTAAAAATATACTTCTGTGGAGGGCACCTGGGTGACTCAGTCAAGCGTCCAACTCCTTTCTTTCTTTCTCTGTCTCTGTCTCTGTCTCTCTCTCTCTCTCTCTCTCCCCGCCCCTCCCCTGCTCATGCTCTCCCTCTCTCTCACTCTCTCTCTCAAAATAAATAAATAAATAACTTAAAAATATGCTACTGGCACAGGGGAAAAATACAAGGGCTGTTTAATGTATGAATATTAATTAAGAAATAAAATGAAATTAAACTTAGTTGGTAATCAAAGAAACACAAATTTTAAAAAAATGGTAAATCATTCATCACTCATTAGAACAGCAAAAGTTAAAAGCTTTTAATAACGTCCAGTATTTTATCAGAAAATAAACATTCTCTCATACTGTTGGTCAGTCTGCAAGTTGGAGGACACGCTGGAGAACATTTTATAACCATTTGCCAAGATCTGAAATCTCCTGACTCAATAATTCCACTTGCAGGAATAGAGCCAACTAATATTATGAGCATTTGTGTACAAAGATATATACACAAAGGTGTTCATTACAGGATATATTTTTTTTGTGGAATTGTTTATACTACTATAGAACTTTAAACAACTTAAATATACATTTAAATACATCAAGCTGTGTTTCCATTTCGAAATAGTAGGCAGCAATTATAAAAGATTATGCTGAAACTATTAATGATTTCATGAATAATCGTTGGGGAAGAAGCAGTAATTGAGAAAGATAGAAATTCACTTGTGAAAGAACGAAACTATCTATTCCATGATTTTGTAAATGGCTGCAAATTTTCATAATCATTTACAAATGTAAAAGATACATATGTGACCCAGGTCACACAATGGGATGCACTCTACACCTGCCATCAACATTCAGGAGGTTGAAATCCATACAATTTCAAATTGTGTTGAACATCTCTTGGCCTCAAAGCTCTTTTCATCTATATTAAAATCCAGAAGATTACAATATTAAAACACGAAAGAAGAATGCTTTAATAACCATCTCTCCCAAGAAATCAGAAACCTCATCTGCTTTCTTCACAATCGTTTCTCAGCACCAACAGAGCACCTCGTATATGGTATGCAGCCAATATTTCTTCATGTGAGTATAAATAGAATGAAGTCAATATTATTCTTTTCATTAAAAAACAAGCAATTATTTTATTTCTTTTGCTCCACCTGTATCTCTTGAGATTTGCAGTTTCTATTACTTTCCTGTATGAAATTATTATCATGTTGTTAGGATGTCTTCCAGTTTCTATTACTTTCCTGTATGAAATTATCATCATGTTGTTAGGACGTCTTCAAAAATGACTATGCTTTGTTCCACTTCAAAACAAAATACTTAACAAAGCCTAATATTTGAAATATTTTAAAATACAAGTTATTTAAACTTAAAAAATAAAATAACAGTTGATTTTAATGTCCTTTTCTTCCTCTGAACAAAATCAGGATTAATTCATAAGAAAATTAGTTAAATATTTTCTCTCAGGTTTTATGAAGTTGTGTTTACACATTGCTAGCAGATCTGAGTAGGTTTCACTGAACCAGATGCGGCAAGAATTTTAATAGGATTCTATTTTTATGTTGTGGCAAAGAATGAGTAGCTTGTTTCACTCCCCCAATCTTCTATCAGAGCTATTATGAAAAGGAAAAACAAATGAATCCAAGATAGTGTCAATGCCCTAGAAACAGAGAGGGCAGACATCAAAATCTGTGATTTTTAGGATAATGTCACCAAACCTGTAAATGGAACTGGAAAAGAAAAAGGAAACAAGGGGCGCCTGGGTGGCGCAGTCGGTTAAGCGTCCGACTTCAGCTCAGGTCACGATCTCACGGTCCGTGAGTTCGAGCCCCGCGTCAGGCTCTGGGCTGATGGCTCGGAGCCTGGAGCCTGTTTCCGATTCTGTGTCTCCCTCTCTCTCTCTCTGCCCCTCCCCCGTTCATGCTCTGTCTCTCTCTGTCCCAAAAATAAATAAAAAACGTTGAAAAAAAATTTAAAAAAAAAAAAAAAAAGAAAAAGGAAACAATTACTCTATAGTCTGTTGCAACACTGCATTACTAAGGAAAATCTTTCTTCTCTATCAACTTAGAGTGTGTTGACTTTGAGAAACAAATAATACTTAAGATGTTCTACCTTAAAATGTCCCTTAGTAAAACAACAAGTCTGTGACTCTATTGAGAAAGTTGAACTAGAATTGGCACTTATTCACCATTTCTCATGGGACAGAAGCCCAGGAAGGCGGTGGTGGTGCAAATATTAATCAGGTCACACGTGAGTTGACGCACTACTGGAAAGTCTAGAAACAATTAAGGAGGTAAGATCTTCTCTTGTGGAAGAGAGATGATGTTCCTTAGGTTGTAATAAAAAACTGGTCCCTCTTCCTTATGGGAGGGCATGAGGTTTTGGCACAGAAAGATTTAAGAAGGGATTTATTCGAGGGGCGCCTGGGTGGCGCAGTCGGTTAAGCGTCCGACTTCAGCCAGGTCACGATCTCGCGGTCCGTGAGTTCGAGCCCCGCGTCAGGCTCTGGGCTGATGGCTCGGAGCCTGGAGCCTGTTTCCGATTCTGTGTCTCCCTCTCTCTCTGCCCCTCCCCCGTTCATGCTCTGTCTCTCTCTCTCCCAAAAATAAATAAAAAACGTTGAAAAAAAAATTTAAAAAAAAAAAAAAAAAAGAAGGGATTTATTCGATGCAAAACCCTGTATCTGAAGGCAGGAGAGGCAGGGAAAGACCAGAAGGAACCTCCACGAGTCCCTCCCTTTTGCAAACTTCAAAACATCGGGTGCCTTCCTTGAGCATTTATAAGAAAAGTCCGAGTTAGTCCAGAGACTTCAAGTTTCCATTAATGCCCCTGTATTAGTTTCCCACGGCTGCTGGAACAAAAGTACTACAGACTGGCTGGCTTAAAACAACAGAAATTTATGGAGCAGTTAAGCATCCAACTCTTGGTTTTGGCTCAGGTTGTGATCCCGTGGTTTGTGAGTTCGAGCCCCCCGTGAGGCTCTGCACTGACCGTGCAGAGTCTGCTTGGGATTCTCTCTCTCCCTCTCTCTCTGCCTCTCCCCCACTCGCCCTGTACGTCTCTCTCAAAATGAAAAAATGAGCTTCAAAAAGTGACAGAGATTTATGCGCTCACAAAAAGTCTGAAATCAAGGCACCAACAAGATTGGTTTTCCCCAGAGGCGCTGAGGGAAAATATGCCTCATGCCTCTTTCTTAGCTTGTGCAACCCTGGGTGTGCCTTGGCTGCAGCTGTATCGTTCCAACCCCTGCTTCCTTGTCCTTCTTCCCTGTGTGTCTGTGTCCAAATTTCTCTCTCCTTATAAGAGACCAGTCATATTGCATTTAGGTAGGAATCACTCTGATGCAATACGACATCATCTTACCTTCATGACATCTGCTGGGAATTTATTTCCAAAGAACGTCACATTCACAAGTTCTGGGTAGTCATGAGTTTTGAGGCAACACTACTCAATCCTGCACAAACCCACACTAAGAAATCTATTTTACACGTATGGAAAAAACCAAAACAAAATCCTCCAAGAACAAAATGTAGCCTTGCTCCGTACGATGAACTCCAATATTTTCTATTATTTCTAATTTTTAACAAACTGGTCACAATACACAACATTGAGTCCGTGGCTCAAGAACACGCAACCATATCAGCTTGGAAACACTTAGTAGGGCCAGTAATTTCTGTCCCTTTCACATTTCAAGTCACTTGTGACATCACACTAAACCTTCAACAAAAAGGTTGGTGAGGCAAGGGAAGTATGGACAGGATATAGTGTTGCACCAAATATCTTATTTTTTGCAGGATTCCAGAAGAGAAGGGCCCTGGGTTCAATGGGTTGCCTAGAACACAGAGTTACTGCCATCCACAGAGTCTCACAATCCTGTAGACAAGTTTCTACGTGAACAGACACAATATATGGAAACTAGCTCATAGTCCAACCCCTGGGTTAGCAAAAGAGATACTTTGGAAAAAAAAAAGAGAGAGAGAGAGAGAGAGAGAGAGAGAGAGAGAGAAGGGTTAGAGGGAATAGTATATATATATAGGTTTTATTCATTTCTACTAAAATGAAATCTCTATGATTTTTCACTGAAGAAGCTATGATCAATAAACCTTAGAGAATACCTACCTGTTTTCATGCTTTCTTCATCTGCAAAAAAAGTTCTAATCAAAACACGTGAGGGGCGCCTGGGTGGCGCAGTCGGTTAAGCGTCCGACTTCAGCCAGGTCACGATCTCGCGGTCCGTGAGTTCGAGCCCCGCGTCAGGCTCTGGGCTGATGGCTCGGAGCCTGGAGCCTGTTTCCGATTCTGTGTCTCCCTCTCTCTCTGCCCCTCCCCCGTTCATGCTCTGTCTCTCTCTGTCCCAAAAGTAAATTAAAAAAAAAGTTGAAAAAAAAAAAAAATTAAAACACGTGAAACACCCTTGAAAGGTAACTCAACACTCTTCTTACAATTCCTTTGGCAAATGTGCTATTTGAGAAATCTGCGGGTACCAAATTGAATAAATCTGAGTTAAAGTCCTTGATAGAAAATAAAGAACAGAGGTGTCCTTTCCAAGTCACTTTTACGACTAGCCCCAAACCTTAACTACAAGCTAAGAGATCATACCAATGATTAACCCGGGAACAAAACTCTTCTACAATATTAATTGATCTAATAAAATATTCTTCCTTAGGCTACTCTTCACACGTTCATTTTAGTATCAAGGAGGCAACCAGTCATAGGAGTTATAATTCTTTTTTTTTTTTTTTGTACCCATATTCTGGGATGAAGTAATGGCTAGTATGATGAGCTAGCCCTTTATAACACCGCTCCAGAGAAACTAGAAAAAATAAAGTTGTAACTTAAATCACAGAAGGTATCAAGGTGAGATTCT
Organism: Neofelis nebulosa; assembly: GCF_028018385.1. NCBI lineage: Eukaryota > Metazoa > Chordata > Mammalia > Carnivora > Felidae > Neofelis > Neofelis nebulosa. Next base: position 10,648,057 of record NC_080785.1, read on the forward strand.
AATTCATGGTGTCATGCTCATGAATTTCAGAGGGCTATAGTCTGTCTGTCCATACCTTACCCTCCGAATTTGGTTCCTCATAAACTTTCCTAACCTTAACCATTTCCTTCTTATTTAAGGACATCTTTATAATTTGTTCAAATATAAAAGAGTTGTCATTCTAAACCAAAGCACTGGTCAAATTGAGTCTTAAATGTAACATATGTAAATGGTAATAAATACTTGAATTTTTAAAAATATATTTATGTAATTATGTTCCTTATAATGTCTTAAAGTTAGTCACTTTCCCTGCTATAAGTCACTTTCATTGCCATATCAGACGTCTAAATTCGCATCATATTTAACATAGGCTATGCAAGAAAATGTCTCTAAGGTTTAGACATCTCGGTTGCCATCTGGAGAAAATGTAGTGACTTTATATTCTTTTTCATTACATGAAGTCCCTAATATTCTGGGGCAAAGCTCAAAGTGTTTACTCTCCAGTTCTAACACACTGGATTTGTTTTCCACCTTCCACCATCCCCTCCAGTGAATGGAAAGGACTTACAATGAGTTATCTTTTGCCAAGTCCACAGCAGTGTTATTTTTAAGTAACGTTTTCTAATAAAGTTCCAGTTCTAATAAAGTTCTAATAAAGAATGGTTTGCTAAGCTACTCTAAGCAAAGACCTGGACAGTGCTCTTAAAATAAAGAGGTATTCCCACCATCTGTCCTCAGTATCTTCATAACTGATCTCTCTATGGTAATGACTCAAGTTCAATTCTTTACTTACTGATTAGTATGGCCCACAAGAACAGTTGAAATAAATAAAAAATTTTAATTAGGGGAGAACTCTCTGAAAGCTCAGGTTTGGTCTAACATACGGCATGTATCTGAATGAGGGTGAAAACTACTCAGTCATCTGCTCTGTGATTTTGTAGCTCAAGCAAGACCTGTGATTAAGTTCCATCAACCACTTGGATCTTCTTTGTCATAGATCAGCATTGTCTCTTTTTTTCAAGAAGTTTAATTTATTATGACCACAGGAGAAATGGTCAAATTTATTTTGACTGAAGATAATTTTTCAAATGGGAAAGAAAGTAAATTCTCATACATCCAACTACACTTTTTAAGTTCTATTTATGTCTCTGTTAGTTTCTACGTTGGTTCGTGAAATCACTCACAAAATCTCAGAAAGCCTACTCTATCCTGAAAATCACACAACTTTTTTCTTCCTCCACTATCATTATCTATGCATTTTTATTTTCTTTTCATTCCACTTTTAAGATACTTGTTCTGTTCTCTGTTGTCTTACCCAGTCACTGTACAATTTAAGAAAAACCTACCATTCCATCCTGAAACTCAAAACAGCGGAAATTTGAACTGCTGAGAATCCCCTGCTTCACAAAGACCTCATCCATTGTTGCGCCTCTGCTCCTCATTAGCTGTATTAAAAGCACTCAAAAATATGTTTCCAATGCAGAGGTCAATTAATTGCCATTTTAGAAAAACACCAGCAGGATAAGAAACTGAGTTTCACCGATTCAATTTGAACCTGTGGGGCCAGACTGAGTGTCCTCTGAAATTTTCCATTCTATTTTCCAAAAGGAGACACTGCCTGCACGAATCAACAGCACCAACATGTTCCCTGAATGTTGGGAACTGCTACCCAATGAGCTCAACATAGAATGGATTTCTGACTTTCTTGGCCACAAAAGTCTTAGAGAACTTTTCCTTAAGACCCACAGAAAGCATCAAATGTTCGCAATGTTTACCTCTCCAATCCAACTTGCTCTTAACTTATTTGTGTTTCAAATGTGCTTCTTTCCAGTCAATAATGGGGAAGTAGACTCACGGAGCCCACAATAGATCCTATTTCTCCTCTTATCACACATATTGCTGCATTTCTGGGGCAGACAAATTCTGCCTGTAGATGCTTTTTGTAGGTCCTTGGGGAATAACCGACACTATAAAGCTGCAAGAAGGCTCATTGCAACTGGTCTATAATTTCTAGACCCTTCTAAAAGTTGTTTCTTATCTGCTTCTTTTAGGAAAATGTATGTGATGACTAGAAATCCATACAGGCAGAAAGGTAAGGCGCAAAAGGACAAGATTGTAAACTGTTCTCTTTGACACTCTGTCTATGAGTGACTATTCTCTTGAATCGGAAATGAACAAACTAATTTTGCCAAAGATACGCTACCCAGAATCCAATATTGGCTGTTAGACTGTTGGGACTTTAGTTGTTTTAAAACTTCTTTGAAGGGGACAGCTGGCTTTCAGTGACAGGAAACTAAGGGGTCAGTTGCATTCCTTCAGGCTCTCTAGAGAAGCCTGTCCCATTCACTCCCTCCCCCAGTATGCTCATTGTGAAGGGGGCTGTTTCATGACCAGAAAGATGGGTTACTAATGCTGTTATTAACAGACCATCTATAACTACAATATCATTGTATAAGCTATCTAAACTGTGCACAGACACTCACTACCCCTGTATCAATTATAAATTTTTCAACTTTGGTCACGACTTTCTATAGCCTGAGTGACTCCCAGATGATGACTTCAGAACCTTGGGTCGAGGTCTAATATATTTACTATTATAATAAAAAATAGCTGCCATTTATTAAGCACATAAATATTCCAGGCATTGTGTTGGGTATTTTATGTTATCCCATTTAATACTCAAAATAGTTATATGAGGATGAAATGATTATCACCATTTTGCAGCTGAAGAATCTGCGGCATATAGAGGTTAACTCTCTTTCTCAAAGTACTAAAGCAGAGCAGGGATTTGAATGCAAAACTAATCCCAAATCTTATCTTATTAAACTTTATGTTTTAGTCTTTTTTTCTCTGCTATTTGGTTTCATGATGACTGATCCATATTGCCAAAACTTCTAATGCTATGTAAACTACCATAACTTCAACAAGTTTTTGAGAATAAACAAACACTGAGCTAGTATCTTTGGCCCAAGTAAAAATAAACAGAAATGAGGGGCCTGTACCTAAGAAAGTAGAGTGGGGGGTGGCGGGGAGGGTTGCCTTACAGGAGCAGAATTGGACCTGGCTAAATATAAAAATTTAATTTATAAAAGAAAGACAGTTTTACATTGCAAATTTGTGTATTCTTTCAAATTCCTTTTTATTTAGTAAAATTTCATGTCAAATTTGTAAAGGTAATTAACTTTCAACTCTAGACACAGTTGAAAAATATCTAGCAGGCGTGTGGCTTTCCTGAAAAACATTTTTTTAATTAAAATAAGGAGGTGAGAATTTATTTTCTTGAAACATCCTTCTAAGTTTGATAACATGTGAATTAAATAATTCTATCTTAATGCCACTTAATATTTCACAAACCTTGGAAAATTATTGAGATCAGTTTCACTAATTAGTTGCACTAATTTAATTTCAGAATGTTGACTCTGGTTTGGATCAGATATTCAGAATCCTTCTTTTTCTCATTTTTGAAATTGGTTATAGCTGCTAGGAATATGGTGCCTCAATTGCTCTAATCCAGGAACTAATTTTCAGGGACTAGGACACTACCCTAAGTGAATTAATAGAGCAGATGTCACAGTGTAATTTTTTAGTAAATGAAAATTTCTAATATAAAATGAGAGCATGTTTATTTTATTAATATATTAATATCGCACTGATTTATTTAGAATAAGAACATCCTATCAGTGGTTAGCTAACCCTGATCCCAAACAAGCTTTTAAAATCCCTGTATGTGCCACTGTCTTTCTCCTGATGTTAACTAAAAATAAGGCCATATCTAATCACATATTACATCAATCTGGTTTTCATTTTTTATCACAGTCCTTGTCAGGTCTTTAGAACGTGCTTAATCAATGTTTAATTAACAGATGCATATTTTGCGTATTCATATGTATAGGTATAAAGATACATGGTCATGAGAGAAATGTCTATATGAATGAGCTACAAATACCAATTTCCATAAGTAAACATATTTCATATCAACAGTATCAGTCATTGTCAAGTGTTGTTTGTAAACAACACCTCCTAGACAGTCACTCTCTCTTGAACCAGTGACCAGGAATATTTGATGGGATCTCTAGTTCAATGGGGAAAAGCAGAACTATTGCAAAATGGAAGATAATCCACCCTGAATGTTATGGTCCCAAGTAAAATCACTCTCATTACCATCACTTGTAAGGCCTCGCTCCTTAATTACATATGCATCTCAAAATAATCAAAGCATAGAGATGATATTCAATAAATATCCTTAATTTCCTCTTAAATAAACACATAGGTTTACTGTTGACAGGATCTCATTTGTCCCTCACACAATGTGGGTGGGCCACATGACTCCAGATAAATCCAAACCAAGTAAATGCAGATATTCAGCTTTGCCCAGCTTCCAAAATGCTTCCAGATCTCTACTGTCTGAACATCCACCACTTGCTCCCCAGAGAGGATCTCAGACTGAGAGGCAGATAATTGTGCCTCTGAGGAAGCAGGTTTCCTGGCTGAGCATTAGGAACCGAACACTGACTTCAGAGACAATCTAATAGGCTTGTGGACAGAGGGAAACGCAGCATCTGACTCAGAGAAATCAAAGCCCTCTGATAAAATAGGCCTTTTAGACAGACACACTCCCAGCTGTACCGCTTAAAATTCTAATATGTTTGTAGCATGCTTTAACATCATCCTCCACTCTGAGGACAACTTACCCTTGGCCCTTGTGTGTTTGCCATCCCTTGGGCCTCTTCTAACTCTTTGCTTAGCTCTTGAGCCCATTACCCATATTCCTCTACCTTTTCGATCGGCGTAGTGCCTTTTTTCAAGTCAACTCCAGCCTGCTCCGTTCCGTGAAGAATCTCTATCTCACATCAGGTTTTGACCTGCCAGTCATGACGGTCAGCTGCCTCTCCCTCTCCAGCTAAGCCTGCGTTCGGCAAACTAGCGCATTCTCTGCCCCACTGTGTTGCAGAATTAAACCAAACGAGGTCAGCACTCCTTACCTGCGCTCTGCAATTTCTGGTGTAGTAGATATTTGGCCTATTGGAAAATGCTTTACTCAGGACCTGAGCCACATATGCCTGCCCCAAACCCCAAGTTCTTTCCACCGTGCCACATTATCTCCCGGGACAGGAGACACGCCAGAGATGGACCAAATGTAAACATTCATTAGAGCCCATCTGTAAAGACGTATTTCTAAAACCCATTGTACCTCTAAAAATTTCTTAGACTACATTGAAAGCAGGTGATTTTTAAATTTCTATTGAATCATCTTTATTGTTAGTGTCAGTATATCGTGTATTCTGTTATTGGTATCATGCACATATGCATGGCACATCATTATTTTCAAAACACTCTTATAGGATACATGCAAAGAAGGCACAATGCAAACCATAAGAAACACTTGATTGTCCCCATTTAGAAGCTGAGAATTCTGAGTCTTAAAGATGTTTCATGAATTTATTAACGATCACAAGCTAAGGAGTGCCAGGACAAGGGACTCATATCAAGTAATTTTAATTCCTGATGCAGAACTCTTTCCTCCGCATATTATGGATTCTCTGGAAGCCCGTTGAGATTGGGTAGCTCATTAGCCCCTACTCAAAATGGCCTCACTAAGCTCTGATTTTGGAGGGCTTGCACATTTTCCCATAATATTTCTGTTCCTCCCATGGGGAGGAAGTTGTCACTTACTTTCCTCTTTTTGTCACTGTGGCTTTTTATAGTAGTTCCCCATTATCCCTCCTTTTAAATTCCTGCTACCAACTTGCTTTTGGCTTGAAATCCAATCATTAAATGTTTAAAATAAAAAATCTGCTGGCTGTGAGAGTCCATCTAAAAGTAAATAGTATGAGCTTGCATTTTATAGGAGACTTTTGGTTGGTCTTTATAATTTTTTTTTTTCTGAATATAAAATTAACCCATACTCATTATTTAAAAAATAACCCAATGTAGAAAGGTTTCACTTTTTAGAATGAATACATCATCTTTAATCTTGGCAGGCAGAAAACAGCTCGATATTTTAGGGCATTTTCTACTGCTCCGTGCTTTAATATTATTACTATTAGTGTGACTATCATTAATGATATTATTTTTAGAAAATAGAACAGCTTGTATTCCTGCTTTTTTCACTTAGCATTTAAGTTGGAATATTTTCCTATGTAAATAATTTTCAAACACATGAATCTTGATTTCCATATAAACTTTATGATGTGAATATGCCATAGTTTATTTAGCTCTTTTCCTTCATTCCACATAACGTTGCTATTTTCATCTTTGGCTATAACTCTATGTGAAATTCACTTTTGTCTAACCAAAAACTCAACCTTGGATTTCTAGTTATGAATTCAAGGTCCAAGTTTATGGAAAATTTAGGCACTAGTTCCATAGGGCCGAATGCTTTCGTTCTACAAGTTTATCCTCCCACCAAAATTAAATGAACTTTAATTATTTTCAATTCCTGACTCTAGATCATGCTTTTTCTTGCTCATTCCGGGTTTGTTGGTTAAGTTCCAAACATCTGAGGTCGAAATTAGAAGTCACTAAAAAAGTTAGGTGTTACTACAATCAAGAATGCAAGGTTTGGGGTGGGGAGGGCAAGACTGTGGAAAAGCATGGAAGCTTCTTTTGCAGCTCTCCTCCCTGAAATGCAGCCAGATCAACACTGAACTATCTTGCACACCTAGAAAACTGATTTGAGGATTAACACGACAATGTGCACAACCTGAACCACAGAACGCAGCAAGTACGTGGCGCAGAGAGGTAAACTGGAGGAGAAAGAGAAGCTGCAAAGGGCAGAGAGCTGTTTTTTGTTTGCAGAGAGAGGACACACGGGGCGGGCGGGGGGGAGAAGCACCCCCACCAAAAGCAGCTGGAGAGAACAGGGAACAGTGGAAACAGCCGCAGGGACTGAACAAAAAAGGGAGGAAGGAGCAAGGAGAGGGTTTAAACTCCATTAAGACTCTATAAAGAGCTCGAGCGCAGGGTCTAAAACGCCGCAGCTCCATACCTGGCGGTGCTCTGGTGCGATGGGCGAATCCCCAGGAGCAGAGTGAAGTCCGGGGGTTCTCGGGCCGCACGGGAGAGGCCATTCCCCTGCCGGGAGGACACCTGGTACAGGCGGTGCGACACAGCCTCCCCGCAGGCAGAGGTCACAACGAGTCCCTGAACGGCCACATTCACCGGTGTTGGAGCCAGGATGTTGAGGGTGAAGCCCGGTGCCAGATGGGTGTTGTGATTTGCCATAATCTCTGAACGCTGCGGCTACACGAGACAAAGGAGGGGTGGTTGATTGCAGGTCGGCGAGAGCACAGCATTCTGATAGTAGAGACTGGGTCCTGGCTGACTCCATGCGCCCCTCTCCCGCGCATGCGCATACACGCCTCTCCGTGCCACAACAATCTGCCCCGGGAAGGCTTGGCAGCGCCACCTAGTGGAGCATGGAGCCATTACACCAAGCCCTGCCCAACTGCGCCAACCACGTACTTGAGGAACAACCACAAGTCTCTCCACCTGCTTAGTTTACAGACTATCAAGTTCCTCGGAGTTTGACTTCTAGGGGAAGCCGGAAGGAATTTCAGTCATATTTGATTCTGTTCGCTGGCCCATCTATTCAATTTTTTTCTCTTTTCTTTTCTTATTCTTGAACACAGAAAAGAGAAAAAAAACTTTTTATTTTCCATTTTTATTAAAGATATTTCTTTGATTTTTTTCTACTATTTTTTTACTTTTTTGTAGAATTTTTATATTCTATGTTACTTCCATCATTTCATTTTATTCTATTTTATTGTATTCATTTTTTCAAATTTTCACATTTTCCTTTCTTTCCCTTTTTTTTTTTTTCTTTTCCTATCTTTCCCTTTTTTTCCCTAATCTATCAAATTTCTTTCAACACCCAGACCAAAACACACCTAGGACCTAACATCTTTTATTTGCTTGTTGGGGGTTGTTTTTAATTTTTAATTTGTTTTTTTACTTTACTAATTCTTTTTCTTCTTTCAAAATGATGAAATGAAGGGATTCACCCCAAAAGAAAGAACAGGAAGAAATGACAGCCAGGGACTTAATCAACACAGATACAAGCAAGATGTCTGAACCAGAATTTAGAATCACGATAATAAGAATACCAGCTGGGGTTGAAAATAGATTAGAATCCCTTTCTGCAGAGATAAAAGAAGTAAAAGCTAGTCATGATGAAATCAAAAATGCTATAACTGAGCTGCAATCTGGAATAGGACACAGCAGCAAGGATGGATGAAGCAGAGAGCAAATCAGTAATAAAGAGGAAAAACTTATGGAGAATAATGAAGAAGAAAAAAAAAAAGAGGGAGACTAAGGCAAAATGGCACCATATAAGAATTAAAGAACTCAGTGACTCGTTAAAAGGAACAAAATCAGAATCATAGGGGTCCCAGAAGATGAAGAGAAAGAAAAAGGGGTGGAAGGTTTATGTGACCAGATAATAGCAGAAAACCTTCCTAACCTGGGGAAAGACACAGACATCAAAATGCAGGAAGCACAGAGGACTCCCATTAGATTTAACAAAAACTGACCATTAACAAGGCATCTCATAGCCAAATTCACAAAATACTCAGGCAAGGAAAGAAGCATGAAACCAGCAAGGGAAAAAAAGTCCTTAACCTATAAGGGAAGACACATCAGGTTCACAGCAGACTTATCCACAGAAACTTTGCAGGCCAGAAATGAGTGTCAGGATATATTCCATGTGCTGAATCAGAAAAATATGCAGCCAAGAATTCTTTATCCAGCAAGGCTGTCATTCAAAATAGAAAGAAAGATTAAAAGTTTTCCAGGCAAACAAAAACTAAAGGAGTTCATGTCCACTAAACCAGCTCTGCAAGAAATTTTAAGGGGGACTCTCTGAGGGGAGTAAAGACAAAAAAAAATAATAAAAGCAAAAACAAAAACAAACAAACAAACAAAAAGCAACAAAGACTAGAAAGGACCAGAGAACACCACCAGAAACTCCAACTCTACAGGCAACATAATGGTAATAAATCCATATCTTTCAATATTCACTCTAACCATCAATAGACTAAATGCTCCAATCAAAAGGCATAGGATAACACAACGGATAAGAAAACAAGATCCATCTATATGCTGTTTACAAGAGACCCGTTTTAGACCTAAAGACACCTTCAGATTGAAAATAAGGGATGGAGAACCATTTATCATGCTAATGGTCAACAAAAGAAAGCCAGAGTAGCCATAGTTAAAACAGAAAACCTAGATTTTAAAATAAAGACCGTAACAAGAGATAAAGAAGGGCATTGTATCATAATTAAGGGGTTTATCCACCAAGAAGATCTAACAATTATAAATGTTTATGCTCCAAACGTGGCAGAACCCAGGTATATAAATCAATTAATCACAAACATAAAGAAACTCATTGATAATAATACCATAATACTAGGGGACTTTAACACGCCACATAGCAATGGACAGGTCAATTAAACAGAAAATCAACAAGGAAACAATGATTTTGAATGACACACTGGACCAGATGGATGTAACAGTTACATATGGAACATTTCACCCTAAAGCAGTGTAATATATATTCTTCTCCAGTGTACATGGAACGTTCTCCAGAATACAGCACATACTAAGACACAAATCAGCCCTCAACAAGTACAAAATGATTGAGATCATACCATGCAGATTTTCAGACTATAATGCTATGAAACTTGAAATCAACCACAAGAAAAAAAATTGGAAACATATCAAATACTTGGACACTAAAGAACATCCTACTAAAGAATGAATGGGCTAACCAAGAAGTTAAAGAGGAAATTAAACAGTACATGGAAGCCAATGAAAAAGTTACTACCATAGCCCAAAACCTCTGGGATGCAGCAAAGGTGATGATAAGAGGGAAGTATAGCAATCCAGACCACCCTAAAGAAGGAAGAAAGGACTCAAATACACATCCTAACATTACACCTCAAAGAGCTGGAAAAAGAACAGCAAATAAAACCCCAAACCAGCAGAAGACAGGAAATAATAAAGATCAGAACAGAAATCAATGCTATCAAAACCAAAAAAACCAGTGGAACAGATCAATCAAACCAGAAGCTGGTTTTTTGAAAGAATTAACAATATTGATAAACCCCTACCTAGTTTGATCAAAAAGAAAAAGACCCAAATAAATGATATAAAGAATGAAAGAGAACAACAAACACAGCAGAAATAAAAACAATAATAAGAGAATATTATGAAATATTATATACAATAAAATGGGCAATCTGGAAGAAATGGACAACTTCCTAGAAACATATAAACTACCAAAACTGAAACAAGAAGAAATAGAAAATTTGAATGGACCCATAACCAGTAAAGAAATTGAATTAGTAATCAAAAATCTCCCCAAAGCAAGAGTACAGGGCCAGATTGCTTTCCAGGGAAATTCTACCAAACATTTAAAGAAGAGTTAACACCTATTCTTTTGAAGCTGTTCCAAAAAGTAGAAATGGAAGGAAAACTTCCAAACTCTTATCTATCAAGCTAGCATTACCTTGATTCCAAAACCAGACAAAGACCCCACTAAAAAGGAGAACTATCAACCAATTTCCCTGATGAACATGGATGCAAAAATCCTCAACAAGATACTAGCCAATGAGATCCAACAATACATTAAAAGAATTATTCACCATGACCAAGTGGAATTTACACCTGGGAAGCAGGGCTAGTTCAATATCCACAAAACAATCAATGTGATATATCACATCAATAAAAGTAAAGACAAGAACCACATGATCCTCTCAGGAGATGCAGAGAAAGCAGTTGACAAAATACAGCATCCTTTCTTGATAAAAACCCTCAAGAAAGTAGGGATAGAAGGATCATACTTCGAGATCATAAAAGCCATAGATGAACAACCCAACGCTAATATCATCCTCAATGGGGAAAACTGAGAGCTTTCCGCCTAAGTTCAGCAACAAGACAGGATGTCCACTCTTGCCACTGTTATTCAACATAGTATTGGAAGTCTAAGCCTCAGCAGACAACACAAAGGAACAAAAGCCATCCAAATTGGCCAGGAGGAAGTCAAACTTTCACTCTTCCCAGATGACGTGATACTCTATATGGAAAACCCTAAAGATTTCATGAAAAAACTGCTAGAACTGATCCATGAATTCAGCAAAGTCACAGGACATAAAATCACAGAAATCGGTTGCATTTCTATACACCAATAATGAAGCAACAGAAAGAAAAATCAAGGAATCGATCCCATATACAGTTTCACCCCCCCCCAAAAAAAACCAAAAACCTAGGAATAAATCTAACCAAAGAGGCAAAAAAAAATCTATACACAGAAAACTATAGAAAGCTTATTAAAGAAATAGAAGAAGACACACAAAAAAATGGAAAAATATCCCATGCTCCCAGATAGGAAGAACCAATAATGTTAAAACGTCAATACCACCCAAAACAATCTACATATTCAATGCAATCCCTATCAAAATAACACCAACATTCTTCACAGAGGTAGAACAAACAGTCCTAAAATTTGTTGGAATCAAAAAAGATCCCGAACACCCAAAGCAATCATGAAAAAGAAAACCAAAGCTGGAGGCATCACAATCCCAGACTTCAAGATATATTACAAAGCTGTAATCATCAGGACAATATGGTACTGGCACAAAAGCAGACACTCAGATCAATGGAATAGAATAGAGAACCCAGAAATGGACCCACAAACATGTGGCCAAATAATTTTTGACAAAGCAGGAACAAATATCCAATGGAATAAAGACAGTCTCTTCAGCAAGTGGTGCTAGAAAAACTGGACAGCGACTTGCAGAAAAGGAACCTGGACCACTTTCTTACACCATACACAAAAATAAATTCAAAATGTGAAAGACCTGAACAAAAGCAGGAAGCCACAAAATCCTAGAGGAGAAAGCAGGCAAAAACCTCTTTGATCTTGCCCGCAGCAACTTCTTACTCAATACATCTCTGCAGGCAAGGGAAACAAAAGCAAAAATGAACTATTGGGACCTCATCAAGATAAAAAGCTTCTGCACAGTGAAGGAAACAATCAGCAAAACTAAAAGGCAAGCGACAGAATAGGCGAAGATATTTGCAAAAGACCTATCAGTTAATGCGTTAGTATCCGAAATCTATAAAGAACTTATCAAACTCAACACCCAAAAAATAAATAATCCAGTGAAGAAATGGGCAAAAGACATGAATTTAGACACTTCTCCAAAGAAGACATCTAGATGGACTATCAACACTTTGGAAAAATGCTAAACATCACTCATCAGGGAATTGAAATCAAAACCACAATGAGATGCCACCTCCCACCGTCAGAATGAGTAACATTAACAACTCAGGCAACAACAGATGTTGGTGAGGATGAGGAGAAAGACAATCTCTTTTTCACTGCTGGTGGGAATGCAAACTGGTGCAGCCACTCTGGAAAAGAGTATGGAGGTGTCTTGAAAATTAAAAATAGAACTACCCTACGACCCAGCAATTGCACTACTAGGTATTTATCCAAGGGATACAGGTATGCTGTTTCGAAGGGACATATGCAGCGCAATGTTTATAACAGCACTATGGACAATAGCCAAAGTATGGAAAGAGTCCAAATGTCCATCAATGGATGAATGAATAAAGAAGTGATATATATATGTAGATATAGATATAGATATAGATATAGATATAGATATATAGATATAGATATAGATAGTATATATAGATATATACACAATGGAGTATTTCTTGGCAATCAAAAAGAATGAAATCTTGCCATTTGTAACTACATGGTTGGAACTAGAGGGTATTATGCTAAGTGAAATTATTCAGTCAGAGAAAGACAAATAGATGGCTTCACTCATATGAGAAATTTAAGATACAAAATAGGTGAACATAAGGAAAGGGAAGCAAAAATAATATAAAAACAGGGAGGGGTACAAAACATAAAAGACTCTTAAATATAGAGAACAAACAGAGAGTTGCTGGAGGGGTTGAGGGAGGAGAGATGGGCTAAATGGGTAAGGGGCATTATGGAATCTACTCATGAAATCATTGTTGCACAATCTGCTAACTGACTTGGAGGTAAATTAAAAAATAAATAAATGTTAAAGAATGCAAGGATTTCATTCTGCAGTTAGAAGTTTTTAGGGGCGCCTGGGTGGCTCAGTCGGTTAAGCGGCCGACTTCGGCTCAGGTCATGATCTCGCGGTCCGTGAGTTCGAGCCCCGCGTCGGGCTCTGTGCTCACAGCTCAGAGCCTGGAGCCTGTTTCAGATTCTGTGTCTCCCTCTCTCTGACCCTCCCCCGTTCATGCTCTGTCTCTCTCTGTCTCAAAAATAAATAAACGTTAAAAAAATTAAAAAAAAAAGAAGTTTTTATTATCATTAAAATCCAATTTTATTTTTAATAGAGATGACACTGGTGATTCACACAAATACACAAAAGGCCTTGTGCTTTTTGAGCTGCCTTTGTGGCATTTGGGGACTGGCACACGGAGCCATCTGTCCTCTGTCTTACTCCTCTCTTCAGATCTGTACATAATTCCAAAACAGCTGTCTGATATTAAATATCAATCTGTAACTGTGCCATAGTGTAAAGTTAATTTGTCCATACTGTTAGTAAATCTGTTGGAGGAAAAAAAGAAGACTATCACAAAGCATAACCATTTTCAGCTATAAAAAGGAAAACTCTTTTAAAAAGTTAAGAAACATGCAAAATATATATTAGGCTCTGTGTCAGTCTATTTGGGCCGCTCCAACAAAATGTTCACAGGCTGGGTGGCTTATGAACAGCCAAAATTAATTTTTCACGGTTCCGGAGACTGGGAAGTCCAAGATCAAGGTGCCAGCATGGCCACATTCTCACGTAGGAGAACCTCTCCATTGTTGCAGGTGGGCAACTTCTTGCTGTGTCTTCGTGGGGTGAAAAGAACTAGGGAATTCTCCCAGGCATCTTTTATCAGGGTCCTAATCCCATCCACGAGGGCCTTGCCCTCCTGACCTAATCATATCCAAAAGGCCCATATCCTAACAATAGCACGTGATAACAACAATAGAGTTAGAAAGACCCCGAGATTCTTATTTGTTAGATAGTATTAGTAAGGTAGGATCCCTTTATAGTTCATGTAGGATCTCTTTATAGTTCAGTTACAAACCTCAAGACCATTCACTTAAAGTAAACGTGTTTCCACAGTGGGCATGCAACACTTCACCAGTTTTTATGATTGTTTGCTTTCTATGGACTCACATGACCATCACTACTATTTGAGCCTCTGACCCACTTATATCAAATGAATGTAATGAACCCTAAAATTGAGAAGACCGATGTTCTTGGACTGTGGCCAATGGTTTGGCTGGATGATCAGGGACTTGGAAGGAATAGGAATGGAAAATATGTGACAAATAAATTTTGGGAAAAGCTATATGGTCATATGGGCAACACACATGAAGATGTCCTTTGGATACAAGTCAGCCTCTTCTTCGGCCACTCCTGTCACTGCCCAACGAATGAGTCATCCTATCCACTTGGTTATTAAAATCAGCCTCTACTGAAGGATGCTTTCAATCAGTGTTCATATCAGACACAAATATGGAGATTATGCATGGGCTCAGCATAATGGATTTGGACACACCAAGGTTAATCCAACTACAGCTACTGTTGGAGTGCCCAATCTGCCAGCGGCAGAGCCCTTGAGACCAACCTCCTTGTGGCAGGTTGATTATATTGGATTGTTTCCATCATGGAAGGAGCAGCATTTTGTCCTTCTTGGAATAGACACGTGGGATACAGACTTGCCTTCCCTGCACACTATTCCTCTGCCAAAACTATCATCCATGAACTTGTAGAATGCCATATCCACCATCATAGTATTCCACACAGCATTGCTCTGAGGAATTCATTTTATAGCAAAAGAAGTGGGACAATAGGCCACGCTCACTGAGCTTAATATGTTCCCCACCATCCTGAAGCTGTCAGTTTGATAGAACAGCTTTTTGAAGACTCGGTTGCAGAGTCAGCTAGGCGTCAATACCTGACAGGGCTGAGGCAGGGTTCTCCAGAAGGCTATATATGCTCTGAATCAGCATCTGATATATGATGCTATTTCTCAGATAGCCAGGATTCAGGAATCCAGAAATCAAGGGGGTGAAAATGAGACTGGAACTATTTACTTTTACCCCTCGCACCCACAAGCAAAATTTTTGCTCCCTGTTCTCATAAATTTTATCATCTACTGGCCTAGATATTTTAGTTCCAGAGAGAGGAATGCTTTCACCAAGAAACACAACAATGATTCCATTGAGCTGGAAGTTAAGACTGCCACATGGCCACTTTGGGACTCTTGTGCTTCCGAATCAACAGGAAAAGGAAGGAATTACAGTGTTGGCCAGGGTAATTGATCCTGACTACTAAGGGGAAATTGGACTACTATTCTATAACAGAGGTATAGAAAACCATGTCTGGAATACAGGAGATCCCTTAGGGCATCTCTGAGTATTACCATGTCCTGTGATTGAAGTCAATGGAAAGCTACAACTCAACCCAGGTAGGACTCCTAATGGCCCAGAACCTTCAGGAATGAGGGTTTGAGTCACACCATCAATAAAGAGCCAAGATCAACTGAGGTTCTAGCTAAAGACAAAGGGAATACAGAATGGGTACCAGAAGGAGGTAGTTATAAATGCCCCCTACGACCATGTAAGCAATTATGGAAATGAAGACTATAATTATCAAGAGTGTTTCCCCTTATTTTGTAATGATTATGTTTGTGTGTACATATACTACAAATGTGTACTATATATGTGTATATATGTGTGTGTATATATATATATATATATACATTTGGTATATATGTATATATAATATATATATATTAAGCAACTATAACATATATTAAACAAATATTTTGTAATGATTATGTTTATATATATAGTATATTCTATATACTATATATATATATACACTAAATATATATAACATATATTAAACAAATGTTTGTTTTCTTTCTTTTCTTATTCTCTTACCATATAACATAAAATGTATTGACTTTATAATAGTATTTAAGCATTGTTAATTTTACATCATATTATTTAAGTTGTGGGGTATCAGGAGAGGAATCCACATCCCTGAAGGACTTTATCTCCTCTTCTGAGGAAGAGATTAGTGCATTTGGGGTTGTAAGTGGGATAGTTGTATCATGTTGGGTGGAATTATGACCTTGTTACTGTCTTTATTTGGAGATTAAGTATGTCTTAAGGAGATGGGGGCCAAGGTGACAAGGGGTGGTGTCACCCCTGTGATGATAAATTTTATGCATCAACCTGATTGGGCTAATGGACAACCAGAAGCCGGTAAAACATTATTTCTGGGTGTGCCTAGAAGGGTGTCTCTGGAAGAGATTTCATTTGAACCCATAAACTGAGTAAAGAAGATTGTTCTCACCAATACTGACAGACATCTCCAATCCTTTGGGGGCCTGAATAGAGTAAAAAAGTAGAGGCAGGTTGAATTGCCTCTTCCTGCTAGGGCTGATACACCCAGACTCTCCCACCCTCAGACTTCTGTGTTCCTGGTTCTCAGGCTTTTGGACACAGACTGAGACCTACACTATCAGCCCCTGAATTCTCAGGCCTTCAGGCTCAGATTGGATTACATCCCTGCATTTCCTGGTTTTCTAGCTTGCAAACAGCAGTATCATGGGACTTCTCAGCCTCTGCAACTGTGTAAGCCAGTTTCTCTAATAAATGTCATGTATTAGAGGTTCTCTAATAAATGTTATGTATATTTCTATCTACCTATATATATCAGTCCTTTTCTTATCAACGATTTTCTTTAGACCATACCCAATAATCAGATATTGTACTTGTATATATTAAACCCTAGTTTTGTATTCAAATTGCTACTACAACAAACATAAGTAATTAGGGAAAAGAATTGCCACTTCAAACTAGAGATAACTTATTTCTTCCTGGAGGATCCTTTTCCCTAGAATGAGACGGATACAGCTCCACGTGTAACAAGGCCTTTTTCTTGTGGTCTAGACTCATCCTTTCTTCTACCCAAACCACATTGCCAAATGAA
This sequence comes from Neofelis nebulosa, assembly GCF_028018385.1. Lineage (NCBI taxonomy): Eukaryota > Metazoa > Chordata > Mammalia > Carnivora > Felidae > Neofelis > Neofelis nebulosa. The sequence continues at coordinate 10,665,093 of NC_080785.1, forward strand.
TCCAGGAAGAAATAATGAGAAAACTATCAAAACAAAACAACTGCTCATTTGTAAGATCCATAAATTATAAGTCATGTTTTCTTAAGCACATTCATATTTTACACTCTTGCATATATACTGTTCTTTCACTGTAAAGTGATTCATTATTTTCCTTTATCTTTCTCTTCCTTCTGATCTTGGATGCATTTTCTTGCCCCTTGTAACATACATATGCAATTCCCTAGCCCAGTAACATCCCTCTGGTTAAAGTGGGGAACCTTGGCATTTCTTACTTGTTTTTGCTGACTCGTAAATAAATATAATGTTAGTAAGATATAAGCACTTGAGGAAGCAAGGAAGTCTTAAACTTATGTCTTTTTCAAACTTGCCTTGAGTGAGGATAGACTGAGTCGTTGACTGTGTGTGTGTGTGTGTGTGTGTGTGTGTTTATTGGTCACATGTCACATGCACTTGCTTTGCTATAGATCAGAACCTCCACTCTGGAGGTTAACTGGGTCCCCAGTTAAGGCCACTAAGCACCCCACAATAACCAGACTCTAGCATTCCAAGATAGCCTGCCAGCATGCTTATGACAATGATATAAACAACAAATAACATTATAAATAACATTGTCTCTGAGCAAATGCTACTCTCCTAACTTTTCCTGGCTCACTTGGATGGGTTGACTATTTGGGGAATTTTTGTTTATTTAAGCTAAAAAAGAAAGAAAGAAAAAAAGAAAGAACAAAAGGCCATGATATTTTGACAGCCTTTGCCATTTTTCCCTTGACAAATGTGTGGCAGCTTTCAATTTGATCCGAGTACTTCTGTTTTTATTTTCAACCCCATCTCTAAAAATGATTACTGTATTTCGCCATTGGTCTTACACCGTCTAATTTCTATACAGCATATTGATTTCTAATTTTGTTGCTGGCAGTTCATCACTCACTTGTAAGACACATCACTCTTTCTGTGAATTGAAGTTTCATATTATCCATCTGGATCCTTTATTCTAAGCAATGTTATCTCCTTTCTCTATGCCTCGGGCCTTTTTCCCTCCCTAAAGATTTATCTTGTTTAAAAATGCATGTTTCCTCATTTTTTTTCTTCTTCTTCTTCTTCTTTTTTTTTTTTTTTTTGGTAATGAGGTATTAAACTTTATTACAAGGCACACAAGGGGATTGAATTTGAAGCTTAATTTTTGAGGAAGTAGGAACAAGTTACTCACTTAACCTTAATATTACGCTAGTAATATGAGGTGTGGCTTCAAAAGCCCTGAAGCCAGGAGGAAGCCAAAATCAGAGGCCTCAGTTCTTCAGTGCGGTTTCCTTTCCCTAGAACCACATATGGATTTTTTTTTAATTTTTTTTTAACGTTTATTTATTTTTGGGACAGAGAGAGACAGAGCATGAACGGGGGAGGGGCAGAGAGAGAGGGAGACACAGAATCGGAGACAGGCTCCAGGCTCTGAGCCATCAGCCCAGAGCCTGACGCGGGGCTCGAACTCACAGACCGCGAGATCGTGACCTGAGCCGAAGTCGGACGCTTAACCGACTGAGCCACCCAGGTGCCCCCCACATATGGATTTATATCGGCATAGTGACACCTGTTTCTCTTGATGAGAAGTGAGGGAAGAAGGGAAATAGTATTGAACCCAAACCAGAGGAGCAGGAGTAGAATCACAGATACATCTACAGGATCCACCAGTGTTTGTAATGGTTAAGCATCCTTTATAGTTCTTTCTGGGTTTATCTTTAGGCTAAAGCAGGATCTGATTGCCAGTTGGCTCTCAGGCCAAAAGAAGGCTTCCCTCAGGGCATGGTGGGGAGGAGGGGAGAGGAGAGAACAGAGAACTTTCGCTTCTTAAGGCATACTTTCAAACTCCCAGTTGAGCAGGCTCAGCAGAATTTGCAGACCTCCTTGCCTACACACACTCCCTGCCTTTACAGCCATTCAGCACATCACTCCCACACTAATCTTCTAAAGTAAAGCTTTTATCATGCCACTCCCCTGCTCCGGGAACCTGTAGTGGATGAGAATAATACTATTAATGCCTCACATTAGCATAGAGTCTCTCCATTTACCAACTGCTCTCACAGGTTATTTCATTTCCTCCTCACCGCAATCTCTGAGTACTTATTAGATCAAATCCAGACTCCTCATCCTTAGCACCGTCTGAACACTTGCTTGACTAGTTAGCTGTCTTTCTCTGACTTTTCCCAAAGAAAGCCTTCAGTCTCTCATTCCCTCCCAGACAGCATTGATTTCCACCTTCAGGAGCTGCCTCTGCCGGAAAATGTTCCAACTTCCTTTTGCCTCCTTATACAAGGCAAGAGGAAATGCCAGCTGGTCAGAGAATCACGGTGTCTGAGGACAGTTTGAGGATGATCTCATCTCTTCTGGCCTCACTTTACCCAGTTTGTACATGGACATATCATACAGTTCCTTCCCCCTGCTGGAGGCTTGACCCATTGTTCGTGAACCTACATTTGGCATATCAGCCTCCTGACCCTCATCTACATGCCATGCTATTTTGGGGCTCAGTGTGCTGGCGGATTCAAATTAGACAATGATTGTACCCACCACTTCCCATAGCTCTGAAGAGCTCGTGTCAGAACCCCATCAGTAGAAACTATGGCATATCCACTAACAGAAAATTCGATAGAAGTATTTTCCCACTTTACTTTGTATTAACTGCACTTTCTTTTGGAAAAAGCCTTAATATTATCAACATGATGTCCTCTATCCTCTTAAACCTGAAAGACTAACGGGGGTAAGGAGTAAGTAATGCAGACTTTCTTAACCTCTGTAGCCTTGAACATCCCTATAAAGACTCCCCATTTCTCCGTCTCTCTGACAGCTGGATGGGAGGTCAGGGGCAAGCCAGAGCTGAGACTTTTTTTCTCTAGAAAATTTTAGCCACAATGTTAACTTCAGAGACCTTTATGAACTGATCTGTGATGGGACTGTACTTTTCTCTGATTTTTCAAATCAGGTGTTAAAACTTAGTGAAATAGATGTCTAAGGGCCCAAAGTTAAAAAATATTCTTCATCTCGGCTTCCCTGTATAGAAAAGACCTCTCCTTTTTTCTATTTTTTTTTTTGTCATTCTCTTTACCACTCTCAATTTCTCCCTGTTTCTCTCTCCTTTCCTCCTCCCTCTTTCTTCATTTCTTCTTTTTCTCTCTTACTTTTTTAATCTTCCCTCCTTCCTTTTCTTTCTTTCTTCCCTCTTCCTTTTCTTCTTTACTTTAATTCGTTAATTCAAGTAATCATCATTTGTTAGACAATCTGGCCATAATTTAATCAGATTTCAAGTCCGAACAAAAAAGTTCTGGAGAATAAGGTATGACATCTGTTTTTCTTTTTCTTTTTCTTTTTTTTTTTCAAGAAATTTATTTGCCTATTTGTTTACTTACCTATTTATCCTTCTCTACACCCAAAGTGGAGCTTGAATTCATGACCCCAAGATCAAGAGTCAGATACTCGGGGCGCCTGGGTGGCGCAGTCGGTTAAGCGTCCGACTTCAGCCAGGTCACGATCTCGCGGTCCGTGAGTTCGAGCCCCGCATCAGGGTCTGGGCTGATGGCTCGGAGCCTGGAGCCTGTTTCCGATTCTGTGTCTCCCTCTCTCTCTGCCCCTCCCCCGTTCATGCTCTGTCTCTCTCTGTCCCAAAAATAAATAAAAAACATTGAAAAAAAAAAATTAAAAAAAAAAAAAAAGAGTCAGATACTCTACTGACTGATCCAGCCAGGTAGCCCTAAGGTCTGTTTTTTCACTCAGATTTCCCTGTTTACCAACAAACCCAAGCAGAAAGGCCATTGTTGTCAATGGCCACAATTGGCAGTCCCCTACAAGGAGAAAGACGGCTTTCCAACCTATCTATGTCCTCTACCATAGGGGCCTCCTCTCTACTCCCAGCCACCATGCTAATGATGCAATCTCTGCTCATCCTGATTTGTCCCCTTCAACTACACTAACAGAACTATTTTGTTGCCTGTTATTCAGTATAGGATCTGTTCTTTCAACCCCTGCTGTTATCATGTAGAGAAAAAACAATCATCATTACAAAAAAAAATCTGCCTAGTTTTAAACCATGGAAACTGATAATTCTACTCCTTCGTTCCTTTCTTCATCCTAATTTCTATGGTTCCCTTTATGCCCGAACAATAAGCATATCCACATCTGCTCTAATCCACCTTGTTAGATATAAACCCCTCAATTTCAGCTACGCCTATACTGACCTTGGTGTCTTACCTGGGGGTCTGACCTAGACCAGAACTCTGAGGCTTACTGAACCCTCTGATCACCAAGCTCTCCCCAAGCTGAGGATATTGACTTACACATTTACGGTCAATATTTAGCTTTAGAAAATGAAGATACATCCAGGGGATTGCTTGGGCATTGATCCCCACTATATAACTATAGCCCAATCACTTCTTAATAATCAGGGTCAATAACACCTGCCAAGTTGTGACTCCTTCCTTGTCTGATATTTCCTTGGCACTTTGAAGGGCCCAGGTGGCACTTGAAAATGAGTTGCCTCCTCCTTCTGGCTTCACTGGTTTATGACAAAAAATCATCAGCAATTCTAATTATTTTTCCCTTATAGGTAAGGCATCATTTCTCTCTTGCAGTTTGGTCAAATGTCTCTTCATATTTTTGTCCATTTTCCAATTGTATTTTTTGTTTATTTTACTGTTAATTTTTGAGAGGTCTTTATGTATTCTAGATTTTTTTTTCTTTGTTTCTAGTTTTCGGAAGTTTGTGACATGTCTTGGTGTGGATTTCCTTGAGTGTATTCTATCTGGGATTTTCTCAGCTCTTGAATCTTTAAGTTCATTCATGTCTTCTGATAAGTTTGAGAGATTTTCAGCCATTATTTTGAACATTTTTCAGCCACACCCTTTTTCAGCTCTTCTTCTAGATGCTGATGAAATAAATGTGAGAAGTTTCTTGTATTCCCACAGATCCCAGAGGATCTCTTCCTTTCTTTTTTAAAATGTATTTCTCTGCAGTTCAGATTGGGTAGTTTCTCTATACTACGTTTTCCTTCTGTCCCCTCCACTCTGCTTCTGAGCCATCCATTGAGTTTTTTTATGTCAGTTATTTTATTTTTCAGTTAAAAAACTTTCATTTTTTTATTTTTGTAGCTTCTGCTTTTTTTTTTTTTTACTCTTCTTTATTTTTTGGCAATACTTTGTTGTTGTTGTTGTTGTTGTTATTTTCAATTTGTTTAGAGCATGTTTGCAACTGCTGGCTAAAGCATCTTGTGATGATTAAATTCTTTCTCAGTAAGTTTACTATCCTTGCCACCTCAGTGGTGATGTCTCTTAACTTCTTTTTCCAGTCAAGCTGAGATGTTCCCGGTTCTTGATATGCTGAGTGATTTTTAGACTGGCATCTGAACATTTCTGTGTTATGTTATGAGACCCTGGTCCTTCCTTAACCCTGTTTTTATCTGGCTTCTTCTGACACTGCTCCTAAAGAAGGAAGGGGGCACGCTATCTTCTTACTGCCATTTGGGAGTAGAAATCCAAGTTTCCTACCTGACCTCCAATGACATCACAGGGGCATGATGGGGAGTGGGAAGGAGGGCCTTACCATTAGGCTGGGGTAGTAGTGAGAGTCTTGAGTACCTACGAGGCCTTCTCTGACACTAACCCAGAGGGCAAGAGAGGAGTGTTTCATTCTGTTGGATAAGCGTGGGCAGCCTCGGGAAGATTTCTGACCATGGATGAGGCAATTCCCTGACTCCTATTAGTGGAACACAGATTTCCAAATATTTACAAATTTAATATAGCTCGTTTCTTTCTGAAGATTATTGACTCATACAAATTTATACTCCTTAGCCAATTTTTAAACATTTCCACCTCCTAATAAGCTCTGTGATTTCTTCTTTTTTTTAAATGTTTATGTATTTTTGAGAGAGAGAGAGATAGAGAGAGAGAGAGAGAGAGAGAGTAAGAGTACAAGCAGGGGAGGGGCAGAGAGAGAGGGAGACACAGAATCTGAAGCAGGCTCCAGGCTCTGAGCTGTCAGCACAGAGCCCGACGTGGGGATCGAACCCACAAACTGTGAGATCATAAGCTGAAGTCAGACACTTAACTGACTGAGCCACCAAGGCGCCCCTCAATAAATCCATGAAAATAGGTAAAAACAAAGACCAGAAAATTTAAAAAGATGTATGTCATGAGGATAACTCTTCACTGGCACAAATGTCAGTATTTAGAAATAGCCTTAATGAGTCAGCATTTTTTCTCAAGAAAGACAATAATGGAAGCGTGAGGGGATACATAACTACGACAATAGTATTTATGCAGTTGCCTAGTAATCATTAAATTATCTACTTTTATTTAAAATTATCGTTGTTTATCATTTGAGATCAAAACAATGCCCCGAATTTAAAGATACGAAAATGTACTTAATCCCATTTGTTAAAATATAACGAGCAGGTGTTGCACACAGGACACAGTCAAATTGCCACATCAAGTCGTTGAAAAAATAATCTAAGCACTAAAACCTATGCTTCAAAGTGTGAACTTACTAAACGCCAGTTAGAGGATCTGAATTCTAGTCTCCTTCTTCCGCTAAGAAGCTTGAGAACATTGCTTAAACTGTTTCTTGATCTGCAAAGAGAAGAGCTTGAATTAAGGGAGTTAATTCCTGATACAACTCTAACGTTTCATGTCAGAGTGAGGATAAAATAATTAGATTTAAATATGTCAATGCAGCCTAGTTGCAACTATGTAACTATGTGGTATACAAAATTAGACATTGTTTTCAGAATAACAAAATGTTTTATATTATAGGAGGGAGGACTTATTTGCTTCATTCTCTTATCAGTTCTGTTAATTAATATTATCAGGGAAACAACAATAGGTGATAGATAGAGACATCGATAAAATTGGCTCACATAATTGTGGAGACTGGCAAGTCCGAAATCAGTAGGGTAGACAGGTAGCGGGTTGGATAGAAATTCAGCCAGGGTTTCCATGTTACATTCCTGAGGCAGAATTGCTTCTCCCAGAAATCGCATTTGCCTCTCTTAAGGCCTTCAACTGATTAGAGAAGGCCCACCTACATTATCCAGGGTAACCTCCTTTTTATTTAAAGTCAATCGATTGTAAATGTTAATCACTTCTACCTTCACAGAAATATCTGTACTAGTGTTTGACTAAAGAACTGGGCCCATAGCCTAGCCAAGTTGACACGTCAAATTAAGCATCACAGTGATGGCGTGTACTATGGTACCTGTTATGTGGCTCCTAAAATGTCTCACAAATTATTCTTGATGCTTCGAATGAGTAGTCACATGTAATTCTTAATGTAATGTCATGAATTACCTTATTTTCATTTGAGACATGAGGAAATGGACTCTCAAAAAAATCTTGTCGAAGGTCATAAAGCCAATAAATGATACAGGCAGGATGGAAATTTAGGTTTACATGGCTAAAAAAAAAGTGACAAAGTGAACACTGGAAAAAGAAGTCAGAATATTCGGATTTGGATACTTTCTTTCCCACTAGCTCACTTTTGAACTTGAGGCATGTGACTATTATTTTCTGCATATCTATAATGAAGAACTTGAATTGGGCATTCTCTAAAGATATTCTGTGATTCTATTTCGATACTGCACACATCTTACCTGCTTTTCTTTTCAAATACCTTATTATCTTTTAAAAGATAGACATTTCATTGGAGTTTGGGTTGGGTCGTTCTCTTGAGCCCCATAATGAACATTCTGTGCTGGTTGATTATTCAATTACAACAGAGAAGAGACAAACCATTATAAGAAATTATGAATCTACACATTGGAAGGAAATCCTGTGACTTTGTTTTGCCTATCAGCCTTTCCATCTGCACTTGTGTTAAAATGAAACAAAATACAATTTAATGAATAGGGAGCCACATGAACTGAAGGAAACAGTAAGGATGGCTGAGGCCAGATGGTGAATTTTGCAGAGTTTTACTCAACACGTTTTTGTTTTTTTTTTTTTCTCCCTAGGTGTCTTGGCCCAGTGTCTACTTACCTCAGTAACACAAAACAAGTTTTTAACACCATTATGTCCTGCTGAGCCAATGCAGTTATGAAAGAGCAGGCTGGATTCTTTTTGTCTCATACATCAACTACAACACTGTCGGCTGAGTTCCATTTGCAGAATCTTTATTACTGCTGATGATGTCAGAGAAAAGGAACATAGCTTGATTAATAGATTGCAGGTGGAATTTACAACACTGCAAGGTGAAAATGATCTTTTGATTTATAAACTGAGAACATTCAATTTAAAAGTCACTGAGAGTGAATAAATATGTTCAAAACCCACCAGATCACTTTAGAAATCGATTCTCTATTTATAATTACAAGTTAAATGCCATTAAAAAGCTCCTTTCTTTGCTGTTTTGCATGTTATTTTTTACTCCCTTAGAATCATTTGCCTTTCTGGGGGGAATTGTTACAGAGGATCCTTCCACAAAGACCTACTTTGGCCTTTGTGAGTAACTTGTGTTTTTTTTTAATGTTTATTTATCTTTGTGAGAGAGACAGAGTGCAAGAGTGGGAGGGGCAGAGAGAGAGGGGGACATAGAATCTGAAGCAGGCTCCAGGCTCTGAGCTGTCGGCACAGATCCCAATGTGGGGCTCGAATTCACAGACCACAAGATCATGACCTGAGCCGAAGTCGGACGCTCAACCGACTAAGCCACCCAGGCGCCCTGTGACTTAGTCCTACTGCAAGACAATATAGTACTTGTGTATATGTATACCATACATCCACAGAGCCATACAGCCCACATGTAGAATGTGAAAATCTGAAAGATTATCCATTATAATCGAAAGTATGATAAACGACAGAGATGTTTATAGTTATAGTACTCATTACCTCGGAACTTACATTTTTAGAGGTTAAATGAAACAGCTTCTGACTTTTACCATACTCTCTATTGCGTCTTTAATCAGAAAGAGTTGCATATTTTATTGCCTATGTCAATCCTTATTCTAGGAGTTCTGAATGAAACTGGACTTTGTTTCCTGTTTACAGTAGGGACAGCTAGGGTTAAGTGGTGCCATGGTAAAAGACCCACACCTGCTTCGGGGGAAGGTCACTCAGTTATTTGCATCTCTTATTCTACCACTGCCTTTTAAATGTCAGGTGCCACGCAAAGGCACCCGATACACCATTTTTAAACAGGAAACTGCACAGAGAACGAAAGTGTTATTTTTTAAAGAAGGATTCCGAAGTATTTCAATATCAACATGTTATTAAAAGTGTAAGAAACACATTGACAGAAAAAGATTACAGAAAAGGTTTGTAGGCAGTCCATTCTCTTCTCACATGACCCTAATTTGATTTTCTTTGTTGACCCTACATAACAACCCTTCCCTTCTTTTGGAATTGGTGGAGATGATTTCCATTCATCCTCATTCTTTTGTCCAAAGTCATTTTAAAATTAGTAATCAGGTGCTCAACTTTACCCATAATGGAGTGTACTTCTGTTTAGTGTCAAAAATATATAGCATATATTATAGTGGGTCAACTATCAGAAGATATAGGGAAGGCCCGGGACGAATACCAGCTTCTGTACATTAGAGACAACCTAACCTCCAGGATTCTCTATATGATTATGTGATGTTACTATATTAATGTCCACGTTAATTTTTCTAACGTAGCTGCTTGTGTCCTTAGACTGAACAATCCTTTAGCGCCGTGAATCTATAGATACAACCCAATCACTGATAACAATGGCGAAAACTTGAATTATCTTTTCAGTATGATTCTCCATGGTTACTTTATACTTAACATACAATGCTTTTTAAAAAAGATCTACCCAAAAATAAATATGCAAAATTTATCTAAATTTCTCCAGTCAATTCATAGGTAAAAAGCCGGCTGGCAATAGAGCTGCTATGTCTCTTAGTCAACAGACTTAGGTGTGAAGGAAATGGAAAGTTATGTTCTATTATCTCAACTGAGTAACTTGATCCCAGTGGGTTGGTGATGACATTAAACTTATCCTCTGGGGCTAAGGTTTAGAGTGGCTTACATACCGTCAAGGAATTAAGGGACAAGAAGCCAGCTTGTCTTCAAGTTATTCACGTGCAAGTCAGAACAAACATAAACCGTTACCTAAGCACACGCTGTGCCTTTGGTGTTGTAGCTAAAAATGCCATCACCACACCCAAGTTTATCTATATTGTTCTCCCATGTTGTCTTCTAGGAATTTTATAGTTTGGGGTTTTATACTTAGGCCCATGATCCATTTTGAGGAGTTCATTTTTGTGAGTTCTGTGACTGGATTGCTTTGTTTGGTTTCCTTTGGTTTTTCTTGTGTAGGTCAGGTTGTTCCAGGACCATTTGTTAAAGAGACTGTCTTTTCTCCATTACATTCCCATGGCCCTTTGTCAAAGATCAGTTGACTCTACCAAAGATATAATAAAAAGGATTTCTGCATTGACTGCAAGGAAGAAATCTGTGCCTAAAGAAAGAGATTTCTTTCAATGCTAAAACTTGACAATTTAATAGACTACTAAGATTGATATTAGTAAGCATTTCTTTACATTTTTAGTTTGTTTTCAAATGGCTTGTTAACAGGGGCCATCCAAGGAAAGTAAGCTAGTCTCTGCTGTCTCCAGAGAATACTAACCCAAGGAAACTTCAATTGCAAGTTTTCCTATTTCTTGCTCCTATACACCTTCCCAAGGTCTTCTGGTAAAATTCATTTTAGGAGATTAATGGCAATATATTTTCAAGACATCTATAGTGCAGAATTAGCCTCTATAATGGCACTTATGTACCTTGCTCATAAAATTCAACACTCCCAACTCTACTTCAGATCCTTCAGTGGCCTCTGTATTGTCCACTAAAATTATTTCCTAACGGATAAATTCTTTTTTGACACTAAACTTGTCAAAAGGCTTACAAAGCTTCTTCGGAGTAAAGAAAAGCTCCCAGAAAGACATTTCCTTGGTTTTAAATTGTTCTGCATGTTTTACAGTATAAAAGTAAATATATGAATCAGGGATAATGATCAAAAACAGAACAGCCTAAAAACCTAAGAGGATTGATATCTTGAAAGCTCACCTTAACCATGGTCATGTTATACAAAGTAGATCTGAAAACAGAAACACAGAGGAAAAAATACGCATGTGTCTCTTCAGCAGTTTACATGGTTTAAGTAATAAACAGTTGTTCTTATTTGTGTAGCACCGCTTTTTATAAGTGGATGCTTTGTCTTTAGATGCATAGAATCATTTTCCAAGTAAAGGAAACAAAAATAAATAAGTACATTCTTTGACGTAGGGAGTGTACTTTGTCTATTTTTTTCATTCACTCAAAAAGTATCCGTTAAAGGTCCAAGAATGTAACTGAAAGGGTGGGGGATGCGGTTGTATATAACAGTTGAATAAATTGAATTTGCCTTCTTCAGGCACTTTTTCCAATATTTGCTCAACTTAATACACTACTCCATCTATCACCGCTAGCTTGATCCTGAATGAGCAGCATTTTGGCATTGGCAGCCATGCTCCGCTCGATTGGTTACATCTGCTCTATGTTCTTCTTCCCCTGCTAAAATTTACCAGCATTTGAATAAAGTTCCCAGCTTCAGTTTAAATTCTTGTTTGTTCACACTGAAATCACTCCTGATTTGTGTGAGTGCCGCTTTCTTTTATGATGGCACCTCCACATTTTTTCCCACGGGAAAAAAGTTATCTTGGACATCTTTCTGGGTGATTCAAAAAAAAAATGTATTACTAATTTGCATTTGTAATATGACTTTTCAGAAACCCAAACTTTGTCATTGGGTTGATAGGCACTCCCTTCCCACTGGTCAATAAGCCCTTTGGCCAGTGAAGCTTCAGTTGGAGGAGTCAGTGATAACCGTTGAAGACTAAACACAACATTAAAGTTGCGTGATCATCAATATTTCAGGACAAGGAAAAGAAAAAGCTGTTGCTGCAGTTTTCAGCTCGGCACTCACTCTGCTAGGCCCGAGATAAGACTTAGCACAATGTCATAAGTAAGTAATGGTCAAAGAAAGTCCATACCGCAAGATCCAATTTGATGCATATGAAATTATGCATATTATGCAATTAGGCATTATGGGGGGGCAAGTATGGAATACAATGGATATATAATGGAAACGGTCAATCGCAAAGCACCCTCCTGAATGTCCTGAACACCTTCAGCATTGTTGAACAAGTTCTAATATCACAATATACCCAGAGTGACCGCCAATATTCAGAATTTAAATATTTCCCATGTTTTATATAACATTTAGCAGAGCCAGAGAATTGATTAACGGCCTATTCAAGATATAAATTTAAGGAGTTTTTTTTTTAATTATAAGGAAAACCATCTCACTAGTAATTAAATTTTAAATCTAAACATATGATTCATTTGGGAGTCGCAAGTAATGGCAATTTACTAACAAAAATAAAAAGTATTGATTATTTCATAGATGGCAAACACTACTTGAATCTATTTGGTGAGACTTTAAAAAAAGTGGAAATCATCTCTGCTTTCAAAGAATTTATAACCCAGTGCAAGAAAAAAATAAGCAGAGCTTAAAATGTAACTAGAAAACATTTGTAAAGCATTAGGCGATGGCGATTAACATAATTCAGTATTACGAAGCAAAAAGGAGCGAAGAAATGGTCAGAGTGGGTAGTGGAACATATGGTTATGGGTTGCAAAGCATTTTGGGATTAAGGACTGTACAAACTCTTCTCTATTCATGCAGAGCTTGCTGAGTACAAAAATCAAACTCTTTATCACCACGTTACGCCACTTGTGAGTCAGTTTAGTACAAACCACTAAACCTCTTGAACCAAAACTCAAGAGCAAGGTTTGGTAGAGTTCTTGCCCTGAAGACAACTTTGCTGTCTTTGCAAATAGAAAAGAATGCTATGGGGGGCATTAAACCACAAAACACCCTTTCTCTCACCTGTGACCTTGACCTTTTTGCTGTCTTTTCATGACCTGTCTTGCTACGTCCCCTCTGGATTTTGTTTTACTCTGCCATCCAAATTGACTATCCAGCTTAAAGCAATTTATGTCTTCCTAATTTCTGTTTTACAGCTCCTGCTTCAAGACAATGGACCACTAACAGAAGTCAGAAGTCCTTTAGTGTGGCTTCAGGCTGTGGAAACTCTTGGGAGAGAGTCTTTCTACAACTACAGCACTGTTATAGGCATTGAACTTTAACTTGGCTAAAGTTTCCTAGAGTACTCACGTGGGCTTCAGAAGGACTCAACAAAGAAGTCTCCGTGTGTGCGTTTTCTGGGCTGTAAGTAGATACAGTGTATATATAAAGTGGCTATAAAGAAGTTTCTGGAAATTATATAAAAAGGCTTACCCTCAACTGAATGATATAAGGAAACTTTGAACTTCTTAGCTGAAAATTTACAGAAATAATAAATTTAAAACTGTACTGGCGGCACCTGAGTGGCTGAGTCAGCTAAGCATCCAGCTCTTGATTTCCGCTCGGGTCATGATCTCATGGTTCGTGAGTTTGAGCCCCACATCAGGGTCTGTGCTGATGGCATGAAGCCTGCTTGGGATTCTCCCTGTCTCCCTCTCTCTATGACCCTACCCTGATCACACAGTCTTTCTCTGTCAAAATAAATAAATAAACCTTCAAAAAATGTTCTGTGTTTGCTGGCAAAAAATAAAAATAAAATAAAAAGGTAAATCAATACTGGAACCTGTACTTCCTTATTACATGGTTGTTATTCCTATTATTTTCCTATAATGTAAGTAGTTAATCTATTCTCATCAAGTTGTATTAATATTCTCTCAAGGTTAACAATTAAAGTTGCCCCCAAATTTAGGGTATGAACAAATTCAACTTCTGACAGATAGCGTTATCCACATTCCCCAAATTTTTATATGAAAGCTGTTGACCATATTTGATGATTGTTCCTGTCCCTTGCCTCAAAACAGCTGCAAATTTTTCAATAAAACAATGTTAGAGAAGAAAGTCTGGCCACCTTTGAACAAAAGTTCTCTAGTAATTTTCTTGTTGGGACTTCTTAAAAATCCTTATATTTTGGGTCTTAGTATTACCTTCTTGTAAACTAACAGTCATATCCTTATTTGACATATAGAAATATAAAAGTGGGGGGAAGCGGATGAAAGGACCCATGAGACATTAAAGGGGATCATCTATTTTATGTATCATACTTTTCAGATGTTTACGTATAACTATTGGGTCAGTGTTTTCATTCTGAACTTTCTTCTTTTAGAACTGCTTAGATGGAGACTAAGGTTTTTCCATTGAAATATTCAGGTTCACCCTTTTTACTTCTTATAATTCTTTAATCAGAACTGTTTTGTCTAAGTTTACCATCTGAAAGATACCATCAGTATATATTCATCGTACAAAGAAAATTGTCTTTATGTTTTAGTGTTGTTGAATCGTGTTTAGTTACTCTGACTCCTTTTTAAAAACTGTAACTCTATTACTTCATTTTTCAAAAATTTTTATGATTATATGCTGTATATCATCTGAGAAGATCAAACAGTGCAAACAATATCATGTTCTTTATTTAAAGTGGAAATGAAATTTTCTCCGTATAAATCTTATGTAAGTGCTCATGGTACCTTCTACTTCCTTTCATTTTTGGAGTAAAGATATAAACCATAGTATCTTTATCTGCAAACTACCTCATCTACAAAAACTATATTCCACTTTATGATATTTATATGAGAGTTAAGTCATGTATGTCTTGAATAATCTGCAATATATTGAGCAGATTAAGTCTATTCATAGACTTTTAGTAATTTTAAATGAATTAAAGATGCAAATAGATGGTTTTAACATAAAGGACAGAAAACATGATTGGCAAAAGAACTGCTGTCTAACACACCAGCGTCAATCCCAACTACAGATATATTATATTGTAACAGACATAGCTGAGGATTAAAATATTTAGAAATGTTACTCATTTTTGTCTATAGCAACATAATCTAGAGGGAATAAATCTCACATAAAAATATTTAACTTTTAACAATACTTGCAGGGATAAAACTCCAAAAGTCTAGCTGCTTCAAAGAAAACATTCAATTAGACAGATTTCATTTAGTATCAAAATGGTGCATCATATCATTGAGGTTCATTGTCAACACCGGAGTACTTTAACATACAGGATGTTACCTGATCTCAAAAGCTCAGTGATATAAGCAGAGCACAGACTATAATCTTTCTTTATTTCACTGAAGGGGGCTCAGAGTTGGGTGACTGGATTGCTTTCACAGGACTAGTAGAAGGAGAGGTTGGAAAGAGAACAACGCTACCAGTATCCATAGGTTTTCCTTGGAAGCTCCACTCAATGACATTCATTGATCCTCTAAGAAATAACTCTTCATACAAAAGGAAAATAATTATGAACACAGTATTCCCCTCCACATCTACATTATCTATATAATTATAATAAATAAAATACATGTGGTTTAAGGTATGGATTCAGAAGGTCTTCTTTTGTGAATAGGCAGGTTTGCTTATTGTCAGATATACCCAGTCCATAGATTAGTATTCATGTTTTTATTTCTCTTTGCATTAATCTGAATACTCAGCAAGATTTAATAGTTGCTTTCAGCGTTCGGCGTGCTTTTTTTTCCCCCTCTGTGAGTGCTATATTTCTTAAGATACATAAAGAGATGAAAGGCTTTGAGATAAAACACAAATGGTTGAACCATTTGCTGAAGTTATGCTACGGTTGCATTTTAATTCCTGTCCAAATCAATTACATTATCAGGCCCCTGGTACCTGCTGGTGATTGAAAGGACAGTACACTTACTACATTGATATGTATAAGTTTTCCTTCCTTTCTCTGCAACCCTCATAGCAATCATTAACAATGAAACCTGCAGCACAATGGGCTGTCAATGCTCTCTCCTCTATTAGAAGAAAAATATACCACCCATCTCCATAGAGAATAGGTAATGCAAGCTGAAAAATGTGGCAATGTGAAGAAAGGCATTCCTTCAAGTTATTTCGCCTAATTCCATTTGACACGTGGAAGAAAGTAATATTCATTTTATCTTCCTATTGTAGACACTGGATGAAAGCAATCAAGGCAGTATATTCTGGACTTATCAGGTAATAAGACAAAGCCATAGAAAGTTTTCCTTTGTGGCTGTGATTCAGTGTGACAGGTTTTACTGCTGTTGCTGGTGATCTTGGTGATGTTGGTGTTGATTTGAGAAGAGCCTCCCAAAGTTTGTAGGATTTTGCAGAGTAGAACCCATAATGCAATTGTAGAGGCCTATTCTCAACTCCAGGTATTTCAACATTTTTAGAGATTAGTGATAATCTCTAAAATAAGAATAAGAGACTAACATTTAAGTCGTTGGTACTTTTTTTCTGTCTCTTTATTATCAGGGAAAAAAATTTTTTTAATTTATTTTTCAGATGCCAGTTGGGAGCGGTCATGAACAAATCAGATGAAATATAATGTGGCTGACTGCCATTCCCTGGAAATCACAATATAACTCACGTTAGAGACATAACATTAATTCCTTGTGGTTGAAGAAAATGTGCCTAACGGAGAAACAAGCAGCCATATAAGGTAGTGCATTTATTTCCCCGAGGAATATTCAGAGACTAGATGACCACTCACCAAAAATGTCCTAATAAATAAATGGGAATTTTTTGAGTAAAATAATAGATGACCCAATTTACCCTAAAGTCTCTCCCTACCTTGTCATTCTACGTTTCTATGAAAAAAAATAACATGATGTAAAAGATTAAAACTGGTCAAGATTACCCCAAGGCACGAAGAATTACCGAGAAGCAATGTTTCATATAGAGAAGCAACTCATCTCAAACACTTGTATATGCCATTATATATGAATCAAATATCACATGATCTCACTCATACGTGGAATTTGAGAAACTTAACAGGTGTTCAGAGGGGAAGGGAAGAAAAATGGAGAGGGGAGCAAACCACAAGAGACTCTTAAATACAGAGAAAAGATTGGGGGTTGCTCGAGTGGAGGTGGGGGCAGAGTGGGCTAGACAGGTGATGGGCATTGAGGAGGGCATTAAGGGATGAGCACAGGGTGTTATACATAAGTGATGAATCACTAGATTCTACTCCTGGAGCCAAGACAACCCTGTATGTTAACTAACTTGAAAATAAAATAATTTAAGAAAAATTCACATAAACATATGAGTGAAGTATGACCATCCTCTCCCAGTAGTTAATGGAGAAGGCCATTTGCACAAAGTCACATAGGGATGGGGAGCCAGGACTCCCAAGCCTTTCCACCCAGCTGTTCTCCTTTCAGCGTTTAAAATACTCTCTGTACCCTGCTGATTATCTCTGAAATATGTGATTCTAACCCCATTAAAGAATATCACTGTTGAATCTCTGGAGACAAATTCATCGAGAATTGTTCTTCTCAGGCGGCCTGCCAAAGACAAAAATGCCAATGCCCAGGTTAAACTTTGGGCTCAGTTTATTTTAATTTTTTTTTTAATGTTTATTTATTTTTGAGAGACAGAGACAGAGCATGAGCGGAAGAGGGGCAGAGAGAGAGGGAGACACAGAATCCGAAGCAGGCTCCAGGCTCTGAACTGTCAGCACAGAGCCCATTGTGAGGCTCGAACCCACGAACTGCGAGATCATGACCCGAGCCAAAGTCAGACGCTCAACCGACTGAGCCACCCAGGCGCCCCTGGCTCAGTTTATTTTAGTGAAGCCTCTTCACAGGGAGTGCAGGATGGTCATGCAAAAAAACACCAGAAGTGGGGCACCTGGGTGTCTCAGTCGGTTAAGTGTCGGGCTCTCGGTTTCAGCTCAGGTGATGATCTCATGATTTCGTGAGTTTGAGCCCTGCCTCAGGCTCTGTGCTGACAGCAGGCTCTGGAGCCTGCTTGGGATCCTGTTTCTCTCCCTCTCTCTCTGTCCCTCAACCGCTCATGCTCTGTCACTCTCAAAACAAATAAATAAACAAACTTGAAAAAATGTAAAAAACGAAAAGAAGAAGAAAACCCTGAGGCGGTGCCAGGAGACTCAAAGGCGGCCTTGGGCAAGCTCACATGACCATTTCTAGACTCTTCCTGGGAAAAGAATTCATGATATCAGAGAAAAAGCCTCTTGACCTCATCTCACAGAAATTATGTATAATTTGCCTCAGTCTTCCAAAGAGCTCTACAGGAATCTAGCCAGACTCATACACTAGGCTGGTTTTTATGGAATCCCAGCCTGATGCAACCCTTCTTCCCTAGAGAATTCTCAGAAACTTATTATTTTTTTTCCTTGGCCTGAGTATTTTGGCTCCAACCAGATTCATACTATTGTCCCTTTTCTTTCTCATTCTACAACATGTGAATCTATCCAAAACAACATGCTGCTTAGGCAGCGTGTTACCACATACTCAGTATTAAGCTCAGGTAAATTCTGTCCATTAAAGTGTTTTCTCAGAAGTCTCCTTAAGTTTTACACCTTCCCAAACATTTTCTGTGCCCTGTAGTCTCACCCACTCGCTCGAAGAACCCTGGTCTCTACTGTCCGCTGTCTCCTCATCCGCTCGCACTCCAGGCTTCCTCCAACTCTCCACGTCATGGAGATGATGCTTCCACAGGGTTCCAGGAGCACCCGGACCACCAGCAACCCCTGCAGGTGCTCCGGCTTCCTCGGCAGCTGCCCACCAGGCCACCTGACAAACCCAAGGAATGCAAAGAAGTGCCTACCTATTGTGCACATTTTAGCCAACATCCGGATCTGGAAAGCGTCTGACATACATCCCTCTCTCCTCTTTGGAAACTCTGCACATGACTGAGTGATCAGTCCCGTTTCTTACAAGGCTGTGTGTCTGGGCCACATGCCACACTGTATTTGTGTAGAATTGTCTTTCCTCTCCTCCCTCACCCATAAAGCCCCGGGATGGTGCATCCTACATATTCGAAAGCTTTGCCCCCATCTCTAATTTCCAAGAGGCCTTGTCCAAACTGCTTTGTCTCCTTCTTGTTAGCTTGTGACACCGCTTAAAACAAAGAAAGGCAAACACACAAAACAAGGTTACTCAGGAGAAATGGTTTTCTATTCTATGGCTAAAGCAATTTCCATGCAGGTTTCCAAATGAAATTTGAGCAATGAACAAACAGATGACCACAGTGTACCATTTTCTTGCTGTCTTGATCAAAATTTAATATAATGGCCTATATTCCATATTTAATTAATCATCCTCAGGGTTTACAGGATGGTCTTTCCCATTCGAGGGAGAAGGTGTAAAATTCTTAAAAGTTCGCCTCCATCTTCTTTCTCTCTATAGGTATTAGCCACTTCTACTTTAAAACAAAAAATGCTGCTGCCAGAAAATTTACTTTACTGGTACTTTGAGGTCAACAATTTAATTTTATGGAAGCACTTTCCTTTCCCTTATTTCCATATCTTCATTATAGCTCACTTTCACGTAAAGCTAAATGTACTCTTTCATCACCAAGGCAGTAAAAAGGTTAATTTAAAGCAAGAGGAAGGAAGAAAAAAAAAAAAAAAAAAGTCAGCACTTTACCAAGGCCCGGTCTCAGATTCTCTGCAACTGCTTTATTTGTTTTGCCATTTTCATCGTGAAATATTCCAAACATCCCAAAACGGACAGATGAATAAAATGAACACTGGAGTACATCTGGCAAAACTGCTCCAGATTTTTTAAATCAATAAAACATTATTGAGGGCGTTGGATCCTCCTGATATCATTTGTCTCCTCTGCCGTGAGGAATCCCATTTTCTATCTCATACCCAGGTTTGTGCTGTTGCTACTGTGCATTTGTATGTAACTTAGAACACAGGAGAGGTCTACCAAAAGGCTTTCATATGCAGTGCCTTTATTTAATCTTCAGAAAATATTCCGGCATTATAATTATTATTATTCATATTTTGCAGATAAGGCCAAACTAAGGCGAACAGAGTTTAAGGAATTCCCGTGAACCCAGAGTGGCAAAAATAGAATCAAACGGATGTCTTTTGCAGATTCCATCACCGTGTCCTACTTATTGCCTGTTTTTATCTAAGTATAAGAAAGCTTTAGGAATATTCAGATGTTCCTGAAAAGTAGAACTCCTTTTAAAATGTAGGTAATATTACAGAACAGTTTAAACTTGTCTCGCAGAATTATTCTGTTTTTACAATCCATTTCTACAGGGCTAAAGTTGAAAATAGGAATACCCAACTGCTTTCCACAAAACCATTCCCTCAATAGGGGATTGAGAGAGAAAGAGAGTGGGGGGGGGGAGAGAAAGAAGGAGAGAGATAAGGCAGGGAGGGAGAGAGAGAGAGGGAGGGAAGAAGGAAGGGAGACAGAACTGTTTGGTTATTAACAGCAGAATGAGAGCATCAGTCAATTTCTCTCAGTGTAGAGAGAAATGTCTAATAAATTCAAGTGTCCCATATTAGAGATGGGCTATTTTATACTCTACTCATTTTGCCTAAGAGTATGGAGTCTCAGATGCACAACATGAAACAGTCACAGCTGTTATTTTCACTATTTCAGAAACTCCAACCCTAAAATAAATCCCACACTTAATTAGCAATTCAAATACTGCATAAAATATTTCTATGCTCCAATTTTTTCAGCTGATAAAAATTCAGGTTTTTTTTTAATAAAAAGGAAGACAACTAAGATATTATAAGTCCAAGGAGAATGCAGGAATAAAATTGATTTTAATTGTAATTTTTCCCCTAAAGGAAAAACATTTTCTTCCTGTAAAGTATGTTTAGGGATCACTAGAATTTTTGCGATTGCTTCACAGCTGCCTGGCACCTTCACAAAAGAAAAAAAGTGGGGTTTTTTTTTGGGGGGGGTTGTTGAAGACTGTCAGAAGTGTATGCTATAACCCAAGGGATACAGGAGTACCGATGCATAGGGGCGCTTGTACCCCAATGTTTATAGCAGCACTCTCAACAATAGCCAAATTATGGAAAGAGCCTAAATGTCCATCAACTGACGAATGGATAAAGAGATTGTGGTTTATATACACAATGGAGTACTACGTGGCGATGAGAAAGAACGAAATCTGGCCCTTTGTAGCAACGTGGATGGAACTGGAGAGTGTGATGCTAAGTGAAATAAGCCATACAGAGAAAGACAGATACCATATGTGTTCACTCTTACATGGATCCTGAGAAACTCAACAGAAGACCATGGGGGAAGGGAAGGAAAAAAAAAAGCGTATGCTATAGACTGGTAACCCATGAAACGGACTGCTGCTTGTAATTGCATACATGACAGAATCCTCTCCAACACAGAGATAAAGCACATATACGTGTATGTGTGTATATATACTTAAGCCTTTCCGTTAGTATTGGCTTAGTCATCCAAGGTGTCTCCAAGACATTTGCTTTTCTTCGTTTCTTATTCACATTATGCCCTGAACCCCAAAGAAGATGCAGTGTTATGCAGGTTTTTGGTCAGGAAGTTTTAGAACAATCACTCCTAAGCTTTTGTTAGTTCTCTAATCCTTCCAGCACACGTGTTAGAGGTGGCGAGCATTTGCTGACTTGTCAGTTAGTGCTTGTAGTAGCCACGGGTCACTCAAGTTTAGCAGTCATTAAACACTAAAATAGGAAGGAGGTAATTTAAGCTCTTGGTTGGCTAAATTATCAGCCCTGGGGCACTCTTTACCCCTTTCATTCTTTTCTTGTCATCACTCACAGGGAAATTCAGGGGACAACCGCTGGTGTTGTTGTTGTTGTTAATTTATTTTTTTTAATTCAAGTTAGTTCACATACAGTGTAGGATTGATTTCTGGAGTAGAACCCAGTGATTCAGCACTTACATATAACACCCAGTGCTCATCGCAACAAGGGCACTCTTTAATGCCTATCGCCCATTTGGCCCATCTCCTGACCCAACACCCGACCAGCAACCCTCAGTTTGTTCTCTGTATTTAAGAGTCTCTATGGTTTGCCTCTCTCCCTGTTTTTATCTTACTTTTCCTTCCCTTCCCCTATGTTCATCTGCTGTGTTTCTTAAATTCCACATGAGTGAAATCATGTGATATTTGTCTTTCTCTGCCTGACGTATTTCATTTAGCATAATATATTTTGGTTCCATCGACATTGTTGCAAATGGCAGGATTTCTTTCTTTTTGATCACCAAGTAGTATTCAATTTCATATATATATATATACATATATATATATATATATATACACCACATCTTCTTTATTGGTCATCAGTCGATGACATTTGGATTCTTTCCATAACTTGGCTATTGTTGATAGTGCTGCTATAAACATTGGGGTGCATGTGCCCCTTCGAATCAGCATTTTTGTATCCTTTGGATAGATATCCAGTAGTGAAATTGAATGCAAAATGGTGCAGCCATTCTGGAAAACCATATGGAGGTTCCTCAAGCCCTGGGGTTTCTTAACCCTCTTCTAGTTATACTGCTCAGGTGTTCTGGTAGACTTGGGCTGTGATCCAGTCTTTCTTGAGTGTTACGAACGGTGGGTTTCAAGTGAAAATGGGGTGGTTCAGACGGTGTATGTTGAGTAAGACTATGTCTTTACTACCTGAGTTTTCCACTTTGTTATAACTTCATTTATTTTCGAGGTAAAGATGGAACGCCTCAGAAGCAATGGTCCTGTACCCCCTGAGAGAACTGCACCATTCATAGTAAGTGGCTGGACAAGACTGCCTCCTATTTCTTGAGAATTATGCATGCTGACAATTTGTCACAAAATAATTGTGAACTTCCAGAATCTCTAGAAATCACAACAATTTGGTAGAGTCGTAGAGACAACTATGCAGTCATTTATGTACTAGGCCAGGTGATTACTCCTTGAGGTTTAACCGTAGTTTTCCTCTGGGACACCCAAAGTTAGTGACTATCTTTTGATAATAACTTGGCCAGGTTCATGCCATTATGCATTCTGTCCACTACGGACCCAATGGACAATGAATATCATGGTGTAAATATGGGCAAAGGGAAAAAAAAACACAATGAAGGGCAGAAAGCAGACCCAAATTAAATATTAAGTTAGCGGTAGCTTCCCAATAGGCAATTCTACATTAGTGGAATATACTGGAAACGGGGTGTTAGTGACCTAACACACCTTACACAACAGGAAAAGTGCAAACTGAATAACACTCAGAAGAGTCATGAGCTACAGGGTGCACCAGCCAGATGGCTGTTGCTTACAGCGGTCATTGGTAAGCAGCTGATATTCTGAGAGAAAAAGCATGGTATTGTGCAGTTTTACTGGGGACAAGTGGAGTAAATTATATATATGTAAGTTAAATGCCTCTCAGGTAATTTTTCAGAAAGTTTAAAGTAAAAATTCTCATATTTGAACAAGCCTAAAACTTTATACAATCATATATAAAATACGCTTATTTTTGTTATAACCACGCAAAGAGTTGTAATTGCTCCTATTTTTGTAAATGTATTCTGTTGTATTTTGAGAACTTTTATATTGGATATAATTCTAACCACTAACACTGCCTTCTAAAATTCATATTGAAGGGCTGCTCAGTCGGTTTAGCATCTTACTTCGGCTCAGGTCAGGATCCCGGGGTTCGGGAGTTCGAGCCCCTTGTCAGGCTCTGTGCTGACAGCTCAGAGCCTGGAGCCTGCTTCAGTTTCTGTGTCTCCCTCTTTTTCTGCCCCTCCCCGCTCATGCTGTCTCTCTCTCTTTCAAAAGTAAATAAATATTAAACAAAAATAAAAATAAAATTCATATTGAAGACAATGCATTTTTGGCCGGAGATATCTTTCTGGCGATTGTAAAATATAAACCAAATTATGGATAACTATAGCCCGGTGAATGAAAGTACCTTCAACATGCAACTAAAGCCTAAGAAGAAAAACATCTCTGAGGTTTCTATAATATTAACAAAAAACCTGAAGTGTTTGAAATCTGCCTCAAATTTAATTTTCTTCCGAGAGGAAGAGTGGGGGAGGGGCAGAGAAGGGGGAAGACAGAGAATGTGTGCTGACAGCCCAGAGCCTTTTGCAGGGCTCAACCCCACCAAACATGAGATCGTGACATGCGCCAAAATAAAGAGCCAGATGCCTAACTTCATCCAGGTCCCCCAATGTTAACAAGTCACCTAACCGTAGAAATCAGGAAATTGGTGCTGGCTCAATACTGTTACAAAAACTGCAGATCTTATTCAGATGTCACCAGGTTTTACATGTAATCCTTAGTGTGAATGTGTGTGTACAATCCTACACTATTTTATCACATGTATGTGCTTATGTAACCATCACCGAAGTAAAGATGCAGAACTGTGCCATCGCGCAAAGTAACTCCCCTCCCCTTGTCTTAGTAACCATTAAACTGCCCTTCATCTCTACCCTTTAGTTATTTCAAGGACCTTATATAAATGGATTCATGCAGCATATAACCTTTTTTCTTTAAGGAAAATTATTGCTTTAGTTTTGTTTCACTGATTTTATATTCAAATGTCCTAATGTGGGGGAACGTGGGTGACTGAGTTGGTTGAGCATCCTGCTCTTGATTTTAGCTTAGGTCATGATCTCACAGTCATGAGATCAAGCCCTGCACTGGGCTCCATGCTGGGCATGGGGCCTGCTTAAGATTCTCTTTCTCCCTCTCTCTCTCTCCCTCTCTCTCTCTCTCTTTCTCCTCTCTCTCTCTCTCTGAAACACACATACACATATGAAAATGTCCTAATGTACTCTAATTTCAATGGTAAAGATGCTATAGGAAGGAGTAAATTCCTACATATTTCTGCAAATACTCCAACAACCAAATGGGAGGCCAACATACTAGTAATAATTGCATAGGGTTTATATCTTCTGACAAATATATGGGTAGTCAAAAACATGGCACCTCACTCGGTACCAAATTTCCTCAATTTCATATGTAAACTTGAGAATTTGGTCTTGAGTAATTGGCCCATATATAACTTTTGTGATTGGCTATTTTTACTTAGCGTATTGCCCTTGAAATCCTTCCAAGTTGTACTGCGCATCTGAGGTTTGCTTCCTTCTATTCCTGAGTAGCGTTTCATTGGATGGATGTACCACAATATGTCTAACCATTTACTCTTTGAAGGACATTTGAGTTGTTTCCAGTTTGAGGCTGTAGGTGCTATGAACATTCACGTGCAGGTTTTGTGTGAGTATATGCTTTCATATCTCTAGGATAAATGCCTGGAAGTGCAATGGTGGAAATAACTGGTAATTATGGGGGATAAGCCTAAATTAACATTAGCTGTATAAATAGCATTAAGTATAATAATAACAAAAATAAAGAGTTAATAATGAGATTGAACTTAATGCTAGACAAAACCAACATGGAAAAGGATGGGACTTCCATCTATGAATGAGTGAAGAGTTTGACAAATCTTCTCCCACAAAACAACTATAAAACTACATGAAACCTTCCCCAAGCAACCATACCAGGGATCTGGAATCAACTAAAAGCAAACATCAAACTGAAAAGCATTCTTGAATACAGAAATGCTGAACTTCAGGTAAGAGCTGAGAGTGTCTACATTATGTATGCCTGGGGCTTCCACACCTCCTACATCATCTTGAACAGCACGGTTGTTCTACGGAGACATGGCTGGTTATGACCACCAGAGGCAAAGTGGCCAAAGGGGGCTGACTCAGTCTGGATTGGAAGGCGGAGACCCTACAGTCAGATGCACTATCAGTACAAGCAGCAAACCCAGCAGAAAATGAATAGAGACAAACTTCAGCAACCTTAGCCTAAGACTGTAGTCCCAGTTAGGTTACACAGTAGACTAGAGGAAGTGCCAGAAATTTCACAAGGAGATCCTGAAGCTGGTGGACCCACAAAGGCGTCATAATCTCTCCATTCATCTCAGGCACTTATCTTAGGTGTGTGTAGGGAAGATCTGAGAGAATATAGCAAAACTACAAAACAGAGGCGATTTTTAAAAATTACCTGAACTTTGAGGGCACTTTCAAACCCACGCACTAATCTATCAGCAGATGGAACCTTACCCTTCAAGATGTTTCAGCACAACAGCACAACCTATTATGAATCACTGGCTGGTCACAAAGACATCTAGGAAATCCAACTACATCATCATCATCATCATCTAAGCAGAGACATCAATGATTGTATAACACAGAAGAGAAAGAATCCATTGAAGTCCAGTCAAGTTTCTTTTAATATCAACAACAAAGGAAACACAACAACAACACTCAAGGGGAAAAAAGTCAGAACGCAGAGTTACTAAATTATTGAAAATGTCCAGTTTTTGACAAAATAAGATAAGGAATGCAAAGAACCAGTAGGGTGACCCGTTTCCCAGTGAAAAAAGCAATCAGCAGAAGTTGTCACTGAATGGACCAAGATATTCGGTTTTTCAGACAAATATTTCAAAGCAGATCCAACAAAAATATTCATAGAATTAAAGGTAACCAAGGCTTAAGGAATAAAGAAACATATAATAATAACACAACAGATAAGGCATATAAAAAAAGTAAAAGAAACATTGCAAACAAACAAATGGAAATTCTAGATGTAAAAATTACAATCATTTTAATGAAAAATTCACCAGATGGACTCAATAACAGACCCTAAATGACATGAGAAATAATCAGTGAATTTGAACATAGATGAATAGAAATCATTCAATCTAAGGAACAACAACAAAATTGTACAAAACTACAGTCTCAGGGACCTGTGGGATAACAGCAAGTGTACAAACATATATGTAATGGGAGTCCCAGAGAAGAGAAGAGAAGAGAGGGAAAGAACAACAACAACAAAAAAGTTGAAAATTAATAGTAGAAAACTTCTCAATCTTGAGGAATATTTTCAAAATTCCATTCTTCTAATCTCCTATTTTGTTAGGTGTTTCAGTCACTTGGCTTTTTAATGCCATTATCTATATGTTTGGATTTAGTTCTATCATTTAATTATTGCCTTCTGGGGCACCTGGGTCATTCAGTCAGTTAAAAGTCTGACTTTGGCTCACGTCATGATCTCATGATTCGTGTGTTTGAGCCCCATGTCAGGCTTTGCTGATAGCTCAGAGCCTGGAGCCTGCTCAGATTCTTGCGTTCTTTCTCTCTCTCTCAAAAATAAATAAACATTAAAACAATTTTAAAAAATAATTGCTTTCTGTTTATTCCATTATGATTATGAAATGCATACTTAATTTTACAGTCTATTTAGAACTGATATTTTACCACTTTAACTGTAATGAGGAAATACTATCACTTTCAAGGTCCCTTTATGCTATAATTGTCATATAAATTACATTTACGTATGCCAGAACCATTAAACTCATATTAAAGAATTTGAGAGAATAACTATTATACGTACCCAAAATTCAGTTTTTCTGTTGAGTAATCCTTCCTTGGTGATGTTCCAAGTTTCCTTCCAGTATTATTTCCCTCTGCCTGAAAAGCTCTCTTCTGTAGTTATTGTAAGTCAGTTCGGCTGGCTACATAGTCTCTTAGTTTTCCTTCATCTGAGAATGTTTTATTTTATCTTCATTGCTGAAGGATACTTTCACTGGACATAGCATTCTGGCTTCATGGTTTTTTTCTGCCCTAAAAATGTGGTGCCACCCTGTTCTTGTGTCCTTGGTTTCCAATGAGAACCATTAGAATGGTTCACTCATTAGAATCTTGGTCCCCTCATAAATAAGGTGTCATCTTCCAGGGGTTTGCTTTCAAGGATTTTTTTGTTAGTCTTTAGTTTTCAGTGATTTGATTATTATGTATGAGCATAGATCATTTGGGTTTCCTATTGATGGTTTGCTCAGATTCTTGAATTAGAGTTCTATGCATGTTGCCAAATTTGAAAGATTTTCATTATTTCTTCATTTTGTCAACACTATAGTCCTTTTGAAATTCCAACAACATGAGCGTTAGACATTGTGTTATTATCCCACGGGTCTTTCCAGCTCTGTTCATTTTTCACTTTTTCAATTTCTATTAATATTTGATAATTTTTATTCATCTATTTTCAGGTTCACTCACTTTTTTTTTCTCTTTCATCTTTATTCTCCTCTTGAGTCCTCCCAGTGAGTTGTTTTTTTTTTTTTAATTTTGGTTATTATAGTTTGCAGTTTCTTTGGTTCTTCATTTGTTCTCATTCTTTGCTGAGCTTACCTATTTTATCCTATGTTTAAGAAGTGTCATTCAAGCGTTTTTACAGTAGTTGCTTTAATGTTTATATCAGATCATGTCAACATCTATGTCATCTTGAGAATAGCATGTGCTAGTTGTCTTTTCTATGTCCATTGAGATTTTCATGGCTTGTTTCCCTGTTGTACGCAGAGTGTTTTCTTTATTTCATTTTGGGCATTTGCATATTATATCAAGGCTCTGTGTTGTGCTGAAATTTTATAGAGAATCATGGTATTTTTGTTTTGACAAACAACATCTGGTTAAGTTCGGTGCTTAAATTCCAACCTGCCTTCTGTATGCTGTGGTTTCAATATGTGTTCAATTTTCAAAGCCTTTTTAGATGTTTATTACCCAGGTGTTTACTAGCCATTGGTGAATCTGTGCCACAGATTACTACCCCTGTATAACATGTGAAAGCCTACAAATATGTCACATGAAGATATCAGAATCAATAAACCTAGTGTCTGCCCTCAAGAACATCTTAGCCTAATAACAAAGTCAGGCATGCAAACAATTACAACATATGCTTAAAGATACATACAGAGTTAACATGGAAAACAGAGGAACAAAAAGGAGAAATTGAGACCCATAGAGGTCAAGGTCAGTAGAATTGATTTTCTTTAAATATAGTGTAAATCTTTTTATTTTATGCTAAAATACATGTTTCCTTCTATTGCAATGGTTTTCGTACTGTTATTAGACATGCACAGAAACAACTTCAAATGAATTGACTTAGATTATCATAGCATAATCAACATTAACCTTGGCTACCAGACATGACAGGGAATAATACAAATGCTATGCACAAGAAATATTTCTAATAGCAATTTGATCAGCAGGTGCTCAGTAGTCACTAAAAGAATAAATATTTCCAGGAAAATCCTAAATTGCTTAAACATTTCTGACTGTATTATTTGCCCTACACATCTTGTAAGCTCTACTAATCACCTCATAGATGACCCATAAAAATGCCACCTAGTATAAGTACATATTATTTGCTGTGTCATTTTGTTTATTTGTTTGTTTATTTGCTGGGCTTTTGTTTTGATTTTTTTTTTTTTTGCTATATGCATAGCATTTTTAAAGTACTCACATTACTAAGACTCAAACTGGGGACAACCTTCTAGAAATATTTTGCCTTACCTCTACATGGTAGAGATATCTAAGTCCCTTTGAGTCTATAATTGTGTTGGATATATATTCATGCTTTACTTAAGTTTGGCTTTCCTTCAGCACTGACCTACATTGTGTTTCTATGAACAAGAACAATTCTATAAATAAATAAATAAATAACCGACCAACCTAGGGGGTGGAAGGGAAAGTAGTTGCCAAACTATAAATTATAGATAGGGTATTAAACGGATACATTTGTTTATGTTGGTGAATTTCTGATTCAGAGGAAAATCTAAAGAAAATACGTCATAGAAAAGAAGAGTATAACCTAGAAATGTACTCATTATTTATAATAGCAAAACACATTTTCAGGTTTGAGGAGGGAATTCGGTTTTCTCTATTTAATGTTATTTGTTTAGTAAGATTTTAAATAACATGCAGTTTCCTTCACACATAACTCCAGAATCATATAGGGATTTGTTCCCCCACTCAAATGATACTGCTAAGTTGAACTATTGATCTGTGGTGGATTTTTGTTTGTTTTATTTTGTTGAAAGTTATATTTTTGTGAGAGAGAGAGAGGGGGCGCACATGTGCATATGAGCAGGGGAGGGGCAGAAGAGAAGGAGAGAGAGAATCCCAAGCAGCCTCTGCACTGTCAACACAGAGCTCCATGCAGGGCTCAATCTCATGAACCATGCAATCCTGGACCTGAGTAGAGATAAGAGTAGGACACGTAACCAACTGAGCCACTCGGGTGCCCCTGTAGTGTTCAAATAACAGTGTCTGAGTTTACCAATAAACTTGCAATACAACTGTTTAGGTTTAGAGCCTGTGATGTGAGGTAAATGTGAGAATAGTACGTGAGAGTGAGATAAAATGAGGTGAGATAAAGTTAACATTTCTGCATGGTTTCTAAATGCGTAACCAGTTATGTCCCTGACATCTGTCCTCAGGAGTTTAACGTGTATTAGGACAACTTGCCTTTTTATTCCAGCATTTCTTTGAAGTCGCTAATTCTTATTTTATACTACGGGAGCTGAATTCAACGGTTTGGCTAATTTTCATGTGGCATTATTTTGTGATAGTAAGATTCTTTTTTCTCACTCACTGTCATCACACAGTGTGGATCTGTGGCCAGGGTAAATATACTGATTAATCTGATATTAATAGATTTGGTTTCTCTTTATGTAAAATATTTCCGAATTTCGTTGCAAAAGTGCTCTGTCCCCCAAAAGAAAAACTACATTAAAAACAAAAATTAACGCAAGTGACTGAAAGTCATCAACAAAAAGTAAATTACGAAAATCATAGCCCAAAAGTAAATATCTAGCACGGAGCATGCTATCACTTCTGGAGGTAACGCAATATTGTTCCAGCACTCAAGGACACATGAAAAAACTCTTAGAAAAGAAGTGTATTGGGGCGCCTGTGGCTCAGTCGGTTGAGCACCGACTTCGGCTCAGGTCACGATCTCGCGGTTCCTGAGTTCGAGCCCCGCATCGGGCCCCTGTGCTGACAGCTCAGAGCCTGGAGCCTGTTTCAGATTCTGTGTCTCCCTCTCTCTGCCCCTCCCCCATTCATGCTCTGTCTCTCTCTGTCTCAAAAATGAATAAAAACGTTAAAAAAAATTAAAAAAAAAAAAAGAAGTGTATTGGCTCAGATTTCTACCAACAGATGACAAGAATAAGGTAACAAGATGTAAAAGCATTTCATTAAAATCACATAATACAAAGTAACAATAAAAATTCTGTATATATCTACCAAATTTCTCTTCAATCACATTCAATTTTCTTCCATTTTTCCATCTACTTCATTCTGCCTTGCTTGAAAGTTGAAGCCCAATACCACACATCTACCTTCAGACCTAGAGTATCTGTACCCCTGTGATCCGCCATCTTGCCTGCAGAATAGATGAACAACCGTAGGTCTTTCCTTCACTTCCTACATAATCAACTTTTTCCTTCTTTATGACTATTCTGATTAGCACAGAAATATGCTGTGCTTTTCTCTCATTAAAATAGGAAAAGTTCCTGGAGCACCTGGGTGGCTCAGTTGGTTAAGCGTATCAAACTCTTGGTCTCAGCTCAGGTCATGATCTCGAGATTTGTGGGATCAAACCCCCCCATGGGGCTCTGTGTTGTCAGCAGAGCCTGCTTGGGATTCTCTTGTCTCCCTCTCTCTCTGCCCCTCCCCCACTTGCATGCGCGCGCACATGCGCGGGCGCGCGCACACACACACACACACTCTTTCTCTCTCTCAAAATAAATAAATAAACGTTAAAATTAAAAAGAAGGAAAAACTCCCTCTGACCCCACCTCCCCATCAGCTGCAGCTCCCTGTTGTTGCTCCTCAAAGAGCTATCCAAACTCACTTTCTCCTGGTCTTCTCTTTCCAGTGTTCTTTAGACCCACTCCATGTGAGCTATTCATCTCATACCTGCATGAAACTAATTTTGTCAAAGTCACCAATAACCTCCAGTTTCTTAAATCCAGTGGTCAGTTCTTATTCTGCATCTTACTTGACCCACCAGCAATACTTGAGACCCATCACACCCTCCTTGATTCCTTCCTTCTCCTTCTTTTTGGTTTTCAGAACACTACACCCTCTTGATGTTCTTTTATTCTGCTCTTCTCTTCTTCTCAAGTCTCCTTTTCTTATTCTTCCTTTCTACCTGCCCTCTTAAAATTCTACTGTTCCAGGACTCAGTCCTTTACCCTCTACTGCGTCTACACTCACTATATTGGTGATTTTATACAGTCTCTTGGTCTTTATGGAATAACTCCTAAATTTATATCACCAGTCCATATCTCTCTTTTGAACTCCAAACTCCTATTTCAATTCTTGATTCATTTCTACCTAGGGATCTAGTAAATATCTGTATGTGAATATCTAAAAAATTATACTTAAATACTTAATAACCTTTTCCATTTGGATATCTCACAAATATTTCAAATTTAACATAATCCTAACTAAACCTCTGATATCTCCCTAATCTGTTTACACCTGCATTCTTCATTTTAGTTGACAGTTCCATCTTTTTAATTGCTCAAGCCAAAAAAAAATTAGGTTTATTCTTGAGTTCTTTCTCTTACAACTATAGCCAATCCTTCAAAAAATTCTCTTGGCTATATCTTCAAAATACATCAACAATTTGCCCACTACTCACATTTTCTCTTCTAACACCCTAGTACAAGCCATATTTTTTTGTTTGTTTTTGTTTTGTTTTGTTTGTGAGGGGGGAAGGGGTGTTTTTTCCAGTTAGGATCATTGCAGTAGCCTCCTAACTAGGTCCTTGCTTCCTTCCTTGCCCCATACAAGTACTCTCGATAAAGCAGTTACAATGATTGTTTTAGAATGTGAGCCATATTCTTATGTCAAACTAGCCTACAGTCACAAAATTTTTCTTTCTTCCTTTCAGAGGAATATCTGAAATCTTTACAGTAACTATGTATCCCCCTAACCGCCTTCTCTCCCAGGCTGCCTTCCCCTCTTCCCTCCTTTTTTCTCACCCTCCTCCTTATTTCCTCTAGCCCAGCTCCACTGCTCCTTTGCTATGTTTCCTAGAACATTCTAAATATTGTCTCACTGTAGGGCCTTTGCCCTAACTATTCTCTGCCCACAATTCTCTTCTCCTAGATACTCACATAGCAATCTCCCTTTTGTTATCTAAGTCTTGGCTCAAATGGTACATTCTTTTTTCCATAAATTTATTTAAAATTGAAGCTCTCCTTTCCAGAATCAATATTTCTGACCTTTTTTATTTTGTTCTATCTTTGTAAGTAGTATTTGTTTTCCAACAATTCCATATAATTTACTTATTTTGTTGAGTACAGGGATTTGTATCTGCTTTGTTTTTTCATGCATCTCATTCACTAGAACAGTGAACAAATAGTAGGTGTGGACATAAAGTAAGTACTCAATAAATATTTGTTAAACTAATGACATGTGAACAGTTTATTTTATTTTAATCTGTGTGTTCACTAGGATATTTCTCAGATTCTACTGGCTCTCCTGGACACTAGACCAGGGTAGCACTAACCACATGCCTATAATGGTAAGATAAAAATTTAAAGGAGTATCTATTCACCATAGAATCAATAATCCAAATTTGAATTTAAACACTTGGTAGCCAACACTGTAAAATTTCTCTCTAGTTTTCAGTATTTATTCGATCTTATGAATCTCCATTTATTTCTTGTATACTTTCTGTGCATTTTGTAGGGCAGCATTAGAGTCCCTCACCAATATTCTAAATGAATGAGTGTATAATTACATTTGAACTCTATAACCCCAGGATTCAAATTGTCCTATGACAACCATAAAAAGGACCAAAGTTGGCGAACATAACTGCAAGTTTTCACAGTAAGAAAAAACCATAATAAAATAAGAAGAACAAGTGTAAAGCTTATTTTGCCAGACTGAGAAGATGGTAAGAAGAAGACAAAGGTAGTATAAATAAATCAGACAGCAGGTCCTTGCTTCACCTGCCTTTCAGAGGCAGTAGAAATGTATGAGGAAACTGAAGAATAACCAGACTTGAGGCTTAGATAGTCAGGAGTAGCAGAGAGAGAAAAGCAGTAGGAAGGGCTCCAGAAAGCCCATAGAACATCCAATCCATGGTAGGCACAATTCTTAAACGGCTGCCAAAGTTATCCTGCCCTAATCTTTGAAAACTGTGAATATGAAACAACAACATGCCCCTGAATATGTTATGTTAAATGGCAAAAGGCATTTTGCAGGTGTAATACAACTGACCTCTAGGAGCAGAGCCCCACCCCTGGCTCACAGCCAGCAAGGAAAGAGGACCTCAGTCCCACAACAATGAAGAACTAAACTGTGCCAACACCCTGAATGGACTTGGAAGAAGTTTCTTCCTGAGTCTCCAGGAAGTAAGGTAGCCTCATCTACACCTAACTTAGATGATTTAGATGATGAGATTTTAAAATCTTGAACTGATAAGATATAGATGAGATTCTAGATTTGAAAATGATGCTGTAATAAAATGAAGCTTTTGGGTACCATAGAATGGGTAAATATATTTTGTTTGGGAAGGGATATCAATTTATGGGGACCAGAAGGCAGTAGTAGACTGTGGTAGGCAGAATTCATAAGATGGCCCTCCCAAGATTCCACTCCCTTGGCTTTTCAAACACTAATCTAGGCACTGCTTTGAAGGGACTTTGTGGATTAAATTCCCAGGTTAAGTGACTTAAAATATGGAGATAATTCAGGTGAGCCTGAGAATGCTAAAATCAAGCATTTTCCTGATTTTGGAAGAACAGAAGAAATCATCAGAAAGATTGGAAGTATGGAAAAACTTGGTATTTTGGGTTTGAAGATGGAGGGAGCCACACAATAAGGACCTTGGGCAGCCTCACAGAGCTGAGAGAGATGCCTTGGCCAACAGCCAATGAGGAAGGAGACCTCATCTTCCAGCTGCAAGGAACTCAACTCTATCATCAACCAGAATCCAGAGGACAATTCATCAAACCAAGGCCCCTGTCTATCCATCCAGACATAGATTCACCCATTCACTCAGACATGATCCTGAGATATAGCAGGGGAAGGCATGAAAAAGAGAATGATTAATACAAAGGTATCACATATTACCAGTTCTGGGAATTAAGTAGAAGTTAAAATTTAAGCAGACTAACCACTTAGACTAAAAAAGAAACTCATTAGCCCAGGAAATACAGAGATCTGAGTATGTAAGAGTTTCCTTTTCATACAGTAGAGCTAAGTTGCAATTATTGGAAAAAAGACCTAAACTTTCTTCACATTCGTAGAGTGGATTGAATTTTCTACCTTGTTACGTGAGCATGGTAAATATCAATTCATGTGTGTAATTTATAGAAATGAAAACAAAATTAAAACATGTGAAAATAATTAATTTGTCTAAAATAATTCTTAGACTAAGATATATAGACACCAGTAAATAAAAAGGTTTCAAATATTTTTGTGCATATTGGCTATTATGTGACTAGGTGCAAAGCCCAATAAAGCACACTGTAATGAAAAGTTCAAAACCTTGAAAACTGCTCTTGCCTTTATCTCCCCACCTCTAAATTGAGCAAAATATTATGTGCCTATGGAGGTATGTAATGTGATAATGGGATGGGGTTGTGTTTTATGAAGAGATTGTAAAACCCACAAAAAGTTGCCCACAGCCAAAAGGAAATTAGGCCAAGCATAAAAAGCATATAGCTAGTTGAAAAAAAGAATTTTAATAAAATTGAAAATACAGCCTATCTCCCTCTTTTATACTTCTTCAGGCTACCAGTGTTCTCACATAGCCATGTTTCATTGTTACAACACTGATAAGTATAAAGAAAGCAGGTAAAAGTTTTTCGAGCTGGCAAAACAGTTTTGGATGTGGAGTCACCTGAAACCAAGTATAGAAGAATTCATTCACTGATAGCATTAATTTGGCTGTCATATTAATGATATAATGGTATAACTAAAAGTGGGTAATATTTGACAAGAGTTAGAATTAAATAATAATTAGTTTTTAGATAGAGAACATAACTCCGAGAATCTAACTTCGTCTCTCAATTCACAGCCATGCAAACAGAGGAATAAAGAGTCACAGTAATAGTTGCATTTAAATCAAACAGAAAAACTGAAATTTGAGTCTATCCCTACGGATCCCATCTTTGTATACTACATACACTCTACCAGATAGAAATGATTTATAACAAAGTTCAAATGTCCAAAAAGGAAAAAAATATACTAATCGAATAGTGACATTTACGTCCTTCAGTTATTGAGATTACCAATATTGCCATCAAAATCACGTAGTAAAAAATGCCAGTAGATCCAGGAGAGCTTCCTTTGTTCCTATCTTTAATAAAACAAGATGGAAAGGAACATAATTAGTCAAGGGAAATTCCAGCCATATCTGACTCTATCCCAACTGATGACAAACAGTTTAGCCTTTCTCTAGTCTTGATTCATAATGAAATTCCTTTCTGCAGTGTGTACTTCTCTTTGGTGATTTCATGTTCTTAGAGTAGAACTGACAGCTGAGACCTTTCAAGATATGCACACGACCGTGGAGAGGTGAGGGAGGTCCTCAAAGCCAATTGTTCTCCTAGAACAAAAGCTCCATTTTCATTACACCTACATACACACTTACATACTCAAATACTGACATACTCCTCATGAGGAAATACGTTCTTTTTTTTTTTAACTTAAGTTGAATTTAGCTGGCTTTACAACAAAAAGAGTCCTAATTGGTAGGTTAATTTCTGTGTCTACAACTGCTCGCTTCTTCCCAAGAGTTCCCTACAGGGTAGAGGAAGAGAATGAATTCAGACACAAACACCACCCCATAAACTGACTTCATGCTACAGCCCCTCGGAATTGTGTTTTACCCACATCGAGGAATGCTGAATCCTAGGATAGGTTGGATGGTGGGAAACACAAATTAAATGCATGACACGGTTTCTTCTTTCATAAACATGGTAATCTGCATGGGCACAAGGGACAGAACTGGTAGAAAGTAGATTTCATCGTGTTTAGCATGAGGTTAAAATTGTAAAGACTGCAAAACAAATGGAAAAATACACTCTGCTGGCAAAATCACAAAGAGAGGGAGGGCTAGTTCTAAAGCCTTTCATGGGGAATAAGGGGGAAATTAACATATGTTAGTAAAAAGCATCCTTTCTCATGAACACTTGCGTCTCGTATTGTGGGGTAACTAAAGTCAATGATTCACTTAAGACCACGAATCTACTGGAGAGTCCTATGTATTTGTGATGGAGAGATAATACAAAGCATTGGTTCTGAATAGCACAGTAATGTGCCATCTTTAAATCTCCTCCATTAGATGTAAGGGTCTAGGGGTCTGTATTTGACACAGCTTTCACACTCAAGTGAATTTTGAAATAATTAAGGTAAGCTTCCATGGGTGGTGGCATTAATGTATACTTAAAATTTTCACCTGTCAAGAAACAGGATCAAGGACCTAGGATGAAAGGAAGTTTTCTTCAAAGTGGCTGAAGCTTCATAATCTACCTATCTAAAATTCAGACTCGTGCAAATTTAGAGTCTGTGGCTTGGGATTTAAACCCACAAGGATGGCATTGGGGAAGGGAAGATGGGTATAAATATAGGAGAGCGAGGATAACCTGAAATCACAGCATGAGCTAGAATCCTCGAGGATGGATTGAAATATGTGTCAGTTCTTGTTGCCTGTGATTTAGAGGGTAAGAGAGTCCTGTAGGGGAAGCCTGTGCCTTTCCTCATGGAGGTGAACACACCATTGGACCAGAGGTAGAGAAAGCTAAAAGAAGATGCAAAGGAAGAATGAATGGCTTGCAGGATGCGGAGCTGTCTCATACCAGTGCCATGAACTAGCAGGTCAGCTATGATAGGGATGAGTTACAAAGTGGCTGCTGCCTTAATTCTGTCCTCCAAACCGCACTCAAGAATCTCTCTTGTTGCCCATTCTAACCGGAAACATACACCGAATCTTTGAATAATGGTATTTTCGCCCAAACTGCTTTCCAATGAAAGAATGTAGTCTCTAAGCTCCCAATAGAAAAGCTAGGTGACTCAGTCAGTTAAGTGACCAACTTTTGATCTCCGCTCAGGGCTCAATCTCGTGGTTCATGAGTTCGAGGCCTGTATGGGGCCAGCCTGGGATTCTCTCTCTCTCTCTCTCGTCCTCTCTCTGTGCCCAGCTTGCACTCTGTCTCCTTCAATATAGATAAATAAATATTTGGAAAAAGAAAAGAAAAGCTACATGATTATTAGAGTGCAATCTTGGTCTCATATGAGAAAGGAAATAGGACATATTTTCAACAACAGAAACAGAATATTTGTCTGTATTCTAATCACGGAGATAGCAAGAATAATTTTTCCTAACCCTATGGAAATATCACTAACATAAAATTAACTGCATATGTACAAAGTGTATTGTTTGGTCAGTCCTGAAATATACACACATGGTGAAACCATCACAAAAATCAAGATAATAAAAATATCTAGCATTCCCCAAAGTTTACACGTGTACCTTTGTACCCACCCTTCTTGCCTCTTGGGACTCCTGAGTCCCATTTCTAGGCAACCCCAAATCTGCTCTCTGTCTCTATGGATTAACTTGAATTTTCTAGAATTTTATGTAAATGAAGTCATAGAGTATAAAGTGGTTTTTTTTTTTTTTGGTCCAGCTTCTTTCCAGAAGAAATATTCTGAGATTCACCCATGTTGTTGGATATCACCAAAGTCCATTCTTTTTTATGACACAGTAGTATACCATGATAAGAATGTATTACAATGTATTTAATTATTCAGTTATTGGTGGACATTTGGGTCATTTTTAGTTTTTAGTAAAAGTAAAGTTGTTGAACATTTGTATACTTATCTTTGTGTGGAAACATGCTTCTATCTCTCTTAGGTAAATACCTAGGAGTGAAATAGCCAAGTCATGCCATAGGTGTGTATATAGACGTTTTCTAACATGATTGTGCCTTTTTACAATTCCCACTAACAAGATATAAAAGGGGAAGGGGTTCCACATTCTTGCCAAAATTTTTTTCACCAGGCTTCTAATTTTAGCTATTCTATAGTGTGTAATGACATCTCATTGGTTTTTTTAATTCGCATTTTCTTAACGACTAAGGATATTGAATGTCTTTTAATTTTTGAAGTATGTATCCTTTTTTTTGGTGAAATATCTGTTCACCTTTTTGGGTCATGTTCTACTTGTGTTGTTTGCTAACATATTACAGGCAGTATTTCATCTTCACATAGTTGATAGAAGTCATCACCTGGGCCTATAATTTTCTTTGCTTAGTAAAATTCAAATTGTTTAATAGAAAAGGCACCATTCAGTTATCTATTTCTTTGTGAAGAAATTTAGGCAGGTTATGTCTTTCAAGGAATTTTTGCACTTCATCTTAGTTGTCATATACTGGCATAAAGTTGTCCTTAATATCCCCTTATCGTTTTAAACTCTGTAACCTCTGTAGTATTGTCTCTTCTCTCATTTCTGATATTGGTAATTTGTTTCATCTCTTCCCTTTGGTAGTCTAGAGATTCACCAATATTATTGATCTTTGCAAAGAATCAGAGGTTAGTCTCTTTAATTTTCTCTTGTTTTTATAATTTCTTATTTCTTCTCTTCTCTTCTGCTTACTTTTAAGATGGAGCAGAGGTCACTGCTTTTTTTCTAACATGTATTACATTATATATATTATATTATATTAGTCTAATACATATTAGGAAATATTATGGAGATATATATATCTATATAGTCTATATATAATATATCTAATATATATAGTCTAATATATATTACTCTAGTAGATATAGTCTACATAATATCTATATATATGTGTGTGTATAGATATCTCCATAATATTCCCTAGTTATCTATACACATACATATACACACATGCTGTAAATTGTACTCTAAGCACTGCTTTATCTGTATAAAAGAAAATTTGGTAAATTGAATCAGTTATCAAAAATCTCCCAACAAATAGGAGTCCAGGACCAGATGGCTTCCCTGGGGAATTCTACCAGACATTTAAAGCAGAGACAAAACTATCCTTCTCAAGCTGTTCCAAAAAAAATAGAAAGGGAAGGAAAGCTTCCAGACTCATTCTATGAAGCCAGCATTACTTTGATTCCCAAACCAAACAGAGACCCAGCAAAGAAAGAGAACTACAGGCCAATATCCCTGATGAATACGGATGCAAAAATTCTCAACAAGATACTAGCAAATCGAATTCAACAGCATATAAAAAGAATTATTCACCATGATCAAGTGGGATTCATTCCTGGGCTGGAGGGCTGGTCCAATATTCACAAATCAATCAATGTGATACATCACATTAATAAAAGAAAAGAACCATATGATCCTGTCAATCAATGCAGCAAAAGCATTTGACAAAATTCAGTATCCTTTTTTAATAAAAACCCTCAAGAAAGTAGGGATAGAAGGAACATACTTAAACATCATAAAAGCCATTTATGAAAAGCCCACAGCTAATATCATCCTCAGTGGGGAAAAATTGAGAGCTTGCCCCCTGAGATCAGGAACATGACAGGGATGTCCACTCTCACCGCTATTGTTTAACATAGTGTTAGAAGTGCTAGCATCAGCAATCAGCCAACAAAAGGAAATCAAAGCCATCAAAATTGGCAAAGATGAAGTCAAGCTTTCACTTTTTGCAGATGGCATGATACTCTACATGGAAAACCCGATAGACTCTACCAAAAGTCTGCTAGAACCAATACATGAATTCAGCAAAGTCGCAGGATACAAAATTAATGCACAGAAATCAGTTGCATTTTTGTACACCAATAATGAAGCAAAAGAAAGAGAAATAAAGAAACTGATCCCATGCACAATTGCACCAAGAAGCATAAAATACTTAGTAAGAAACCTAATCAGAGATGTAAAAGATCTGTATGCTGAAAACTATAGAAAGCTTATGAAGGAAATTGAAGGAGCTACAAAGAAATGGAAAAACATTCCGTGCTCATGGATTGGAAGAATAAATATTGTCAAAATGTCAATACTACCCAAAGCAATCTACACATTTAGTGCAATCCCAATTAAAATTGCACCAGCATTCTCCTTGAAGCTAGAACAAGCAATCCTAAGATTTGTATGGAACCAGAAAAGACCCCGAATGGACAAAGTAATATTGAAGCAGAAAACCAAAGCAGGACACATCACAATCCCAGACTTTAGCCTCTGCTACAAAGCTGTAATCGTCAAGACAGCATAATATTAGCACAAAAACAGACAAATAGACCAATAGAATAGAATAGAGACTCCAGAATTGGACCCACAAATGTATGGCCAACTAATCTTTGACAAAGCAGGAAAGAATATCCAATGGAAAAAAGACAGTCTCTTTAACAAATGGTGCTGGGAAAACTGGACAGTGACATGCAGAAGGATGAAACTAGACCACTTTCTTACACCAGTCACAAAAATAAACTCAAAATGGATGAAGAACCTGAATGTGAGACAGGAAACCATCAAAACCCTAGAGGAAAAAGCAGGGAAAAACCTCTCTGACCTCAGCCACAGCAATTTCTCACTTGACATATCTCCAAAGGCAAGGGAATTAAAAGCAAAAATAAACTTTTGGGACCTCATCAAGATAAAAAGCTTCTGCACTGCAAAGGAAACAATCAACAAAACTAAAAGGCAACCAACGGAATGGGAAAAGATGTTTGCAAATGACATATCAGATAAAGGGCTAGTATCCAAAATCTATAAAGAACTCACCAAACTCCATACCCAAAAAACAAATAATCCAGTGAAGAAAAGGGAAGAAGACATGAATAGACACTTCTCTAAAGAAGACATCCAGATGACCAACAGACACATGAAAAGATGCTCAATGTCAACTCTTCATCAGGGAAATACAAATCAAAACCACACTGAGATATCACCTCATACCAGTCAGAGTGGCTAAAATGAACAAATCAGGAGACTATAGATGCTGGCGACGATGTGGAGAAATGGGAACCCTCTTGCACTGTTGGTGGGAATGCAAACTGGTGCAGCCGCTCTGGAAAACACTGTGGAGGTTCCTCAAAAAATTAAAAAATAGATCTACCCTATGACCCAGAAATAGCACTGCTAGGAATTTACCCAAGGGATACAGGAGTGCTGATGCATAGGGGCACTTGTACCCCAATGTTTATAGCAGCGATTTCAACAATAGCCAAATTATGGAAAGAGCCTAAATGTCCATCATCTGACGAATCGATAAAGATGTGGTTTATATATACAATGGAATACTACTTGGCAATGAGAAAGAATGAAATCTGGCCATTTGTAGCAACATGGATGGAACTGGTGAGTATTATGCTAAGTTAAATAAGTCAGGCAGAGAAAGACAGATACCATATGTTTTCACTCATATGTGGATTCTGAGAAACTTAGCAGAAGACCATGGGGGAGTGGAAGGGGGAAAAAAAAGTACAGAGAGGGAAGGAGGGAAACCATAGAGACTCTTAAATACTGAGAACAAACTGAGGGTTAATGGGGGGTGGGAGAGAGGGGAAAGTGGGTGATGAGCATTGAGGAGGGCACCTGTTGGGATGTGCACTGGATATTGTATGGAAACCAAGTTGACAATAAATTATATATGTGTATATATATACATATATATATAATTAAAAAATTAAAAAATAAAAGAAATTTTGGTAAGTTTCTTTTTCATTTGTATTAAATTTAAAAAATGTTTTAATTTCCCTTTTGATTCCCTTTTTGACCCATGAGTTATTTAGAATTGTGCTCTTTCATTTCCAAATATTTGCAGATTCTCCAGCTACCTTTCTATTATTGATTTCTAATTTCACCCTTTATTTTGTATGACTTGAGACCTTTCAGAATTTATTGAGAATTATTTTCTGGCCCAGAACATGTCCAATTTGAAAAATGTCCCAAATGTACTTGAAAAGAATATGTGATCTTCCCTTGTTGGGTGAAGTATTCTATAAACGTCAAGTAAAGTTGATTAACAATGTCTTTAATGAGAGAAGTGTAATATCTGATTATAATTGCGAATGTATCTATTTCTTCTGCTCTTCTATCAGTTTTTTCTTTGTGTGCTTTGAAACTCTGTTATTAAGTCCAATAAGCACTCAAGATGCTCATGTTCTTTTGATCAATTGATTCCTTTATCGCTAGATGGGATGCTTTACTCCTGATAATTTTCTTTGATCTGAAATCTACTTTGTCTGATACTAATGTAGCCATATTTTGTTCAGTGTTAGTGTGGTATCTTCTC
The DNA here is from genome assembly GCF_028018385.1 of Neofelis nebulosa. Lineage (NCBI taxonomy): Eukaryota > Metazoa > Chordata > Mammalia > Carnivora > Felidae > Neofelis > Neofelis nebulosa. The sequence continues at coordinate 10,708,048 of NC_080785.1, forward strand.
GTCCATCCTTGAATGCTTAACCTATTGGTGTTTTGCTATTTAAATTAGGGGGTTTTTAGGCAGCGTATTTTTGGATCTTGCTTTTTATCCAATCTGTATTGAGTATTACTGATGAGTTTATTTAATGTCAGTTGGTTTATTAGCCAAAATATTGTGTCTTTAGCAGTTGAATTAGCACTTATAGTACACATTTTAGTTTGTCACAGTTATATTGAAGTAATACTACACCACTTAATGTGGAAAAAAACCCTCTACTCTTCCTTTGTGCTATAATGGTTGTACATTTTTATACATGTTATAAATCCAACAATCCATTGTTATTATTTTTGTTTCAAACAGTTCATTATCTTTTTAGAGATATTTCACATTTCAAAAATGACTTTTTATCTACTTATGTACTTCTCATTTTTGTATGTAGATCTCTATTGTCATCTAGTATCACTTTCTTTCTGGCTGAAGAATTTCCTTAATATTTCCTTTAGTATAGGTTTTTTAAAATGTTTATTTTTGAGAGAGAGAGAGAGAGAGAGAGAGAGAGAGAGAGAGAGAGAGAGAGAGAACAAGCAGGGGAGGAGCAGAGAGGAAGGGAGACACAGAATCCAAAGCAGGCTCCAGGTTCCAAGCTGTCAGCACAGAGCCCGAGGCAGGGCTCGAACTCACGGACCACGAGATCATGACCCAAACCTCAGTCAGACACTTAACAAAGTGAGTCACCCAGGTGACTTCTTTTGTATAGGTTTAATGGTGCTGAATTCTTTCAGCTTTTGTAGGAGTGAAAAAACCCATGTTCCTATTTAATTTGTGGAAAATGCTTTTACTGGGTAAAGAATTCTAGGTGTAGAGATTTTGGGTTTTCTTTTCAGCAGTTCTAAAGACATCACTGCTGCTTGTCATTATCTTTATTCTCCTATACATATTATATTTTTCTGCCTTTTTTTCCTGCTTTTAATTTTTTTCTAATGACTAATTTTCACCAGTTGGTTTTGATGTGCCTTAGTGTGGTTTTCTTCATATATCTTGTGCTTCTGATATGTTGAACTTCTTAGCGAGTTTATAGTATATTGGCTAAATTTGGAAAATTATAACATTTGGTCATTGTATCTTTTCCCTCTCTTTCCCTTCTTACATGGGCTGCAGTCACAGGCACATAAATCTCCCTGGGATGTTCCCACAGTTGTTGCTGGATTTATTTTTTTTTCAGTCTCCTTTCTGTGTTTCAGTTTGGATAGTTGCTAGCCCTGATGTCGATGTCCCCACGCTTTCTGTGTCTCACCTGCCCTTGTAGCCACTCAGAGTTTTTGTCATCCCTGACCTTGTAGCTTTCGTCTCTAATTGTAGCCTAGTCTCACATGCACTGATCAGTACTCAGACAAAGATGAAAGAGAAACTGTAGATGCTCAAATTCTCCCCACCCCCTCCAACACACACACGCATATTTCTGTGTGTGTGTGTGTGTGTGTGTGTGTGTGTGTGTGTGTGTGTTTCTCTCTGCCTCTCTGTGTCTATGTATGTCTGTCTGCCTCTGTCTCTGCATCTTTCTTTCTCTGTCTCTCTTTCTTTCTATCTCTCTCTCTCTCCCCATCTCTCTCTCTTTGTGTCTCTCTCTGTCTCTGTCCCTGTCTCTCTGTCTCTCTTTGTCATCTAGTACTCTCAGTAAGTTGTAATGACTTTGGTCTTTCCTGTTTTCCTCAACTCAGTGGGTCCACTGGGCTGCAGTAAGCTGCGTCAATCAGAGACTTACCTCATTGTTTCCTCTCTCTGAGGGATCACTGTTCGGCCCTGTCTGATGTCTAATACCTAGAAGTCATAGTTTTGTATGTTTTGTGTGCTTTTTTTTTTATCGTTTCAGATAGAAGATAAGTCTGCTGCCTATTCTTTATCTTCCCAAGAATGTATTAAGACCTTCATTTTCATACAGTCCAAGGAATATCAGATTTAGAAGCAGAATATCTAAATTCAAAATCTAATTGGCTTCTGACCAGCAGTGGCTTACGTTTTTACTAACGGTAGCTACTTTGGCCAGTGATTTAATATGCCACTCTAAAACGCCTTTCCTCTTTTATAAAATAAGGATAGTTACATACGTTTACTTCTTTACGAGGTATTTTGTGAGGGGAAAATGAGCACTAAATTATGTGAAGTTGTTTTTGCAATTTCACAGCTGAATTCTCTCTTCTAAGCCTAGTATTGTTTCTGTAATTGTCCACTCTGTTAAATATACAATTTAGGAATTGATTCTTGTCAATAAAGCATTCGCAAGGTTGGCGTGATTTTCCATATATCTTGTGTTTTTCCCTCTTTATATTTTTTGACTGGATATTAGCAACTCTATATTACTCTTGAAGGATTTATATAACTTTTCATCTAAAAATTGAGATAGTCTCTAGCTGCATTTGAAATCCAGTTATAAATAGAATGAACAAGTGTTCGTAAGGTTGGGCAGTTATATATTATTACTAACCACATAAGGCAATTCTTAATTCTGCCTTATACAAAGAAGTCCTTGCCACCTTAAAAGCACTATAGGAATTTCCATAAACACTGTAGCTTGTGAGCCAATTTTATTCAATGTGTTGATAAGGAAATTTGGTTTAAAAAAAAAAAGGCCTGGGTCCTACATTTAGGATTAGAAATGACTTTGCAAAAAATACGCTGGAAAATACATGTTGATTCCATTTTATTTTCAATACTTTATTTTCAATGCTTCTTACCTCTAGTGATTATCTTCCCCAATATGTCTTTCCTGGTATTTTCATATTCTCTCCTGCTCTCCCTGTGAAAATAGCTCTTGGAAAAAGGTTATGAAAAACTCCTACTATGGAAATACCTGCTACACATAAGTATAGCATTTCTCTTTCTGGTTTCCTTTTGTTTGGGGTTAAAAAAAAGTAACACGGCCTCTTTTCTTAGTTTAGTTCAAAGAAAACATGTTTAGGACAAATAATGTGCAACAGTGCATCTAATCCTGCTTCTTCTATAACTCTCTGAATGAAGATTTCATGATAGAAATTCTACAGTTATCAAGGGATTATGGTATAGAAATGATGAGAAAATTCACTGAAATACGATTTTGAGAGGTGTGCAAAACACAGGACCGAGAGGAAACAATTTTGAGACTGATTCGGCTCAGGGTCCCAACGCTGCCCTTTATAGACATGGATACAAACTTCTCAGAAAGCAGTTTTCTCATTTGCAAAACCATAAACAGCTCAAAAGCCAGGGGTTAACTACAGCATTTAGCACAGAGAGTCCACACTGAAGAAGCTCAATCTTTCTGTGTGAATTGAAGTATCTCGTTCAGTATCTTGCAAAACTCTCCCGAGCAAGAAGCAACTTTCCTCTTCTTACAAACTTTCCCTAACTCTCAAACAAGGAAAATCAAGCCCCTTAAATAAAATGGATGTCAAGAGCTTTCATTTGAATCTCTTCAGTTTGAGATCTTGGAAAGACTGACTTGGGGAGACAGCATAACACAGGAAAATAATTTATTAAAGCTGGTTAATTATAGTCTAGATCAAAGTAATGAGTTTGGAAATATTATGTCACGTCTATTTCCACTAAAGTAATGACAAAAGCTTCTAGCTATTAAGACTTCGTGGGAGCTTATAAAGTTCTTCCTCCCTACCTGCCCACCACTGTAAGGAAAAATTTATAAGTGGATCCATCTTAGGTTAGATCTAGCGTGATCTCCTTAACAAATTTTGTCAGTTTCCAAGGAAATTTTTTTGGGAAGTAAATTTTCAAATGAAGTTGATATCTCAGGTTAAAACTACACATATTGGGGCGCCTGGGTGGCTCAGTCAGTTAAGCGTCTGACTTCAGCTCAGGTCATGATCTCACAGTCCGTGAGTTCGAGCCCCACGTCGGGCTCTGTGCTGACAGCTCAGGGCCTGGAGCCTGTTTCAGATTCTGTGTCTCCCTCTCTCTCTGTCCTTCCCCTGTTCACGCTGTCTCAAGAATAAATAAACATTAAAAAAAATTAAAAAAAACTATACATATTATCCTGCCCTTAACTAGGAAACAAACTATAAAGCGATTTCTTTCTGATGACATTATAATTTACTTGTTATTGATTGAGAAAATTTACATGTATTTCTTCAAAAGAAAACATGATAGATTAGAAAACTTTTAAGTATTTTACTATATTTAACTCCTTCCATGCTCACACTTAAATCAATGGTTCTTGATAAACTGTTAATTAGTTGCTAAAGACAGATGTTATAAACTGCAAAGAGATGCCAACAATATTCTAGAGTTTGGGCATGAGCCTGCCATTTTCGTGGGTGTTTTGTTTTACTTCTCCCTAAAAAAAAGTATCTGTAAAACTATCAATCCCACACAAAATTTGAATGTTGGTATGTGTGGAGCTCCCAAGAGACTAAAGGATAATTAATTCAAGTGTTCTACAAACAATGGGAGAGACATTTTATTACTCCTTTATTCCAATTAAATATATTCAAAGCTATGTTGACATCTGTTGACTCTGCTTAGAGTACTTCGCGATTGGGGAAAAGAAACTCCAAAACTTGTTCAAGGAAAATACAGTCTTTGGGATTTGCCTCAGCATAGGGACATATTTCTCACCCCAGTCCCTTAGATTGTGGTTATTAATCTTTGATGTGCATGTGAATCACCTTGGCATCTTTGGAAAGATATTTATGGTCCCCACATAGATCTGCCTCTCTTAGGAAGCTACCTGACTCCAGCATCTATACCTACCTATTCATACGTAGAAAGTTCCTTCTTGTGTGCTTTATTAGGAAAGGTATTTCTTCCAGCAGGTTCTATCAAAGGACATGGCTCATTAATATCGATGGTAAGGTAAAAATAATAGTATGCATTCACAAATCAATTACCGTACATGGTAATGTACTGATATTTTTGCCAACTGAAGGTCCAGACAATAGACGGTGTTAGAACATAGTTGTCAACATCAGAGTTTTGTTGGGTAAGCCTTCCCATCTGGCGGTGGCTGTGGGATTTGAGGGCAAAGGGACTTCTCGGAGCCCACCAAGTCAGCTGTCATTAAGTATTTCTGTATTGTGTCATGACCAAAGTATATTCTCATTTAGTAATTCATTGGCTCAAAATATATTTGCTATGCATATTATGCGACAGAAACTATTTTGAATACAGAGGAGGTAACACTGTCTAATTGGTATTTAATCGACTTCATACACCTGAACTCAGCCTTATTCTTTTAAATGTGGAAAGCCAACAGTTAAAGGATCATTTTGCATCAATATATTTTTTAATTCAACTAATTTTCCAGGCTTAATACAAGGCTCTTGGGATAGGGTGATGACTAAGATATTATTCTTTCCCTCAAAACAGTACAGAACTAAATGCAAGTGGAACATAAAGGAGGGAATGATTAATCATGGAGAGGGTCTAAAGGTCTACTGACTGAAATAACATTTATCAGGGAAAGAAGGAGAAAAAGACACTTCCTAGGAGAATGAGAAAGATGCGGGATGGCCAGCAAATGTTCCAACAATAGGAAAACATTTGATATGGGAAAGGGATGTGGTATCAGTCAGGAAGCTGGTCATTAAAACCGGAAAGGTAAATTAGGAAACTATTTTGGAAGGTTTAATCCACCCTGCAGAGTTTGGATATTATTTCTTACTGATTTGTAGGCAAAAAAAAAAATTAGGTCTATGAGTGACGTGATCATATCCCATCTTTCAGAAAAATGACGACTTCAAAAGTGCACTTGAGGAGGAGTGAGAGTATCAGAAAAACTCGGGAAGCAGCTACAACAATGGAGCTGAAAAATGTTCAGTGGGAAGGTTAGGACAGTGCCAGCGAGGTGACTTGGGGGGTATATTTTATTTCACATTAAGGGGATTTTATGGGGCACCTAGCTGTCTCAGTCAGTTGAGCATCCGACTTCAGCTCAGGTCATGATCTAGTGCTTTGTGGGTTCGAACCCCACGTGGAGCTCTGTGCTGACAGCTCAGAGCCTGGAGCCTGCTTCGGGTTCTGTCTCCCTCTTTCTCTGCCCCTCCCCCACTAGCTCATTCACACATACACACACACACACACACACACACACACACACACACACACACACTTTCTCCCTCTCTCTCAAAAATAAATAAACATTAAATTTTTTTTTTTTTAGAAAGGGGGGTTTTATGACTGGTTGAAGTTCTCAACAGATGGGAAAAGAAAGAAAAAGCCAAGGACTTGGACATTTCAACCTTGAGAAGTAAAATGGTCACATTATTAGTTAACCAGGGACACAGGAACTACTTAACAGGTGAAGAAACTGAATTTAGTTTCAGGCAGATCATGTGTTAGGAGCCCATAGAACTCAGTTGTGAATGTTGGATGAGCTGCTGAATGAATGAATATGGATGAACATAAGGCAGAAGGGAAGATGTAGGTTTGAACCCTGGTATAGGGCATACTTTTTGGAAAAAATTTTTTTTTTCACGTGGCAAAGTTTTGCAAACTGGCATTGCGATTCTGGTCTACATTTTTTCTTGATCTTAAGAGTTTTTAAAACCCTAACATCTGGAAACTACCGGGAACAGACTTTTATAGACCATTCAGTTTATAAGAGAAATGAGGCCATCGGTCCAGAATGAGGAACTGCATTGCCCAAATTCTCAGATAAATTCTTGGCATCTCCAGAATTACAATCTAGCTCTTTGCTTCTCAGGTAAGAATTCTTTCAACTGTACCCTGCGCTCTAGCCAAGGGCCAAAATCCCTGTTTGACTAGAAAATCATCACATAGGAAAAGCATGGCCCAGGCTACACAACATGTAAAAAACAAGAGAAAAAGAAGGAAAATATTAGAAGACTTTGCAGCAGCAAAAGTACATGAATATACACATCCACATGGTCATAGATAATGCTAGAGATGATTTTCCTTATCATAAAATCTACTTCCTGGAAATATTGTGAATAATAAAAATAATAATAAGGTATCATTCTTTGGATCCAAAATAATAAATAAATAACTGGATAGTAATTTATTTGAGGGCTAAAGGTAAATAGTAATATATAATATTAAATCAAATTAAACTAAATTAAATTAAACTAAATTATATTAAACTAAATTAAATTAAATTAAATTAAACTAAACTAAATTAAAATTACATAAAGCAAAACAAGCCAGGGTCCTTCCATGGACCAATGATATTAATAGACTAACAGTGAAGAGTAAGATGAACTTAATTCTTCAACATCTAAACACAAATACCTAAGTTTCATGTACATTTAAAATGTACTCACTCTTGGGGCGCCTGGGTGGCTCAGTCGGTTAAGCATCCGACTTCAGCTCAGGTCACGATCTCGCGGTCCGTGAGTTCGAGCCCCGCGTTGGGCTCTGGGCTGATGGCTCAGAGCCTGGAGCTTGCTTCCGATTCTGTGTCTCCCTCTCTCTCTGCCCCTCCCCCATTCATGCTCTGTCTCTCTCTGTCTCAAAAATAAATAAAACGTTAAAAAAAATTAAAAAAAAAAAACATACTCTTGTTGTTTTTCAGATATATTAAAATAAAAATTGGTGCTGTTTTAAAAGATACTGATTTCGGGGCCCTTGGGTGGCTCAGTCAGTTGAGTGTCCAACTGACTCAAGTCGTGATCTCACGGTTCCTGAGTTCGAGCCCCATGTCGGGCTCTGTGCTGAGGGCTGGGAGCCTGGAGCCTGCTTCGCATTATGTGTCTCCCTTTCTCTCTTCCCCTCCCCCACTCACCCTCTGTCTCTCTCTCTCTCTCTCTCTCAAAAATAAAATACAGCATTAAAAAATTTTTTTAAGATACTGATTTCATTTCAATTGTTTCTTAATAGCATACATTCTCCTAAGACTTTACTTATTTTGGGGAAGAAAAAGAAGTCTCTACTATAGAGAGAAAGTTTAAATGATATAATAAAAGATCATTATCATGAAGACAGATTGCATTTGTCTCAAACAGAATCATCTTGGTAAAATACACATTTCTGTACAAATGTGGTTACCTTTGTCTATTGTCTAATCCATTCGTCTTCAGAGTAAATTGTCACAATTCAGGGAGCACACACGATGATCCTCTGTGATGTGAGAAAAACATAGTAATCTTTGTATTGAAATTTATTTGTATATTTTTATTTCAAAATATAATGCACGTATTAAAAAGTACACAAAACACAAATGATTCAATTATTTAATCACAATTATTACAGAGAAATTATCATCATCCAAATAAAAAAATAGAACACCGGTCACCACCCTTTTCCCTTTTCACACTTACCAAGTCTTCATAGCCCCCATACAATTATTCACTGTCCTCACTTGGATAGTATTTATTTTCTTAATTTGTTTACAGTCTATCAGCTAAATGCGCATCCTTAAAAATAGCGTTTTATTTTAATTTTGTCTGATTATTTTGAACTACATATATAAAAGGATTCAAACCTCTTAAACCCCTTTTTCCTGTTTTTCATCACTCAACCTTTTACTTCTGAAATGGAATCATATTCTGGGTAACTATATTGCACTCATTTTAAATGCTCTATAGAGCTTCAGATGAATGCCACAATTTAATTATCTATTCTGTTGTTACTAGATATTTGGATGGTTTATATTTAAGAGGCACTGCAAATAATGCTGCTGTGAACATTCTTTTCAAAATATTTATGTTAGGTGTAAACCTAGGAGTGGAATGGTGAATTCATTTAATTTCAGAATTACTTCGTATCTTCTACTGGTGTTTTAAAGATTTGGGGTTTTGCTTTTATTATTTTGTTTATTTTGCTTTTGTTCTGCTTAGGTTTTATATGTTTTTTATTAAATACACTCTAAGCAAACATACTACTTTTACTTCCTGTGGTTATTGTAAACAGGGTGATATCTTCTGTTACAGCTCTGACTCTTAATTATGGATTCAGAAGTACTCGATTTTTGTGTGGTAATTTTATATCTTGCTATTTTACTGAATTTTTTCATTGTACAAGTTCTAATACAAAAATCTTCAACTTTATTATTTGTTTCAAAACTGATCTGTCTATTCTAGATCCTTTACATTTCTGTATGAATTTTAGATTCAGCTCATCGATTTCTATAAAAGAACATGCTATGATTTTTATTGTAACTTATTTAAAATTGGAATTATATTACATCTGTACATCCTTTTGGGGGGAAAGCGATATTTAAGCAACCTTTAATTACCTACCCTGTGAACGTGGGATACCTATGTGTTTAGATATTCTTTAATTTCTCTCATCAGGGTATTGTTTTTCAGTTTACCGATCTTGTGTCTGTTACATCAGATGTATCCTTAATTACTGAAGTTCTGTGAAGTCTTGTGATTTCAAACTATAACATCCACCAACACAAAAGCACTTCCTCATAATTCTATTATGGATTGAATTAGGTCCTTCGAAAGTTTATATGTGGTAACTACTAACCCCACTACCTCTGAATGTGACCTGATTTATAGATAAGGTCTTTACAGAGGTACTCAAGTTCAAATGAAATAATTAGAGAAGGCTCTAATCTATTATGACTGGCATGATAAAAATAGGAGATTTGGAGATAGAGAGGCACTGGAGGAACGCCACATGACCATGAAGGCAAAAGTAGGGGTGATGCTTCTTCAAGCCACAGAATATCAGCTTGCCAGCAAAAGGGAGAAGCCGGGGTGGGGCGGGGGGGAGGGGGCAGGAGGGGCATGAGATAGTTTTCTTCACATCCCTCAGAAGGAAGGAAGCCTGCTTGACATCTTGATCTCAAACAGCACGGCTCTGAAATTGTGAGACAATGCATTTCTGTTATTTAAGCCACCCAACTCGTAGTACTTTGTTATGGCAGCCTTAGGAAACTGACACAAATGCTCTGCATTAAGATTCAGAATACACTGGCTTTTGTTGCAAGACTGCAAATAATGAATCTCCTTTTTCAGATCACAGATCCACACTATGCCCGTGTCTCATCTATTTGGAAAACAAATGGAAACTCCATTAATTCCCTCCGACTCCCAGATTATGACTCAGTAAAATTAACCTCCACGGGGCAAAGGAGGGAGTATACTAGGAATGAAGCCAGCCCCCAACACTCAGGGCTTAAAAGGAGCTAATTAGCACTGTCCTGTCCTGGATCCTGTGCAAGCTACTGTGCAACCTGCCCTTCCTACGTGCAAGCTACTTGCTCATTGAGGTAACCATGTTTGAAGTTACGCTAACACATTCAACGCTCTCATGTATTTTAGAGTAATTCACCAAGACTGGCCCTAAATTATGCTAAATACTACCCTAAAGGCCTGAAGGAGTTAACTAACATAACTCTCAAAGTGCCCTCCTTTAGGTACCCAATCTGCCCCCAATCCAGTAACTACAGCCTGCTTAGGCAGCATCTTCTGGGAAAAGTCAGAGAAATGTACTCTCAGGAAAATAAGGGGCATTTTACCACTCTAGGTTCTGACCAACAGAAAACACCAAAATTGTTTATGTGGCCACCACTGGGAATAATAAACTTAAGTATACTCTACTTATGTCTTAATTATTATTATTCTTACACAGTAAGAGAAAAGAGGGTTACAAAGACAATAGCCAATGCAAAAACAGCATTAACTTCAGAAAAGCTAAAAACACTGTATGCTGATTTTAACCTTTGTCCACCTTAAACCCATGCTTCCATCACTAGATGCCTCATGGCCTCATGCTCCTGCTTTCATTTTTTAAATGTCTTCAAGAATTAATCACTTTTGTGCTAGGGAATACAGAGTCAATAATGACTCCAATTTACTCTCAAAAGAAATTTATAAGTGAATGACAAAAACAGCATAACTGGGGAAGAAGCTAGGAAAAGGATGTGGTTTTAGGAGAAATAAAAAAAAATTTTTTTAGTGTTTATTTATTCTTGAGAGCAGCGAGGAGGGACAGGGAGAGAGGGAGACACAGAATCAAAAGCAGGTTCCAGGCTCTAAGACGTCAGCACGGAGCCCGACGCAGGGCTCGAAACCCACAAACTGTGAGATTGTGACCCGAGCTGAAGTTGGACGCTTGACCAGCTGAGCCACCCAGGCACCATCGGAGAAATCAAGATCAGTCTGGTCCCACAGAAAGTTCTGGAGCCTGGGCTGCACACTGTTGTACCGCTCCAAGCAGGGAGCCTAAACCGTTACCTCCCCAGGGTGTGAGGGCATGATCATCAGGCAAGGCCTCTCCCAATGCCCAAGACCATCTTCCAGAGAGGGGTGCAGCAGAAAGCCAGCCGTAGCAAACATCTGCAACAGCTGAGGCTGGGTGGTCCACCCACTCCGAGAAACTGGCTGGGTCATCAGACCCCTCTAACACAACCATCCATGTACCTAACTGACTTGTTACAGATGCATTAAGGTAAGTCGGAGGCCCCTCTCCCGACGCTTAACCTTACTGAGAAGACAGGATATATACATATGTAAAAGCTAAGCAATGAAAATAGGTTTCTATTTTAGCAAAACCTATTATACGGAATCTGACAACCTTTAATAGATGACAGCAAAATCTTTTATCTTGGAGTTTATCTCAAATGGGTTTATACATTATACATAAAGAGATGGAAATTTTTAACACTAGTTTGCTTCACAATAAAATGAAGAGCAATTCATACTGAAGCTACAGGGAAAAAAATAGCTTAAATGAGTTGGATAATTTTTGAAGTTTGGAAAGTATCTCATAAAGTCTTATATGTGAATATTAGATTTAATAAGAATTTTCTTAGTCAAATAAGCCAAAGACCGAATAGTGTTCACAATGTTTTACCATTTGCATGGTTTTTCCCAGTGCTTATTTTCCTGACTTTTCTAAAACATCCCAATATCTCAAGTCCTGTTGTTAAATTTTCCTATACAAGAGTAAACATGAAAACAGTCCTTCCTTCCTTAGTGTACATAGAGATATACACCAGACATAGGCAGAAAGTTCTCTTACATGGAGGGATTTTGGGGGGAATAGTTACATATCAAGGTCAATCAAATATCATTTTTTATCTAAGTACATTTGAGTGGCTTGGCCTATGTCTTAGAGAACTGCAAAATTCGCAATTTTTGAAGAAAACCAAAAAAAATATGGTTTTATGGTTAGAAGGATGTGTCTTACTTAATATTTACCATTGTGCTAATATTTGCCATTAGGAATGATCCTGATGGCTACTCAAATTTGTAGTGTCACAAACAACATTGGTAATAAAGGCCTTCTGCCCTGAGTTCTCCTGTCCAAAAGAATTGCTCGTTATTTTACAGTGGGAGGATCCTGACAGTAAGCCTTCTTGACGAATAGTTGCAAACACCACACATTTCGATATTTAATAGTTAACTGAAGGAAAGAAAACAACAGCGACAAAGATTCTCATCTGTGCAATATGCGGTCAAGTATATTCATTGAAACTTAGTAGTTTCAAAAAGAATATTTTTTTCTTCCTTGGATACCAACATTGATTTCTATACACACTGACAATTGACCTGCAGCTGTATTCCCAACATGCCTCACTTCTGATAAGGAGGTGACTCCACATTAGTGGCTAAGAGGCCACAGTCAACTCTCCTTGACTTCCAGATGTCGAGTCGGGTATACAGTCCAATATTGTAACTTGAAAGCAATTTAAGGATTTTACAGTTTACACTTATTGTCAAATAGGTCATTTTTTCTTGGCACTCATTATTTAAAAAAGAAAATCTGGAAAACCAGGTTAAAAATTCAAGAATACCAAGTTCAGTCATGAAGAGAACAGACAATTACCAGCATTAGGAGCACGTGCTTCTGAATTATCCCTCTGTTATTACCAAAACCAATGTCCGTGGAACTGAAGTAACCTTTTATTTATTTTTTTTTAATTTTTTTTAACGTTTTTATTTATTTTTGAGACAGAGCATGAATGGGAGGGAGGGGCAGGGGGAGGGGCAGAGAGAGAGGGAGACACAGAATCAGAAGCAGGCTCCAGGCTCTGAGCTGTCAGCCCAGAGCCCGACTCAGGGCTCGAACTCACAGACCACGAGATCGTGACCTGAGCCGAAGTCGGACGCTCAACCGACTGAGCCACCCAGGCGCCCCTGAAGTAACCTTTTAAAGAAAAGTTGATATCGCTTCTCGGCCTTTTGGCTAAGATCAAGTGTAAAGAAAAGTTGATAGCCTTACTTAACCAGAATGAATCCAGCTAAGATATGTAACTATAAGGTAACATGGTCAAATTATTTATAAGATTTTACAAACTGTATAATGTTAATTATTTACTCCCTTAAAGTAACTTCACTGGTAAACTCTACATCCATTCCAATAACACCAGTAGTTCTTGGAAAAGGGGTGGGACAGTGACCATTTCCTTAGGACCTTCAGTATCTTCTCTTAATGTTGGTAAATTCTGACCTATAAGGGTGGCCTTCATTTTTAGAAACAGCAAAAAAGAGTGAGATAGAAGTTTAGTGAATAATATAAAAAAACAATCAGTAAATGCGCACAGAGGCACTCACTGAAATGAAATAAATACTATTTTTCTGACATATAGAATATATTAAATGTTCATAGTTATTATGATAATTATATGACTTGATATGTTTTTTAAAAAATTTATGTTTTTATTTGATTTTTGAGAGAGAGAGAGACAGAGAGACAGACTATGAACTGGGGAGGGGCAGAGAGAGAGGGAAACACAGAAACTGAAGCAGGCCCCAGGCTCCGAGCTGTCGGTGCAGAACCTGGCTTGGGGCTCAAACTCATGGACTGTGAGATCATGACCTGAGGTGAAGTTGGACACTTAATCGACTGAGCCACCCAGGTGCCCCAAGACTTGATATGTTTTAGAGTTTCTTAATTCTGTAAGAATTTTGAAAAATTACTTCTTAGACTTCTTCTTACAGCTTGAGAATCCCTCTGACAATCCCAGATGTATCAGCTGCCATGAAAGGAGGTCAGGAAAATCTTTCCTCCCACAATAACATTATCAGTATAAAAATCACTTCGTTGCCTCCAAAAGTGAGCTGTGAACTATGGCTTTGATGGTAGAGTTGCCTCTCCTATTACAGCTGGTCATTGGCCAGCCTCTCTCAATGTTGTCCTTAACAAATATGAATCATGGGTTCAGAGGTTGCATTAACTCTATTCTAAGAAAAACAAGTTAACCTTTGTGGTCAGAGGTAGCCTTGCTCAGTTAGCGGAAGGTATATTTCTAAGTAATGAAGATAAAATGTCAAGATATCAATTGACTTTGTAACTATTATGGATGGGTAACTCTTTTATTAGACACGGCTGGAAACGATTTGTCTTCAGTAATATAGAAGGATTATGGTGTACCAGTAAATGATGTTTGGGGGAATTACTTAAGTAGTTATTTCCCTTGGAAGTTCAATGCATGATGCTGGAGAAAAATACGTCATCTGTGCAAATGTCAACCCTAGTTTAAAAGTAACCCTTGTAGAGCTAGAATGTTCTTAAATTTCATCATTGAGATAAAGCCTTATGTCCCAAGGGTAAATCTGCAAAATTCAAACAGGAGTTTAGGCCTTTGTGTATATGTTAATGACGTACAATAGCAGAGCAGTATTTATTTGTGTGTTTCTATGTGTTTACGTGTGCATCTGTGTGTGTGTGTCTGTGTGTGAGAATACTCCAATATTTCACCATTATGAGGCCACCAGAAATTAGTGAGGCAAAAACATACATCATTGTAAATAAACTATTTCTTTTTTCTTACTTTATTTCCTTCTATGCATACTCCACTTTACTCAGTGATGGGTACTAACAGGTTGAATCTCAGTAGAAATTTCCTTTGTGGTTTTTTTTAAATGTTTGTTTGTTTTTGAGAGAGAGAGAGAGAGCAGGGGAGGGGCAGAGAGAGAGGGAGACACAGAATCCAAAGCAGGCTCCAGGCTCTGAGCTGTCAGCACAGAGCCTGATGTGGGGCTCGAACCCACAAACCGTGAGATCATGACCTGAGCCGAAGTCTGGCGCTTAACCGACTGAGCCACCTAGGCGACCCTGTGGGTTTATTTTTTTAAAGCTAAGGAAACACAAAAGAAATGCTTTGTCACCATGTAATTTACTGGCATACACTAGTTATAAGTGAAAGTTAACTTTTTGACAGTCTCTCAATTATTTGATTTCTTTATGGTTGTCACACAATCTGAGTTTCTAAGAAAATTCATCCATGCTTTCAATCATCCAAATTCGGTTAACCATAAAGTGTTAAAATATGACTCCTTACATATAAATATCGTTTACAATAAAATCCCCTACAGTTATCCACCCCAAGAACACAATTTAAACTGGTCAGTGAGCCATAGTTTAAGTGTCATGGCACGCGTCTTCAAAACAGGTCCATCTTCAAAAGGAAAGTAAGCCCTATTGTGTTATGTTTTCCATTTAGATTATAACCTCAAGAATATGACTTTGTCATTAGATCTATACCTCATTTTGTATGCATATCAATGAGAATTGCAGAATCTAGGCAGAGAATGCAGATGGAAGGGATAATGTATAAGAAAAGATTGTTTTTCTCCACCTGTGACTCCAAGCTAGGGAAATAATATGGTGAAAAAGATCAGGATTTGTAGTCACGAGTTTGGATACTAACTCCTTCCAACTTTTAGCAGTGTTGCTTGGGGCAAATTAGGTAACCTCCCTGAGTCTGAATTCCCTAACTTTTAAAATAAGGATGATAATATAAACTTAATATTCTAGTAATATATGAAATAATGTAAACAAATTCCAAGATATTACAAATTACTATTGAAAGTATCCTGGGTTATTATACATTGTGCATATTGTCCTAATATCTATGCAAAGCTGCACTTTAAACATAGTAATAATGACTGCTATCAGTTCCAATTCTTAACATTCTTTGTTGTTTATCCAGGGGCTGCCCTTATATTCAGCACTGGGGGTAAAGTATTTCTCTTCATTAACCCTGGGATCCCCACGCCCTCGCCTATCTCAAAGAAATAAACTTATACATTCTTGTGAAAAATGGACCAAAAAAGGAAACACCGAGTTAGAAAATAAGGTGAAGAAATACTAACATATAGCCTTAGAGTCATGTGTGAAACAGAAAAAAAAAAAAAAAGTATTTCCAACAAACAACCCTGGTTTTGAAAAGTAGGTATTTAAATAGGTAATTAAGATTAATTGGTCAGGAGGTGCTGGGAAAAAAGAGAAAGATAAAAAGGCTTAACAGTGCACATGTAGCATATCCAAAATTACATTAATTTTGAGCTATTAGCTCCATGGGAAACCATTTAATTGAATTTTGATATTATTTTACTTTTATTCTTATGGATATCAAAGTTTTCAGGACTTATGGGCTTTATCTCTCATTCACTATCACATCTGTAGGATATAGAATAGTGCCTCGTAAAAGCAGAAATTACTAAATATGTGTTGAATGCACGCATAGCTAGATGGTTAGCCACCTAGATGGATACATACTCATCAGGTCATATTTTGGATGTATTTGTGGCCCCAACTTTTCTCTCATGATTTACCTCTGATCTTTGTTATATATGATAAAAAACAGTAAGTATTAGTATTATCATAAAATGATGCCATAGAAACATGCATTTTCATGTTGCCATGGTGACTCTTGGTGGCACCTGTTATGTATTCAAACAACTTTGCTTTTCTACCTAGGGCCTGAACTAAGCTTCAAGATGTAAAGATTATCCCCAGTTTCCTCTGATGTAGAGGAAAAAGAGGAAAGGGACATAAGAATATGAATATCTGTATGTTGTGATGAAGAATGACTTTTTTGTTGTGGTTAAATAAACAAATATACAACATAGATGTTAGAGTGTTAAATTTGTATGTAATCTATTCTATACCTCTATTAAATTTTTATTAAATATAATGGAACATCTATGCACAGATTTCTTCTCTATTTAGAACAAATATTTATTGCTGAAATTGTCATTTCTGAATAAGTAGTCTTCAAATTTTTAATAATCAACTAATCAAATTTGTTTAGATTTATCATGCAGCTTGCAAAAGCAGCAATGAAAAATTTTTATCGTTAATCTGTTTAAGTTTTTATTAACTATGCACAAAGAATATAAATATTTCATTTCATAGGAAATTAAACAAAATGTAAAATATATTTTGATCCTCAGGGAATTCAGCTCAATGGGTATTCAACTCAAAAGTAGTGAAACTCTTTCTGTGAGTGAGCATGTCACAGATATATTTAACAACTTTTGTATCAACTAGAAAAGAATTTTAAATATTATCTAGTATTTTAGTTCAAACAGATATTTTTGAAGTCCTAATTTGGGGAACTATTCTTGAATCACTGTTTCCACCTCAATCAAAGTAGTTTTACATTTATATCTTGTGGTATTGTGATTTATAAGAAGTATACATTTGGTTTTCATCCACAATTCCTGGCTCATAGCTTTCAAAATCTTTGAGAAGAGCAATGGGAACTTCTGTTATAATATTTGGTCTCTAAAACCCAGTCCTAAAATCCTTGGGAGTCATGAATGTGAAATAGATATCTTGTTATTTCTAACAAGCCCCTTTCTTCCACAACTGGGTTTATATCAATCGGGTAGGTGACTTTTGAAAAGCACCTAATGGTGGGGGCTGGTTGTCAGGGAAGCCAACCTTTAACAGATGGTTGGTTGGAACTTTCAGTCCCACCTCCTGATTTCTGGGGAGGAGAGAGAGGCTGGAGGTTGAATCCATCACCAACGGCTAATGATTTAATCAACCCTGTCTATGCAATGAAGCCTCCATAAAACTACAAAAAGGACAAGGTTCAGAGAGCTTCCAGGTTAGGGAAGCAGATTTCTTCCATGAACCAAGCCCCAAACCCCACAAGGACAAAAGCTCCTTTGTTTGGGACCTCACTCTATACATCTGTTCATCTGGCTATTGATTGGTTTCTTTTAATATCCTTTGTAATAAATCAGTAATCTAGTGAATAAACTATTGTCTTGAGTTCTGTGAGCTGCTCTAGCAAGTTAATCATACCCAAGGAAGGTGTCGTGGAAACCTCTGATTTATAGCCAATCCGTCAGAAGCACAGGTAACAATCTGAACTTCGAATTGTCATTTAAGGTGGAGGGCAATCTTAAGGGACCAAGTCCTAACCTGTGGGATCTGAGGCTCTTTCCAAGTAGACGGCGGCAGAATTTAGTTGAATTGTAGGACACCAGCTTGTGTCGGAGAATTTCATGGAGGTATGGGGTATTCCACATGTATTCCACATGTTGAATTTGGGTGCAAAACCCTTATCTCTATTTTATACTGTGATTCTGTATGTTTAATTTAAGTCCAGATCTTTAGGATATTAAAAGTATGAAAACTGGAGTTTTAGGACGATAAGGCAGGAACCATGTATTTTGTGTTTATCATTCTATCCCCAGCACTTGACATGGTGCCTGGCATCGCACAGAAGCTCAGTAAGTATCTTCTGAATTAATGAAGGAATGGGTATCTCCTCTAACTCTTAAACGACCTCTGTAATATTCAGACCATGTAGTGGGCCAGCTTATTTCCATCCATCTCTTGTAACAGAAAACATACGAGATAAATTACTTCTATCTTGGGTTTTGGCTTGAACTTTCTCTCTATTGCAAGACCAGCTCTCTTGGGTTTCTGGTTATCCTCTCGATCCTGATTCGACTTCCTCATACCATGACCAGTCGAAGCTTTCCCAAATCACAGAATTTTCTCAAAAAGAGTCTTTGAAGGAAGCACTAATGTCCAGATAGTGTTTCTTGCTCTAGATAAGATATGTATTGCTAAATTTAGAATTTCTTCTCTCCATTGAGATCACCTCCCCTAAGTGTATAATGCAGATAGGACAGGATTCTCTCTCTCCCTCATCTGAGGTCCTATGAACCCATTCCTTTAACACTTTACTACTCACATCATTCTCTTGACTTATTTTAGGTTCAATGCTATACAAAATAGCAGTCATTTACAAATACTTTCATTATGCTCTCCTTTAAAAGATAAGATATGATATATACAAAAGTATATAAAGTTTAAACGTATATGTCAGAGACAACTAAAATGGACACACACGTCAACAACCCAACTTCAGAAATAGAACTTTATCCCTTCCTTTATTTATTTTTTTTAGTTTATTCATTAATTTTGAGAGAGAGCACACAAACAGGGGAGGGGCAGAGAGAATCCCAAGCAGGCACCTCACTGTCAGCACACAGTCGGACATGGGGTTCAATCCCACAAACCGTGAGATCATGACCTGAGCAGAAATCAAAAGTCAGATGCTTAACCGACTGAGCCACCCAGGCGCCCTAATATCCCTTCCATTAGCCTCCTGTGACCCCTCCCACACAACCGATTGTTCTTTCCACCCAGGTAACTAGCATAGTGATTTTTGTGCAAATTATTCTTTTTTATCTCCACCGTTATTCCATCTATGCCAATGTGTATATACACATACCTATGTCATAGATAGCTAGATGCATAAATAGGTGAATAATTTAATTTTTAACTTATATCAAATTTTTAAAAATATTCCCATATTTGATAAAATTTAGGTTTCTTAGCGTGTAGTAGACATTGTGGTGTGCTATTCAGCTTCCCCTTCAGGACGGAGGTGCCATTCCCACCGCGGACAGGAATCTTGGCCGCTAGTATCTAGCTTGTCCTCACCAGGAATCGTCCTCAACTGATGGAATCAGTCATACCAAGTTACACCCCTTCCTGGAAGCAACCTGTATTCAATGACTGGCTGATCCATAGGACCAAATGCTTGGCCTTCTTGCCTTGGACAGAACAATTCTGAAGAGACATCTCGGCTACAGCTGTCCCCACAGTACCTGTCGCAATTACATGACAGGTCAACTTTTACCTCTGTCCCCTATGGTTTCGCTCAAGCCTGAGAGGTATTGATCTCACCGACACTCCCCAATAAACAGACATGCACACAAGATCTGCTTTCTACGGAACATAATCTAGAACGTTGGTGCCAGTGGGAGACTTAGGAAGCAGACTCAAAGATTCCGGAGTAGGTCACTGTACAACTAGGTGAGAATGAAAACTCCATTATTTGTCCTAAGTGGGGCACTGGTTGTCACTGATGTGTGATCACAGTGAGTTTGTTAAGCTTTTATCAGCAGTGAACCAGAATGAAATGCTAGAGGAAGGAAATTCACTGGTAGGTGCAATCACTCAGGTGTTCGACGTGTATAGGGAAAACAGAAATTATAAGGAGTAAGGCCTAGGATAGCTGTTGCTGGGGCCCATCAGTGTACTGCAAGAAGATAACATAAGGCTAAAGGTTAAGAATCACCAATCTAAAAAACAGTGTGAAAGCTAGAGGAGGTTCTCCATAGCATATGAAGAGCCTCTGATCTCCCATAGCTTGGGGGGGGGGTGGGTAGTGAAGCTGAGGATCAAGCAGAAGACTCTATTTGGTAGCAACACTCCATAGAAGGTTGAACTCAACACCAGCAGGATCGCTATATGAACATCAATTCTCCGATGCGGAAGGGATGGGATACAAAGGCTTTCCAAGGGATATCTGGGTCAATGAAATCCAGTATTTAGAATCTCAGATTCTCCTGAACACCCAGGACCTTGTAAGTAGCTCCCTCCTTCTGGTCAGACACAAGAATTTGATTCTTGCTTGAAGATATTGTAATCTTCTGCTTTGCAAGACAACATCAGCCCCTCAAGATCCACTTCTCTCTACCTTCTTGGCTACCAAACCAATCATGAGGGTCAAGTCATAACATAATCTGGCCAGGGAATGCCTGGGTCTGCGAAGGAAAAAAAACAGGGATTTATATCCCAAAGTAGTTGTAACACCTACTTCAGACAAACCAGCAGGAGCTGGGAGAGTGTATAGAGACTATTTAAAGGAAATAGTCTCCCATTAAAGGAAATGAGATATGGAGTTGACATTCATTGAAATGGGTATTCTCTCCCACGACGCATGATTAAACATTCTGGCTCGGATCATGGAATACAGTGTTAATATTCATCTAGGTTTGCACTGAAAAACTTGCAAAAAACAATGATTCCAACTTAGGAAAGTAGAAATCCAGAACTTCCATGAAAAATGGTAGTGGAAGAGATCAAAAGGCCCAGAGAATTGGAAATTTTAAAGTCAGAAAACCCACCAGAGAATCTGGAGGATGTTCCATTCACCACAGTGATAAAAACTGTCCTGGTGATTAGGGTACTAGCATCATTAATTATCTGTTCTCTGTTAAGCCAGGGCTAAAGGCACAATATGCTTCTAAAGATCTTGGTTATATTATTATGGACCTCTTCAGTAATTATTACAAGCAAAGTGGATATAATTATTTACTGGGCGGCAATCTCAGAGTGTCAGCAGGGGTATCTGAACCCCGACGAGTTATCAGATGGTCCACAGAACACAGCAAGTGAGATGAGCAGCCAATAAGGACAATGCCCGATCTGCTTGATGTGGGGTACAAAAGTCCAGCCCCTTTGCCTCAGTTGGGACAATGCTGAAGAGCCGTCCCAGTCCAAGTTCCCCCACAGCATTGGCTGAGGCCTCTGTTATACCATCACAGTCCAATTTCTCTCTTTCCAAACCTGTATCTCTCATTGCTCACAGGTGCTGTTCCCAAGAACACCTCCAGGCTCGTCTTCCTAAGCACGAATCTGTCACAGTCTGTTTTCTAAGGACTCCGCCCTACGTTATTCAACAGTATATTGTTTTAATTAATCTCTGCTGAAATCCATGCCTGCAGTTTGTTCGTTTTTGTACAGCATTCTTAGTATGGCCAGTTGATTTAACCCCACAGTTTGTGGACACCTAAGCGGGTGACGAGATTTTGCTGTCGTAAGTAATATTGCTGTGAACGTTCTCATTCCTGGCTCTTGGGTTACTTCTATATGGGAGACGTTCTCTAAGGCAGTATTTCTCAGACTTCCCTGTACATAGTAATGACACACAGAGCCATTTAGAAATACTGATGTTTAGGCATCATCCCTGAGATTCTTGAGTCACACGGTCTGTGATGAAGTCGTGGAATTCAATGTATTTTTAAAGCTCTCCAGATGGCTTTCGTGTCGTTGTCGAAGAATCATAACTATAGTGTTGTAAATAGTGTCATATGTGTGCACATGTTTCATTTTATACAAGAATCACAAATTGTGCCCCAAAGTCTCCCGTTTACTTTTGCTGCAATAATATATTGGAGCTGCCATTGATTCCTATCTTTGTCTACACTTAGTGTTTTCAGATTTTTAACATTTGGATTGTCTTGCAGAATTTAAATAGTATCTCTTTATAGGTCAACTTATAGTTGGAGGTCACTGTGAAACGCTGCATTTGTTCCCTTTTCATAATTCCAGTTTGCCTCTGCACGTTTCTAATCATTTGGCTGGTAAGTTACGGATTTGTACTTCATATGTTTTAGATTCTTTACCTTTTGTTAATTAAATATATTGTTAATATCCTCCGTGAGTATGTGGATTTTATTTCTCTTTTTTTATGATGATTTTGGTTGTAATTAAGACTTTCAATCTGTTCCATTTTAGTTTGCACTGCTTAAGTATTTAAGAAATCTTTACTTAATCACAGGTTATAGCTTTCCATATTGTGTTCCAAAAATTTGATGGCTTTGTTTTCCACATTTAAGTTCTTTATCTATCTTGAATTGAATTCTGTATATGGTTGGACATAGAGAAACTTTTTATTTCCTTCTCTGTGACTCACCAATTACCCTAGCACATTTACTGAAAATTTTATCCTAGTTCTACTGATGTGTCTTATATCAGAATTTCATGTATGTAGAGATGTGTATCCAGGCTCTGAATTCTGTCCTATAAATGACTTTATCTATCTGTGCACCAAATACCCTATTTAATTACTGTCGCTTTAAGGTATGTCTCGATATGTGATAAAGCAAGTCACTGACTGATTCTTTTATTTATGAATATTTTGGTATTTGCTCTCCCATCTGAAATACTAAGTGCCCTGAGAACCTGCTAGAGCTTGCTTGAAATTGTGTTAACACTACAGAATAATTGAGATGGTTGGCATGTCTTTCTCTTGATCCAGAAATATAGCATATCATTTCATTTATTGCTATATTCTTCAATGCTTTTCAATAAAGTCTTTTTTTTTTTTACCATACAGAGACATTTTACATTTTGTTTTCTATTAGGTTCTCCTTCTTTCTCTCTCTCTCATATATAATGCCTAGTTATAGATTGAACATGAAATATACAAAACCAACACAGAGAATATTTTAAAACAGTATTGGTAGACATAAAGATAGAACAAATGAGAATGCACATTGTATGCACGACTTTTAATTTGTACACACTGCATCATAAAATATACCTACGGCCCCCTCACTTGCATAATTACGCAGACACACAGAGATGCACACACTAGCTTTATCCTCTTTCTCTGCCTTGTTTTGCTTCATGTACTCACCTTTGAATATACTTCATCATTTGCTTATACTTCCTTCATTATATATCCACTATCATCAAGTATGAGCTCCATAAGCACAGTTGATCTCCATCAATTAGACATGGCTTGGTACATAATAAATACTCAATTAACTAGTATGGATGGACACAAAACAAGGTTGCATAAGTGGGAAAATGTACCAGTTTTTTTATAAGAATTCTCAACATTAGATAGATAGATACATACATACATACATACATATTGACCCTCTCTATCCCTGTTCATTAGTGTTTTCTATAGCACTGGAAACTTTTAATACATTATATTATCACCCATTGTTTATCCCCTATCACCAAAATGTAAGTTCCTTCAGGACAGTGAAGTTCTTTTTTTCTTTTTTAACCACTGTGGATCTCCAGCACTGGAACAGCATCTAGTACATATGACACATCAGATAAATATTTGTTATTTATAAATGACTCTATATGTTTAAAATAAATTCAAATAAAAGTTAACTTTCTTTAGACCTATATAAGTGTGTTAAAATTCTCATAAAAATATAAGAATATTCAGTGCATTTTTGTAAAAGATTCATGAAGAAGGTCTAAACCTATCAGGAATTTAAAGAGACAGAGTCTCGATATTTGAAGTAATATAGCACCAATTCACAAATAGACTGATCAATGGTATGGGAAAAAAAGAAAACAAATCAAAATTAGTCTAAAAATATATATACATATGGAAATTTGGCATCTCAAAGTTGTAACAGAATGGTCCATTGTTCAACGGAAGGTTATCTTATCACCAAAACCACATCATAAAACCAGGATAAACCCTAAATATATCAAAAATTTATTTATTTTTAATGTTCATTTATTTTGGGGAGAGAGAGAGAGACAGAGAGGCAGAGCGTGAGCAGGGGAGGGAAGAATGGGAGGGAGACACAGAATCCGAAGCAGGTGCCAGGCTCTGAGCTGTCAGCACAGAGCCTGATGGGGGGCTCAAACTGCTGAAGCTCAAGATCATGACCCGAGCTGAAGTTGGGCGCTTAATCGACTGAGCCACCCAGGTGCCCCCAAAATTTAAATATATAACTTGAACAAATGAACTACAAGGACACATGTGAGTATGTGTTTATAATCTTGAAGTAGGGAAGGCTTTTCTTCCTTTGAGACAAAATCAGAAGGCATATGATCATGATTGATAAGACCAGCCTCATAAAAATTAAAAACTTCTATAAGAAAAAAAATAGGCAAGGTGAAAACCTGAATGAATACATAAATACTAAATTTGGAAAAAAATATTTGCAATTCATATCACAAAAGTTGATCTCTTTAATACATTCAAAAGTCTTCAGAAATCAATCACTAAAGGCTGATAACACAATAGAAATATGAGTAAAACACATGAAGAAACTTTTCTTCAGAAAGGAACTTCAAGTGATTCTCTATCAGATGACAAGTTGCTGAATTTAGCTCATAACATGAGAAATGCTCATTTAAACTACACAGATAAATGTTTTTTTTCACCTATGGGTTTAGCAGAAATCCAAGAAATCGTTAACATCCTCTGGTGGTAAGGCCATGGAAAAATACATGATCAGTAACATGGCTACCAACCTCTAGGGGGAGCAATTTCCCAGTATTTATCAAAATTACAAATAAATATACATTTTGACTCAACAACCCCATTTATGAGGGTTTTCCGGCAGTATACTTGCACAAGGACAAAAATATCTTGGGTAAGATGTCATTAATTGTGAAGAAATACCCCCAAAGACTGTCAGTAGGAAACTGGTTAAAAAGAAACATTTTGATATCCCACTATAAAAAAGAATAAAAGCATCCTATCTCATATAATGATACACAAAGATGTATATAATATGGCATATACAAAGAAAGCAAAGTCTAGAAGAGTGTAAAACATATGCAACATTTTATGAGGAAATAATAAAAATAAATATTTCTCTGCTTATATTTGAATAAGGAATCTGTGTATGAATGGAAATAGAAATATTCAAATGAAGAAGAAAGCAGGAATCCTAGGAATATGGGACAGAACTTCAAGCCACCTACACTGCTTGGTAGACTGCTTTTCCTCTATGATTATTACTTTTTAACTTTTTAATGTTTATTTATTTTTGAGAGAGACACACACAGAGTGCGAGCAGGGGAAGGGCAGAGACAGAGGGAGACACAGAATCCAAAGCAGAGCTGTAAGCACAGAGCCCGATGTGTGCCTCGATCTCATGAATCGGGAGATCATGACCTGAGCTGAAGTTGGATGCTTAACCAACTGAGCCACCCAGGCGCCCCATTCCTGTATTATTTTTATTGTTGTTGTTGTTGTTGTTGTTGTTGTTGTTGTTGTTGTTATTATAGCAATGCTTGTTTAGTAAGCATTAGGTCAACAATATGTACATTCACCTAGTCACTTTATTGGAAATGTTTAAATAACATTTCCCATATGCGCTGATTCAATCACACTGATAAGAGATGCTTATCATCTTTACCTGATACAATATAAGTGAAGACGGCAAGCCTCCTTATGTGATGCTTTCACTAGCATTGAGATAATACTCCATTGCTCTACTAAACTTCTGCTAAACTTAGTTATCCTCTCTCCTTTTCAAGACACAGGCACAGATCCAATAGTTCTTTTTGGCTCTTAGCACAACTTCTTAAAAGGCGTCTCAGCGTTGATTTGACTTTATATTATGGGATTCAGGCAGTGGGTAAACTGTGACCTCAGTTTACAGCTTTACTAATTAAAGTTTGGTCTGCAGACACCATTGGTATCTGGAAGTCTGCTAGAAATGCAGAATTAAAGGCTCCAACCCAGGTCAACAGAGTCAGAATATGCATTTTTAATAAGGGCTCCCGATTGTGTCTGTGCCCTGTGAAGTTTGAGAAACACTGATTTACAGGACGATACAACACCCATCTTTCTTAAAGTTTGCTTCCCTGTATTAAATATATACAGTACTTACATGTGTTTCTTAAGTTCCCTGTAAAGTTTTCTACATCCTATTCCATTTGTCACGTTTTTCTTTCTCAATTTTTCTTCTCCTTTCTGAATCTTTGTCTTTTGCCATGTTTCTAAGTTTTCCTGTTCCTCTGTTATCAAGATATCAAGAGATTTTAGTCCTTGGGATCTCAGCAATTCTCGCATTGTTTTGACCTGTGCTAGAAAATTTAATCCTTTAAGAGCATCTATGCAATACATTTCTTCAATACCTGTATTGTTTTAACTTATTTCTGACTATTAGAGTTTCATTTATTTGAATTCTGCTGATGTGGCAGACTGGTGGGGAGGGGGTTGGAGAGAGATATTGCTAAAGATTTTCAGCATTACATGATAAATAACCGTAAGGAAACCAGATTTATGAGTCCATGAAATGAGGTTACTTAAAAAAGGGATCATTAGTCTTGAACACCTAATGACTATTTTCAACTTTTATTGGGGGGGGGCATGAATCCAATTCAAGAACTTAAGAAAACCCTTCCTAGTAAAATACTTTTAAGCACATGCATGTAAAACTTTGCAAATAGCTTCTGGGCGTTCATATACTCTGAAACCCACATACGGATCTTGGATCTCATATCCTAAGCTCAAGCTAAAATAAACAGAAATGTCTACACTTCCTTATCAGTGTTTCAGCCAACTAAAAAATACAGATGGTTCTGGGAAAAAAAGTGAAAGTTTTTTCGGTCCCTGCCGATGCACATTAATTGTGAAATATTGGTATAATCATAACAAACCAGATGAAATATAAATTTCCTTTAGTGAGCTGAAGATAATTAATTCCCTTTCAGATGATGAAATGGAGCAGCCCAATAACCATTTGTTTTATGATGTAAAGCTCCTTATAGGCAAAACCATAGGGTCAGAAATGCTCAGCCAATTGAGCAACTGGGTTGGCTGAACATCCTTGAGTGCTGTATAATTTAGGTCAAGCGGGTTAATTAGCATATTATTGTTTGGCCAAATGAACAGCATGAAGTTGCCAAACCTAAATTCCTTAAATAGTAACACATAAATCTTAGTACTATGGCACTTCTACAGATGGCGGCATGCTATCTGATGGATGGAAAGGGGTGAGCATGAGCACAACATTAGGATTCTAAACAGCAAAAGAACTCCACACTGAACAAATTTCACAGGGCAGCAGAAATTTATCATGTTCGTTTTGTCACTGTAACTCACATCTTGCCAGCTCAACCTCAGGAAGAAATAAAGGGACGTACACAGGAGGTAGCAAAATGTGGGGGAGTGAACAAAAACCATTTATGCAAAACTGCACAGTAAACTGCATACTAAGAAAGAAATGATGTAAAGTATTGTACTGTCACTTTGCTTTTTATGAATAATGGAAACTTCCAGGCCTCTTTCATTTGTTTCTTATTTTCCTAGCCTCTCATATCATTACACAATGGTTTGGGAAGCATTTGGTCAGGCACTAATCCTCCATTTTATTGTTTTCTGCCTTCTGTCTGATGGGCATCATATTTATCCTTAAACACAAACGGAACATAATGCGCTATGACAGCGGTCCCTGAGAAAAGGTTTGATAAGTAGCGAGAAGGAACGGATTCTACTCTTTAACTCAAGATTTTATGGAAATCTAAGTTAAATCCTGTATCCCCCGTGCGTTGGAGGTCCGCAAGACCACCCTCAGGTTTGATGACTCACTAGAAGGAAGAATTTACAGGAAGCGGCCGAGCTGTGACATTCACGATTACAGTGTATCATAGCAAGAGTATACACATTAAAATCAGCAAAGGAAGAGGTATATATAGGGTGGCCCACAAGAAACCAGGCAGAAGCTTCCAGGGTTGTTTCCCCCCGATGGAGCCACACAGTCAGTATGAACTCTCCCAACTACATGTGACAACGGGTGCCAAGTCCTGCCAGTCAGGAAAGTTCACCAGAGCCCTGGATCCAAGGATTTCATTTGAGTTAGCCACCTAGGTATTCAGTGCCTGTGTAACTAACCTCAATTCTCAGACTCACACCTCCCCAAATGTAGCTGGCTCAAAGCCCAGCAGGCATCCATGTAAAGATAGGCATTTACCATAAATTACATTGTTAACCTAATCTATCCAGCAAGGCCTGAGGTCTCAAGTATGCAAAGACATTCTTATCAAGCAGGATTTCCCACTAGCTCAGAGGTTATCTCCCAGGAGCCAGTCAAAGGCCAGTCCCGAAGATCTATGGAACATGCAACGTTTGGGCAACTGAGACCTGGTGAGTTAACCTTGTACTACACACCATGGAAAGAAAAGTAACCATGGCTAAGTGATCCGCTTAGAGTGATCACTCTAAGGTTTTACGTCACTAACTGCTATTTCCCTTAATTTTTCCCAAGTTTCTCAGTGCCATATCCCCTGACAAATCTTTATTTTTACTTTCTGGAAACTCTGATATCTATGTGTGCCCAAGTATTATCTTGTAACTTTTTTTTTTCTCTGCAGGCATCCAGATTTATTCTTCTCATAGCAATGTTGGTCATTATTAAGTTAATTACCCAGCATCTGAATGTATGAATCTTGTGGGAGGCCCAATGCATGACCTCCTAAAGAAGCTAAAATGTCTAAAGCTTGTTCTCTTGCCCCTCTGGCTGTTGGGGTGTAGGCATGGGACCTCGGATCGGGCAAGAATACCATCCCACCTGGGACTGAATCTGGAGCAAGTATCAGAGAGAGATAAAAGTGTTCCTCCCCAAAGGTTCTTGCAGATTCCCTAGGCTTGCTTAATTCCGACCCATTTTGGATCCAGGTTCTTCAACTTTCTCTAAATTTCTACAAGCTATAAAACATCTTTTCATAAATTAAGCTTATGTTAAAATTTCCCAGAGTCAAATTTTATTGCCTTCAACAAAGAACTCTGGCTGATGTAGGAGTGCTATAGAGGAATTAAAATAGAAATGAATAAACAATTACAGGGAAGATTTCTAAATTTGTAACAGAAGTCTAGCAACAGATTTCATGGTTGGCACAGTTTCTCAGGGACCCAGATTCCCTACAGGGACTACCAATTTCTTTCTTCGTCCTGCCCGACCAAATTCTAACATGAAGCGACTTCTAGGGGTTCTGTTGTGACGTCTACCAAGAACCTCGGTCTCTTCCATGCTATATTTCCTGATCTCTCTAAACGTGACCTCCGTATCACCTCCCATCCTGAGTTTCACTTCACTTTTCAATTTTCTGGCCCTATCAGTTTTTCTCTGAATTTAGATCTAATAGTGATGAAGGCTCATTCACTCACTTGTATATTTATTTATGTTTCAAGTTTTTATTTAAATCCAGATCGTTAACATACAGTGTAATATTAGTTTCAGGAATAGAATTTAGTCATTCATCACTTACAAACAATACTCATCCCAGTACTCATCCCAATACCCAGTACTCATCCCAATAAGTGCCCTCCTTAATACCCACCATTTTCCCCTCCATCCACCTCTGGTAATCATCAGTTTGTTCTCGAGAGTTAAGAGTTTGTTTTATGATTTGCTCCTCTCACTTACCACCCCCCCCCCATGCTCATCTGTTTGGTTTCTTAAATTCCACATATAAGTGAAATCATATGGTATTTGTCTTTCTTTGACTGACTTTATTTTGCTTAGCATAATACGCTCTAGCTCTGTCCACGTCATTGCAAATGGCAAGATTTCATTCTTTTTGATGGCAGAGTAATATCCAGTGTGTGTGTGTGTGTGTGTGTGTGTGTGTGTGTGTGTGTATCACATCTTCTTTATCCATTCATCAATTGATGAACATTTGGGCTCTTTCCATACTTTGGCTCTTGTTGCTAATGCTACTATAAACATGGGGGTGCATGTGCCCCTTCGAATCAGTATTTTTTTATCCTTTGAGTAAATATCTAGTAGTGCAATTGCTGGGTCATAGGGTAGTTCTATCTTTAAGTTTCCTTTTTTTTCTTTTTTTTCCTTGAGAGAGAGAGAGCATAAGCTGGGGAGAGAGGAAAAGAGAGAGAGAATCTTAAGCATGCTCCATGCTCCACACTCAGCATGGAGCCCAACACAGGGCTCAATCCTTGACCTTGGGATCATGACCTGAGTTGAAATCAAGAGTAGGATGCTCAACCAACTGAGCCACCCAGGTGCCACAAATGGGGAGGAACTATCTTTAACTTTTTGAGAAACCTCCATACTGTTTTCCAGAGTGGCTGCATCAGTTTGCATTCCCACCAACAGTGCAACAGGGTTCCCCTTTCTCCACATCCTTGCCAACATCTGTTGTTTCCTGTGTTGTTAATTTTAGCCATTCTGATTGGTGTGTGAGGTGATACCTTACTATAGTTTTGATTTGTATTTCCCTGATGATGAATGATGTTGAGCATCTCGTCATGTGTTTGTTGGTCATCTGGATGTGAAGATTCTTTTTAAAAGTAGTCCCAAAAGCTCTGCCTGTGAACCTAGTGTTATTTTACATTAATACTGAATTTCCTACACCCTCTTTGAAGGATTGCTATCACCAAGCCTTAAGAAATTTAATCACACCCTTGTTGAAGCTTAGGCTACATCTTCAGCTGTGTCTAATTTCACTCTAGGTCTTTTAATTTTGATGATAAACACAAAGTTTCTAGAAGCTTTTATGAAATGAAAACATACTGCTTTTTTTTTTACATCTTTTAAATGATTACACTCAGTTAAAGTCCCTCCATTGAATTCTTGCTCTAGGTGAAGAAAGAATATATTTCTTGGTTTATGTGCAAAGCAGAAATTCTTAATAAACCTTAAATGCCCCTTCACTCTTAAACTCAGGAAGGGAGGCCCCTGCCCTGATCCTTGAAATTTGGGTGGCCTGATTTTGGCATAAACCCTCTGCTGGCTATATTCCTTCCACCCAACAGGATAAGGAGTTTATAAATCAAAATGATATGCCGACTCCAATTTTTCCTGTCCCTTTCTTGACTATAATTTAGATTCCTTAGAACGAGAAACCGCTGGCTAAATATTCCAAACCTGCATGTAGGACATGTACAAACTTATATCCAAGGTCTATTCCCTTGAGAGAGGCCCATTTCACAGATGTAGGCATCCCTAGGTTCAAGGAGCCACAGTTGCAGAAGTGTGGGAAGAGCTAAGGCTTTTTGTCCACACATGTATGCACAAGATCTCTCAGTGTGGGACAGAGCAAGGGCAGAAGGAAAATACACGCGGACTGGGGTGAAGACCAGAACCTGGGTCCACCATATTCTTGCACACCATTAAAATATAAGAATTAAGATCCAAACCAGGCCTTCCAGATCATTATGGAAGATATTTATCAAGGAAAGAAAAGAAAGTGTGCTAACTTTTTTTAAAAATTTTTTTTAAAAAAAAATTTTTTTTAAATTTTTTTAAAAAAAAATTTTAATTTTTTAAGTGTTTATGCCTATGGCATTTGTACCCATGTTCCATTTGTACCCATGTTCCAGGCAACTTTGCTGATCCTAATAAATGACTAATTTTCTCTGGCGTTAGTTGCTGAAATCTACACAACTTCTTAGAGTATGTTTTACCACAGGAATAAATATACATTTTGCAGAAGTTATATAGACATATCCTCACTTAAAGAACGATTTCATTCATTTTTAAGACTGTCACTCAGTTACATTGGAGAACAAAATTTACCAAACCTAATTATAATGTTCAGACCTTGTAGAATTGTATCAGTTGCATGCAGAATCTACATTTTGTTTTTCCATTTCTACCAATTTCTCCCAGCTTTCATGTGTTTTATCCACATGCCTGTGTATTTACACACCAGCAAAGAAGACAGACTGTCATGTTATGGATGTGAATGCCTATCTGAAGCAGGCAGGAAACCTAGGGTTCAAACCCAGAACTCTGATGTGGCTGAGGTTTAGAGGACACAGACTGAGTATTAAAGGAAAAACTTAGTTAATCAAAGATTTGGATATGGAAGGTGAACTAACACTAAAATAAAAGAGTCAAATCCAAAGGGAGAGAAAGAGGAAACTGTCCACAAAATAAAGAGGCTATCACAGAAGGTAGGTAATATGACACAGTTGGTTTTAGAAACGTAAACAAAAGACGGATCCTGGAGAAAGTCCCTAACTCTTTAGTACAGGTCGCTTGTCACTTGTGTCTGCTAGAGGGAGGGAGGTTTTAGAGAGGAAAGGTGACTTAGACATTGTGGATATGAATTTACAAACTTTTAAATAAAAGTGAACACTTTCAAAGTGTAATTGTGAAAGAGTATCCCCAGCTTGTTAAGTGAATGTGGGGCCTGGGGGTGATGGGATGGTGATGATGTGTGCAAAGTCCCAGACTTTAAACAAACGGAAAGAAGAAGAAGAAATAGAAAAAAGGAAGGGAGGCAAGGACGGAACATTTATGTTCAAAGGGCAAGTCCATGGAAAGGACATGAATCAATGAGGGACTTGAATAATAAAGTTAAACTATGAAATAAGAAAGTAAAGAAGATAAACTAAGTAGGAAATTTTAGGACAAGTTAAAATAGAACAGAGATGAGAAGATTGGTGTAGTCCAAGAAAGCTCCCACATATCAGGTAGACTGAAGTAGAGAGAGTGTGGGTAAGATTTGGGGGAAAGGAAGAGAGAAAAGGACATAGAATGAAGGTAAAGGAAGTTAAAATGCTCTAGACATTATGGGGAACCCAAATTCATGCCACACATAATACTGAAATCTAGCTGATGAGCAAAATCCATTCAGTTACTCAGCCATTAGTTATTGAATGCCTCCCATGTGCCGACACCCTGTGCCCAATACAAGCTGTATAGCGTGAACAAATGAGATGTGATCCCTGATCTCATGGGGCTTGCTGTCCATGGGAGCCACAGATGATGAGAAAAACTGACACAGATTCATAAATTGCTTGACTGCCAAATATAATTTCTGGTGTTATAACAATATTTCAATGTTAAGACCAGAGCTTATGAAAGTTATCTTTAGAAGCTAATAACTTACTTAGTTGGGTTGCTGAGAGAAAGCCAGAACGGGCAACACACAGTGAGCAAAATGGAGAGTGGGAGGAGAGACTTTTACAGAGCTGGGCATCGTCTACTCGTTCATGTTAAGGATGTGGACTTTTATTCTAAGAAATAAATACTAATTTTCAATACAAGGTGAGACCATAGCAATTTTTGAAGTCTCTAATAGTCTGAGAAAGAAATCAAGATGGGTTGGCATTTCAAAAAATAAAAACATGGGGCACCTGGGTGGCTCAGTCTGTTGAGCATCTGACTTTGGCTCAGGTCATGATCTTGTGGTTTTGGGGTTCAAGCTCTGCATTGGGCTCTGTGCTGACAGCTCGGAATCTGGAGCCTACTTCAAATTCTGTGTGTGTGTGTGTCTTTCTCTCTCTCTGTCCCACGCCTGCTCATGTTCTGTCTCTCTGTCTCTCAAAAATAAAAAAATGAATAAGAAATAAAAATATAAATAAGAAATATATAAAATATATAAATATATAAAAAATATTATAAAATATAAAAAAATAAATAAGAAATAAGAAAAATAAATAAGAAATAAAAACATGATGTGCTGAATTAAGTGAATTGAAAAACACACACTGAGGTTGTAAGATCCCAAGATATACATGTATCATCTGAAGGAATATGAATCCTCAGGATACTGGGCTGGAGACAACAGAGAATATTAATAAGTAAAGAATATATGTACCCAATATAAGCTCAAGCTTTTCCATGGTCATTCTGAAGAAAATAAACTTTGGATCAACAATGGCCCTTATAAAAATAGTGGAAAATATTTCCTTACATGAAATATTAAGAAACACAACACATAGTGCATCCAAACATCACAGATTTTGTAGCACTTGGCATCTATGTTGCTTGGTAATGCTATCTACACTCTCCAAGGAAAGCGAGACCTAGGACATAAAAATCACATGACGGCCACTCACCACAGGAAACATAGAGACATTAGCTGAGGAGCTTTGACGTCGACAGCTACTAAAGTTTATCTACATGAAATAAATTCAAATTCATATTTTTACATGTCAAATGAAAACTAGAAAACACCATATCATGTTTAACTGCTTATATTTGTTTTGGGTTTTGTTTTTTTTTTTTTTTTTTTTTGCATTAGCTCTAACATGATCTTGAAACATGAAGCCCTCATGAAAGAAATGTTCCTTACAAATGATAAATAATGAAAAGAACTCTCTAAACTTCAGAGGAGAGTATTGTCCCATTGCTAGACTCTTTACTCAGAAGCACCAGAAGCATTCCACTTTATTTTCTTTAAACTTTAGGGTTTTATTATGCAAATATGACTATCTTAATCCATATGTACTCTCCACTTGCATTGTAGTTATCAAAAGGAATAGTAGGGGCACCTGGGTAGCTCAGTCGGTTAAGCACCCAACTTCAGCTCAGGTCATGATCTCACAGTTCATGAATTCGAGCCCCGCATTGGGCTGTCTGCTGTCAGCACAGAGCCCACTTAGGATCCTCTGTCTCCCTCTCTCTCTGTCCCTTCCCTGCTCACTTGCTCTCTCTCTCTCTCTCCAAAATAAATAGACATTAAAAAAAGTAATAGTATATCATTGTAGCTTTGAGGTTTATGTCTAGACTCCGCTATTTGGCAAGTTAAAGGCCTGTGTTTCACGTTCCTAATCTATAGAGTGGCCTGTCTCATGGAATTGTGGGAATTAAGTCTTTCAGAACAGCATCCAGAATATAATATGGGGCCAGTGGATATTTTTTGTTTTATGAATATCTATTAAGTGAGGGTAAACATGTTAAAGTAATTAGAAATATTGTCATGCAAAGTGTGACCCATTATTACTTTTATGAAGTAACATTTTATTTTCTCTTGAATTCAAAGGGCATCACTGTGAAATTCAGCCTTTCGTGGCACTCCAATGTCTGTGGCAAATGTTAGTGTTAAAAGAAGTGTATTTGATTGCTTGACAACTGGCAGATATGAATATATAGTCAAGAGTGGCCGCACCAAATATTTGTGTTTTCTATGCTAGAACTGTTCTCGAACATTCTTCATCCAGTTCTGGGCCTCTGAGGCTTATCTGCA
Source organism: Neofelis nebulosa (assembly GCF_028018385.1). Classification (NCBI taxonomy): domain Eukaryota; kingdom Metazoa; phylum Chordata; class Mammalia; order Carnivora; family Felidae; genus Neofelis; species Neofelis nebulosa. The sequence continues at coordinate 10,743,418 of NC_080785.1, forward strand.
TGGATTACATCAACAGGACAACCACGCTCTCTTGCTTCCAATTGAGGTCAGTTAATAAGGAGCCTGAGAATGATCAGAGACAGAGCGGGAACATCAGTTCTTTACTTACTCCCATTCTCTGTTATCTCTAGTCTAGTATCATCAACTCACAAACCATAAATTCCACTGAGTCCTTCCCTGAGAGGTTGCCTCCTGCTGGCTGCCTCCAAGGAAACGAAGCCTGGGCTCTGTTCAAGGCAGCCTGCCTGATGGGACTCTATAGCCATGTTTCTTTGGTCCCAGGAGTGGAAGCAGCCTCTGCTACCTGCTCAAAGCCCAGCTTCCTCCACTCTTGTGGCTCCTTCACACCTCGCCCACACCTGTCATAAGATCCACTGTAGATAAGCCTTCCTTGAATGATCCTAATGGAATCCTTTCCTGGTTGGATCTTAACTAATACAGGGAACTTAAATTATTCTTAGTTTTACTCTATCAGAATTTTATCTCAGACAATACATAGACGATGACACCACAGAGCCTAAGCATCCCTATGGGGACATGACTCTACCTGAGTAAATTCTGGAGGAGTGAGGTGTTTGACAATCCCTTTCAGAAGGCATGCATGATAGCAGTCCTGAGCAGAGGCTGAGACACTGAGGAAGAAGCCCAGGAAGATGACCGCATGAAGTGAGTGCTGTAGAGCTCAGAGGACTTCCTGAGATTCTGGAAGGGAGAATAAAGTCTTGAAAAGTAGAGCTGTCATTCTGCATATAGGAATATGTTAATGGTTGGATGTACATATTGCTGGGAGCTCAACAATAGATGTTGAGGGCTTTATTATTGTTGTTTTATGGTAGTTAGTGACAACTGGGCTTGTCCACTGGGTCCTGGCAGCATGCCGTGACTTGTGCTGTTGAAACACTTTCTCAGAGTGATCCAGGCCAGTGGATTTTCCGACTGAAACTACATCAGTGTTCTAACACGTAGGGAAAAGAATAATGGAAGAAAATGCAATGATTAAATTATTCGTAATTGTCTCCAAATGAGTAAATCACATGTATACTATAAATTTAATTTGCGGGCCATCTCTCAAAGGACAGCCAGAAAGTATACCATTTAATCTTGAAACTGGCAAAAAAAAAATACAATAAAGACCCTGTTATATCACCTCAAACAACCCATTATGTTCTCTCCAACACGCTGAAGACATTGAACTAACTCTATTCGAATAAAGTGGGTGCTGATGGAGAAGATGTGTGTATCTGGCACCTTAGATTTACTGAGCAACCTTTGGCAAAATGTCCCATATTTTAGGACTCTTTCAATAGCTTTAAACAATAATAGAGATTCTAGATTGTACTTATTTTTTTCTGTAAAAGAAAAGGGAGGAGGCAATTTTAGATGAGATAGGAAATGCAAGTGAGGTACAAGGTACATGAAGGTGAGAAAGAAGGGCAGAGGACCCTGGTAATGGACTTGCTTATTAAGCATCAAAATTGCACAAGCCTACCTCTGTCCTCTGCCCCTGAACGTTTTGGCAAAGTGCATCTTTAACACATTTCAAGAATTTCAATAACAGAAAGAAAATCTGATTTTCCATTGAAAATTCTGATGTAGTCTAAGAAGATACTATTTTTACTCAATAATTCCTACTGAAACCCTTTTCTAATTTTATTTCTTCTGTCCTCTGTAAATGCTTTTATTTATGATCTCTTATTAATGACACGGTATGGTATTTTAACATCAATAACCATTAAATGTTAAGAAAATGTGGAGGTTTATTCAAAATGGCTTCCAAAGGGTTCCAAGTATTTTGCCATTAAAGTTTAAGTATTTGCATACTTAAAACTGAATTACTTTAGGCTACGTTGAGGAAAAGATTTTCAGTGGTGAAAAAAAAAATTGCCAAAGGGACATTAATGGAAGCAATACGCCTCTTGAAGGGATTAACAAGAAATAGAATCGCATTTACAAACAACAATGGTTCTGTTTTAATAAAATGATTCTGTTCACCCAGGTCTAGAAAGACAACACTCCCATTCAAAAGATCATTACTTTCCAAGACATTTAAAGCAAGAACATGACTATGGTACAATACGAATAATAAATTATAAAGTCAAGAATTAGTGTGTGGGTGTATTATTGTCATTTATATTCTATAACAGAGAACAGAACATTTAATAAATTAACTGTCAGCTCAGAATTCCTTACAGTTATTTGTTCTACAAGGTTTATTCTGTAGTTACCTTCTTTGGGGGATTGTTAGGTCATGTGACATTTTAAAAATACATGATAAAAAGTATAAGTCTTTCAAAACTTTTACTTCTTATTAAGACACTGATACTTTAAGGCTATTTTGTATTCTTTCACATTATAAAGATGTAATTTACTATGTTCTACTTTATAGTGAATATGCAAGCTGTACATGAGGTATATGCATGGGGATTGTTTAATATGTTACAATGTTTCCTAATAAAAGGCTCTCACTTCTTTCTTACTTAAACCTCAGTGGAAGAAGCCAGGAAAGTCCCATTTCATAGGAAACACTTTTGAATAGTAAACATTGCTCTAATGAGGTTTCTGCACATTAAAAAAATTGATTCCAGTTCCAAAAGTATTTTACTCAAACTCAGGGAATGATAGAGGTACCAAGAGACTGTGACTCATTATTCTATGGTGACTCTCTATTGCAGTCCTCAAAAACATTACATTCATCTGGTTTAATGATCTCTTACTAGTACTCACTAGGGATCTCTCTGGAATGTTCTACCTTTAACTTCTGCCTTTTCATAATATGTTAATTGTTCTACTCTTTTTGTTTTTGTATTCCTATTAAGATGTTTGCACTTTATTAGCTGTATTTTATTCATCCCTTCATTGTTTCTGGGTCTTAATTTGTACCATATTGGAAGCTTATGACTGCTCATTGGGGGGTTATTTTTATTTAGGTACTTAAAACAATACTCTACGCTTGATGAATTGATTTTATAGTAAAAGAAAATTTATTATGGAGCGCTTTGTGAATATCCCATCTTGAAATCCCTTTTCTTAATGCATAAAGTGCCCATGCTGACATGACTCCTCTTAATAAGTTTGAAAAATGAATCACGAACATTTCAGAAATAACATCGCTAGTAACTTCCAAAACTAAAGAACGGAAAACAAAGAATTCAAGGACAGCTGAAAATACACAGGGCAAACAGGAATGCTCCACATTCAATGAGGTACTTTCTATGTTTGCCAGAATTGGAAGAAAAAGAGGTAAGAACAAAATTTTTCTTTTCTTATACCTGCTGAGAAAAAAATACATAGGCTTTCTTCCATGTTTGCAGTGACAGATAATTTGATGTGCACGAAGTCAAGAAAATGATAAACAGCAATAATAAAGCAGCTGCTAAGGAAAAATACCCAGTCCAGTTTCCTCCTTGGGAAGAATGACCAAAGCTAATAGAGACAAAGGTTGGATTTGTCACTTTCTTTACAGCGCAATGCCACTTTCCTGTGGGTATTTTTGCATGCGTTAAGAGCCACCAGGTGTGAAGTGTACTTGTATGGAAGTTTTGACTACGATTGCTTGAACAGGACACTTACTGCTAAAAACAAGAGACTGTCCTGAGAGAGCCAGACATCCAAATAAGGCTGCACAGGGGATGCTGGATCAGGCAGGAGACAAATTTGGTTCAGTTTGATTTGATGTAGGGTTTCTCCAGAGTGTGCTCCTAAGGAATTTTTTTTGTCAGAGAGCACTTATTCTCATAAAAGCTATTGTCAGGACAGCTGTTAATAGCATTAGCAACACCAATAAAATTGAGATGCTCTCCCCCTTATGGTTAAAAACCAAAAAATCTGCCTACCTGAGTTGGACTCATAAGTATACAACATAAATATAGGAAGTTACTCTTGTGCAATAAGCAAAAATGATATGATACAAATCATTTCCAGAGGCTTTACTGCTAAGCACCTATTACAGCTAGATATAGAGCATTAAGAAGCAACGGACCATGTTGTGCTGGCCCGTTTATACTGTATATACACTGTGTACTCATTGTTGATATCAGGAGTAATTCACCAGAGTGCATCTAGCCAGAACAGTCACATAAAGGAATGGATTGTTTGAAGGGGTTATGGAGCTAGTCATAAGAGCCATAAATGCAGTCTTGAGACCAGAAATCACAGTAAAATAGAATGTTTTGCCCTCCTTCCCTATCTGTTCCCGAAAACCATGAAGATTTCAAGTAGGTTAGAAAGCCCCCTCATTGGAGAGGCTATCCCACGAGATTCCCCCCATTGCATTGCTAACTCACTAGGAATCAGCTCTGATTCCAGCAGAGGAGTCCAGAGGACTCAGCGAAGCCTGCATCGTTCTGGAGGATAAGTTCAATATCTTTTTTTTTTTAATTTTAACTTTTAACATGTTTACTGAAAGTATAATTAATATATGATTACACACACTCATATTGCACAGTTTTGTGAGTTTGACATATGCATCCGTGACAACAAACATATGCACCACTCCAAAATGTTTCCTTATGCTGCTTCGTAATCCTTTTCCCACATCCCCCCCCCCCCCGCATCCTCTGGTCCTCCTGTCACCAAGCAAATAGTGATTTGCCTTCTGTCACTAGAGACTAATCTGCCATTTCTAAAATTGTATATGAATTTCATTTATAGGAACTAACCCATGCAGAATGCTCACTTCTTTATCTGGCTTCTTTTACTTGCCATAATTATTTTGCAGGTGTCAATGGTTGTGTGTGTCTCAACAGTTTATTCAACATCAATTTTGCTCAACATAATCATTTCAAGGGTATTAAGAGTTTACCCCCACTCATTGCTGACTTTGGACCTCAAAGCGTAAACAAGGCTGGTATTTCATTGGAGGCTTTGACCTGAATTAAAGACAATTTGTGCTTTTGATGTGTTCTGGCTCCTATCATGGTGATAAGAAAGATCAACGAAATCTTGTTTCTTGCTACCAGCTACATGTCCCATCATCTGCTGGTTCATCTTCAAGTGTGCCCCTCCCCCATTACAAGAAGGAACGTCTTGTAGCTGAGAATAAAGATTACAGAATCCCAACAGACTAAGTTCAAAGGCAGTGCAACATATTACTAAGCACGATCTTTGGTTGCGTGCTGTGCCCCAAACCCTCTCCAACTACTTAGCAGTTGCATGACCATAGGAAATATGCCCCATATTGTGTCTCTCCCTCCTCAGTATAAAATTGGGTTGTGCCTAATGGACAAGTTTTTGTGAAGACACAATGTGTTGATATATACAGGGCAGTTAGAACAGTGCCTGATACATAGTTAACACTGCAAATGTCATCTATTGTTGGAAGTGGTAATTATGTTGTTAATGGCATTTTTCATAGACGACCCATACTCCTGATGCATATAATGTTAGAGATGCAGAAATGTTCTCAGCTTTTCTTTCTTTTTTTTTTTTTTTTGCTTTTTCCCATGAGGAAGAAGATCAAAGGTAATGAGATAAAGGAAAAGTCAGATAACAAACCCCCCTTTAGATATAGTATTTGTAGATTTATAGATATTTATAGATCTTGTTCTTTATATAGATTTATAGATATTGTGCTTCTCCTCTACTTATATTTAAATATTGAATATTGGGGCACCTGGATGGCTCCATTGGTTAAGCTTCTGACTCTTGATTTCAGCTCAGGTAATGATTTCACAGTTCATGAGATCGAGCCCCATGTCTGGCTCTGTGCTGACGGCATGGAGCCCGAACAGGATTGTCTCTTTCCCACTCTCTCTTTGCCCCTTCCCCACTTGCTTTCTCTCTCTCAAAAATAAATAAACATTTTATATATATATTGACCTCCACAGCACCAGGGCATTTCCTATAGTTGACCCATTTTCCTTTCACAGTTTTAAGTCAGCCTACCACAACAGCTCCCCATCTGGGATCAGGAATTCTAATTTGGGTATCAACTTGTTACCATATCCCTCGAAGGAAATGGTATTAAGGTAGCCAAAGAGAGCCCTTTCAATGAGGTGCTCTGTGCTTCCAACTTTGCATCATGAATCTAAAACAAAAACCAAAATATAAATCCAAGTTGTTGGCCATATTCAGAAAGTCCAATTTTCATTTGGAATGTATCAGTAAGAGTGCGTAATCAGGCATAATGCTAAAATTAAAAAGCGAGATGCTAGATTTCCGTGCAATTTACCAAGTTTGACTTGGCACCCCCAGGCAGTGGCTGGGATAGAACGCCCAAGTCTTGCTCTGAGAAAAGTTGCTAGCAAGAATGAGGAGAATGATCAGGACACCATCCAAGATGGCACCAGTTCTATAGAACTAGAAATCTATAGGAAACCATGCAGCAGTCCATGGCTGGGAGAACCTGGTGACAGCGTGGTGACAGTCAGTGAGCACAGAGACTCCTGAATCAGCACATTTTCCTAGGGGAGCAAAGTTGATTGCTGGTCCATTGGCAATGTGAGTGGGGTACAACATCCAACCCGCAGATCTATTTCAGGTAAGCTCAGAAGTTTATCCTCTAAGATGACAGTTTTCACTACCCATTGATGGGCTGCACTGGCCTGGGGGGGGTGGGGAATGACAACAAAGTAGGAAATAAAAGTTTATGTGTGTATGTATGTGTATATATCTATATCTATCTCTCTATATATATATCTATATTTTTTTAGAAAGAGAGAGAGAGAAAGTGTATGCATGAGCAGGGGAGAGGGAGAGAGGGAGAGAATCTTATGCAGTCTCTAAACTCAGCAACGCGGGCTTGATCCCACGACCCTGAGATCATGTCACGGGATCATGACCTGAGCTGAAATCAAGAGTCAGACACTCAACCCACTGAGCTACCCCAGGCTCTCCAAAAGTTTGTGTGTCTTTAAGTAAAATGACCACGATAAAGAAAATAGTGAAATCTTATCACTTAACTCAGAAAGTTCCGAATAGTTGCCTTTAAAAAATGCATTCCTATTTCAATTAAAAAAATTATTCTCCAAAATGTAGCACAAGAAATAGGTTTTCTTCTTTGTGAAGAATATTTATTAATGGCTATAAAGTATTAATGGGACTTTTCTAAATGCGACACAATTGTCTTCTCTATTGTGAACCTTCCTTGTAAGCAAAATCCATCTGTCAACTCCTTCTCGAAAGGAGTTTTGTTTTTCTTCATTTTATAGTTAGGGAAACCCCAATCCACTGAAGTGATACATTATTTTAAATGGTAGAGTTTTACTAGCTCATTCTGCATACAGATGTCAACACTAAGAGAAAAAGAAATAATTTTAAAGACAAAGCATTTTCAAATTAAATGAGAAAGAAAGAAGAAAGAAAGAAAGAAAGAAAGAAAGAAAGAAAGAAAGAAAGAAAGAAAGAAAAAGAAGGAAAGAAAAGGAAGGCAGGCAAGCAGGCAGGCTGGAAGGAATGGAGGGAGGAAGGAAGGAAAGAAGGAAGGACACACATTTTTTCAAGCAAGGAGCAGCAGTTTTTGTCCTGAACATAATTCAAGAATGAACAATCATTTTTATCTTTGTGTTGAAAATGACGTAGCTGTAAATGTATGAATCCTGCTGAGGAATCCTTCCTATGGAGCAGCATTGGGGGAAAGAGCTGTGTTTCAAAGGTGGATTCATTTCTACGGCTCAGCATACACAGCCAGGATGTGGGTCTGCTCCACAGCAATGAACCCAAACGCAAAATGCAGTTCTAAGCTACATAAGCGTTACAAGAAACTTTTCAAAAGCTCCTGCCTTCAAGGGACTTACTATGAATTAATATATCAACTTACTCGATTTTAAATTTTTCATTAAAAACAAAAGAATACTTTATGAAAATGAGCAATTGTATTCGTTTTATAGCAGTTATTTCAAAATATTTCATTATAATTGGCAGCAATGGGAGTTGAGTCTTAAGTAAATCAACTATAATATAGGGTTTATTGAATCGGGGTGAAATTTCCATCACCAAGAAAAGTTAATTCAAGGATAAATAAGGAGAGTTAGTTAAAAATCTCTTCCTTTCTTAGCAGAGAATGAAATGATTATTTCAGCCATCTGGCCTTCTGTATGTAAAGTTCATTAGCATGCAACCATTTAGTTTGGCCAAGTACAGAAAGTTAGGAAAGTAGGCTCCTGTAGATCCTACTTTTTGTAAACCCTACAAATGGTTTCGTCCCGGCACAGGCAGAATTAGTTGGCATCATTTGAACTAGCTATTATCACTGGCTGAAGCCCATTACTATAGTCCAATCTGTAATAACAGGGGAACATTATTTTAATGGCAACAAGTCTCCTAGAGGTAGCAGTGGAGTGTCAGATTATGTAAAGGGAATTTGCCTATTCACCTTAAGGCCTTATGTAATTCCTAAGACTATACTTCTAAAAAGAGTGGTGGACTTTAGAGGATGATTCTTAGTCCTCTCAAAGGCCTAAAAAGCTTTAGAGTACCTCATTCCTCTTGAATCAAAGTTTAAAACTTGCATTCTAGAATTGTCTTTGATAATATGTCAAGACTATATTTGTCACATATACCCTGTTGTAAAGAGGAAAGCATTTTGGAATGCAAGATGTTAACCATAATTTAAAAGCGGGGCTTACCGAGACAAAATACAAGAGCACACTCTATTTTGGATAAGTTCTTTGAGAGTCTAGAATATGCTCTCATTTATTGGGAGGATTAAAACTATAGCTTTACAAAAAATATATATAGCTTTACACAAGAAGAAAAAAAAAACGCTTAAGTGCTATTTAGGGAAACTATATGGTGTGCTGTGCATTTATCCAGAATCAGTACGATTTTTCTTTCATGGCTGCGACATTGGTCATTAATATTTGCAAGCGGCCAAGTGGAAACCTAAGGTGTCATCCATGCATAGCATTATATTCTCAGACTACCAGCAGCACATTTTAAAGTTCAGCTTACTGAGTCATTGAGCGACAGACTTTCTCTAAAAGACGCATACTTTGATCCACACCTTTCAAACTGGCAATGATCAGAGATCTTAATTACTTTTAGCAATGTCATCCTTTTCCAAAGCAAGAAAGCATACAAATATGTTTTGATTGCAGTGGAAAATACCTTTAAGGGCGTTAGGTTTGCACAGAAATGGGGCTTTAAGTGTAATCAGTGTTTTAGCAAATCAAAATCCAACTTCTTTCTCGCAGAGCAATTCCATTCCTTAATTTAGGTGTTCAGCTGGCTTTACTCAATAACCACTGGGCGGGTCTCAAAGAATTGCATTTATTTAATGATACCTGAATACTGCCAAACACATCCCACTTCAGGCTAGAGGCAAAGGTGATTGCGCGGAGAGCTGTCTCAGGCCTGGGTGGTGTAGAGATGCCCATTTTATTCTGAAAAATAAACTGAAGACGTTCAGGAGACCTGGATGTAAACCTGATTCCACCTCTTCCTGGCTGCGTGACCTTGGGCTACGAACATCCCTTTCACAACATTCACCTAGAAAATAACAATATGGTGTGCTCTGACACACCCAATCCCTATAAAGTTCACATGAAATTATGCATATGGATGTGACATTCCAATTTTAAACACTATGCAATAGAAGACTGCTTATCCTACAGCTACAGTTTTGCGTCTTCAGCTTTCAAGTGTCACCTGCCTGTAGCATTTCAAGATTAAGAGGGTCTGTTTCACACACATTCCTAAAGCCAGTTCACACGCCTACTCCTAAGGGTGGCTCTCTGTCCCGGGCTCCACATCATGGCTGGTCTTGCCCTGAAATTCTTCTACAAGGAGGCTCTCCTTCCAAAGCGGGTCTAGTGGAGTGTGTTGCAATTCTCCCCATTTCCCTGCCCTTAGTTTACCGCATAACTAATGCCAGGCTGCTGTGTTGGCAGATCTGGAAAGGTTAGGCACCATGGAGGAGGGAGAAGGGCTCGATGTGGCAGAAGGAGTGAGATGAATTCAAAGCTAAGGGCCGTACTGGGCCACCTGAAGCGTTAGAGCAGCTGAGGTCACGATCTCATGGTTCATGGGTTCAAGCCCTGTATTGGGCTCTGTGCTGACAGCAGAGAGTCCGCTTCAGATTCTCTGCCCCCTCCTCTCTCTCTCTGCCCCTCCCCCATTTGTTGACTCTCTCTCTCAAAATAAGTAAATGAACTTAAAAAAAGTAAATAAAAGCTGAGCTAAGTACCTCCATTCTCCCCAGTTACCACACACCCACTCAGAATCTTCCTTCAGACTAGACATCCTGAGATTTGTTAAACCACCAGGACCCTCTCCTTCTCTCTTCCCTTCCTCCACCTTACAAATTTCCCATCACCTGTCACCGACTCCAAAGCAGGCTCTTAACCTCCCTTTGCAGAACCCCTCCCAAAATAAAGTAGTGAAGCAAAATAACATCACTCTGTTCCATTTCTCAGCCCTTATCAAGAAACCCATGTTTTGAATTATTTTTTAAGCACCTGTGGGGGCGCCTGTGTATTTGGTGGTGGTCTTTTTGCAGTTGTTAAAATTTGAGGTAGGATTCTCACATACAGAAGGAGTGATCAACTAATCGCACTTATAAATATTGATGCAAAAATGCTAAATAAAATATTTCTGAGCGAAAATCAGCCGTATATTAAAAAATGGAAGTGTGAATATTCAGAATTCATTCCCAGATTTCAAGGATGAGCTAATATTAAGAGAAGTAAAAATATTAATCTCCTTAGTAATAGAGCTAGCACAAAAATTATGTGACTGTCTTCACAGATACTGAAAAGATACTTGACACAATTGAAAACCCATTCTACGTAGAAATCATTCAGTGATATAGGGAAAACAGAGAACTTTAAAATTACATACTTACATATAATTTTATATATGTGTTATATATGGATGTATATATAAAATAGTAGAGGCATTTACCTCTGCAATACAGAGAAAAAAAAACAACCTCTACTCTGTACTACTTAACATTGTAGTGTAGGAAATGAGCCAATGCAATTAGTAAAGAGTAAGAAATTTCTAGTTTCAGAAGATGACTAAAGCCCAGTAAAGGTAAGAATATTTTAGCAAAATATTTTAGTAAAAATTAATATTAAAAATTAATTAATTATAAATGATAACTATATAATAATAAAATAATAAATAATAATTAATAAAATTAAAATTAATATTTTAGTAAAAAAAAGCACAGTAAGGAAATTTTTAAGAGGACATGAAGGGAGAAAAGACTATTCACGTGGCAACCAAAAACATAAAATATCTGTGAAGAAGTTTAACAAGAAATAGGTAAGTCATACATGAAGAGATTTTTAAGCAATATTGACACAAAAAAGGGCACTTGAACAAATAGAAACCGTCTTTCTATTTTTCTTTGGCAGAAAGCCAATAACATATTCAGATTTACTGAGGTTTGTTTTAAGGCCTACCATTGAATCTATCCTGGTGAATAGTTCATGTACATGTGACACAAAGATCTATTTCCTTGTTGTTGTATGGAATGTTCTATGGATGTCTTTTAGATCCAGTTGGTTTCAGTGTTCTTCTGGACTTCCACTATCTGTGGGACCTTCTGCCTAGTTGTTCTATAAACTTCCCCAGTTTTTGTTTATATAGTTTTTATTCATCTTTATTGTACTGCTTTCAAGATTTTCTCTTTGGTGTTTGCTTTCAGCATTTTTGCTGAGATGTATGTTTGTGGATTTCTTTGCATTTATGTCACTTTGCGTTTGTTGTTTCCTAGATGTGTAAATTAATGTTTGCCAATAAATTTGGGAAGCTTCAGCCATTATTTGTTTGAATATGATGGTGACTATAAAATATGTTCTCCAAGCCTCAATGAAATAAAATTTCAAAACAATAAGAGACAGAAATTTGGGAAATTCACAAATTTATGGAAATTGAACCACACATGCATAAATAACCAATAGGTCAAAGAAGCCAACAAAAAGGAAATTAGAAAATACTTTGTAACAAATGAAAATAAAGACACAGCCTACCAAAGCTTATGGGATGCAGGTGAAGCCATGCTTAGAGGGATTTATACAGCTGTAAATGCCTATATTAAAAGGAGCAGGGGGAGATCAGAGGGAAGAGAAAGATCTCAAATCAATAACTTAACCTACCACCATAAGTAAGACATTAGAAAAAGAAGAGAAAATTTAACCTGAAGAAAATAGACAGAAGGAAATAATACAGATTAGAAGTGAAATTAATGAGATAGAGAACAGAAAACAATAGAGAAAACTGCTTTAAACCCAAAGCTGGTTCTTTGAAAATCAATAAAATTGACAAAATTTTAACTAGATTGACTAAAAAGGGAGAAGGCTCAAATTACTTGCATATCTTTTGGTTAGATTATTCTCCCTATTGTAGTAACATTTCCCCCTTTATTGCAATAGCAATATTTGCAACAATTGTTTTGAATAAAGTATTTCCTTACCTAAGTCGTGATTCTTTTTAATGTTTTTATTTATTTTTGAGAGAGAGAGAGAGAGCTAACAGGGGAGGGGCAGAGAGACAGGGAGAGAATCCCAAGCAGGCTCCACACTGTCAGCACAGAGCCTGATGCAGGGCCTGAACCCACAAACCATGAGATCATGACCTGAGCCAAAATTAAGTTGGATGCTTAACCGACTGAACTACACTGACATCCCGTCATGATTTTTTTTTTTTACACCTTGCAACTATGTTTAAGAAAATATATCTGTTGTATCTTACAGGGGTTTTTGTTGTTGTTGCAAAATTGTTTATAATAGGAACACCTGGGTGGCTCAGTCTGCTGAGCTTCCAGCTTTTGGTTTTGGCTCAGGTCATGATCTCACAGTTCCTGAGTTCAAGCCTTGTGCTGCACCCTGCACTGGAAATGCAAAGAATTCATTCTCTCTTTCTCCCTCACTCTCTCTCTCTCTTCCTGTCTCAAATACATAAACTCAAAGCAGTGTTTATAATAGAAAACTATTGGGAAAAAACAGCCATCAATAGGATGCAAGTTAATAAAATATTAGTATTTTAACACAATGAAACATTATGAAACTACAAAGAGGAATGAGAAATCTATATTCAGTTATAGAAATCTTTATTTCTTCATGTTTATTTATTTAGTTTTGACAGAGAGAAGTAGAGAGTGAGCAGGGGACAAGGGCAACAAATAGAAACAGTAAAAATATGGTAGATATTATTCTAATTCTGTCAATAATCACTTTGAATACCAGTAGACTAAATGTACGAATTTAAAGACAAATTGTTAAAGTGGATCCAAAAACACGACCCAACTATATGTTGCTTACAATAAACCCAATTTAAATATAAAGACACATATATATTAAAAGTAAGTGAACGGAGAAATGTATACTATGCTAACATTAATCAAAAGAAAGCAGGAGTAGTTATATTAATTTCAGACAGCAAATTTCAAAGGAAGGAAAGTTATAAGGGATAAAGAAAGGCATTGCATCATGGTGAAAGTTGGTCAGTTCTCCAAGAAAACGTAGCAGTCTTGGGCATGTATACACCTAACAACAGAGTGTCAGACTTTTAGGGCAGAAACTGATAGAACTGCAAGAGAAACAGATGCCTTCACTATCATACTTGGAAACTACAACATCCCGGTATCATCAATGGACAGATTAGCAGGCAGAATATTAGTAAGGACACAGTTAAACTCAATACCATCAGTTGACTGTATTACAGGAATATATTTCTGGGTTCTCTGTCCTGCTCTATTGATCCATTTGCTTGCTTGTTTTATTTTATTTTATTTTGTTTTATTTTGTTTTATTTTATTTTATTTTATTTTATTTTATTTTATTTTATTTTATTTTTTGCCAATACCACATTGTCTTGAATACTTAGCTTTATAATAAGTCTTGAAATTGGGTAATAAGTTTGAAGTTGAGGAGTGACAGTCCTCCGTCTTTGTTCTTCTCCTTTAATATTGGGTTGGTTATTCTGGGTCTTTTGCCTCCCTATAGAAACTTCAGCATTAGCTCAAAAAGGAGGAAGGGCAATACTATGGGGAAAGATAGTCTTTTCAATAAATGGCACTGGAACAACTGACATCTACATGCAAAAAAACGAATCTAGACATAGATCTTAACAACCCTTCACAACAATGAAATCAGAATGGATATAACTCAGACCTAAATATAAAACCCAAAACTAAAAAACTTCCACAAAACTCCTGAAATGCAAATTCAAACAATGAGATACCACTGCACACCTATCAGAATAGCTAAATCTGGAACATTGTCAACAGTAAGTGCAGGTGAGAATATGGAGCAACAAGAACTCTCATTTATTGGTGGTGGGAATGTAAAATGGTTCAGCCTCTTTGAAAGAGTGGCAATTTCTTACAATACTAAATATACTCTGTCCATATTACCAGTAATCACATACCTTGGCATTTACTCAAAGGAATTGAAAACTTATGTTCACTAAAAAACCTGCAAACAAATGATTATAGCAGCTTTATTCAAATTGCCAAAAGCTGGAAACAACCAAGATGTCCTTCATTAGGTGAATGGATAAATAAACTGTAGTACATCCATACAGTAAGAATATTGTTCCGTACTAAAAAGAAATGAGGTTTCAAGCCATGAAACAACATGGAGGAATCTTAAATGCACATTGCTAAGTGAAAGAAGCCATCTGAAAAAGCTACATTTGTGTGATCCCAAAATTATGGAAAAGGCAAAACTATGGAGTCATTGAAAAGATCCGTGATTGTCAGGGGTTGGGGGATATGGGGCAGAGGGATGATACACAGAGGACCGAAGAATTTCAGGACAGTGAGAATACTTTGTATGAAACTATAATGATGGATATATGTCATTATATTGTATATTTATCCAAACCCATAGAATGTACAATACCAAGAGTGAACCTTAATGTAAACTATGGGCTTTGAGCAATAATGATGTGTCAATGTAGGTTCATCAGTTATAACAAATGTACTGCTCTGGTAGGGGATGTTGATAATGGAGGAGGTCATGTTTGTGTAGGGGTAAGGGGCATATCTCTGTATCCTCCCATTTACTTTAATGCTGAAACTGCTTTAAAAAATAGTCTTGAATAAAAAACTGTTTCTTGTTCAAAAAAAAAAAAGAGAGTGAGCAGGGGAGGGTCAGTGAAAGGGAGAGACGGGATACACACACACACACACACACACACACACACACACACACACACACACACCATATATTCTATATCCATTCATCTATCTATAGACACTTGGCTGCTTCCATAATTTGGCTATTGTAGATAATACTACTATAAACATAGAGGTCCATGTATCCCTTTGAATTAGTATTTTTGTATTCTTTGGGTACATACTTAGTAGTGCACTTGCTGGATTGTAGGGTAGTTCTATTTTTTAACTTTTTGAGGAACCTCCATACTGCCTTCCACAATGGCCACACCAGTTTGTATTCCCACCAGCAGTGTAAGAGGGTTCCCTTTACTCTACATCCTTGCCAACACCTGTTGTTTCTTGGGTTGTTGATTTTAGCCATTCTGACAGATGTGAGGTGATAACTTATTGCGGTTTTGATTTGTTTTTCCCTGATGATCAGTGATGTTGAGCATCTTCTCATGTGTCTGTTGGCCATCCTTATGTCTTCTTAGAAAAAGGTCTATTCGTGTCTTCTGCCCATTTTTAACTGGATTATTCATTGCTTGAGCATTGAGTTTTATAACTTCTTTATATATTTTGGATACTAACCCTTTATCAGATACGTCATTTGCAAATATCTTCTCCCATTCCATAGGTTGCCTTTTAGTTTTATTGTTTCCTTCACTGTGCAGAAATTTTTTATTTTGATGAAGTCCCAATCATTTATTTTTGCTTTTGTTTCCCTTGCCTCCGGAGACTTATCTAGTTAAGTTGTTACAGCCAACGTCAAAGAGGTTAGTGCCTGTGTTCCCCTCTAGGATATCGATGGTTTCTTGTCTCACATTTAAGTCTTTCATCCATTTTGAATTTATATTTTTGTTTGATGTAAGACAGTGGTCCAGTTTCATTCTTTTGCATGTTGCTGTCCAGTTTTCCCAACACCATTTGTTGAAGTGACTGTCTTCTTCCCATGGGATATTCCACAACTATATGGTCATTTAATCTTTGGCAAAGCAGGAAGAATATCCAGTCACTTCTGGCAAAGCAGAAGACAGTCACTTCTTTACTTGTTGAGGTAATAATGGAAGGTTACTACCAGATGGGCATGTTGCATTCCAATTTGTCTTTGAGAACATGCTGTTCAAACCATTCAGAAGTTGAGTCTAGCATATGAACAGTCACACTTGGAGTCAGAGAGGCTTAGCGGTTTCATAGAGAGAAGTGTTCCTATGGTTTTCCATTCCCATTTAGGCAATTTCTTTACTAAGTTCCCATATTCATCTCTGGCACACTGCCATGGGTCTTTGTCTTCTAAGAGCATGATATTAGTCAAGGACATGCCACTATTTGTTGGGGATTCTGGCAGGTGGAAAGAGGAAATAATCTGACTTCTAAAATACTAAGATTTTTAAAATATATTACCAATAGCAAGAACACACATACACACAAAAAAACTCATGTAACAATGAACTCGTTACTGATAGAAATCATGTGTACATCTTTATGTCTCTAACATTGAGGATAATGCCTGACATACAGTGTTTATACAATGATTGATGAATGAATAAGTGGATGGATGATAAATTGTGTGTCATGTTTCATAACTCTGCAGAAATTTCATATTCTTTCTCTTACCAAAACCCCTAATGCCTTGATTCTTGTAAACTTCAGGCTATGTTATTAAAGTATGCATACTCAGAATTGTTATATGTTCCAAGTGAATTGAACTTTGTTTCTAGATTTATGACTTAAAATTGAAATCTATTTTTGTCCTATATTAATATAACTTCTCTAGCTTTTTGAATGAATATTCACCCAGTATCTCTCTCTAGAATTTTTACTTTCAACTTTTCATTATTTTTTATAGAGTCGACTGAATTGTTAGCCACAGCTATTTATTTCCCTGTGATGATCTGGGAGAGATGGAGTATATAACCATGGGGATTCCAACAGTTTCTGACTCAGTAGGTCTGAGGTGGGGGGCAGAGAAAATTTGCATTTCTAATAAGTTTCTGAGTAATGTTGATTCTGCTGTCTCGAGACCACAGTTTTAGAGGTATGTCTCCAGAAGCAAAAAACTATATTTCTATTTTGGACAAGTACTCAGGTGATACTGATGTTGCTGCTTCAGAAACCAAATTTTGATTAACACTTGTTTTCTGCTTTTGACCCTCTCATCTGGATTTTCTATCCTTTTTCTCTATGTGCTACATCTGAATATTTTTTTTATTTTTATCTTTCTTCCAGTTTCCAATTCTCTATTCTGCTGTATTCGAGCTCAGAGTACAACCATAAAGTTTTTAAGTTAGGTTATCTTGATATTCATTTAAAGAAAGTATTTGTGCTTATTTTTCAAACCTACGATGTCACATTTACAAAACCTTAGCCACAGGTGATTTCATGTTTGGCATTCTGTACTTAAATAGAGTAAGCGCAGTTATTTTAAGATTTTTGATTTGTACTGCTAGTTCATATTCATGACATTTTGTTTCTAAATGTAATTAGTTAATATTTTAAAATCTAAGAGCCACTGCATTTGAAATACTATTTGTGAGCGTTCCTTGGTCCTAGGATGCATGAACCCTTTTTCAAAAAGACTTTACTTTTACTTCTGCCAGGTGCATTGTAACTACAAGTCTGGGATCCCCTCTGATGAAGTTTATGTGTTGAGATTCCTTGGCCACTCCAGGCTAGGTACACTCAGAAAGTCCATGCAAAGGCATGTCATTGGTCCTAAGTTCTAATTTTCTCCTTTCCAGTCTATTCTCCTGCCCTCCTCAGAGCCATTTCAGACGTCTCTGAAGTCCCTGGGGATTTAGAATACGGTGCAGCTACAGTAAGATTAAATCTGATATACCATTATCCAAAAGATGGAGATCTGGAGTTCCCAACCTCATTGGGACAGGGAATCCTATAGGGCTCTGGGCCTTGGTCAGGTCCTGGGCCTTAACTTCTGTCTCTCTTACTCTGTTAATGCTATCAAATCACAGCCTAAGGGAACTTTATCAGCACATACCCCCAATCAAACATAGACTTAGCATCTAGATCTCTGCTAACAGGCTTTTATTTAAATATTTGGTCTTAGAGTTCCCCCATTGTCTTCTGACTCTAGTTTATAAAATGAGTTTTTAAAAACACATTTCCTTTGGCATATCTTATTGTCTGTTGTGGGAGAGTTGATCCAGGTATTTTTCATTACCTGGGACTACCCTCGATCTTAAAATATGTATTTTGACAAGAATGTAGATAATGTTGATAGATACTAAGCTAAAATGTCTTTAGAAGAATAAGTAATACCTGTTTTCATTGTACTTTAAATACTCTGCTTTCACTTGAGTGATAATAACCCCACTGTGAAGCAATTTCAGCTAGCAGTTAGATGACTTTGAAATCAGCATTCTTCAACATATAGCATAGGGCTTTCTGTTCTATTGTATAACTAATGTTTCATTGTAAGATTTGACTTTTCTTGGTCCTCACCAGAAACTAGCTATAAATGACAAAATTTTAACATCTAGATAGATTAATGGTAAATAAAAATTAAGAATAAGAGGCTTAATTCTCCCTATTAAAAATAAGGGAAGAGGGGCGCCTGGGTGGCTCAGTCGGCTGAGCAGCCGACTTCGGCTCAGGTCATGATCTCACGGTCCGTGAGTTCGAGCCCCGCGTCGGGCTCTGTGCTGACAGCTCGGAGACTGGAGGCTGTTTCAGATTCTGTGTCTCCCTCTCTCTGACCCTCCCCATTCATGCTCTGTCTCTCTCTGTCTCAAAAATAAATAAATGTTAAAAAAAAATTAAAAAAAAATAAGGGAAGAGACTCAGCTCCCCCTCCCCCTTGTAGAGCACTTACTTGGGGGGGGGGGGGAGGGAATTTGTGAATTCTTTCACTCTTCCTTTGAAATGTATGCAAATCATTTTTAAATCTAAGTAAACCTCTTACCAGCTTCACAATCTCAGACTGCCTTTCTCAAGATCATGGAAAGGATCCTCTTTGAAATGCAATCACCAAGGAAGAGGTCTCCTTGTCTCATAGGAACACAGGAGCCTAACTTCAACTTCAGGCTGCCTCTTTCCCAACTGCAAAATTATCCTAAAGGAATGAAAGCTTTATTCTCCCTGTAGTCAATTAGCTAACATAGAAGGTCACCTCAATTACCAAATAAAATTATAATGAATAACTTGTGCTGACAAGTCTTATTTAAGGACTAGTTTTGTTTCTCTCAAGAAAACGCATACAATGGGTACACCTGCCTGGCTCCATCAAAGAGTAAGAACTCTTTCTAACTTTTTGATCTTTGTACTGGATTGATTACCTATAATAATGTGTGTCACATTTTTGTTTAATACTCATTCAATAATAAAAGTTGTTTTCCTTCCCTTCTAACTTTGTGGAGAAATTTTCTGGCTTGGGAGGAGATTTTTGTTTGTAATTGCATTTCCCCAATCACTCCAAACTATATCCAACGGAGCTACTGTTAACTGTATAATGAAATAAATGCTGAGAAATCCTTCAATAAACTAGAACATGGGGGAGAACATTTGTATCAACAGCCAGCTAGAGTATGTTTAACTATAGATGGAACTAAACATTTGTAATGTAGCTAGAAATGTTATTAATCTTCATTCACAATAAACATATTTGTTTTGCAATGTTGAGAATAATAGTTATGACATAACTAATACGTGCCTATATTTTATATTTTAAGAGTACTGTCATTTATGATTATGCTTTCATTTTACCAACTTATAACAGATGTCAGCACATAAAGTCACCAAAATTTTGTATATTAAAAAGTGAAAAATGGTGTTATGATTATATACATTCTACCAATTAATAGATTGAGGTAAAATATAGGGAAGATAATTGATTTGTGTCATAATGCAAATCAATGACACAATTAAGAGTGATTTTTGTATCTATCTAAGCTCCTGAATCCCCACTTCCAAAACCTTAATTCAGGGGTGCCTGCGTGGCTCAGTTGGTTAAGCGTCCTACTTCAGCTCAGGTCATGATCTTACGGTTTGTGAGTTCAAGCCCCACGTCGGGCTCTGTGTCGACAGCTCAGAGCCTGGAGCCTACTTCAGATTCTGTGTTTCCTTCTCTCTCTGCCCCTCCCCTGCTCATGCTCTGTCTCTCTCTGTCTCAAAAATAAATAAAACATTAAAAAAATTAAAAAAAAAACAACCTTAATTCAGATTCACATCGTGCTTTTCTGAATTACTACAAGAACTGTCTAGCCTACAAATACAACAAGAATAAACACTAGTGTTTTCAACAACTATGTGGGGTCAACTTAACCTATTCCAATTTGCTTATTTCATTAACACTGGACTTTTTTCCAACATTTTTAAGGGAGCCAACCCCTTACTACTCCCGTGCCCATATTATCAGTTGTTGTTCTGATTGCGTGTGTATATGAATGTGTGTGTGCATCATCAAATCTTAACTGATTTAGCCCTGTTCTCTGGGAAATTTTTTGCATATAAAGGTTTGGGCCCTTCTAAACATTTGAAAAAAAAATCAACTTCTCACATTTAGCCTGGAAATTTTCTATTGCTCCCACTATACATCTCTTTATATCCTCCCAATACTCCAATCACACGAGGCTAGTGTTCATGTCATCATTCACAAGGGAAATAACTATTTTTTAAACTTTTTAAATGTTTATTCATTTTTGAGAGGGGGGGCAGAGAGAGAGAAGGGGACAGAGGATCTGAAGCGGGCTCCATGCTTACAGCAGAGAGCCCGAAGTGGGGCTCAAACTCACAAACATGAGATCACGACCTGAGCCAAAGTCCGAAGCTTAACCAACTGAGCCACCCAGGCACCCCGGACAAAACTGTTTTTAATTGATACCTTTAATCAGTCACTTCACTTTCTATATTTGGAATGGCCAGCACTCTTTCCTCCTTGGTGTCTACATACAAACCATCTTTCATGACCCAGCTCAAGCTTCACCCCCTCCATCTTCCCTAAAGATTCTCATCAGGGTAGAGCTCTCTTTTTTATTATCTCTACTCTGCTGAACAGGACGATGCCTTTGAAAGCTTCTATTGAACAAAACCTCCAATATATTGCCGTGTGCTGCAATTTTCCTGTATGCAAATTACCTTTCCAAGACTGAAATGAGCCTTTTATTTATCAACTGTATGGTTAATAGAACATATAACTTTTCTAAAACATGTGATTGTGAGGATTTTCCAAATGTCTCCTCTCCTATCTTGCCCTTCCAAGCCTCTATTTGCTACACGTCATGACTTTTGATGCTATTCCATACAAGGTTTTCAGTATTTCCAGTTTTCCTGTGTAAAAGCGGCTTTATAAAAATGTGGTGAGAGTTCCAAACATCTGATGATATGTCTGCATCTTACAATTCCAGCCCTATACCTTTCAATGATTTGTAATGAATACTAAGGAATACTAAACATATCAGTAAGGGGAGTTCCAAATGTCTAAGATAAATAAACTCAAAGATGCATTTTTCAAATGGAAAATCTAATATCTGCGATTGTTGAGATGATTCAATAGAGGGGTTTCTAGAGATGTGAATAATATGAGATACAGTTTATAATTTGAATATATGATCATCATAATTAACAGGGCATTTTGAATAAGTAATGAAAACTCCAAAGTTTTCCTAAACTTTATAGACTGCTTAGTACAATCAGTATACACAAAGCATTATTTAGATCACTATACAACGTGCAATCAAAGAAAGAAAAACAAGAACACTGAAGAAACGTAACTGCCTCTGCCACTAACCATGTTGGAAAAGTCACAATTTCCTTCATGTCCCCATCTAAAATTTGAGTGTTGAGCTAGAATTCCCATTCTGTAATTATGATCAAATCTTTTTACTTCATTGTATAGGACCTTCTCCTGATCTTTTATTTTCACAGGAATATGACTCAGCTTCTTACTCAAGTATAAAAGTCCATCTGGAGACATCAGCAAGATGGCAAGTGAGAAAGCTATAGGCCATCACTTCCCCCAAAGAGACATCACGTTCACAACAATATATGGGCCAGAATATCTCTGTGAGGACTCTAGAGAGAGGGTGAGAAGCTGGCCCTTTGTACAATGGCCATTGTAAATGGCCAATACACTGGCCATTGTAAAACCACAAAGGAATTTCCATGAAAGTGGTAAGAAAATCTGCAGTGTTTGACATACCCCTCATGCCCCTTCCCCTGTGTGGCATAGTGTGGAGCAATCAGGAGGAAATCCTCCATTCTGAGGCTCCTCTCATATGATAGAAACCAAAGAGTGGATCCTAATTCCAACATTCAGGCTTGTGTGAGGGCTGCCCAAGGAAATGGTTTCTAACTCATATGACTCCCAGCATTAATGGGTCAGAGCCAGACCCAAACAGGGGTATGCAGCATGTTAGACCTGCAATTCCATGAGCAGATACAAGAGAGAGCAATAGAACACAAAAGTTTTGAGAGACCCTAGAACCTCCAATCTTCTGATTGGTAAAGGTCTTCCCTGCATGAAGCCAGTATGCAGACTGGGGTAGGTGGTTGTTTTCTCAAATGCCCACATCAATCCCTACCACAAATATTACAAGGCATACAAAGAAACATAGCCCAATTAAAGGGGAAAAATGAAATTCCAGAAACCAATGCTAAAGAAATGCAGATCTGTGAGCCGTCTGACAAAGAATTTAAAATAACTGTCATAAAAATGCCCAAGTTAAAAAAAGCACACAGACACGAGACTAAGTGAAATCAAGGAAACAAAGCCGGAGCAAAATGAGAATATAAACAAAGAAATGGACTCTACAAAAATCAACCAAACAAATTCTGTTCATGTAAAAGACAATACCTGAACTGAAGAATTCATCAGAGGGGTTCAACATCAGACTTGATCAGGCAAAAGAAAGACTGCAAACTTGAAGATAAGTCATTTTAACTCACTGAGTCAGAAGTACAATCACAAAAAGGGATAAAGAAAAGTGAGGAGTGACTAAGGGATTTATGGGACAGCAAGCGGACCAGTATACATGTTATGAGTATCCCAGATGAAGAAGAGAGAAAGGAAAAGAGAATTTATTTGAAGAAACAATGCTAGAAAATTTCCCAAATCTGAGGAAAGAAATGAACCTACAGATTCAAGAAACTCAAAAATCTCAACCAGAATAAGTTCAAAGAAAATCACACTGAGACACATTATAATCAAACTGTCTAGAGTCACAGACAAAGAGCAAATCTTGAAAGCAATAAAAGAAAAGCTACTCATTACATACAAGGGATCTCCTGTAAGATAACAGGAGATTTTTTTAGCAGATTTTCCTGCCCTTAACTTTGTGGGCCAGAGAGGAATAGGATGATATACTCAAACTACTGAAAGAAAAAAACTTTCAGTCAAGAATACTATATCTGGCAAAACTGTCCTTCAAAAATGAAGGAAAAATGAAGGTTTTTCTAGATAAGCAAAATCTGAGGGAGCTCATTACCAGTAGATCTGCTCTACAACATGTGCAAGAGGGAGTCCTTCAATTTGTAATGAAACATTGGTAGACAGCAAAACAAAAACCATAGAAAAATGTAAGTTTCAGTGCACCTGGGTGGCTCAGTCAGGTAGGCACCTGACTTTTGATCTCAGCTCAGGACTTGATCTCCTGGTTGTGAGTCTAAGCCCCACGTTGGGCTCCAAGCTGATCATGAAGCCTACTTTAAAAAAATACATTTAATATAAATAGTTATATCATATATTTAATGAATAACTTAATACTTTATATGTATTTAATATATTTAACAATTTAATATTATATAAATATATATTTAACATAAATATATATGTTTCTTCAGTAAAAGAAAATACATGGGTGAAAATAGTAACCTATACTATTATAATTTTGGTGCATGGAATTTAAATGAAAAAAACTGTTAAACGTAACATAAATCTTTGCTAGTGGGTATAAAATATAAAGATGTAATTTGTGAATCAGTATCAAAGTGGGGGGAGGAGAGTTGTAATAAGTAGAGTTTTTGCATGTAATTGAAGTTGTTCTCAGTTTAGAATAGGCAATATCACTTTACAATGTTCTATGTAATTACAATGGTAATCACAAAGAAATATCTAGAGAATATTTACAAAAGGAAATGAAAAGGGAATCAAAGCACATCACGGCCAAAAATCAACAAAGCACAAAGGAACACAGCAAGAAAGGGGCTTTGTTAAAAAAAAAAAAAGCTGCAAGACATATAGAAAGCAATTAATAAAATGACAAGGGTAAGTTTTCCTTTTCAGTAATTATTTTCAATATACAAGAGTCCCCCTTATGCATGCAGGATATGTTCCGAAACCTCCAGTGGATGCCTGAAATACCAAATAGTCCCAAACCCTATATATATACTATATATTTTCCTGTACCTACATTCCTTTGATAAAGTTTAATTTATGAATTAGGCACGGTAAGAGGTTAACAATAACTAATATTAAAATACAACAATCATGATAATATATTCTAATAAATGCGGTATCTTAAAACATATTATTTTACTGTACTTTCTCTTCTTGTGATGAGGATACGAGATGATAAAATGTGTACGTGATGAGATAAAGTAAGGTGAATGACGTCGGCACTGTGACATAGTGTTCAACTACTATTCACCTCTGACAATAAGTCATAAGGTAATCCTCCTTTCCAGATCATGACTGACCACAGGTAACTGAAACCTTGGAAAACAAAACTACAGATAAGGGATACCTACTGTATGTAGGTAAAACCTCTCAATGAAGGACATTAATTGCCTGCGTGGATAAAAAAAACAAAAACAAAAAAACAGGATCCAACTCTATGCTATCTATAAGAGACTCGTTTTAGATTGAAATACACATAGAGGCTGGAAATGAAGGTATAGAAAATATACCCCATGCAAATGGTAGAGCAGGAGTGGCTACGCTAACATGAGACAAATAGACTTCCCTAAAAAACTGCTATAAGCAACAAAGAAGGATATTATTTGCGACAAATGAGTCAATTCACCAAGAAGATATAATAATTACAAATGTTTAGGCACAAAACCTCAGCACTTCTGTAAAGCAAACTTTGACAGCATTGAAGGGAGAAGTAGACAGCAACAAAATGGTAGTAGGAGACTTCAGTATTCCACTGTCAGTGCTGGATAGAAAGCCAGACAGAATATCGATGAGGAAATACAGGACTTGAACAATGCGATAGACCAACTGAACTTAAGTCATTTACCCAGCGCTTCACCCAACAACACCAGAGTCTGCATTCTTCTCAAGGGGATATAGAACATTCTCCAGGATAGACTACATGTTAAGTCACAAAACAAGTCCTAACAAATTCAAAAAGGTTGAAGTCATACGAAGTATACTTTCTGATCACAATAAAATGAAACCAAAAATTAACAGCTCAGGGAAAAGTGGAAAATCCACACGTATGTGGAAATTAAACAACATACTATTAAGTAACAAATGGACCAAAACAGATATCACAAGGGAAATTAGAAAATACCTTAGGATAAGTGAAAGGGAAAACACAACATACCAAAACTGATGGAATACAGTGACAGCAGTGCTAAAAGGAAAGTGTATAGTTGTAAATATGTACATTAATAAAAAGAATTATCATATTATCAACCTGAGTTGATACCTCAATAAACTGGAAAAAGAAGAACAAACCTAACCCAAACTAGCAGGGGAAGGAAGTAATAGAAATCAAAGAAAAAAAATGGAAAAATTGTAAAATAGGGAAAAAATCAACAAAACTGTAACTAAGAATGCTTTTTTTAAAAGATCAACAAAATTGACAAATCCTTAGCTATATTAACTAAGAAAAAAAAGTAGATTCAAATAACTAACCAGAAACAAAAAAGAGGGGAAGTTACAACCACTGCTGCAGAAATAAAAAGGATTATAAAAATACTTGGGGGTACCTGGGTGGCTCAGTTGGTTCAGTGTCGAACTCTTGATTTTGGTTCAGGTCATGATATCATGGTTGTAAGAATGAGCCCCATATCAGGTATGGAGCCTGCTTAAGATTTCTCTCTCCCTCTCTCTCTGCCCTTCCCTGACTTGTGCATGCTTTCTCTCTCTTTCCTCTCTCTCTCTCTGTCTCTGTCTCAAAAAAGAAAAAAAAATTACTATGAACAATTGTATGCAAAAATTTGGAAAACCTAGAAATGCCAGACAAAGACACTACAAGAAAACAAAACTACACACCAATATCCATAATGAATATTGATGCAAAAATCCTCAGGGAAATATTAGCAAACTAAAATCAACAGCTCATTAGAGGGATTATACACTATAACCAAGTGGGGTTTGTTCTGGCATGCAAGGATGGTGCAACATGCAAAACTCAGCCAATGTAATATACCACATTAACAGAATGAAGAACAAAAACCTTATGGTCTTCTCAAGTGACACAGAAAAGGCATTTTGATAAAATTCAACACCTTTTCATGGTTAGAAACTTTCAACATACTAGAAATAGAAGCAAACTAAGCATAATAAAAGCCATATGTGAGAAGCCCACAGCTCACATCGCACTCAGTGGTGAAATACCGTGAATTCTGAGATCTGGAACAAGACAATGTTGCCTGCTCTTATTACTTCTATTCTATAAAGTACTAGAAGTCTTAGCCAGAATTATTAAGCACGTAAGAGAAATAAAAGCCATTCTAATTGAAGAGGAAGTAGTAAAATGATCTCTATTCACAAATGATACTCTCTTTTAAAGAAAATTTTAAGAGTCAAAAAAAAAAAAGAAAAGAGAGAAAGAAAATAAAAAAACAAACCATACACACTACTTAAAACTAATAAATTCAGTAAAGTTACAGGATACGAAACCAACATACAAAAGTCAGTTGCATTTTATACACTAACAATTAACAATCCAAAAAAAGAAATTAAAAAAAAATTTACACTACATCAAAGGAATAAAATACTTCCAAATAAATCTAACTGAGGAGGTAAAAGATACAGAACAGTAATGAAAGAAATTAAAAGAAGAAAAATAAAAATGGAAAGACATCTTGAGCTCTTGG
Organism: Neofelis nebulosa; assembly: GCF_028018385.1. Lineage (NCBI taxonomy): Eukaryota > Metazoa > Chordata > Mammalia > Carnivora > Felidae > Neofelis > Neofelis nebulosa. The sequence continues at coordinate 10,770,470 of NC_080785.1, forward strand.
ATTAAAAAATTTAGTATTGTTAAGATACCCATGTTACCTAAAGCAATGTATAGATTAAATGCAATGTCTATCAAATTCCCAATGGCATGTTTTGCAAATATAGAAAAATTAATTTTATTTTATTTTTTCATTTCCATTTTTATTTCAATTCTAGCTAGTTAAAATATACGATAAAATTAATTTCAGGTGTAGAATTTAGTGATTCATCACTTACATATAACACCCAGTGCTCATCACAAATGTCCTCTTTAATACCTATAACCCATTTAGCCATTTTAAAATTCATGTGGACTCTCAAGAGACCCCCAAATAGCCAAAACAATTTTGAATAAGAAGAATAAAGTTGGAGAACTCACACTTCCTCATTTCAAAACATACTACAAAGCTATAGTAATCCAAACAGTGTAGGACTATCATAAAGACAAAAACCAGTGCAATACCACAGACAGCCTGGAAATAAACCTTCATGTAAATGGCCAAATAATCTTTGACAACAATGCCAGGATCACTCAATTGTGAAAGAATAGTCTCTTTGATAAGTAGTGTTAGGAAAACTGGATATATGCATGCAAAAAATAAATAAATAAGGTCAAACCTTTATCTTATATCTTATACACAAATTAATTAAAAATAGAATGAAGACTTTAAAGATTTTAAGCTGAAAACAAATAATTACAAAACTTCTACAAAAAAATCATAGAGAAAAATTCCATGACATTGGACTTCACAATGCTTTTGCAGATATGAGAGTAAAAGCACAGGCAAAAAAAAAAAAAAAAAAAAAAAAAGCAAAATTAACCCAATAGGACTCCATCAAACTTAATAACTTTTAGGCCTGAAAGGACAAAACAAGAGAGAAAAGGCAACCAACAGAATGGGAAGAAACATCTGCAAATCATCTATCTAATAAAGGATTAACATTCAGAATATAGAAAGAACTCTTACACTTCAACAACAAAAATCAAATAATCTGATTTTTTTAATGGGCAAAGGACTTAAATAGACATTTCTCCAAAGATGACCTACAAAGAGCCAATAAGCATATAAAAAATGCTCCACATCACTAATCATCAGAGAAATGTAAATCAAAACTGTAAAGATGTATCACTTCACACCTATTTGCATACCTAGTATCAAAAAATATTGACAAAGTAACAAGTACTGACAACAGTACAGAGAAATTGAAACCCTTGTGCACTATTGATGAGATTATAAAATGGTTCTACCAATATGAAAAACAGAGTGTAGGGTCCTGAAAAAATTAAACATAGAACTAATAGAGATTATTATGGGTATTTAACCAAAAGAATTGAAAGCAAGTTCTCAAAGAAATATTCATCAATTTATGTCCATAGCAACACGATTCATAAAAGCCAAGAGACAGAAGCAATACGAGTGGCCACTGACAGATGCATGGAGAAACACAAATGTGTTTCTCACAAATGTGCTACCTACATACAATGGAATATTACACAAATATTACACAAATACATACACAAACACAAATGTGCTACCTACATACAATGGAATATTACTTAGCCTAAAAAGGAAAGAAATCCTGCCACATGTCAACGTGGATGAGAGTTGAGGACACCATGCTAAGGGGAATGAGCCAGTGACAGAATGACAAGTAAACATAGTAAAATTCATAGAAGCAGAAAGTAGGATGGGGGTTACCAGGGCCTGGGAAGAGGAGGAAAGGAAGTGTTGCTGTTTAATGGGTACAGAGCTTCAGATGTGCAAGACAAAAAATTCAAACCAATGTGCATATACATAACACTACTGAAATGTGTACTTAAAAATGATTCATAGGGTGGGGCGCCTGGATGGCTCAGTCAGTTAAGCATCTGACTCTGGATTTCTGCTCATGGGTCATGAGTTCGAGCCCCACTTCCAGCTCTGTGGTGACAGCACAGATCTTGCTTGTGATTCTCTCTCTCTCCCTCTCTGTCTGCCCCTCCCCCAATCTCTCTCTCTCTTTCTCTCTCAAAATAAATAAATAAACTTTAAAAAAATGATTCATTCGTAGGGTAAATTTAATTCATGTGTTTCTTACCACAATTTGAAAGAATCCCTCTCTAAATTTCCTCTAACCTCTTTTTCCAATTTTCTTTTACAACAGTCCCACCATACATTCAATCCTCTCAGGGTCACTACACAAAGGGGTCATTTGAAAACATTTTAACTATTTCCCACATACTCTTCTCTCAGCTTGGAGTGCTCTGATCTGTTTTCTGAGTTTAAACCATTCCTCATTGGGAAAGAGAAGTCACTGTGGATTCCAGTCAGAAGTAGGGTAAGGACTAGAGACAAAAAACATCTGGCAAGAAGAAATGGGCTCAGATACTGCCACAGTTCAAAGGTGTCCTCTTTGTTGGTAAACCCAACTTTTTAAATTTGGCTTAATTGCCCTCTTTAGGATTTGGCCTGTGGTTACAGATCAGCACCATACTTCTGCTACCCTTTGGTCTTCTTTTGCAAATATGCTTTACTCCACCCATATTTCGTTTCTGTTTGCAAACAGTCCTATTTTCCCTCACGTCCAGGCTTCAGCAATGCTTTTAGATATGCCATGACGCTGTACCCAATACCTTCCCACCTGAATCATTTCTACTCAGATATTAGTTTATATGTAGTTTCCTCTATAAAGTCACGCCTGACATAAAATGTTTTGGCTCTATGTTGTTTCCATTGAGTTCTAGGCTGTTCTGATAGTAGCGAGAGATTCCTCAATTACAGCACTCAATATTGATTGGGATTGCCTATTTATTTGTTCTGATCAGCATTGCATCCATAGAGCCTTGGCACTCATAAAATTTGCTGAGTTGATAAACGGGTGAATAAATCAGCAGTCTTCCTTGAGATCTGGGGAGGGATAATGAGAAAATCCAGAACAGATGCCTATGGAGTAGAGCTCAACAAGGTGATGGGTTAATGACTGGACCGTAAGTAGAGCAATTGAGGAGTTCTGCTCCCATTTGCTGTGCTGATATTCGTGGAAGAAAATCCTTCTCACTCTGACAAGAACAGGCTGGAAAACCTACAAAACCCTGATTATCTGGAGCCCATCCCACAGGTGACGTCACCAAGTAAACAAAGGAACCAACATCAGAAGAATGACAGCCCTCCCGGGAAAAATGGGAACTATATTTGGTTTCGTAGAGTTGGCAAAGGAGGAGGAAGTCACCAGAGAATTGGATGGAAAGAAAGCAACTGAACTTTTAACACATTTTTTAAAGGCCAATTGTAAACTTGCCTGGCAGTTTAAAAGCCCTGAGAGCCCCCCACAGAGGAAAGTCTGCATACTGCGCTGATTCTGGTGCTCCTGAACAAGGCTGGTGCAGGGCAACACTATCTGAGAGACCGACTTTGAGACAAGAGGGTGCCAGCCGGCCTGTGCCTCCAGGCAGACTAGGAAACCTAAGGAAAACACTCTCCCACTCTGGTTGCTGCCACTATGTGTGAGGCAGGCGGGTACTCACCCAAGAATGAACCAGAAGGGCTGAGAGATGTACTTAGAAAGCCCAGCTACAGAGGAAGCTTGCCCAGAGCTCTTAAAGAGAAAGCCTCCCACATGCCAGGCCCTGCAATGAGTATGAGACAACCACCGCCTACTGCTGGGAATCAGCAAAGGGCAGAGAGACCCCTCCCTCACTTGACAGGCACTCGACCTGCCTAAGTCTGGAAGTGAAACGTGGGACCTGAGAGACGCCTTCCAACACTGCACAACTTATAAGCACAGGACCGTGGGAAAAGATACCGTGCAAACAGGGCGCACAAAAGCCTGTGTGGCTATCCTGATAGCAGACAAAATAGCCCTTGAGAGGAACAATAACACCAGAGTTAAAGAAGGATATCTTACAAGAGTCAATCAGCCTGATTAAAAAAAAAAAAAAAAAAAAAAAACTCCCAAATTACATTAGGCAAAAATTGATAGAAATTTCTAGGGAAAGATTGATAGGGAAATAGGAAAAAGTCATATTCATGGCTGCAGATTTTAACCCACTTATCTCAAAAACGGATAAAGTGATAGAAAACACCTCAGTAAGGTTACAGACAGCTTGAGCAATGCTAATCACCAACTCGACCTCATGGACAGAAACGTGGAGAGCACTGTCCTTGGCCACCACAGAAGGCATATTTTTCTCAAATGTACCATATTTCCTGGAAGAGATTGTATGCTGGACCAAACATAGATCTAAAGCAGTTTAAAGTGATCAAAATCATACAGATTATGTTTTCTAATTAAAACAGTGCTAAGCTAGAGATCAATAAGAACCCTAGAAAATCCCTACATAATCTATTGGCCAAAGACAACAATTACAAAGGATATTAGAGGATACTTTGAGCTGAATAATCATGAAATTATAGCATATCAAAATGTATGAGATGATCTAAAGATAAATGTACAACTTCATGTACTTATATTAGAAAAATAATTGAGAAGGCTAGAATTCTTTTTTAAATATCAATGACTGGTAAAACACTAACAATTAGAAAAACATCGACACTAGCTATCCATAGAGATATAAATATATGTGCTCTGAAATCTCTTTTCAATTTTTAAATTTTGTTGAAAACTATTTTTTTATTCGCTTTTCATTCCACATCTGGCTATAATAGAGCGACACACACCAGATTTGCTCTATTATTACACACAAATCAAAACTGGGCAAAATATATGACTTTCAGAAGCAACAGCACAGAGCTGTGATCTCTGTAGAAAGGGAAGCAAGAACACTGAGCCCTATACGTGGCCCAACTGTATGCCTAGAAGCACATTCTGGACCTTGAAACAGGGCACTGAATGCGAAGTTCCTGAGGTGACTAGAAGCTGTAAGAAAGATCTAGAATCAGAACATTCAAAAGAGAGGAATGTAAAGGGATCATAGAAAAACATTTGAAATAATCATGGTCAATTTTTTCCAAATTTGATGAAAATTATGAATCCACAAATCTAAGAAACTCAGTTAACTGCAAACATTGGAAACTTGGGGAAAATAACACCTGGACATTTCATAATCAAATTGTTTAAAACCAGTGACAAAGAGAAAACTTTAAAACAGCCCTCAAAATAAAAAAGACTCATCATGTACAAAACAACAGAAAAATCAGGATGACAGTAAATTCTCTCAACAATGCAAGAAAAAATACAATGAAACAGGATCTTAAAAGTACTAAAAGAAAATTTTAAATCCTGTTAACTTAGAATCCCCTAGCCAGCAAGATACATAAGAATGGATAATAATACGGATAAATATATAGGGTCTTCTCTTATTATTTAACTACCTTTAAAAGAAAACTGCCTACAGCAAAATAACAATAAGTTGCTGGATTTATAACCTACGTAGAATTAAAAACTGTGACAATACAGCAAAAAGGCCAGGAGGGAAGAAATTGATGTGCATCGTAAGGTTCCTAAAAGGTATGTGAAGTGTTATAATTACTATCATATCACTTGATGAGAGACTATGGTAAATGAAAGAATATGGACTCCAAAGAAACCATGAAAATAACAAAACAAAGAATTACATTTAATAAGCAAACAAGGTAAAATTTAGAACCACTATAAAATACGTATTTAATCCAGAAGAAGGCATAAAAGGAAGCCAAAAGAAACAAAGGAAGAAAACAGTTAGGAAGGTGGTAGACATAAACCTAATCTTATCGATAATCCTCATGAATATTAATAGTCCAAACACTCCAATTAAAAGGCAGATTGTCAACCTGGGTTAAAAAAACAACAACAATGAGGGAGCCTGGGTGGCTCAGTCTGTTAAGTGGCCAACCTCAACTCAGGTCATGATCTCACAGTTCATGAGTTTGAGCCCCGTGTCAGGCTCTGTGCTGACAGCTCAGAGCTTGGAGCCTTCTTCAGATTCTGTGTGCGTGTGTGTGTCTCTCTCTCTGCCCCTCCCCCACTCACACTCTCTGTCTCTCTCTGAAAAATAAATAAACATTTAAAAAAATCAAAAAAAAACCAACTATGCCCAACTGTATGTCATCTAAGAGAAATCCATTTTAAATAGAGGGCTCAAATAGCTTAATCGTGATACATGGAGGATTTCAATTCCAACTTAGATATGCAGTGAGCTAAAAAAGAAAAGCTCCCATTTTTACAACAAGCAAACAAGATGGGCATTCAGCAAATTAATGACTTTTCGTGGACCCACTAGAGAGCCCATAGGACAAAGGACAAATGGAACAAACAGCCATCCTGAAAAGACAGACACCTGCAGGGAAACATAGGAACCAAGCATTTGCTTACGTGTCAAGAAAGCTACCACTGGACATCGTGTAAAGTGGCAGAAACATTAACAATTCTGTGGAATTGCTGGGCTCAGGTAAAAATGTCAAATGCCTGGGGGTTGAAGTCATAGGGAGGTTCCCATCCTTTTCCAGGCTTCTCCTCCAGGCTCTCATTTCTCAAGAGACATCTCCGCTTGTGGTACGAGCAGGGAACAAGAAAAAGCAGCCACTGGAAAATCCATCCAGACTCTTCTCCATCAAGGAGCAAAAGGGATCAATTTACAGGGAAATGATATCACCTGAGGGCAGAGGTGACATTCCATCTCAGCTAGAAGAGAGCTCTGCCCAACCCTGATTGCCCCGTCTTACCTAAGAAGAAATCAAAACGACTTAATCTCCGTGGGAGAGTGTCTCAAGGACTGGCTGAGAACATGCTTACTCTGGAAGATGGTTATTCTCTTGGGCAGAGGGGGGGGGAACCTCTATCCCCCAGAGAAGGAGAGAAGCACATGAAGGCCATGCCCCATGTGCACTCCAGAGATGGAGGTTTAATCAGAACAGCTGGCCACCATGCTAACAAGCCTCCAGTTCAAATGGGATTGATGCATGATGCACAAAGGGAAAATCAAAAGTCAAAAGGGGAGGGGGGGGGCACCTGGGTGGTTCAGTCGGTCAAGAGTCCAACTTTAGCTCAGGTCATGATCTCACGGTTCATGGGTTCGAGCCCCGCGTCAGACTCTTGTGCTGATGGCTCAGAGCCTGGAGCCTGCTTCCGATTTTATGTCGCCCTCTCTCTCTCTGCCCCTAACCCACTCGCATTCTTTCTCCATCTCTCTCAAAACTAAATAAACATTCAAAGGCAAAAGACGAGAAAGCCACTAGGGGAATTGACAGCTTCTGGTGCTTACAGCAACAACATACTTCAAACAACACACCTCCTGACTTGATCCTGACATAAATTCCCACACCTGGGAGCGTGGGATGGCTCAGTCAGTTGACTGAGCTTCGGACTCTTGATTTCAGCTCAGGTCATGATCTCACTGTTGGGTCGGGCTCTGTGCTGACGGCACTGAGCCCTCTTGGGATGCTCTGTCCTTCTCTCTCTGCCCCTCCAACCCCTCTCTCAAAATAAATAAACTTAAAAACAACCCATAAATTCCTACACTGAAGGCCTGTTTATCTCAGTATCTACTTCCCTATACGTGCCACACAAAAAAATCCACAGGCAGGCAAAAAAGACACGAAAATACAGTCTGAAGACCTCAATCAGAACGAGACTCAGGTGACACGGAAGTTATAATTATGAGCCAGAGAATTTAAAATAACTATGATTAATATGTTAAAGGCTCTGATGGGAAAGGTAGACTCCCAGCAAGATAACTAACATAGGTAATTTTACCAGAGATGGATCTGTAAGAAAGAATTAAGTGGAAATGCGAGAATGAGAGCAAAATTACTCTATCCCACATCCTTATCTGTAGTCTTTTTTCTGCCTCTAACTCACCATCCACATCACTAACAAATTAATCTTTCCTAACTACCAATACATAGCTCTACTCTGGTTAAGAATCTTCAAAGAGAAACCATAGAATTAAAAAAAAAAAAAAAAGATTGGAGCCAGACAGATTTAAAATGAAATTCTGGACTTATCACTTGTTAGCTATGAGATCTGAGAACAGCCCAAACACTTTCTGAGCCTCTGTCATTCCTTCTGAGAAATGGGAAGAATAATAAGCATATTATGAGGGTTAAAATCGATGACAGAATAACATTAGTCATAGCACACTCCAGGGGATATATGCTGGAAGCTGTTGTCCTCTAGTAAATCCTACCCGTTAGAACGTAAAGCCTACACTCTGTGTCTCTCTTTCTCAAAAATAAATAAACATAAAAAAAAATTTTAGGAGCACTTGGGTGGCTCAGTCAGTTAAGCGTCCGACTTCAACTCAGGTCATGATCTCCTGGTTCATGAGTTCAAGCCCCGTATCAGGTTCTGTGCTGACAGCTTGGAGCCTGTAGCCTGCTTCTGATTCTGTGTCTCCCTCTCTCTCTGCCCCTTCCCCCACTCATGCTCTGTCTCTCTCTCAAAAATGAGTAAACATTAAAAAAAAAAGAATGTAAAGCCTTTCTTTGCCTATACCACCATTTACCGTTCTGATATCAGCACATTTATCCAACGTTGTTTTCCATTTCATCCAATCAACTCATGTAGCGTAACAACCCTAAAATAATGAAATTCTTTTCTGAAGCTTCCCTGACTATTCTAGTCCCATGGAGCCTTCTTCCAGCGTTTCTAGAGTGTTAGTGGTATGTACCCAATATGTAGCCTTTATTATTTGACCTTCTGTCCTCCGTTAGCTCATAAACATGTCAAGGACAATAGTGTTCTCTTCTAGCCCGGTTTGCCTCACTCTACCTGGTATAACTTGAATGAACTTCAGGTTCTTTTCTTACCAAAACTACGCCATATTCAACCCGTGGAAAGGTAGAATTCTCTTTGTGATAGTTTAAATAAGTTGTGTCTTTTTGAAATTTTCTTAATAGATCATACAACATTCCCATTCAATTCAGTCATGTTAAGCTGACACAATTTTGTGTCTCACACAAATTTGAGACACAATTTTGTGTCTCAAATTTCTCAAGCCCTTTTGAATGCCTAGGTGTAGGCATATGTAAAACAAACAAAACTTTTCAGCATCACTTCCTGTTTTGTCTCCAAATGTTAATTTTTTTTTGTTCCATGTCCATTTGATATCATTTTACCAACAGAGTTCCTATTTATTAAAAAAAAAAAGAAAAGAAAGAAAAAGTTCTACCACACAACATGACCCAGCCCTTGGAGTAAAAATGAAAGCTCTATTTTCCCTGAATGTGGTAAGTAAAATGTGCACCTTCAAAAATGCATAAGAAAGAGAAGACTACAATTGTGTTTTATGATAAATACTTGTAAATTTGATGTAAATTAAAAAAATCACAGTGAGAAACATAATTCAATAGAAAGTACATATTTCTATTTTTTATTTATACTAGCTGTAGCAGATGAAGGAGCAATGCTTAACAGTTAGGATGATATCCTCATCGCCAAAAGAGAGAGGTAACCCACCTAACCTGAGACTGAAACACTGTGATCCAGATTCCTGTTCTAATAGGCTTTCAAAACATCCATGCCACAGTGTATAATCTTACACACAAGTGTTCTCAACAATGAAAGGGAAAAAAACAATGAAAGGAAAATGATCCTTGTATAGACATTGAGATATGAGAATATGGACCTCATTTTGACAAACATTTTTGGAAGTACTGTCAATCCTCAGTCAAACCAGATCCATTTTTTTCCCTCCTACAACAGTCCTGACTTGAGAGGTAAGAGTGGGGAGAATATATTTTTGAATAGCCTACACTTTCTTTGGAGAGTCCAATAGAATAGCTAAGAAACTAAACCCAATGTAAGGATCACATTCAATCATCAAACCTTTAATATAATTGATAAAAGAATAAGAGCAAGGATTGATGCTGATATTTTCTTGTGTTCTGGTCACTGGTCCAGTTAACTGTCAGCTGTTTTCAAATATATTTACAACATGATATAACATGCACCTTCATCTTTCCTAGGGTAAAGAATGACTTTAAACTTGCTGAAGGCAGCCAAGACTGTCATATCCCAAACCTTGCTTCTCTGGGCTATACAGCATTATTTGACGTTCAGGTCAGAGCTTGAAGAACTACAGAGAACCCATACAAAAAGGAAAAGAGCAAATATAACTGATGTGAAGGAAAGCATTTCTGTTTCATCATCTTTGCACCCTTACTTATCAGCTCTACCATTGGATTTTATGTACCCCTTCCAGTTTTGATCCCACGGCCAGATTTTTCACTTACCCTCTCTAGAACCATCAATTACTTCTCATTTTATTCTGTTAACCCACCAGCTGCTTCCACTGCTTCCATTTCTCACTGCTGAGGACAGCTAAAAAATAAGGTGAAACCATCAAAAACTCAACCACCGCCATCATACTGACAGACTCCCCCACAAATTAGCCCTGCCTGACAGCAATCAAGTCATCTTTGCCATTCCCTGATTCTTTCATACACCCCCGTCCAATGTGGGGATTACTGTCCCAGTGATTTATTAAACATAATGCCCTCAGGAGTAGAGTAGTGAGGAAGGAGGATACGGTATGGGGACAAAATGTGAGGAAGAATCTGTTTCACCTGGAGACGATTCTGTTCCACTACAAAGCTCTGGATCATGAAACCGCACCCACAGAGATGGTCCCAACTTGAGTCAAGGCGGTTGGTGTTTTTGTCCTTCTGTGTCAATGCCTGGCTGGGGTCTGCACTGGAGGGACAGCCATACCTTAGAGAGGGTGCAGCTGTGAGCATTTAGCTGCCAGTATTCACCGTTGGCAAGGTTGGGTACACTATCAGTAAAAGGATGTGGATGGGGCCCCAAAAGCAACCAACAGAATTTCCTTCAAAATAGCTTTTATTCTTCACACCAGATTTTTAAAAAAACTTCTCCCATTCCTGGGGAGGGGACAAGATGGTAGAAAAGCATGGAAGACTGTTTGCATCTCTCCTCCCTGAAATGCAGCCAGATCAACATGAAACCATCTTGCACACCTAGAAAACTGATTTGAGGATTAACAAAACAATCTGCACAACCTTGAACCACAGAACTCAGCAGGTATGCAGCACGTGGAGATGAACTGGGGGAGAGAGAAGCCATAGAGAGCGGAGAGCTGTTTTTGCTCGTGGAGAGAGAATGGAGACAGGGGGAGAGTATGGGAAAAGCATCACCCCCAAAAGCAGCTGGAGAGAAAGTGGAAAATGTAAACATCTGCAGTGACTGAACAAAAAAGGGACGAAGGAGAGAGGAGAGGGTTTAAATTCCATTAAGACTCTATAAACAGGCGGAGCACAGAGCCTGAAACTCCATAGCTTGATACCTGGCAGTGCTCTGGTGGGAAGGGTGAATCCCCAGGAGCAGAGAGCAAGGCCAGAGGGGTCCTTGGGCAACACATGGAGAGGCAGTTCCCCTGCTGGTAAAGGCTGTGCAGCCTCCCCACAGGCAAAGGTCCTGGCAGACCCCGGAGAACACCCACATTCCCTGGTGTTGGAACAAGGTCCAGGGTGAAGCCTGGTGCCACATGTGCATTGTGATCTTCCATAATCGCTGAAACACTGCTGCTACAAGATTGCACAAACTTTTTCTGGGGTGGGCTGGCACTCAGCCACAGTCTCTGGGCATCAGCAGCAGCATGGTCTCATGAACATTCCTGCGTGCAGCCGGCAGCCAGCCATTGGTCAGTGAGACCCTCCCCCAGAGGGTCTGAGCGTGTCAAAGCCGCAGTCCCTCCGAAGTGAGGGGCTGGGAAACTCAGCCCCATAAAACTCAGGAGGGAGGTGCCGCCTGGCAACCTGACAGCTTGGTCATGAACAGTGTAGAAGCTGGGAGTGGACGGAAGCCAGAGACAAGGACAGGTGCTTGATTGCTGGCTGAGGAGAGCAGAGTGCTGATACTAGAGACTGAGTAGCTGAGTGATGCCATTTTCACCCCACCCTCATATGTGCATACACGCCTATATGCCACAGCAATCCACCCCAGTAAACTAAGCAGCTCCATCTAGTGGAGAACAAAGCCGTTTACACTAAACCCCACCCAAATGGGCCAACAGCGCTCTTGACAAACACAAGTCTCTTCACCCACTTAGTTTTCGGAGTACAAAGTGCTTCATAGCTTGACTTCTATAGGAAACCAGATGTAATTTCAACAGTATTTCACTCTGTTCACTGGTTCTTTTATTCATTTTTTTCCTTTTTCTTTTCTTATTCTTGAATACAAAAGAGAAAATATTTATTTTTATTTTCTGTTTTCATTTAAAAATGTTTACTTTAATTTTTCTTACTATATTTATTACTTTTTTGTAAATTTTTAAAATTCTACTTTATGTTCATTTCATTTTATTCTATTTTATAGTATTCATTTTTTCAAATTTTCAATCGTTTCCCTTTTTTTCTTTTATTCACTTTTTTCTTTTCTTTCTTTTCTTTTCTTTCCCCTTTTTTGCTCCAAACTATTAAGTTTCTTCCAACAAACAGACCAAAACACTCCTAGGACCTAGCATCCTTTATTTGATTTCTTTGTGTTCTTTTTAATTGCTTAATATTATTTTTTCCTTTATTAATTCCTCTTCTTTCTTCAAAATGACAAAATGAAGGAATTCCCCCAAAAGAAAGAACAGGAAGAAATGCCAGCCAGGAGAATTGATCAACCCAGATACAAGCAAGATGTCTGAACCAGAAATTAGAATCGTGATAATAAGAATACTAGCTGGAGTTGAAAAGAGATTAGAATCCCTTTCTGTGGAGATAAAAGAAGTAAAATCTAGTCAGGTTGAAATAAAAAAATGCTTTAACTGAGCTGCAATCTCGAATGAATGTCACGGTGGCAAGGACAGAGGAGGCAGAGTAGCAAATCAAGTATATACAGGACAATCTTATGGAGAACAATGAGGCAGAAAAAAAGAGGGAGACTAAGCCAAAAGAGCATGATACAAGAATTAGAGAACTCAGTGACTCATTAAAAAGGAGTAACATCAGAATCATAGGGTTCCCAGAAGATGAAGAGAGAAAAAGGGGGTAGAAGGATTATGTGAGCAATCATAGTGGAAAACTTTCCTAACCTGGGGAAAGACACAGACATCAAAATCCAGGAAGCACAGAGGACTCCCATAAGATTCAACAAAACCAACCATCAGCAAGGCATATCAGAGTCAAATTCACAAAATACTCAGGCAAGGAAAGAATCATGAAAGCAGCAAGGAAAAAAAGTCCTTAACCTACAAGGGAAGACAGATTAGATTTGCAGCAGACCTATCCACAGAAAATTGGCAGGCCAGAAAGGAGTGGCAGGATATATGCAATGTGCTGAATCAGAAAAATATGCAGCCAAGAATTCTTTATCCAGCAAGGCTGTCATTCAAAATGGAGCGAAAAAAAGTTTTCCAAGCAAACAAAAATTAAAAGAGTTCATGACCACTAAACCAGCCCTGCAAGAAATTTTAAGGGGGACTCTCTGAGGGGAGAAAAGATGGGGGGGAAAAGGACCAAAAGCAACAAAGACTTGAAAGGACCAGAGAACACTACCAGAAATTCCAACTCTATAGTCAACATAATGACAATAAATTCATATCTTTCAGTGCTCACTATAAACATCAATGGTCTAAATGCTCCAATAAAAAGACACAGAGTAACAGAATGGATAAGAAAACAAGATCCATCTATATGCTATTTACAAGAGACCAACTTTAGACCTAAGACACCTTCAGATTGAAAATAAGGGATGGAGAACCATCTATCATGCTAATAGTCACCAAAGAAAGCCAGAGTAGCCACACTTATGTCAGACAATTGAGATTTTAAAATAAAGACTGTAACAAGAGATGAAGAAGGGCATTATATCATAATTAAGGGGTCTATCCACCAAGAAGACCTAACAATTGACAGCATTTATGCTCCAAACATGGGGAAACCCAAATACATAAATCAATTAATCACAAACATAAAGAAACTCATTGATGATAATACCATAGTAGTAGGGGACTTCACCCCACTTACACAGCAATGGACAGGTCATCTAAACAGAAAATCAGCAAGAAAACAATGGCTTTGGATGACACTGGACCAGATGGACTTAACAGATATATTCAGAACATTTCATCTTAAAGCAAAATACGCATTCATCTCTAATGCACTTGGAACATTCCCCAGAAGAGATCACATACTGGGACACAAATCATCCTTCACCAAGTACAAAAAGATCAAGATCATACCGTGCATATTTTCAGACCACAACGCTATGAAACTCGAAATCAACCACAAGAAAAAAAATTGGAAAGGTAACAAATACCTGGGAGACAAAAGAACATCTTACAAAATAATGAATGGGCTAACCAAGAAATTAAAGAAGAAATTAAAACGTACACAGAAGCCAATGAAAATTATAACACTACAGCCCAAACCCTCTGGGATGCAACGAAGGTGGTCATTAGAGGGAAGTATATAGCAATCCAGGCTTTCCTAAAGAAGGAAGAAAGGTCTCAAACATACAACCTAACCTTACACCTCAAAGTTCTGCAAAAAGAACAGCAAATAAAACCCCAAACCAGCAGAAGACAGGAAATAATAAAGATTAGAGCAGAAAGTAATGCTATCGAAACCAAAAAACAAAAACAAACAAACAAAAAAAACAGTAGAACAGATTGATGAAGCCAGAAGCTGGTTCTTTGAAAGAATTAACAAAACTGATAAATCACTAGCCAGTTTGATCAAAATGAAAAAGGAAAGGACCCAAATAAATAAAATCAAGAATGAAAGAGGAGACATCACAACCAACACAGCAGAAATAAAAACAATAAGGAGAAAATATTATGAGCAATTATCTGTCAATAAAATTGGCAATCTGGAAGAAATGGACAAATTCCTAGAAACATATACACTACCAAAACTGAAACAGGAAGAAATAGAAAATTTGAACAGACCCATAACTAGTAAAGAAATCGAATTAGTAATAAAAAATATCCCAAAGCAAGAGTCCAGGTCCGGATGGCTTTCCAGGGGAATTCTACCAAACATATAAAGAAGAGTTAACACCTATTCTCTTTTTTTTTTTTTTTTAATTTTTTTTAACGTTTATTTATTTTTGGGACAGAGAGAGACAGAGCATGAACAGGGGAGGGGCAGAGAGAGAGGGAGACACAGAATCTGAAACAGGCTCCAGGCTCTGAACCATCAGCCCAGAGCCCGACGCGGGGCTCGAACTCACAGACTGCGAGATCGTGACCTGAGCTGTAGTCGGACGCTTAACCGACTGAGCCACCCAGGCGCCCCGTCACCTATTCTCTTGAAGCTGTTCCAAAACAGAAATGGAAGGAAAACTTCCAAATTCATTCTATGAAGCCGGCATTACCTTGATTCCAAAACCATACAAAGACCCCACTAAAAAGGAGAACTATAGACCAATTTCCCCAATGAACATGGATGCAAAAGTCCTCAAAAGATACTAGCCAACCATATCCAACAATACATTATAAGAATTATTTACCACAACCAAGTGGGATTTATACCTAGGATTCAGGGCTAGTTCAAGATCCACAAAACAATCAATATGATACATCACATCAATAAAAGAAAGGACAAGAACCACATGATCCTCTCAATAGATGCAGAGAAAGCATTTGACAAAATACAGCATCCTTTCTTGATAAAAACACTCAAGAAAGTAGGGATAGAAGGATCATACTTCAAGATCATAAAAGCCATATATGAAAAACCCACTGCTAACATCATCCTCAATTGGGAAAAACTGAGAGTGTTCCCCCTAAGGTCAGGAACATGACAGGGATGTCCACTCTCACCACTCTTATTCAACACAGTATTGGAAGTCCTAGCCTCAGCAATCAGACAACACAAAGGAATAAAAGGCATCCAAATCATCCAGGAGGAAGTCAAACTTCCACTCTTTGCAGATGACATGATAGTCTACATGGAAAAACCAAATGATTCCACCAAAAATCTGCTAGAACTGATCCATGAATTCAGCAAAGTGGCAGGATATAAAATCAATGCACAGAAATAGGCTGCATTTCTATACACCAATAATGAAGCAACAGAAAGAGAAATCAAGGAATAAATCCCACTTACAATTGCACCAAAAACCATAAAATACCTAGGAATAAACATAGCCAAAGAGGTGAAAAATCTATACACTGAAAACTATAGAAAGCTTATGAAAGAAATTGAAGACATAAAAAGTGGAAAAAGATTCCATGCTCCTGGATAGTCAATTAAGCATCTGACTTTGGCTCGGGACGTGATCTCACAGTCCATGAGTTTGAGCCCCACGTCAGGCTCTGTGCTGACAGCTCAGAGCCTGGAGCCTGCTTCTGATTCTGTGTCGCCCTCTCTCTCTGCCCCTTCCCCGTCCATGCTCTGTCTCTCTCTGTCTCAAAAATAAAATAAAACATTAAACAAATTTTTTAAATAATGAAATAAAATACCAATACTATCCAAAGTAATCTACATATTCAACGCAATCACTATAAAAGTAACACCAGCATTCTTCATAGAGCTAGAACAAACAATCCTAAAATTTGTATGGAACCAGAAAAGAACCTGAATATCCAAAGAAATCTTGAAAAAGAAATCCAGAGCTGGAGGCATCACACTCCCAGACTTCAAGACATATTACCAAGCTGTAATCATCATTACAGTATGGTGCTGGCACAAAAACAGACACTCAGATCAATGGAAGAGAATAAAGAACCCAGAAATAGACCCCCAAATGTATGGCCAACTATTCTTTGACAAAGCACCAACAAACATCCAGCAGAATAAAGACAGTCTCTTCAGCAAGTGGTGCTGGGAAAACTGGACAGCAATATGCAGAAGAATGAACCTGGACCACTTTCTTACACCAGACACAAAAATAAACTCAAAATGGATGAAAAACCTAAAGGTAAGACAGGAAACCATCAAAATCCTCGAGGAGAAAGCAGGCAAAAACCTCTTTGACCGTGGCCACAACAACTTCTTACTCAACACGTCTCTGCAGGCAAAGGAAACAAAAGCAAAAATGAACTATCAGGACCTCTTCAAAATAAAAACCTTCTGTACAGCAAAGGAAATAATTAGCAAAACTAAAAGTCAACCAACGGAATGGGAGAAGATATTTACAAATAACATCAGATAAAGGGTTAGTATTCGAAATCTGTAAAGAACTTATCAAACTCAACCCCCCCCCCCAAAAAATAATAATAATCCAGTGAAGAAATGGGCAAAAGACATGAATAGACACTTCTCCAATGAAGACATCCAGATGGTGAACAAACACATGAAAAAATGCTCAACATGACTCATCATCAGGGAAATACAAATCAAAACCCGATGAGATACCACCTCATACCTGTCAGAATGGTGAACATTAACAACTCAGGCAACAACAGATGCTGGTGAGGATGCAGAGAAGCAGAATCTCTTTTGCACTGCTGGTGGGAATGCAAACTGGTGCAGACACTCTGGAAAACAGTATGGAGGTTCCTCAAAAAATTAAAAATAGAACTACCCTATGACCCAGGAATGGCACTACCAAGTATTTCTCCAAGGGATAGAGGTGTGCTGTCTCAAAGGGGCACATGCATCTCAATGGTTATAGCAGCACTATCTACAATAGCCAAAGTATGGAAAGGGTCCAAATGTCCATCAATGGATGAATGGATAAAGAAATGGTTTATATACACACAATGGAGTATTACTTGGCAATAAAAAAGAATGAAATCTTGCCATTCACAACTATGTGGATGGAACTAGAGGGTATTATGCTAAGCAAAATTAGTCAGTCAGAGAAAGACAAATATATGACTTCACTCATATGAGGACTTTAAAAGACAAAACAGATGAACATAATCGAAGGGAAGCAAAAATAATATAAAAACAGGGTGGGGAAAAACACAAGATACTCTTAGATATGGAGTACAAACAGAGGGCACTGGAAGGGTTGAGGGAGGGGGCATGGGCTAAATGGGTAAGGGGCATTAAGGAATCTACTCCTGAAATCATTGTTGCAGTATATGCTAACTAACTTGGATGTAATTTAAACAACAAATAAATTTTTTAAAAAATAGAGGGAGGAAAAATAAAATAAAAGTCAGTATTTAAAAAAAATAAAATTACTGACAGAAGATAAGTCATCCCTTAACAATAAAAAAAAATGAACACTGAAAAAAATAAAATAAAATAAAAATCTTCTCCATTCTCTCTAAGGTCTGGAAAATATAGAAAACTTGATGCCAATTTCTCTCAGCAATCTTGCCACCTCAATACTTCTCTGTAACTCCATTATTTGTACCATCCCCAAACTTCCTTCACATATTTATCCTTTCTCATATTTTTCCCTTCTAGATCAGTATAAAAAATATTTTCCAAAAATTTTCCCTTTTGCTTTCCATTTCATCATTCTCTCTCTCCCTCATCTTCGTTATCATCATTTCTTTTTTAAAAAAGGATGTTTCTTTTTTAAAAAAGGATGTTTCTCAGGGTGCCTGGGTAGCTCAGTCAGTTAACCATCAGACTCTTGATTTCGGCTCATGTCATGATCTCGCAGTTCATGAGACTGGGTCCCACATCAGGCTCTGCACTGAGAGCACGGAGCCTGCTTGAGATTCTCTCTCTCCCTCTCTGCCCCTCCCCTACTCATATTCTCTCCCATCTCTCTCAAAATAAATAAATAAAGATTTTTTTAAAAAGCTGTTCTATGATACTGTGCAGTCTTTGGTCCACCCTTTTTTTCTAACAAACTTCTTAAAGAGTAATTTTGTCTCCTGTCTCTATTTAATTACCATCTGTTCATTCCTTAACCATTTTCTTTTTTGCCGCTAAAACTGCAATATAATCACACATATTTGGAAGCAGTAAAGACACATCTTTCTGCCGAAGGAATGTCATGATCTGGTTTTTCAGCCTCCAGGATTGTGCTGAAAGTATTCCACCAAAGATCAGCTATCCCATCACCAAATTCAATGGCATTTTCTTAGTTTAAATCTTCTGTATGGCATTCACCATCACTGATTAACTTCTTTTTGAATTTCTTTTATTTGACAGAATGATACGGAGAAAATTATATCTTCTTGGCTTGAAATTATCATGGAGAAAATATCATCATTCTATTTGTATGTGATACTTTAACAAACCACGATCAACAAGAAAAGAAGTTTCTTCTAAACTGAGGACATTCTACTGATTGTAAGGTTGCTTGTTGGACAGAAAATTTAGGTGAGCGTGATATTCAAATTTGGGTCCAGAGCAAGATTGTTCTGCACAGGAGCGAAGAGCGAAACCCACAGTGGGGACACTGGGTGGAGTAAGAAGAGAAAGAATCCTTAGTGAGAGAGCAAGAAACAGGGAATTAGAGATCTAAAAATGTTTATGGGGATTTTTTTTTTAGTAAAACTTTGTGTGCTCCAGGACATGATTCTTCCTGTTAATCTCATTAAGCCATTGGTCAAGAATATAAAAATTGCAGGATGCTTGGTACACTCAATATCTTACAGAAACCAGAATTGACATTGACTGGTTGACGTAGGATGGAAGTAATCGACCAGCACATAAAAGTGGAAAGTGGACATCTAGGTTATTCCTGGCTTCCTTAGATCTACATTATACTCTGTTTGAAGTTACTCTTCATTTACATTTGTGGGGTGGTAACATTAGTGTTAGTGATGGTAGTTGACTGGTAATACATAACTTTCATTGAGTACTTACAGTTGGACAGGCACTATGACATAAGCACTTTGTATGGATTATTTTACTTAATGTTCAAAACTCATATGGAAGTTGGTTATACTATTGACCCTATCTTTCAGATAAATAAATTGGGGCTCAGAATTATAACTGCTAGGACTATATTTAGTTATGATTATAACTTAACTTCCCCAATCCTTACTAGCAAATTGTCGTATTTCTGTTTAGATTTTCATGTCCTCCCTTCTATAGCTTGTACAACAGCTACCGCACCTTGGTATCCTTGGAGCAGAATTTGTGATGCTGAGAATAACAATTTAGCACGTCTCTCTGAAGACTCAAAAGGTATCTTAACAGATTCAAAACACACAGGATGAAAAGCTTATGCTACATAGCTTGTCAGTTGGCTTTTCCAATTATTATTTAGGAACTGCTTACTGTCCTTAAAATAATTCCCCTGGGACACTTATTTAAGGAGAAAGTTCCTGGGAAAATGATAAGGCACAACTCCATGAGGGCAGAAACTAGGTATCCTGAGTACCTCATTGATTCATAAGTCCATTATCAGTGGTGATAGAATGTTTGGCCACTGATAAAATACATGAATAAACCAATCAGAACAGATGCTGGATACGTATAATTGCACACTACACATGATTATCAGCACTTCTAGGGCCTAGTGCTTATTTACTGGTGTCCGATGAAAACTGGAATAAATGTGAAAGAAAGGAGACAGAAAGGAGCGAAGGAGAGGGAGAGAAATGAGACTTTCTTCACATTCTAAAATATGTTTGGCTGATATATCAATTTCCATACGGAAGTCCCAAAGGAAGAAAAGCAAAAAGCTTTTTCAAATTTCCTTGCCAGGGGGTTAATGTTGCCTATGGATCAATTGCAAACGTTAAAATTCGTGTCAAGAAAAGGGTTAATTTTTCTTACAAAGAGGACATCATTTTATCCACACCTTGGGCTTCAGTGTTAGGATAAGGTTGTCCTCACTTTGGTTAAAAAGGAAACATTTTGAGCCCTACAAACGACGCCTTAGTAGTACAGGTTTGGAAAAATCAGCTTCGTTGTGTCCTAAGACCCTCACGTGTGCTTGAGTTTTGCTCACTCCTTGTAGCTAGTGGTGATATTTCAGACTTCAGTTACCTAGTGTCAGCACAACCTTTACCAACCCCATCCGTGGTGAGAAAGCAGCACGTTCCTGTGGCTTGAAAACTCCCTAGATCCTCTAGGGAAGCCACTGTGAGGGACAGATAGACTCCCACGGTGCCATTTTCACCCAGTCATTTTTATGGTTCTAACTGCATTTAAAAGTCACCGTGGCTGTCACTGGTCCGTTTTGGCATTCCGGCTGGTCCTCCATACAGTCAATCTTGCTGCTTTAAACCATCAGTATCTGCAGCGTAAGTATGTCAAGCAGTAGGAATAGGGAGTTCAGCATTTCATTGGCTGTCTAAATCAATCATTTTTTGAGCATGAATAAGTCATGCTTAAATGGATGGCTTCAGCCCACATTAGGAAACACTTGTGTGAGGAGAAAGTTGAAAATTAGAATAAATTCAGGTGTGGGGATGCCACAATGCATTCCTTTTTAGCCAGTCTTCCCTTTTCTTCTACCAAAATGATAGATGTACAATCACTTTAATACAAATCCTGCTTATGTCTCCCAAAACTGATTTAATAGAACAGCTTGTGATATTCCAGCAAAGAACTCATTAAGGAAATTCGAGATGCTGAAATCAGAATGGTGTTGCTGACTTTCAGAACACGAAATGATAGATGGAAATGTCTTGCTATGCATGTTTACCAGCAGGCAGGTGTATTTCATTCCCTTGATCCCTTAAAGAACAGTTGAAGGATTTTTCCAGCATTAACTTCTCTCTTTCCAATTCCATCATCAATCTGTAATTCATTTCAGGAAGTGTTTTTGTTGGGCATCTGTCTCAGGGAGTATTTCATCGGTTTCTTTTGAAGGTCACACCTTTGTATTTTTCTTATAGCAGAGACGAGATTTTGCCAAGAGCAATGGGTTATGTGCTGAGGGATCAACCTATATTTCTCCAGTTTCACATTTTCTGTGGCCTCTGCCATATTTGGTTGAATATAAATACAGCAACGCCTCACTGCCCCAAAAGAAACCTTAATGATCAAGGATATCGCTGAGCAATGGAAATAAACAGAAACACAAGACCTCCATGCCATAATGCAAGCTGTAAATTAACACATGGAATGTTTAGGGGAATTTCCAAAACTCTCATTCAATATTCTCATACTTCTATTTACACCCTGTGTTGATAAACCTAGTTGTATAATTTCCCATTTCATATAAGATTAGAATCATCAAACTAGTCAATCTGTGAAAGAAAGAAACCACAGGGAAAAACAAAAAAGCTGGAAACGTTTACATCGGAAAAAGTATAATTACCTAGTGGAGAAAAACTAACGTTTATCATAACATTATATTCATGTAATAGACTACTATATAGCAAACAAGCTGAATGATCTAGAGCAGGAGTCAGCAAACTTCTCCTGTAAGAGACCAGGTAGTGAACATTTTAGGCTCCCATAGAATCATAGAGTTTCTGTCACAACTACTCAACTCTGCTGTTGCAGAAAGCTTATGGCCCGAGGAAAAACAAGAGGTTCCAACTATTCCTGTAATAACTCTTCTTAAACTCTGGGTGGGCTTCAAATATGTTCATTATATTACTCTATAGATTTTTGTGTACCTAAGATATATCATAAATCATAAAACTAGGCACTTTAACTCAAGCGACATGACATGCTGGGGCAAGTTAATAGGGGCAAGAAATGAATTATACAAATTAGTATCTCTAAATTTATCAATAGTTTGCATGCAGCGAAAAAAATTCATGCACATAGCAATAATTATAAAGTTGATACAAAATAGAAAAATTAAATTTAGAACATATTTCTGTTGAAGAATCTAAAGACATTTTAAACATATATCAGGGAGAAAACAAAGTTAAGCTTTTGAGCTAGAATATTGTAATGCTTATGGTGCTTTCTGTTACCAGAGACAATCACTTATGTGGAACATTTCATGTTTGATTTGCCAAATACAGTTAGAGTACATTGTATTTCTTTAGTATTTAACCTTATTTTAAAAATTTGTGAATATATTTGTATTCTCCAAATTTTCTTCTTAAAAAAATTTTGAATGTTTATTTTTGAGAGAGAGACCCAGAGAGCATGAGCAGGGGAGGGGCAGAGAGAGGGAGGCACAGAATATGAAGCAGGGTCCAGGCTCTGAGTTGTCAGCAGAGTCCAAGGCGGAACTCGAACTCACAAGCCATGAGATCATGACCTGAGCCGACGTCGGACGCTCAACGCTCTATAAAAGCGACTATATTTTTTAAAAATAGCATGGAATAGGCTTACTTACTCAAAGTGGATTGCTTAGCAGATTTTTTTTCTTAGGTTTTAAACAAAAGAACATGTGGTTTTCAAATCAGAAAATTGGTGACAATTATTCCAGTATAAGTGACCTCCAATGTACTGTAATACCATTATCAGGCAAAAAAAAAAAAACAAAACAAAAAAAAAAAATCAGGAACCAAGCACTAATAAAGATGATACATGGGAAAGAAAATTCTTTCTTCTAAATGTGGAATTTTCAGGATTACTTCTTGGAGGTATAAAGTATCTTTCCATTTACTGGGATTTATATAGATACCCTACCTTCAGTGAGGTTGACCATAACTCCCTACCTCTTAATCCAGGGGTGCGTGCAGTCACTTCCTGCCACAAATTACAGAATAGAAAAAGGAGGGGAAGAGTAACTTTATAATAGAAGAAAGCTGACAGACACTGCTTCAGGCAGGTGATCAAGGTCAGCATCAACAGTAATAGGTCCTGTTGATCATATGAACCTTTCATATGATGTGACTAAAATGGCACTTTACTCTTGTGGTTTTCCCCATAACACATAATCCCAGTTCAACCATGAGAAAGACAGACAAAACTAAACTGAATGCCACTGTACAAAATACCTGACCAGTACTCCTCAAAATTTTCAAGGTCATCAAAAGCAAGGAAATTCTGAGAAATTGCCAGATCAAAGAGGATTCCAAAGAGACATGACTACTCAATGTAAATGACACTCCGGATGAAATTCCAGAACAGGTGAAGGATGTTAGGTAACAACCAAGGAAGTCTGAAGAAAGCATGGGCTTAACATTGCGTTATCGATAATGGTTCCTTAATTATATGTATGCTACTAATGTAAAACGTTAATATAGGTAAAACTGGGTGTGAGGTGTATGGAACTCTCTATAATATCTTTACATTTTTTTTCTGTAAATCTAAAACTGTTCCAAAGTAAAATTTTATTTTTTGAAAGAAGAAATTGTGGAAACAGTTGATTTTTTCCTTTGTTATTTAAATAGGACATATTTATTGGTTACACATAATTTAGCTATGTCGACGCAAATCTCCCCATAGCATTTATCCCCATCTAATACAATGTAGATTTATCACTTGAAATAATTACCATGAGGGCAGAGTTTCTGTATGTTTTATTTAATGCTATACCACCTTCATTAGACCACTTAGCTTCTGTTGATCAGCAAACCACCCTAAAGCTCTGACCAATGGTCGTTTATTATTTCTCACATGTTTATAGGTCTATAGGCAGTCCCCTGTGGGCAGTTCCCCTGGCAGATCTGTATTAGGTTTGGCTAATCTTTGCCAGTTTCATTCATGAGTTGTTGGCCAGCTGGCTGATAGGCTGGAGGCTCGTTGGTCTAGGAAGAATGACCTTAGCTGCAACGACTTGGCTCCTCTCTTCACGTGTCTCACATCCCTTTAGCAGGTTAGCCTCAGTTTGTGTTCATGGTGGCAGCAGGGTTCCATAAAAGGGAACAGAAATGTGCAAGCATTTTTAAAACCCTTTAACATTAACCTTGCAGTTGTTACACTGGCCCAATCGGGTCACATTGGCCAAGCCCAGAGTCAGTGTGCCAGGATACTATCGAAAGCCTTGGATACAGAGGTGTAAGGAAGGGAGACTGTTGATATAATCAACCTATCACAATCTTTTAGAACAGTGCTAGGCCCATAATGAAGGCTTGATAAATATTTGTTGAAGAACAGAATGAAACTTAGCTTCTGTAACATAACAATGAAATGTATATTGATTGTATACTATGTGCAGAACACATAGCTATGTTTGTAGCTACACAAATTTCCTTTATGAAATACATATTCCTATAATATATATGCAAATATAAATCTAAATGGACGTAAAAGAGGCATATAAAATTTAACAATGATTGTTATTAACGTGTGTGTGATTGAGTTCAGACTTTCTGTTTAATTTTATCAGTCAGTTTATCTACCTTTATGTGAATATCCACACTATATTAATTACTATAGCTTTGTAATGGAGATTAATATTTTGTGGTATAAACCCTCCAACTTTCTTTATCTTCTTCAAGATCACCCTGCCTATCCTTGGCTCCTCTGCCTTTGCAGATGAATTTTAGAATTAACTTATCACTTCCCACAAATTGATTTTGATTGAGATTGTATTACACCTATGTATATTCTGGGGAGAACTGACGTCTTTACAGTGTAACAGTCTAGGACCATACACTATCGCTTCATTTATTTAATCCCTCTCTAATACACTTTTATAGTTTTTTGTGTTGAAGTTTTGCACAGCTTTCATGCAATTTTTTCCTAGGCATTTGATGTTTGTGGATGCTATTTTTAACCAGATCTTTTTAAAATTATATTTGCTGTTGTTGCTTGCTGCTATGCATTTTAAGTTTGGTTCTTTTATATTGAATTTACATCCAGCACACTTACTAAATTCACTTTTTAATTCTCATTGTGTGTTTATAAATTCTTTTGGATATTTTAGATACACAACCAGGTCACCTGTGAGTAATGATACTTTTTTCTTTTGAAGTACTTGTGTGTGTGTGTGTGTGTGTGTGTGTGTGTGTGTGTGTATGTGTGTGTGTATTTTTACCTAGATTCAATTTTGTCTTTTTTCCCCAATGTCAACAATAATCTCCCAGTAATCTTTCATTCATTCTAATTATTCAATTCATATCCAACCATCAATTCTTTTGTTACTCCTTGAAATGTCTCCTACACATGTTCCTCATCAGTTTCTCATCAGTTTTTGTGTGGACAAGTATAATAGTTTCTTAGTCATTCCTTCTATATCATCTCTCCCTTTTTCACTCATAACTGACTCCTTCATTAAAGTATACTACTTTAATATCACATCAACTCCTGCTCCTTAGATCCAATACTTCACTGATTCTTTCCTCATTTCATTAAAAGTCTAAATTTCTCAACCTAGTAAATTTAAATGTTAAGAAATATAACCTAATCCCAATTTTGCAGCCCATTCATCTCTTAATTGTGCATCAAGACAAACTGATTACTTAATTCAAATCTTCATACCCTTGATTTCCTACTATACTTTGGCCTTCTTCAGCTCCCTCTACTTAGTACCCATATTTCCTTCCCATTGACAAATATTTTCTACTTCTTTTGAATGCATATAGAACTTCTTGCTGTTCATTTCATATAGAACTTAAGTAGGTGATGCTTTGTAATATTACTTGATGTTTCTCTTGAGTTCATATGGACATTTTCCTATGTCTTGATTTCCCAAAGTCAACTATAAGTCCCTATGATTCAGGATTCAGCAAATAAATTACTAACGCCTACTACATTTCAGGCATTATGGGGACAAGATGTCTGCATGTAATGGTCAAAAAACCTAACAGCAGACAAATAATAAATAAATATCTAAGATATATTTTCAAATTTTGATTAGTGTATAAAGAAAATAAACCATAAGCAGTAGTATGAAGTAGTGGAAGAGGTCAACTTTGCAGTCATCAGGAAAGGAATCTCTTAGGAGGTGATATTTGTGTCAAGAAATATAAGATGAGTAAGCGCCAACCATGATATGAGCTAAGGGAAGAACATTCCTCACAGAAGGGACAGCAAATACAAAGCCTCTGACAGAAGAAAGGGCCTTGTATGCTGAAGGATCATAAAGCCAAAGAGTTGTTTGGAGATAATTGGAGAGGGAGAGTGGTATGAGACAGAATTAGAGAAGTATATAGACCACTAAGGAGCTTAGAAGACATGGAAAATGTTTGGATTTTTCCTAAGAAAGTTTGGAAGTCAATGAATGGATATGAAACTAGTGAGGAACGTGTTTTCTTTTTACTCTTGTGTAAGATCATGCTGGTTGATGTGTAAAAAATTGGTAGACAAGGAGAAAGTAGAAGCTGGAAGACAAGACTTGAGGTTAATTTTAGTTTTCTGGGTGAGAGATGATGCTAGCTGGACTCAGGTGGAGGTTGCCAATATGGAGACAAGTAAATGGATTTGAGAAATATTTTAAAGGTTTAAAGACTTGGACTTGATGATGAATTGGATACAGATGGATGGAGAAGCCATTTTTACTGAGATCACAGGAGGCTTGGAAAGGAACAAGTTTTTGATGGGGGTGGTTCCATTATTTCAAGACTATAGACTATTGACTAATGTTTTATATTGGCAGATAAATATGAATGAGGAATAAATAGATTTGAATTTTTGGCAAGAGAAGCTACTTAAGACCATGAGACAAGATATCATCTAAAAGGGAAAGTAGTTAAAGAAGAGAAGAAGGACGAGAACTTGCCCCTGAAACTTCCAAATTTTAAAGGTCTGATAGAAGAGGGGCCATGAAAGAACACTGAGAAAGAACAGCCAATAAGAAATGAGGAACCAGAGGCTGTGGTATCACAAAAAAAACCAATAAATGAGTTTTTCCAGAAAGAAGGAGTGGTAGACTGGGTTACATATTACTGAGAAGTTAGTTAATTTTAGGGAAAAAAGTTCCCATGCACTTAGGCCACATGGAGAAATGTGATGACTTTTTCATGAGAATTTGAGTAGTTGGGATGAAAGTCATATTGGAAGAGGCAGACTGGAGGAGGGAGAGAGGGAGGAGTTGGAGGCAATGAAGATATGTCAAGATTTTTACGAGGGCGTTTTCTATAAAACAGGGAAGAAGTATGTGGTGTTAGCTGGAGGGTTCGTGGAGTCAAAGGACATTTGAGATTTTGTTTTTTTCTTTGGGTTGGTTTTGTTTTATTCATTTGAAGATGGATGTCTCCAGAACATGTGTATACGCTGATGGGGATGAAGTGGTTGAGCGAGAAGGACTCATGATGTACGAGAGAGAAGCCATAAGTTGAAAAGTGATGTTTTAAAATACTGCTGAACTGGTCTGACCCTGGCCCTTCAGGCTCATAAATAGAGCGCACTCCTTATTGTTCCTATTAGCAAAGACCTGGGTCAGCAGAGATAGATAAAACTTGGCATAGTCCCAATCCCCAGGCTGACTATGAATCTCAATCTTCTCTCTTTTCCTTCATCTACTAATTTATTTTACATCCATAGCTGTTAACAAGTCATGAAATATGTGTAATGTCATCCTTTCTACAGTTCCCTTATGGAATGAAACTACTATCTTTAAAAAGAAAGTGGTCACATATATGTAATGAAAGGGATGAAGAAACAACTGTCAGTCCACAGATTTACACACCAATTTTTCCATGTGTTTCAATTAGACACTGAATTTGCACCAAGATGGCTGTTTGCCGAAGTGTGGTTGGAGCACCACTGTGGTAAGCCAGCTGATTTGACAACAGGTGACACACTTATGGGTTGGGAGAGGGAGGGAGCCCTAGCTGTGCAAGCTAGGAGAAAAAGCAGCCAGAGGAACAACGAATAAGAAGGAAGGGAGGGGCACGTTGTATAGGACGAAAGCCCTACAGCTAAAATTTCTCTGTGTGACTTATTCTGACTCAGTGTGTGTGCACGTGACATATCCCCAAACTCCTACCAAGTTTTTGCCCACAATCCTGCTTTAGAGTTTTTAAAGCAGGGCTAGGCCAGAGAGGTTGGATGATCAGAGAGCAGAGGAATAGCCCTCATCTAAGCAAGGTCAGCTCCTGCCAGGTACTTTTGGAACCCAAGACTCAGCCCTTGAAGAAGGTAAGGCTGAGGCCCTTAGTCCATTCCAGCTCCTGCAGAGGTAGCTGAACTGAACTATGAAAAGACAGTCTCGGGAGTCTATTCGAAATGTATTCAGGTCAGGGTGCCTGGGTGGCTCAGTCGGTCAATCTTGGTTTCGGCTCTGGTCGTGATCTCCTGGTTTGTGGGATCCCCTGCATCGGGCTCTGAACTGACAGCATGGTGCTTACTTGGGATCTCTCTCTCCTTCCTCTCTGCCCCTGGCCTGCTCATGCATTCTCTCTCTCTTACAAAAATAAATAAACTTAAAAAAAAGAGAGAGAGAGAGATTCTGGTCTTGGCTGGGACTCACAACTATATGAGCCTCCATGACATATCACCTCTCTGGGATTCAATCACATGGTATGAGTAAGAGTACTAACCTAGGAGTCTTTGAGTGCAGTGTCTGAGAGTCTGGCTGGAAAGAAGAAAGAAAAGAAAAGAAAAGAAAAGAAAAGAAAAGAAAAGAAAGAAAGAAAGAAAGAAAGAAAGAAAGAAAGAAAGAAAGAAAGAAAGAAAGAAAGAAAGAAAGAAAGAGAAAGGAAGGAAGGAAGGAAGGAAGGAAGGAAGGAAGGAAGGAAGAAAAAGAAAGAAAGAAAGAAAGAAAGAAAGAAAGAAAGAAAGAAAGAAAGAAAGAAAGAAAGAAAGAAAGAAAGAGAAAGAGAGAAAGAAAGAAAGAGAAAGAGAGAGAGAGAGAGAGAAAGAAAGAAAGAGAGGGAGGGAGATAACCCTCGTTGTAAATCCCCTCATTCCATTCATTCAGTCTTCCAATCAACCAATACAATTGCCTGAATTACCTAGTTATTAACTTACCAGAAAAAAAAATGGTTGTGAATATCCTAGGCATTATGAATTGATGTTTACAAAATTGAGTTATTTAAATAAACGCGGTCTGAAGAGCAGATCCAGAATAGCCTCTCAGATGACTTCTTGACATCAAATCTTGTTGAAGAAAAAATACTTATACCATTATGATTGATAAAAAATTAATTTTTACTATTGGAGGGATTGTTAAATATCTTGTATGTTTTCCTGCTACATAATATATATGCTGATTGGTATTAAAATTTTTGGAAAAGTTGTACATAATTAACTTCAAACCTCATTTTCATCTCAAAGTGACAATGCAGTGCATAATTATTAGTGACTAAACAAACCCTGTTTTGCAGCTCAGAAATTTTGTCAATAATTGACATGCATTATTGTTCTGATTTACCTATTTGTTTTTAATTTTTAAAGTCAATAGTCAGCTTTGCTTACACTTGTTTGTATTTGGTTGTACATGTATAACATGTTTTGGTACCTACACATTTTTATGGTTACCCTATATATGTCACAGGTAAATAGTTATTTTATTCATGGAAATATAGTTTATTATAAATAAACTTTATTTATTTATTTATTTATAAACTTTATTATAAATAAAGTGCAAAAAGAATGTTTTTCAAATACTAACATGATAGGGGTGCCTGGGTGGCTCAGTCGGTTAAGCGTCCGACTTCGGCTCGCCTCATGATCTCGCAATTTGTGGGTTTGAGCCCTGCATCAGGCTCTGTGCTGACAGCTCGGAGCCTGGGGCCTGCTTCAGATTCTGTGTCTCCTCTCTCTGCCCCTCCCCAACTTGTGCTCTGTCTCTCTTTATCAAAAATAAATAAATGTCAAAAATTTTTTTTCAATAAATAAATAAAATACTAACATGATAATGGAATGAGATGATGGCAAATATTTGAAGGAATTTATAAAAACAACAAAGCAACACAAACTGAAGTTTGAGAAATGCCATCTTAAGAGAAGAAAATGGAAACGTTGGCCATCATTTACCAAAGACATGTCTTTTCCACCTCTCAATGGTTATAGAGAGTCAAATTTATTTCTCAAGATCATTCTGGACTTGTTACTACTTTGCCTTAAATAGGCTGAAATAAATTATAAAGCTACTTTAAGATAATGGTGTTTAATTATGATTCCCAGTGTATCGAGGTGACTTTTTTAATTTAATAATGCTGCACTATAACATGAGTGTGTATAGCTATACCTATATTAAAAAATGAAAGCTTCAAAAAAACCATATTGCTGCTACCTAAATATTAAAGCCTCATCAAAAATGCTTATAGAAATCCTCCCCCAGAGCAATCAGCTACCCTAAGGCCTTGGGCTACAGGAACAGGCATTCCAATGAGTGGAACAGCACCATCTGGTTAGCCTGGAACACGATCGCCTTGCAGACTAGAGAGCAATATTTGAAAAAGGCACCTGAAGTTTGTTTTGGAAAGGGAACTTTTGCCTCGTTCTCTGAAAATTGCTAATTTTACTCAGAGGCTTGCCCGCTCAAAGGCTCCAAACTTGGAAGTGAGAAATTCTCTTATTTTTACTATTGGCTCAGTGAAAAGTTCAAGGAGAGATGACTGTAACAGAGGCTGTACCACCTTAGCCAACATTATCAATAGTTGGGTGAAAATTATTTCTTGTCTTGGGTCTACTCACTATTTACAACAGGAGAAACCCAGAGAGGAAAAATACCTGATCCATATGCTTTAGAAGTTTAGAAATTTGAGAGCTGAAGAGGACTTCCCTCAAAGATCGTCTAACTCAACTATTCGTATGAAGGAAGAAATCAAGGTCCCGGGGCCCCTGGATGGCTCTGTAGGTTGTGCAACCTACTCGTAATTTTAGCTCAGGTCATGACCTCAAGGTTCATGAGTTCCAGCCCTGCACTGACAGTACAGAGCCCGCTTGGGATTCATTCATTCTCATTCTCTCTCTCTCTCTCTCTCTCTCTCTCTCTCTCTCTCTCTCTCTCTCTCCCCCCCCCCCCCGCCTCTCTCCAATGCATGTGCACTCTTTCTCTCTCTCTTTCAACATAAATAAATAAAATTTTAAAAAGAAGAAGAAGAAGAAGAAGAAGAAGAAGAAGAAATTGAGGTCCCTGAGTTTAAGTGGCTTGCACACACACACAGGTTCAACTGAATAATGACACAGAAAATGTCATGTGTTCTTTGCAAGGCAAAGTCTTTTCCCAATGATATGTGAGGATTCTCCATATCCTCACATATTTTGTCATTTATTTGAAGGTGTTTCTTTCAGGAAAGGTAGCATAGATCCTTCTATTCTAGCTTACAGTTCACCTACATTTCCTGTCCTAAAATGTATCTAAGAAATAGTTTTCCCAGAGACTGCTTATCACGAGGAACAGGAGTAAGGGTGACACTTCAGAAAAGGCATCAGAGACTGAGAGACCCTCAGCTCAATTTAATAGCCCTCAGCTGGGTGACCGGAGGCTACCTTGTTTTGGTCTCTATTACAGCTGAGAGAATAACTCTCCCCTTTCTTACAGAGGCTCCTGTAGCTGGTTCGCATTCAGTAGAACTTATTTTATTTCTTAAAAATAATACATGCCCACAGAATTATTTTTTTGATCCTAGAAGCAATAATTCATGGTTATTATAGAAAATCTGGAAACCTGGAAAAGAACAGGAACGATCATAAAAATCAATCTCAATCCCACTGTAGTGGGAAATCACTGATTTCATTTTCAGAATCCATTCCTACTTCTTAAAAACCTCTGGTCTTATTTTTGAATTCATGTGTTTCTGAGGAAGCAGATGTCTCTTCAAGCCCCAGAGGGGTGCCCGATCACTGTACGTGACCACAGTGATATAATCAGTAGAGTCAACTGTGTGAATGCTTTCTCTATTAAGGATGTCATCTCCTTACCATATGTATTTTGCTATTATCACCCAATCTGTTTTTGTTTTCCTTATTTTATGATATTCTAACAAAAAATGATTCTTGGAGTTTTTCATGCATGCAAGTGCACTCTTTTGTTCAGAATTTTTTTATTGCTTTTAGGTTTAAAAGTTCATTCCTGCTACGGTCTGAAAGTTTCTGTTCTCCCAAATTCATACGTTGAAATCCTGACCTCCAAATATGATCGTATTAGGAGTTGGGGGCTTTTTGAAGTGATTTGTTCATGAGGGAAGAGCCCTCACGAACGGCATCAGCACCTTAATGAAAGGCCTCACAGAGCTCCCAAGTTCCTTCCACCATGAGGACACAGCAAGGTACCAGTTATGAACCAGGAAGAGGACCCTCACCAGAATGTGTCCATGTTGACATGTTGTTCTCAGACTTCCAGTCTCCAGCACTGCGAGAGATTAATTTCTGTTGTTTCTTAGCTACCTAGTCTGTGATATTTTGTTATAGCCGTCCAAACGGACTAAGAAAAGAACCGTCCAGACATGAGCTGGAACCACCTATAGATGTATCTAGGTTTTATGGCATCATGTTTTACAGTGAGGAAACAAAAAATTAATACTAGTTAGAAAAGCAACCAGAAAAACTGTAAGAGGTACTTTCTGTCCACGTAGTCCTAAGGTTATTTTTTCATATGTGTTATTTTAGTTATCAGTTTATTTAGCATTCACTCAAAATATACTTATTGAGTCCATACTATATGTTAAACACCGTGGTAGATACACTAACAGAATTTCTATTAGACAGAAATCCAACCTACAATAGAATTTCACCAATTTGTGCCTTGGAGAGTTAGGGAGGGAATTTCCTTATGCTTGAAGGCATTAGGAAGGACTCTGTGAAGAATCTGGAGAAGAGCAGAGGTGTTTGAAGGCAGAAATATAAAAAGAAGAAGCATAAAGAAGAAGAAGTTCAGGGAACATGATTCACCTTTGCTGAGACTTAGGAAAGAAAAGACACAGGAAGAAAAGTAGTTAAAAATAAGACTGGACAAATGGAAATAACACAACACAGAGGCCTTGAAAGTCAGACAAAGGGAACATACATTTTTTTGTAGCAGAATGAGTCCATTCAAAGGGTGTTTGCAGGAAATTGAAAAGAGATGTTTCAGGAACTGTAGCCCCAAATTGTATTTAATTTAAAGAAAAGACTGAATAATTACATATTTCTAAACCTTACAATAAAATAAAAAGGAAATCTGAGAGCTTTTGATAGTGTCAAAGGAACTTCCCATGATAACAGATAAATAACCACACCTACAGGTTTCTGAACTCAACAATAACAAAGTTCAGTCACCGCTTTAGAATAAAAATTGCTGCATTATACTTCCTTCCCATTTATTAGAGTATGAAAGGGTCAGAAATGCTATCCTTCGGGTCCTACCCACTGTGAGGTCCCCAGAGGCAGAAAAAAGAAAATTCTAATGAAGAATCAGTCAAATACAAGCAAGGAGACTAGAAGTGAGGGGTTTTCTCCTCCATCTTGGTCTCTAAAGATGTCTAAATATTCTATTTACCTTTTGATGTAAATACTACTCTTCTTTTGCATTTTAATTGCTTCTTAGGCTGATAGTTCTCTTTGGAGAGGCTAACAGTCATATTTTCAGTCACTGTGAATGTCTAGTTTCTCTTCATGCATTGTACTTTTTGCTCCTGTGAAACTAAATTCAAGCTGAAAGTGGAATTTTTTTCCCTGCTGCATTAATTCTCTCTACCACACACAGCATAGCTCGACTCATGTTGCACTTCATGGTTTCTCCTGGGGGCAAAGTGAACTTCATAGAGCCAATTTATGACCCCCTATAGCAATTTTATGAACCTGAAAGTATGGAGCCATCCCTATGTGATTTTCATGTACCTGAGAGAATCAGATTCAGATGTAATAGAATTAATTTTGTATTATATTCCATGAAATGTTGATGTTCCTGCTGCCATACTAGCTCACAATGCCCTGAAATACTTTACCTTAAATATACTAACTATTGAAAATAAGAGGTTTACATTCATCATGGTCAGTTTGAGCAAGATGCCCAGATAGAACTAGGGTCTTTATTTGAACTAAATCCTGATCTAGAGTCGTATTGTAAATGTGACCCCTAGATTTTTATGGCCAGGCTATAGTTTGAATGAAAAATTACCTCATTTAAACATGGTTTCAGGTAATGTTTTTCTTGACTTTTATACAATGAAGTGTTTTACTGCAGCTGCTGGTGGATAAGGTACAAATTTTCAAATCAATGTGCTCAGCACTTTTGAAGAAACTAATTCACTTTTCAGAGAACTAAAATCATATACATTTATACTCAAGCATTAAATTCCTAAAAATATTGACTCCATGATACTTACCTAAAAGCAGCACATTAGCACTTAGTAATTAGTATATTCGTATTTTAGTTCTAATTTAATTATTTGTACATTCTGGTTATGCCCTTACCGCCACAGAAACAGTGTCGCTCAAAAATGGTAGGTGTTGGGGGCACCTGGGTGACGCAGTCGGTTAGGCGTCCGACTTCAGCCAGGTCACGATCTCGCAGTCGGTGAGTTCGAGCCCCGCATCAGGCTCTGGGCTGATGGCTCGGAGCCTGGAGCCTGTTTCCGATTCTGTGTCTCCCTCTCTCTCTGACCCTCCCCCGTTCATGCTCTGTTTCTCTCTGTCCCAAAAATAAATTAAAAACGTTGAAAAAAAAAATTAAAAAAAAAAATGGTAGGTGTTGAAAGATTTCAACAACCTAAAAGGAAGAAGTCAAATTGAGTGTCAGCAGATTAGGGGGAAAAACATGTAGAAAGGGTGTGATTAGGCCTTAGTTTAGAATTAAACTTATTCAAAATATGATAAAATTAACCATGCTATAAAATTATAATTATAACCGTATAAAACTTACCATATTGTAACTAAGGGAACATTTATGAAATATGTAGAAAGTCAGCAATTCTAG
This sequence comes from Neofelis nebulosa, assembly GCF_028018385.1. Classification (NCBI taxonomy): domain Eukaryota; kingdom Metazoa; phylum Chordata; class Mammalia; order Carnivora; family Felidae; genus Neofelis; species Neofelis nebulosa. The sequence goes on from NC_080785.1 coordinate 10,805,772, forward strand.
AGTGACCTTCAGAAGAACAAAATGCATACATATCTAAGTAACAAATATCTATGTAGATAATATTCAAGTGAGTGATTCAATTATCAGAGTGATAAAAATCTAAATTAGAAAATATAAATGCAAGAGATTAGAGAAAATGGCGTTGTCTGGATACTTACTGACCAGTTGAGTATAAAAGCCAGTAACTGAGGGGATATCTAGTCTGACTTCAGAAAATGAAAAGTAGACGAAGCTCAAAAAGTTACAAGCAAATCTTAAACTCCCACTAATTAAAGCAAAAATAGTAACAATGTCTAGTGGGTATTTTAACATATTTAGAAGTAAAATGCATGATAACAATAGCATAAAAGATGGGAAGGAAGAAATGGGGGTATGTTTGTGCAGATTTCTTGCCCTGCCACGGTATGATACAATGTTATTTGAATGGAGACCCAGCAGTTAAAGATATGTATTAAAATTCCTACAGAAACTGGGGCACCCGGGGGGCTCATCAGTTAAAGCGTCCATCTTTGTTTCAGGTCATGATATCACAGGTCACGAGTTCAAGCCCCACATCAGGCTCTGGGCTGACAGCTCAGACCGTGGAGAACTTCTTCAGATTCTGTGTCTCCCTCTCTCTCTGCCCCTTCCTAGCTCACACTCTGTTCCTCTCCTTCTCAAAAATAAATAAACATAAAAAAATTTTTTTTAATTTAAAAAAATCTCTAAAGAAACCACTTTAATGAAAGAAAACAGTGATGTATAGTTGATAAGACACAAAGTAGAAATAAAATGAAATCATAAGAATAAACTTAGTTAATACAAGGGAAGACGAGAAAAAAATGAAACAAAGAGCAGATGGGGCATATATAAACAATAAGCTCATAGATTTAAATCAAATTATATTGATGAATAAAATAAACTAACATTAAATATAAATAGTCTAAACACTGAATAAAAAATCAGAAAGTTTTAGACACAATTAAGAAAGCTAAAACAACTATAAGTTGTCTATAAAAAACAAGTTATGCCACTGTCTGTAAATTTGAAAGTTGTTAAGAGAGCAGATCTTAAGAGCTTTCCTTAAAAGGAAAAAAGCTTTTTTTTCTTTTTATTTTTTTCTATCTGTATGAGATGATGGATGTTAACTAAACTTGTAGTAGTCACTTCATAGCACATGCAAATCAAATCATTTTGCTGTATACCTTACACTACACACTGCTGTATGTTAATTGTACCTCAGTATTATGGGAAACAAAGAAACAAAAAAAAAACCCAAATTTTATATACAAGGACACAAGGAGGATAAACAGTTTAAATGCTACAAAAGTGATATAAAATGAAGTAGATTTTAAAAAGAAATTTATTAGGGATAAAGATGGATATTTTATAATGATAAAGAGATTAATTCAGCAGGAGGATATAAAAAACACAATTGTGGATGCATCCAAAAAAAAAAAAAAACATAGGTTCAGAATAAAGGAGGAAACAAACTGGTGGAACTTAATGGAGATACAGACTAGTCAACAATTTTCCTTGGATAGATCAACACTCTCCCTTCAGAACTGCCAGAAAAAGTAGAGAAGTCATCAATAAGAATATAAAAGACTTGAGCAACTCCATCAACGAACTTGACCTAATTGATGTTGATGGCTAACTCTTCCCCAAACACCAGCATATGGGCTTTTGAGCACACTTAAAATATTCATCAAAGTGGAGCATACACCGAGCCACAAAACAAGCCTCAATAAATGTAAAAGGACCGAAAATGTACAAAGTGTGTTCTCTATTCAAAATGAAATTAAACTAGAAATTAATGACAATGATCTAGGAAAAATCCACAGAAATAGAGACAATAAACAACATATTTCTAAATTAATACAGGATTAAGCAGAAATCCAAGGAAATAAGATAATATTCTGAAACGAAAGAAAATGAAGCCACAATACCTTAAAATTTGGGGGGTATAACCAAAGCAATGTTTATAAGGGACATCATGGCAATAAATGCTTGTAATAAAAATGAGGAAGATCTCAAATCAGTGACCTAAGGAACATCCACCCTAACAAAGTAGGAAAAGAAAAGCATATTAAACCCAAAGCAAGCAGTATAAAGTTAATATCAAATATAAGGATAGAAATCCAAGAAATAGAAAACAAATAAAATGAGTGAAGCCAAAAGTTGGTTCTTTGGGGAAAAATCATTAAAATTGAAAAACCTAGAGTAAGACATTTGAAAACAAAAAGAATTAATGTTCCTATTCTAACATTATAAATGAGAAGAGGGGCTTCACTTCAGAATGTATAGACATTAAAATATAATAAATATCATGAACAACTTCATGCCAATAAATTTGAAAACTTAGATGAATTGGACAAATTCCTTTAAAGACCTAAACAACCAAAGCTCACTTAAGATGAGATAGGTAACCCAAATATCATTTTAAAAATAAACTTGGGGCGCCTGGGTGGCTCAGTCGGTTAAGCGTCCGACTTCAGCTCAGGTCATGATCTCGCGGTCCGTGAGTTCGAGCCCCGCGTCGGGCTCTGGGCTGATGGCTCAGAGCCTGGAGCCTGCTTCCGATTCTGTGTCTCCCTCTCTCTCTGCCCCTCCCCCGTTCATGCTCTGTCTCTCTCTGTCTCAAAAATAAATAAACGTTAAAAAAAAATTTTAAAAAAAATAAAAATAAACTTGGGGTTAAAAATCCTTCCGGAAAGAAAATTCTAGGCTCACAAGCCTGCACTGTTGAATTCTACCAAACATTTATAAAAGAAATAATCCTAATCCTACACAAATTGATCCAGGAACTAGAATAGCAGGAAGCATTTCCCAGTTCATTTTAAGAGGACAGCATTACCCTGATATCAAAGCCAGACAAAAAAATTAACAAAAACTTCAGCCTATACTATCTACCATAAAGAGAGTCACAAAAATCTTTTTTAAATTTTAGCAAATGAAATCGGGAAATGCATTTTTTAAAAGCAATACACCATGACAAATTAGAATTTATCTCCAGAGTGCAAAGTTGGCTTAACAATTTGAATACCAATCAGTGGAATTCACCAAATTGTGTTATTAAAACTAAAAACTATTTGACTGCCTTAATAGATGAAGAAAATACACTGGACAAAATTTCACGATCATCATGATAAAAACTCTCAGCAAGCTACGAATGAAAAGAATGTTTTCAAATTGAGACTGGGGTCTAGTGAAAGCCTACAGCTAACATCATAGGTAATAGTGAAAGAGTGAGTGTTTTCTAGTTAGAAACAGGAGAAAAACAAGCATACCTACTCACCACTTCTATTTAACATAGCACTGGAAGTTCTAGTTACGGTGGTAAGTGGAGATATGAACAGAGCAATGTAAGTTTACTTAAAAGCCAAGTGGTAGAGCCTAATATCATTACACTTTGAGAGAGAAAGTATAGCCAAGATAGCCAATTGATCCATTTCCAGCCTGAATTCAACTAAAGCCCTCAGGGTTTTTGATTTGATTAATTTTTGTTTAGTAGATGGTACTGCTAAATCATGCCTTCCGAACACAGCGTAAAAAAGATACCGTAATCGAAACATACCAATAGTGATTGAACAGACAATACTGATAAACGAATCAATCAACTAACTACTACTAACTACTAATCAACTAGAACCTGTTGGGAACTTTCTCAAGAATCTCCCTCTCCCCATTGTATTCCTCTTAGCTTGCCAGACTCTCTATTCATCTGATAAATGACAACTAAACCTATTGTGGTAGTCATTTCACAAAAGTGTAACTCCTATATCACTACACTTTAAACTTATACAGTGATGTCTGTCAATTATTTCTCAAAACTGAAAAGAAACATTTTAAATTAAATTTATAACGAAGAAAATGATCTGTACAAATTCGGCAGGTAAACTGTCTCTTGTGGATTGCCTCCGAAGTTCTCACTAATGTGGATTTTAGATGCTTTTCTAAAAATAGAATTCCACTATATGTAATCTGTGTTCACAATCATCCTGAACAACTACATACATCGTAAAGTTAATCGCATCAGTGAGCTGTAATAGATTTAATTTTTCATTCCGTTAATTTTTCACCTCGACAGAAGGTCCTCCCTTGATCTTCAGAAACTGACTTTGGTTGTGTTCATCGTGTGTCTTCTTGATGATATGCTCTGAAGTAACACTGAGAAATTCCAACTTTGAAAATAACCCCGGTTTAGTTTATGTATGAAAAGTGAGAATGTATCTTTTTCTCTGTATTCTCTTATATTCTGTCTCTAGACACAGAAATGTCAACACACATGTACATATATATGAGCACAGATGTATTTTACTGAAAATCACTCATTTCACCAACTAGTGTAACTCAATTCCATGTGTCTAAAATCCTAGTTATGAAAAAGTATATACCCTTATATGGTCAATAGGATTGTACTACATTGTATGGTGACAGATGGTAGCTATGCTCGCGATGAGCCAAGTATAAGGTATAGACTTGTTGAATCACTACATTGTATACCTGAAACTAATGTAACATTCTGTGCCAACTATATTATTATGTGATGAGCATCTTTGCTGAAAACCCCACACTATTTCTAAAATTATAGGTAAGAAGTGTATTTCTATCTTTATTACTCCCTTGCTTTTGTATGAGTATACGTCCAAAGAAATGTATACATGGACTGCGCTCATTGGAAATTAAACGAATATTCCAAGGTTTCACAGAAATTGCTGAGATCAATGGGGATGTGCCTTATTAGTAGGTAGCGTTAATTTCCGTTTTATGAAACAGTACTTTGCTAACTGTTGAAACTCTACGCAAGCACACTTGGATCTCTCGGGAGTTTTTAATTGTAAGGCCATGGCTGCTCACTATCTATCATTCTTAATAAAAGAAAGAAACCCTTAAAGCTTAGAAACAAGAAACATGACTAAGTGCAAGGACCTAATTTGGGAATTGAGAAGGAAAAAACAAAAGGGGTAAGAGATCAGAATGGTGACCTCCAGTCTCAGACCTTGCTAAGGTCCCCGCACAGTAGGGCTTCCCACTTTGGGCTGGAAGAGGAGAGCAGAGGAAGTGGGGCTCTGGGAGCCCTTTGATGTGGCTCAGAGAAGCGAGAGCAGAGCACAGCACACGAAAGCTGGAGCAAGCCTTCCTCCCGCTCCTTCCTCTCCTGCACGCAGGGTGCACCCAGCTGATTTGCATGTTCACGGCTGTCTCCCTTCTGAAGATCACTCTTCTCATCCTGGTAGATGTTCATGGCAATGAGAAATACAACAGGCTATTTTGGGAGTGACTTTGCATAAAAAGTTGTCCCGGTCAGGACGACATGAAAGGAAAAAGGAAGAGAGTTAGCTTAGCTAATAGGGATGAGTCCCTATTAGCCTCTGATTGAAAGAGGAAAACCAGACGGGAGCCAAACAGAAGGAAGGAAGGCAAGGAAGGAGACACCTGTTTCCGCCTCACCTAGGTCAGCCTTCATAGGTGAACACAACAGCATTGTTCGCTGAACTCTGTATTACTGTAAGAAACTAAATTTATGTTGTATGTATACATACAGATGTGCGTGTGTGTACTGTACGTGTGTGTATACACGCTGAAACTAAATTTATGTTTTATATATACACACGTGTGTGTGTGTGGATACACCCTGAGACCCGTGACCAATTAAATGTTTCCCATGCACTCACAAGTATCAGGCACCACGTGAAAGCCATGACGTGCCTTCTGAAAGACATTTCCAATTACACTTCAAAAGGATGTAAATTATCAGAATGATAAAAATAAAAAACAACGGAAACGGTGCTTGTCAGACTATCTCCATTTTCTCACATTTATCTCGAATACACACGCAGGGCTTTCACGGGGCGAGCTCTGGAAATCAATACTATAAGTGAAATATCATTGGCATCGTCTCCTCATTTCTGCTGCGGTGTGAGTGAAGAGCGGGGATGTCTCGATAAATAATGTTTAGCTTCAGTGTCTTTTCCCCTCGTTCCAAACAGATGAGCAATTTCTGAAAAGCAACTGTAGAAGATGCACTTTTACCTCTTCATCAAAAACGTATAAAAATGAAATATATTGCGATATTTATTACCATGTATATTACAAACCACCATGGCGATCCAGTACAAATGGCTTTTTTTCTCTGTGGCACCGACCTTCAAAAGTGATGATGTGGAAAGCCCTAGACTTTATGGCAGCTTAACTAGAAATACATTACAGCTGCTGTATTAATATGTAGTTGTGGCTTTGCTATAAAGTTGGAATATGGAAAGAAACTCTAAACCTTGTGCTCTGCTATAAACTTTAAATATGCAGAAAAATATGTTCACGAAAGCAGCCAAGGAGGTTGAGACAATGTTTATATGAAATGATGCTGCCTCTTCTTTGTAGCCTCAACACTTCAAGACAGTTTTCGCATTACATGATTCAGTATTGGCAATTGAACGATGGGCTTCATCGTTAGCACAGCAAATCAGAAAAGCTTTCCAGAAGCCTGTAAGTATACACATTCACACTTTCAGATCCCGTTGCATGATGACATGTGAATCTCTATAGATATTCTATATACGTATCTATATATTGATAGTTATAGATATATTTAAATTCCGTATTAAATCAGTGAGTATATGTATATCTCAGTGACCAAATGCTGAGTAGTGGGAAATTGATGGGCAATGAAATATTACTTTGAAAGCCTCAAATGTACTTCTTCTTTTTAACTTCAAACGATTTCAGTATGCATATGTATTACAATGCTACATTTTTAGTAGCTAACATAATGCCTAGAGTAAAACCTTGGATTGCGAGTAACTTGTTCTGCGAGCATTCCACAAGATGAGCAAATATTTCTAATCAATTTTCACTTGATAAACGAGCGATACGAGTAGTACATGATGTGATGCTGGATGTCACAAGATCACAACTGAGCCAATGGTTCTCCTCCCTCTCTTTCTCTCTCTCTCTCTCTCTCTCTCTCTCTCTCTGAGGGATTATGTATGGGTGATCCTCTCCCATGCTCAGATGCTCAGTCTCAGGCCACAGTGTCTGGCAGAAATCAGTGATTTTTCAGAATTTTTTAAGGTGCCCACAACTGGAATGAATGTATTTTTTGTCGCTTCAAAGCATGTATGGACAGTCCTCTGCTTTTCCATATGAGACTAAGCTTAGGAATGCTTTACTTTGTTCTAGGTCAGGCTGACTGTAGACACAGACCCCTTCCTCTGCTGCCTTATTGCCAGTTACATTAAATACAGTCTATGACAAGAGTTTATTAATACCGTACTGTAGTTAACATCTGTTAGTGATAGTGAAAGTCATCCTACACAATAACCTTCCTCTCTCTTGTCTCCCTCACATTAGCCACGAAGATTTTCAAAGGTAAGTGCAGGTTAATTTCTTTATTTTTCTTCATATTTTATATTACAGTGCTGTTATCATTTTTATGAATATTTTGGGGTTGTGGAACAAATCATTGGAGCTTCCATTATTTCTTATGAGAAAATTTGCTTTGATATACAAGTGCTGTGGATTACAAGCATGTTTCCAGAATGAATTATGTTCGCAAACCACGGTTTTACTGAACTCAGTTTGGTGAATATTTTGGTTTTAAGTGCATGCAACTTTCCCTGACATATACAAGATGTCATGGTGCATACAAAGATAAGTTTTATAGCATCTCACATATGCAAACCTCTTCAAACAGGGATGTAACCTGTTCTTTTCTGTGATGGTGTGGCTGGGCATGAGATATGGCTGAGGTAAGCACTCTCAAACAGAGCCAGACCCTTGAGGGCCTGTCTCGGTCAGCTGGGGCTGCTGTAACAAAATAGTGTAGGTCTGGAGACTTATCTTAAACAGCAGATGTTTATTTCCCACAGCTTTTGAGTCTGGGTAGACCAAGATCACCATGACAGCAGATTGAATTCCTGGTACCAACTCTCTTCCTGACTTGCATATGATGGCCTTCTTACTGTGTAGCCAAAAGACAGAGAGATCTCTATTTTCCTCTTCTTAAAAGGATACTATCCCATCACAGGGGCCCCACCCTCATGACTCATGGAAACCTGATAACCTCATGAAGACCCCATCTCCTAATACCGTCACACTGCAGATTAGGGCTCAACATAAGAACGTGGAGGGGACAAAATTTAGTCCATGGCAGGACCTAATGTCTTTATCCATTTTAGCAGATCTGTCACTTTTTGCAAACAATTTAAACAATAGGAAGGAAATGAGTTGTGTTCATTTGTATATTATTGTCATAACTAATTGCCGAGTGTTGGTTTGTATATGGTCAGAATTTGGTATCCCAGAAAAAAAGATAAATGTCAATAACCTGCCCTTGAAAGAAGTATGGGCAGCCGAAATGGCAAAGAAGATCCACATTGTGGATTTGGTTAGGGCGAAAGCTTACAATGGTGGGAAATGAATTAACAATATAACATAAATTAGGACGGAGGCAGAAGGACAAGTGAAAGGAATAACTTGCCCAAAGTTCACAGAGCTGGTATTTCTGGGGCTCAGAACAGAACCCCAGGCTATTGAACTGCCAAGGGAAACGGAGTGGAGATAATCCCTTGGCTCTACATATCCCCAGGAAGAAAAGATGGAGAGAGAAAGAGAGAAAATTTTAATGAAAGAGCTGTGTATGCCCGAACAAGTGAAGAGAAAACTCCATTTCTACATTAATCTAAAAATGGTTTTTGAGAAGAGAAGCTGAGATAATAATTCTCACAAATTATTTTGTTCTGATTTTTTATTTGCCCTGTATGCTTTATAACTGACAATTTTATTTGTTCTTTGAAGTCATGTTTTTAAGAGAAGTCCAGGCTAATCATGTCTAATCTATGCCATGATGGCTAGAACTGGTGTATGTGCCAAAACTTATAATCTAATCTGCCCAATGTTGCAGCCCCTAGGCTCATGGGGCTATTTAAAAGGAAATTTAAATAATTAATATGAGATGGAAATTTGAAGTTCAGTTTCTTAGTCATACTAGCCGCATTTGAAGAGCTCCGTAACTGTGCATGGCTAATGGCTACTATATCTGGCAGTGCAGATATAGAACACGGACCTTATTGAGTTAGGTTTTATGGGACAAGGGATGCTATAGAGTAGTCAGCAAACTACGGCCTATGGACCAAAGCCAGCCCACCATGTGTTTTTGTAAATAAAGTTTTATTGGAACACAGTCTTATTAATTCCTTTAGGCACTGTCTATGGCTGCTTTTGTGCTATCACAGCAGCCTTGGGTAGTTGCAAAAGAAACCATATGCCTCAAAAAATCTAAAATATATTTTCTAGTTTTTTACAGAGAAAGTCTGCCAGCCCTTGTTCTAGAAGGTGATTACCATAGGGGGTTGTAGCTCAGGCTGTGCAGATCAACAGACTGGAATTTGAAGCCTGATTGTGCCAGAAATGATTTTCAATTTCTCTAAGCATTCTTTTCCATTGTTTGTAAAATTAAACTTGTAACAATATTGCTCTCACAGAGTTTTGTGAGTTGGAAATGAGTGAGGATCAAATCAGCAGAATGACTGATACACTGGAAGCCCTCAAAAGAAACGTTTGTGAAGTTTCTATCATTGTTATTTTCATTAATATTATCATTCTTACACCGGGCAAAAGGTGTGCAAAGGGATCCTGTGTCTCAAATCTCAGATGTAGAATCACTGCCCAAGAGCAGACAAATTAACGAACGGTACGAAGGCCCAATATTTCACTAGCACAGTGGTGACCCAGGTATGTAATTCACTTTAGATAATGCCTACAAATTTTAGAAATTATACATCTTTTGAAATTTTATATACATTTCCTACCTAGTATGTCACACATATAAACCCATTTCAAATATCCTATGCCTATGGACCAACAGGCCAAACTTTATCTGAAATTCCTTTGGCTCCTGGCCCAAAGGCTTGGTTCTTTGTGAAGCTGTGGATAAGCTAAATCTGTCTTTGATAATTGCTCTAATCCTGAATTATTTTATGCTTTGGGAAGACCACTCAGCTCTTTGGCTTGATCACAATGGCCACGTGCAGTTTCCATGCTATCTACATTCCTCCTTATGGAAGGGTTCCTGCTACCTAACAATAGCCCATTCTTGTAGAAAATTAGGAGGTTGTATGGGCACTATTTACAGAAAATGACTTTGTCAGTAACAGAGTCATGCACATATGGCGGAAATCAGCCTTTGGCAAAGTTGTTAGGAAGCTCCCAATATGGTCTCACCTTCTCCTTCTATTACCTCTCTTGATTTTGGAGCTTCTCACACCCCGGCACCTCCCACTCCCAGATCACTTAGACCGAGGAACTCAATATTTGCATATGATTCACTGGTGCCTAGAACACTCCTCCCAGAGGGGCATCTGGGTGGCTCACTTGGCTAAACATCCAACTTCTGCCCAGGTCATGATCTTAGTTCATGAGTTTGAGCCCCGCATTGGACTCTGTGCTGACAGCTCAGAGCCTGGAGCCTGCTTCAGACTCTGTGTCTTCCTGGTTTTTTTTCCCCTCTCCTGCTCATGCTCTGCCTCTCAAAAATAAATAAACATTAAAAAAAACCTCCCTCCAAGATATTAATGTCCCAGACAATTGTCCTGTGCATACAAGGACTAATGGGTATCAGATCAAATTAGAATCTACAAAAATCAGACCCTATGGAAAACCTACACAGTTGAACAGGCCGTTCTCAGTTTTCTTTACTTTTCCTTCCACTGTTTCCTCAGCACATCATGAGGGACTTTCAGCAGCAGTTATTACTGGCAACAATATTTATCACTGTTCGCATGGATTAACCCTCTTTCCTAAAATATTATGTACCAGAATTATTTCCAAATGAGCTTTGAAATAAAAAAGAAGAGGGATGGGGAATGTTGCACTGCATATGGACCAAACAAAGAAAGAAGGGCAAAAGAGAGATGGAAACCAATCTATGTTGAAATTGACTACATGCTTGAAATCATGCTGGGCACTCTACAAAAGTAACTTGGTGAAGGATTTTTTCAAAACATTTCTGAAACAGTAATTAAAAGCTCCCTTTGGTCACTGGAAACACTGAGATTTGGAGAAATTAAATAATTCGCTAGTAAGTGATACAGTTTGGATTCACATCAAGTCTGTCTGATTCCAATGTTTATTCCCTTCTACACTCTTATTATCTCTCATTACTTAAGGTAATCTGTAGTGGATGGCATTTTATATGGTAGAACGTTTTAATAAAGTGAAAAATTATCTGTAATTCACCTCTTGCATAAATCTGGATTACAGCACAATTTGATAAACACATAAATAGTCATAAATGCCAGCAATGGATTTGAATTACAGGAGACACATACAAATCTCTAAATAATTCTGCCTGTGACTTAAATTTGCAGTGGCGGCCATGTTTGAACAGCAGCTGGGAGAGATTCTTGAGCCCAGGCTCACTGCAAATTGTACGGTACATCTTGGCGCTGCCTTTCTAGAATACATGCTTCCAAGGACCCTGCGCGTTTATCTTAATCTGGAGCACTTGGAAGTAAACGGACCCCGGCACTCTCCACTAGATGAAATTTGGCCTTGATTATTTTTGATGACTTCAGAGATCAGATCTCTCACCATTAATCATCTTTGCAGACGATTTCAGATTTCTGCCATTTGTGCACAGGAGAAAGCATTGAAGTGTTTTGGATTTATGTTTGCGGAGAGCCTTCACTTCAAAATTCTTATTTTTCAGAGCTTAATGAAGCTGGAAATTGGTGACCTATAGAATATTTTACATTTAATGCTTTTTAGGAGTCACAACAATATTTGAACATCTTGTCAAATTTGAAAAGACTAATTTTTTGTCCCAATTTTACCTTAGAGGAACCTGAAGTCACACGTGCTGGGTAAATATTGTCTGCTACTATGTGACAGCAGAGGCCACCATTAATTGAGTGTTTTCTCTGTTATGGAGGTTGCTGAGGATTTGATATACTGATCTCACTCATTTAAACAGCACAAGAACTCTGAGACACAATTCCATTCTTCCCACTTTACCCATCAGTTAATGGAGTTTCAGGAGGTTTAGGCGAATGTATCCAGGGTCCCCGTAACAATAGATGGCATACACAGAATTTGAACTGAGATTGTTTGAGGCCAAGCAAGATGTTCTGAACTACGGGTTACAAAAAGCAAAGGTACAAAAATAAATACTCATGTTTGAATCCAGAGCCGTATGCAACCCACAGGGCAACAGGTGCAATAGAAATCAATTGTCTCCCTGGAAACTTGTCCAGTTCTGCCGCAGTGTCTCAGTCACCCTTGGCAATCTCCCTAGAGGTTTTAGCTTAGCCTAACTCTGCAATCGCCTGGGAGCTTTTGAAAAAACAACCTGATAACCGAGCCCCACCAACTAGATCACAGTATCAGGGGCTGGGGTCCAAGGATTAAAGAGGGGTTCTATCGTGAACATTTCAACAAGCAGATCAGTTAGCACCAGAAAGGTAGGGTGATTTTGCTCATTGCCGAGGCGACAGTTGTTTTAGTGGTATTGAGGGGAGGGAGATGCGGAAGAACTAGTGGGCAGAGGAAATGCCAGATAAATTCTCCCAGGATTTTCAGGGATAAAAATTATTAGAATCTACACCAGGGCTTGCCTGTACCCCCCACAGACCTGTCCTATGCCCTCAAAATCTCTGAGAAGACTTCTGTGTCTTAACAAACATAGTAGCCAGGCAGTTCAGTAACTGTATTGCAGTTAAAAAATATTTGATGAACGGATAAATACATGAAGTGATTTCAGTGTTCATTGGCTCAACATAGGTTCAATGGGGCTTTTCAAAAAACTGCTTGCATTTCATAAAGGCAAATTTTATTGCCAAAACTTTTCTTCCAAAGTATCATGACTGTTCTTCATGGGAGTTAATTCAATAAACAACAGAGCACAATAAATGGAACAAGTCTGGAGATTTATTTCATTGGGCCAAGGCAGCACCAATGCCACCCTTAGAAATCTCTGCTGTTTTACAAAGTAAATCAGATCCGGGTGAAGTGTAATAAGGATAGAGAAGAAAATCGCTTTGAGTTGGGTGGAGTGAACTCGAAAAGCTGGAAGCCATTTCAAAATAGATCCTTAGTAAATACTAAAATATCTGCCACTAAGATTACAAAATAGTCGTAAACCCAAGAAAATGCTTTACCTCTTATAGGCAACTATGTGTGTCTTCTGAAACATTCAATTTACAAGGCTTGAGAAGGAATAACACACCTTCAATAAGTCAAGGGTTCCCTGCATGAATGTACATTTTTCAAACTTGGTCTGAGAAGTGCAGGAGGCTCACATATATCAGATAAATTCCTGTTTTGTCACAAAAGTATCAAAACATTCCAGAGATAGATAACCACATTGTAGTTAAGAAAAACCACAGGCTCCTTATAATTGGAATAGCTAGAAGCTTATAGGAACATTATACAGAGATTACAAAATTCTGTATGTGAACCATATACATCCACTTTTCTACTCATTTCTGTAGCATTCCCAAGCCAGACTGAACAGATCAAAATGTTTTAGAAATTTAGGTTAAAAAAAAAAAAAAGAAAAAAAGAAAAGAATGTAAGCACCATGTTGGCCTTCCAGTGGGAGCAAATGTATATTTGCTATTGACGGCTAATTTAAGGAACAGAAATTTTTTAAGGACTCGGGGCTCCAAGTTCTTTGGGTAAAGCATGAATGCCCCTGATGGGCAAATGAATTCTCATACTAAGTATTCTTATAGACTTGCTCATGGAACCCCTAATTCCAGCCTAGGCATTAAATGTTTCTCTGAATTAGATTTGGAGACAAGTTATACACACATAGATGGGCAGTATTATAAAAGGCTTAGGCTCTTGTTTTTTCCCTAAATAAGACATTTATGCCTGGCTCCCACCCCCAGTCGTCCTTATTTAATTGGTATGGGGTGTGACCTGGCATTTGAATTTTTTAAAGCTCCCGAAGTGATTCTAATATGCAGCAAAGATTAGGAACTGTGGTGAACTGGAGGCCATGCCTGGGAAATGATACAGTCCGGATGCAGCATCTTGGAGGAAATCAGTGTGAGGAAATTCAGTCACCATACAAGGAGATCAGAAAGGAGATTCGGGGGAAATTCTGAGGAGCTCAAATCTCTGTTTCTAGTTACCCCTGGGATATCCCTGTTCTTCCCAAGGTTGCTTCCATAAGGAAAATATACCCCCTTCTTAACTAAGATTGTTAGATTTGGGGTTCTCCCCCATGCAACGGAGGTGACTATCTAGCCTGGGGACTGAAACAGATACTTCAGGGTGTTCAAGCTTGAAAGGAGGGCCAGGACATAATTCAATGGCTCTGGGTAATAACGGGAGATAGATTTCAAATTTGAGGGGCAATCACAGGGAGAAGGCAACAGGACAGAAAAAAGGAGAAAGAGATTCTAGTAAGACCGTGAAAAGCTAGAATTTTCTTGGAGTGAGAGGACAATGACAATTCTCCCTGTTATCAAAATTGCCCAAAAATCTTTTGAGAGGAAGGATGGTTAATACATAACTTGTTAATGTCCCACAGATTATCAGTCTACAAAACTAAAAAACGGTGCACAGGGTGAAACGTGGAAAGGGAGTTGGGGGTAAGGGGTAGGGGTGTGGGTGTGTGTCAACAGGGACGGTTTGAATTGCTACGCACTGTTGTCATCATATGGAGCGAAGAAAGTGAACGTGGAGAAGAGGCAAGAGCCAGAGCTGATCTTGCAAATCCACGTACTTTCCAGAACCCTCAGAAATATTGAGGACGTCTTTGGATTTCTTTAGGTCACAGGATAAAGCCTCAAGTTTATTACGATGTAGATCACAGAGAGACAGAAAGATATCATCCCGCGTCTGGTAACACTTACAAACACAAAGTAGGGGCACCTGGGTGGTTCAGTTGGTTAAGCGTCCAACTTCGGCCCTGGTCATGATCTCTCGCTTCGCATTCTCTGTCTCCCTTTCTCTCTCTCTGCCCCTCCGCCCACTCACGCTCTGTCTCTGGCTGTCTCAAAAATAAACAAAACATTTAAAAAAATTTTAATTAAAAAAATAAAGTAACTGTGAGTAATCCCGAAAAGCAAGTTGGAAAATGGGAGAGATGCCAGGATTTCCATGGATAAAACTATCATCATGCCATCACTCTGTCTCCTACAGTGTGAGAAGGAGAACCCAAGCAGATTCTAGAAATCTCCCTGAGGGGAGGAGACAGAGTTTGATCTTTAGAGAAGCCAAAATAACCCGATCAATATGTATTTCCTTTCAAATCTTCAGCTAGGTGCTGATCAACGCAAGCATATGAGGAATCTATTGAGGCAAAAAGAAGCAAGAGAACAATCTTTGGGTAACAACAAGGGCCAAGAATGGGGAAAAGAAAATGCATGGCTGTAAAGCTTTTGTACTACATTTTGAGTAGTTATAATATTATTTGAAGGTAGACTGTGTTACGTTAAAGATGTATCCAGTGTATCTTAGAGAAACCACTAAAAATCATATAAATGGGTATAATTAATAAATTATTACAGCAGTTAAAATGGAATTCTAAAAATTACTCAGTTTAAAAGAAGGCCAGGCAAGGGAAGAAACGCAAGTGAAACAAAAAGAAAAGAATAAAATGGTAGATTTAAACTCGAACGTGCCAACGATGGCAAAAAAAGTTACAAGGTGTAAACCAGTGATTCTCAATCGGGAATTATTTTGCCTCCCTGTCAACATTTCACAATGTTTGGAGATGCATTTAGTTGTCACATGGGGGGCAGGAGTGGGACTCAGGTATTGGTATCTAGTCTGTACAGGCCAAGAATGCTGCAAACATCCTATGATGCGGAGAAGAGCACCCTACACAAATCTGGCCTAAAATGTAGCTGTGCTCTCTACAGGAAATCTGTTTTAAATATAAAGACACAGGTGGTTGCCAGAGGCAGGGGCTGAAAGGTCGGTGAGATGGGTGAAGGTGGCCGAAAGGTACAAACTTTCAATTATAAGACAACTAAGTCCTAGGGATATAAAGTACATCATGGCGACTACAGTTAACAATACTATACTGTGCATTTGAAAGTTGTTAAGAGAGTAGATCTTAAAAAGTTTTCATCACAAGAAAAAAAACGTACGTGTGGCGATGAATTTTAACTAAACTTACTGTGGGAATCATTTTGCAATATATACGTATGCCAGATCACTCTGTTGTATACCTAAAACTAATACAATGTTATATGTCAATTATATCTCAATAAGAAAAACAAACCTTAAGCCCACATGCCTTCATTGGTAACATCTGCCAAACGTTAAAGAAAGGAACAATCCCAATTTTTACACAAGCTTTTCTAAAAACTTGAATTGGAGGAAATATGCTTCAAATCATTTAATGAGATTAACATTATGTTAGCAAAACCAAAGACATTAGAAGAAGGAAAAATTCCAGACCAATATCCCTCATGAACTTAGATGCAGTTATTGTACCAAACATTAACAAATAGAATCTGACAATATAAAACATATAGTATGTCACAAATAAATGGTATTTTCCCCTAGGCATGTAAAGTTTCATTAATATTTGAAAAAATCAGCCAATGTAATTTGCCATATTAACAAGATAAAAAAATACTATATTATTTGAATGTAGAAAGATCTTTTGATAGAATTCAATGGTACACTTAACTTTAAAAAATACAATAAACAGAAAAGAATGGATCTTCTTCAATATGACAATGAGTATCTACAAAAATGATAGAACAAACATAATATTTAGCAGTGAAATATTGAATGCATTCTTTCTAAGGTCAGATGAAAAGGCAAGGAACTTCTCTTTACTGTTGTACTAAAGGTCCTAGCCAATGGAATAAATCAAAGATATATAAATAAAAATAATACAGACTGCAAGATAAGAAAAAATTTTGACATTTTCACAGATGACATAATTGTCTTTGTAGAAATGTGATGGAATCAACAACAATGCCATTAAAAACCAATAGATGAATATAGTGAGGTTGTAGGATACAAGGTTAATATATAAATGTCAATTCTTATATACCAGCTGTGAATAATTGGAATTTAAGATTTAAAATACAACACCACTCATATTAGTCCTAAAAAATGAAGTACTTTAGGTATAAATCTAAGAAAATATGTGCGCCATCTATATGACGAAAACTAGAAAACTCTGATGAAAGAAATTAAAGAGCTAAATAAATGGAGACATATTTTATGTTTGTGGATAGGATTTATTTACAACTTGACCTATAGATTCAATGCTATCCCAATCAAAATACCAGCTATTATTTTGGAGATATCAACAAACTGATTTTAAAGCGTTTATGGATATACAAAAGGCCCCATATAGCTGACACAATATCCCCATACAAAAAACGAACCTGGGCACAGACCTTATACCTTTCAAAAAATTTTAACTCAAAATGGATCATGGGTCTAAATGTAATGTGCAAAAAAATGTAAATTCCTAGAAGGTAACATAGGAGAAAATCTAGGTGACCATGGGTTTGAGATTACATTTAAGATAAAACACTAGGGGCACCTGGGTGGCTCAGTTGGTTAAACAGCTGACTTCAGCTCAGGTCACGACCTCATAGTTTGTGGGTTTGAGCCCCACGTTAGGTTCTGTCCTGACACTTGGAGCTTAGAGCCTAGAGCCTGCTGCAGATTCTGTGTCTCCCTCTCTCTCTGCCCCTCCCCAGCTCATTCTCCCTCTCTCTCTCTCTCTAAAAATTAAACATTTAAAACCATAAGACACAACACTAAAAGCATGATTCATGAAAAAAGAATAAATTGCACTTAGTTAAAATTATAAACTGGTGTAAGACACTGTGAAGAGAATGAAAAAATATATGCTACAGACTGGGAGAAAATACTGGAAAAACCCATACCTAATAATTTGGTATTTTCAAAAGAGAAGTCTTCAAACTTAATACTACGAAATCAAAAAACCCAAATAAAAAATGGGTGAAGTATCTGAAGAAACATATCACTAAAGGCAACAAATAGAAAGAGGCAACCTGGGTGGCTCAGTCAGTTAAGCATTCAACTCTTGATTTCGGCTCAGGTCGCGATCTCATGGTCAGGAGATCAAGGCCAGAGTCAGGCTTAGTGCTTGGAGTGGCGCCTGCTTAAGATTCTCTCACTCTCTCCCTCTGCCCCTTCCCCAATTGTGCATTCTCTCTCTCTCTCTCTCTCTCTCTCTCTCTCTCTCTCTCTCTCTCTCTCTCAAAACAAAAACAGAACAAACAAAAAAACAGATGGCAAATAAGCATATGAAAAGATGTTCAACATCATATATTAGAGAACTGCACGGTAAAACAACAATGTGATATGACTATGCACATATTAGAATGGTTTAATATCTAAAACAGTAACAATTACAAATGTGGGTGAGGATAGAAAGCAACAGGAGCTCTCATTTACTGCTCATGAGATTGTGTAATGGTAGTCATTTTGGAAGGCCGAGTTACTGTTTCTTACAAAACTATGTGTAGCCTTACCATAAGAATTAACAAATGCATTCCTTAGTATTTACCCAAATGAGTTGAAAACTTATGTCCACCTAAAAGCTTATAGCAGCTTTATCCATAATTGCCAAAGCAAAAAAGATGTTTTTCAACAGATCCATAGATAAAGTGTGGTACATCCCTACAGTGGAATATTATTTGGCAAAAACAAAAAAAACAAAAAACAAAAAACGAGCTATCAAGTCATTCAAGACAGAGGCACCTTAAATGTATATTATTAAGTGAAAGAGGCCAATCTGAAAAGGCTATATATTGTGTCATTCCATCTCTATGACATTGTGGAAAAGGCAAAACTACAGAGGCAGTAAAAGATCAGAGGCTGACCGAAGTTTGAGGAAGTGAGGGAGAATGCATAGAATATGCAGAAAAGGCACAGGGGACTTTTGGTGGCAGTGAAACTATTCTGTATGATAATGTAATGGTAATTATATGACATGCATTTTTCAAAATCCATAAAACTGTAGAACACAAGAGTGAACCCTGAGATAAAATATGGAATTTAGTGAATAATAATGCACCAATATTGATTCATCAATTGTAACAAATATACCACATTAATGCAAGATTTTAAGAAGAAGAAGGAGGAGGAGGAGGAGGAGGAGGAGGAGGAGGAGGAGGAGGAGGAGGAGGAGAAGAAGAATGAAATCTGTGTGAAGGTATATGGGAACTGCCTGTACTTTATGTTCAATTTTTCTTTAAACCTAAAACTGCTCTAAAAATAAAAAGTCTTGGGGCGCCTGGGTGGCTGTCGGTTGAGCGGCCGACTTCGTCTCAGGTCACGATCTCGCGGTCCGTGAGTTCGAGCCCCGCGTCGGGCTCTGGGCTGACGGCTCGGAGCCTGGAGCCCGCTTCCGATTCTGTGTCTCCCTCTCTCTCTGCCCCTCCCCCGCTCGTGCTCTGTCTCTCTCGGTCAAAAATAAGTAAACATTAAAAAAATTTTTTTTTAAATAATAAAAATAAAAAGTCTATTAACTAAGAAAAAAAGAAAGACAAAGACACTGCTGATTCAACCTCAGGCCAATAGAGTAATAGGAACTAGAGTTACCTTCCTACTTTATTTTTGCACCTAAAGAACTACAAAAATATGTCAAGTAGTTCCTGGAAAGGACATCAGGCAATGAAGGAAAGCGATCAACGAGAGGTGGAGACAGGCCTGAGATAAACTCTGGGACAGCAAATGCTTGTTATCTGAGAGAGCTCATGGCCATCTTGCAGGGAAAGGAATGCAGGTGAAGCCTGGTAGTATTCCTGCCTGGAATTAATTCATCAGTGAATGAGTGTGAGGAAACTACACAAAGTCTGGGAAGTACCAACCAGCAAGCTGAAAGGGAACAATTCTGAGACTTTGCGCAGACCAAGAAGAATTTCTCTTCACGATAACCTAAATGAAAACTCTTATCTTTGACAGGGCATCGAAGAGAGTACCCAGAAAAATTCTACTTCAGTAAGGTAGGAACAGTCTAAGGGGCACCTGGCTGGCTCAGTGGGTTAAATGGCCGACTCTTGATTTGGGGTCGGGTCATGATTTCACAGTTTGTGGGATGGAGACCCACCATGGGCTCTGTGCCGACAGCCGGCACCTGATTGGTATTCTCTCCCTCTCACTCTCTCTTGCTCCCTCTCCTGCTGTGTGCACACCGGCTCGCTCTCTCTCTCGCTCTCTCTCTCTTTCTCAAAATAAATAAATTAAAAATTAAAAAAAGAAACATAGCCCAAGACAAACACTTCCCTGCTACCATCTAACAAAGCTTAAAACCAAGCCAGAAAGGAACAGCCTGTTTTTACATAACTTAACTAAATCTCAGACCACAGTGGAAGGATATTGAAAGGAATGAAAAAACTCCAGAGCCCAAGAATAGAAAAGCCTCAATGTCTTGCATTCGGTAAAAATTTATCAGCCATGCAAAAAAGCAGAAAAATACGGATGACAATGGGGAGAAAAATCAATCGATCAAAACAACCCTGGAGGAGATCATGCAATTAGTAGAACATTATAACCGTTATCTATATGTTCAAGAAGCTGAAGGGCATATTAAGCATTATAGGTGGAGACAGAAAAGGTATAAGAAAGACCAAAATCAAGATTAAAAACATGGCAATTGCAATAGACAACAGATGAGCCATTGCAGAACAATTTCTCAGTGAACTTGAACACCTAGCAATAGAATTACTCAAAATGAAACAGAGAGGGGGAAAAAACCCCACATTTTCAGTGATCATTGCTGAAAAATCAAGGTGCCTAGCATACATCTAATTCGAATCCCCAAAAGAGAGGGGAGAAGAGGAAAAAATATTTGAGGAAATAATGCCCCCAATTTTTTGAAACATGATGACTACTCTAAACCTACAAACAAGAAATACAATGAATGTCAAAGAAGAAGAATGAGAGGTAGGAGGAGGGGGAGGAGGAGGAGGGGACACCATGACCCATCATAATCAATTGCTGAAAATCGGTCGACAAAGAGAAAACTTTACAAATATTTAAATAAAAAAGACACTGTGTGGAGAGGAACAAAAATAAGAATGAAAGAGGACTTCTTATAAGCCACACAAGAACAGAAGACAGTGAATGCCGAGAGGGAAAAGAAACCTTTCACCATGTAATTCTATAGCCAAAAAAAATACCTTCCCAAAATGAAGGCAAAATAAAATTTGACTCAGACATAAAAATTCAGCCAAAAAGAATAATTGGCAGTTGACCTTCACTATACTATAAGAAACAGGGAAGGAATTCCTTTACACAATGGAAAGAAAAATAACAACGGATACAAACATGGAGCTACACAATGGAAGAAAGGGTAGTGGAAAGAGTAACAACCTGTGTAAATATTTTAAACTATTTTTCATATTACTTAAAGATCTTTAAAAGGTAAGTGACTGCTTCAAGTGAAAATAGTAACAATGAAACGACAGTTACACATTGAAAATGTAAGACAAGACAAAAGACAAGAAGGGAAATAGACATACACTATGATAAACTTCACATGCTGTACGTCAAGTGGTATAATTGTCACTTGACAATTTAAAGACATATACTATAAATTTTAAAACAGCTATTAACATAACACAACAAATGGTTGTAGCTAATGAGACACCAAAGAAAATGAAATGGAACCATAAGAAAAATAATTAATGCCAAAGGAGGCAGGAAAGGAGGACAAAGGGAATAACCAGATGGGACAAATGGGGAACAAATAGCAAGATGTGGGGCGCCTGGGTGGCTCAGTCGGTTAAGCGTCCGACTTCGGCTCAGGTCACGATCTCGCGGTATGTGAGTTCGAGCCCCGCGTCGGGCTCTGGGCTGATGGCTCAGAGCCTGGAGCCTGCTTCCGATTCTGTGTCTCCCTCTCTCTCTGACCCTCCCCCATTCATGCTCTGTCTCTCTCTGTCTCAAAAATAAATAAACGTTAAAAAAAATTTAAAAAAAAAACAAATAGGAAGATGTTACATTTAAAAACAACCATATTAATATTCATATTAAATGTAAATAGTTCAAATATACTTTTAAAAAGCAGGTTATCATCAGACTGGAGTAAAAAGCAAAAATAAACTAGATGCTGCCTAAAGAATTACATATAAAATATAAAGACATAAATAGGGTAAAGGAAATAAAATGTAAAAGGACATATTATGCTATCAACAATAAAAAGAAAGCCCGAGTGATTGTATTAATATCAGATAAGTTTACTTAAGAAAAAAGAACATTAACAGAAATAAAGAGTATCACTTCATAATTATAAATGAATCAATACTTTAAGAGAACATAATAACTACAAATATTTATGCATCTAATAATAGAATTGCAAAGCCTGATAAAACTGGAAGGAGAAATGGAAAAATCTACAATTATAATTGGAGATTTAAATCTCAAAACATGATTAAACATTGGACAGAAAATTAATAAAAAATTAATAACACATTGGACAGAATAAACCATACTCAATAGTATTGAATATTGATCAACTTGATCTAATTGCTATTTATGAAATAGTCAACAGCACCAGAATATGCAATCTTTTCTGTTGGAAAGTCTATGGAATACTTAACAAAATAGATGATTTTCTCGGCCACTAACAAGACTTATTGATTTTTTTAAGAACTTAAATTGTACAAATATGTTCTCTGACTCCAATGGAATTTAATTAAAATTTAATAACAGAAAGATATCTGAACAATTCCACATATTCGGAAAACGTTCCTCTAAACTTACAGATTTCAGAAGAAATCCAAAAAGAAATTAGGAAACACTTTGAACTGAATGAAAATGAAAAGGCAACATAACCAAACGTGGGGGGCAGAACTAAAACAGTACCGAGAATACATTGATGGTCACCAGATGGGAGGTGGGTGGGGGTGGGGGGAATGAGTTAACAGGTGATGGGGACTAGGATGCACGCTTATTGTGATGAGCACCCGGTGTATGGGAGTGTTGAATCACTATATTGTACACTTGAAACTAATATTACACTGTATGTTAACTAACTGGAATTTAATAAAACTTAAGGGGCACCTGGATGGCTTAGTTGGTTAAGCGTCTGGCTCTTGATTTCGGCTCAGGTCATGATCTCATGGTTAGTCATGGAACCCAGGCCTGTGTCAGGCTTTTACTAAACATGCGACCTGTTTGGGATTCTTTCCTCTCTCTCTGCTTTTCCCCAGTTGCACTCTTAATCTCTCTCTTTCTCTCAAAAAAAAAAAAAAAATGAAAGGAAGAAATAAAGAACGAATGAACAAAAGAAAAAGAAAGAAAGAAAGGGAACAACATGGAAAAGAAAAGGAATTTAAAACACAAAATGCCTATATTGGAAAAGAAAGAAGGTCTCAAATCAATTACCTTGATTTCCATTTGAAGAGGCTAGAAAACCAATTTATCTCAAAGAAAATCCAAGAAATAAAATAAAGATCAGAGCAGAAAACAATGAAATAGAAAACAGAAAAATGATGAAGTGAACTGGTAAAACAAAAGCTTATGTGTTGGGATAGTCAATAGAGTAGATAAACTTAGAGTAACCATGATCTGGACAAAGAAGCTAGAAGATGCAATTATTAATAACAAAAATGAGAAAGGTGCCACTACCACAGACTGTATATATAGGAAAGGAAATTAAATGACAATTTTGAACAATTTTATGCTGGTGATTGACAACCTAAATGAAGTGAAAATTTTCTCAAAAGGTATTCACTACCAAATTCCCACTCAAGAAGAAAAATGTAACCTGAATAATGCATGGCCATTTGACTTCGTAGAAAAACATTCAATCAGTGTAACTGAACCACCTATAAGTGGACCTAAACATATTCAATGACCTGATTTTTGACAAAAGGGAAGTGGCAAATTCTGTCAAAAAACCATGGTCTTTTTAATCAGTGGGGCTGGAGTAATTGGATATCTACAGGCAAAAAAATGAACTTTGATCCATACTTTATGCCATCCGAAAAAATTAATTCAGAATTGATCATACCTAACTGTAAAACCTAAAACCTTAAAACATCTAGTCAAAAACATATTGGAAAATCTTTGTGACCTTGGGCTAGGCAAAAAATTTTCTTAGATACAACAGCAAAAGTATTATCCACAAAAGCTGATAAATAAGAATTCATCGACGACCTCTTAAGAATTTCTACTTTTCAAGAGACATTGTTAATGGAATGAAAAAATAAACCGCAGACTTGGAGAAAATATAGTAAAACCTTGGACCGCGAGTAACTTGTTCTGCGAGTGTTCCACAAGAGAAGCAAATATTCCTAATAAATTATAACTTGATAAACAGGCCGTGTTTTGCAATACGAGTAGTACGTGATGCCAAATGTCACATGATCACGAATGAGCCAACAGTTCTTGAAATTCGCTTTGGTAGACAAGTGTTTTGGATTGCAAGCATGTTTCCGGAATGACTTATGCTCCTAAGCCATGGGTTTACTGTATGTGCAAATCACATATCTGACCAAACAGTTCCATTCCTAGATATTGTCCCAAGAGACATAAGAGCACGGATCAAGGGGCATCTGGGTGATGCAGTTGGTTAAGCTTCCTACTCTTGATTTCGGCTCAAGTCGTGGTCTCCAGTTGGTGGGATCAAGTCCCACTTCAGGCTCTGTGCTGATGGCACAAAGCATGCTTGGGATTCTCTCTCTCTGCCCCTCCCCACTCTAAAATAATTGTTTTAAAAAAGAGCATGCATCCATAGAAAGCTTACACGTGGATGTTCATAGCAGCTTTATTTATAATAGCTAAATACTTGAAACAACCTAAATGTCTACAGAAAGGTGACGGGATACACTTATTCTGGTATATCCATACAATGGAACACCATTCAGCAATAAAAAGAAATGAACTGTTGGTGAACACTGTAACATCAATGAATCTCAAAATAATTACGCTGAGTAAAACAAGCCAAATCCAAAAAAAAAAAAAAGTACGTACCAGATGAATTTATTTATATAAAATTTTAGAATGAGAAAACTAATCTATAGTGACAGAACACAGATCCGTTCTACTGGGGGATCAGGGGCAGGAAAAGATCATTTACAAATGGGCATAAAGAATCTTTTTGAAAATGGTGGAGATGTTCGCTCTTTGATTATAGTGATAGTTTCACAGGTGGATATGTATGTTTGTGTGTGTGTGAAAATGTCAATAGGTATTCTTCAAACATTTGTGGTTTATCATAGGTCAATTATAAATCAATAAATTTTTTAAAGGTAACTTGATTTTCTCAGAGAAGTGAAAACTGATGAAATTAATGGAATACATGAAAAAAATTCTGAATAAAAGATCAAAAAAAATCCAGAATGGAAGATCTAAATAAGTAAATAGATAAAGGAATTAGGAAATAAAGGAATAAGGGGCACCTGGGCGCCTCAGTCCATTAAGCTTCTGACTCAATCTCAGCTCAGATCACGATCTCATGGTCATGAGATCAAGCCCTGTATCAGGCTCTGAGCTAAGAGTGGAGCCTGCTTGGGATTCTTTCTCTGCCCCTTCCATGCTTGCACTCTCTTTGTCTCTCTCTCTCTCTCTCTCTCTCTCTCTCTCTCTCTCTCAAAATAAATAAACACTAAAAAAGAAATTAAGGCATAATTACAATACAAAGAATAGCTAATGCACATTATTCAGTTAATTGCAATAATTACCTTGGTACATATAGTGTAGTCTCTGGTAGCAGCAATGTTGACTGTTGACAGCTCATGGATGTATTGCCCTGTGTCAAAGGAAGCTGCCCACCCAAGGTTAGGCCTCCTTCCTGAGAGGTTATTCACGTCCAAAGACTGGTCCAGGCAGTAGTACAAAGACGCCCCCCACCCTGCTTTGATGGAGACATCTGCAGACATTCCACCTCTTGACCTCCCTGTGGAAGCATCTGACTCTTCTGCTGCAACCACAGAGGAATCCACATTTCTCCCTAACCAATCCTTCAGTCTCCTGAAGGTGTTGATTCCCAGAAGTTTCTCCAATTAACCTCTTGCATGCAAATATCAGAGCGTCAGAATCTATTTCCCAAGGAAATGGATCTGAGATAGTTGATTATCTTATCTCGCCCACCAAACAATTCTCTAAGGTTTGTTATGCTAGTATCTAGGTTATATGAGCAAAACAAGAATGGAGGTTAGAAATTTTAAGTAACTCAGGGCCCCTGGGTGGCTCAGTCGGTTAAGCGTCCGATTTCAGCTCAAGTCATGATCTCACGGTCTGTGGGTTCGAGCCCCGTGTCGAGCTCTGTGCTGACAGTTCAGGGCCTGGAGCCTGCTTCGGATTCTGTGTCTCCCTTTCTCTCTGCCCTCCCCTGCTCGTGCTCTCTCTCTCTCTCTCTCTCTCTCAAAATAAACAAACATAAAAAAAAATAAAGAAATTTTAAGTAACTTGTCCAAGATCACTAGGCTAATGGTTGAAGTAGCTGATAAAACACAGGCCTTTTTAATGCCAAACAATACAGTCCCTTGTGTTTTTATCAGGACTGAATCATTAGAATCAAATTTAGTATCTTTGTTTTTATTTTTTTTTTTTAATTTTTTTTTTCAACTTTTTATTTTTTTTATTTTTTTTATTTTTGGGACAGAGAGAGACAGAGTAGGAACGGGGGAGGGGCAGAGAGAGAGGGACACACAGAATCGGAAACAGGCTCCAGGCTCCGAGCCATCAGCCCAGAGCCTGACGCGGGGCTCGAACTCACGGACCACGAGATCGTGACCTGGCTGAAGTCGGACGCTTAACCGACTGCGCCACCCAGGCGCCCCAGTAGTATCTTTGTTTTTATAACATTTTCAGGTTGGCATATTATATAAATGCTGAAAGCATAGTTTATCTTGATGCATCAAATTATCTCAAATAGCTTTATAAGAAGAAATAAGATATAAATGATGGTATAGATAGATGAATTAACAGCTAGCTGAATCACTGTACTCAATGAGTGTTGATTAATAGGGTTATGTCAAACTGGCCTGAATATTTTTTGGAGGAAACATATTGTTAAGGCCCACACAGTCCCGCCACATATTTAGCACTGAAAAATGCTCGTGGAATTTAATTGAAATCCTCAGGAGTCCCTGATGGATTGTCATCAAGCCCTATCCTTGACCTTGTCTAGTGTGATATTTATATCAGTGAATTGAATGGAGCCTGCAATTGTACCTATAAAATCTGCAATAAATGCCCCATTAAAATAGCACTAATAAATTACATATTAAAGGAAAATTCAAAGATATCTAATCCAGCAGTATTTATTCAAAAAAAATACCTATTGAGCACCCCATATGTACTAGATACTCTACTATGCACTGAAGCCACCAAACTTATTAAAATATTTTCGATTGTCTAACACAAGGTAACATTTAATCAATTTTATAAGAAGTGCTACATTTACTTTCCAAAAGAGGAATTACATAATTTGGAGTAACTGGTCAGGGGATTGGGTTTGCATTGGCCGGAGTATACAATCATGGGAAACTTTACAGTATAATATTGTTGTCAAGATTACCTGAGTCTGATTTATTCTGGGTTAATAGGAACATAGCGTAGAGATAAATGAAAGGCAGAATGCCTTGTTGCATTCTCACTTGGTCAGACCACATCTACAATACTAGATGCAATCTGAGTGCCACGTTAAACACATTTTAAAATGACGCATACACTGGCAATTACCCAGATCAAAAAGAAAGTAGGAGGCTTGCTCTTTGATCCTCTGGAAAGGAGGTAAAAGAAAGTTAGAAGGAAGCACATTTTTGTTTTACCTGTGAAAGAACTTTATAATGACTACACCAATTTCAAGAAAAGAATGTTCTCTCAGGATATGGTGAGTTATCTCTTCCGTGAAGTAGATTTTAAAAAGCAACTGCACAATGTTAGCTCAATATCTTCTAAACTTTATTTCTACTTCTAAAGAACAGAGAGACCCTTTCGCTTAAGGATCACCCATTTAAGGGAATTGAATGTCATTGTGATTTTTCAAGGATTTCATACATCCTGAAAAATAGTGCCTATATTTTGCCCCAATAATATATATCCCCCAAAAGAATATCCAGATAAACCAAATTCAAACTGAACAATTTTGGCAATAAATTCCAAGAGATGGATTTTACACCTTATTCTATTTATTTGAAAAAACCCAGATTATCAACAATGGGATAAAGATCATCCCCTACCATACATTAGTTACCCATCTCTTGACTTCACTCTACCATATAATTTACAGTGTCATTTCAAATCTTAGGATAATATCTATACATCCTGAATCAAAGGAATATGGATATAATACAGCTACTGTTTGGGTGTCAATTTAATGAACTGAAACAATGATAAATTTTTATATGCCTGTCATACCTATGATTTTCACTTTTTTCTTTTTTGGGGGGGAGATAAATAATGCAAGACCAGGGGCACCTGGGGGACTCAGTCGGTTGAGCATCCAACTTCGGCTCAGGTCATGATCTCACAGCTCATGAGTTTGAGTCCCGTGTCAGGCTCTGGGCTGATAGCTCGGAGCCTGGAGCCTGGATCCCGGAGCCTGCTTCTGCTTCTGTGTCTCCCTCTTTCTCTGTCCCTAACCCACTCACATTCTGTCTCTGTCTCTCTCAAAAATAAATAAACAGTAAAAAAAAATTTTTTTAAATAATGTAACACCAAAAAATACTACAGAAAGTTTTGCATTCTCTCCAACCAGACAGTTAGCAACTGTTACAAACATTGTATGTATTTTTGAAACTAGATGAATATTTTGGGTTTATCTGTTCCCTAAAGAGACTTAACATTCTTTTTGCCAAGATCTAAAAAAGAAGCTCTTATTTTCTCCCTCTAAAAAAAAAAATGATGATGAAAACCACTCATGTACCATTCACTGGAAAAGACAGACAACTAACCAGTTATAGAACAATGAGCCTTGTTCTGAAATATTTACATAAAAATATTAAATTACTGGGGTGCCTGGGTGGCTCAGTCAGTTGAGCGGCTGACTTCAATTCAGGTCATGATCTCACTGTTCGTGACCTCAAGCCCCGCGCCGGGCTCTGTGCTGACAGCTCAGAGCCTGGAGCCTGCTTCAGATTCTATGTCCCCCTCTTTCTCTGCCCCTTCCCCGCTTGTGCGCATGCGCGCGCTCTCTCTCTCTCTCTCTCTCTCTCTCTCTCTCTCTCTCTCTCTCTCAAACATAAATAAACATTTTAAAAAATTATAATAAAAAAATGAAATTACTTGGTGATTTTTATAAAGTTAACCTCTTTTTAAAAAAATAAAAGACCTCTCACATAGTACAGTGACTAGTAAAATCAAATAATACACATTTTTCTTATAATAGGTATCAGCTGTAAAATACATCTCTTCTCAATTTGTAAAGAAACTAGTAATTCATTACATGCAAGTATCAACTCGGAAGACATTGGTCTTTTAACAAAAATCAAACAATATGTTATGATTTTAGGACAAGGAGCTAATTAAAGAACAGGAGGTTGTGATTTTCACTTTGGGATATTGTGATAGAAAAGGCGGGTAGGAAGAAATAAAGCAGTCAGTTGTGGAATTTAATAGAACGGAAACTTACTCAGAAAAAAAAAATATTGGGAGGATAATTTACAGGATGAATTTTGATGGAACCGTATAATAACTTTTAGCTTTGAGCAAATTTAAATCATTATCAACATCCTGATAACAAACATAAATAAGATACCTATCATGTGCAAGCACATGGACAAAAAAGTGATTTACGAAATGCATCCTTTCCTTATTGAGCTTAAAGTTGAGCAATCAGAGATAAGAGATGGGCTTTACCATGAGTACTACAATTAATTTATAACAGCTTCCTGAGGTGCTATATATAGTAAAGGAATCTGATATAATGCCAGAGCTTTACAGGAAGGGCCGCCATTTTTATTTATTGAAGTGTGCCATTGGCATGGGAAAGAATAGTGACATCACATGGATAGGTAGTATGCATAATGGTTAAAGCACACGCTCTGGAGCCTGAGAGCCTGGATTGAGAAAAAACAACTATTCTAGTATATACTAATAATTAAACATATATTCTTGTTTATGCACACATAGAATGAGCGATAACAAAAACATTGTATTGTGTATGAGTATATAAATGGATGACACATAGATCACACACAAAAAACTATTCCTTGCCCAGATACTAAGGAAAGATTTCCTAGGGAAAAAGAGGAAACTGTAACTGGTCTGTAAGAAAGGCGAGAAATTAAATATGTGAAGTAGAAGTTAACCACGAGATGGGCTAGACTGAGCAATAGCAATAGCCAGATTATTCCAGAACTAGGTTATTACAGTAACTGAAACATCCATGTGTTGTGTTTTTTTGTTTTTTTGGGTTTTTTTTCCTGGTAGACTTCTTCAGATGAAGTAGAAGTTTCTTTAGAATGCCATGGAGAAAACAGAATGCCAAGACAAGGGTTATTGGTGTGATTTTATGCTTTGGGGAATAACTGGTATTTTTTAAACAAGGAAGTATTGTGTCTTAGAAAGAGTGACTCTTGGGGCACCTGGGTGGCTCAGTCGGTTGAGCATCCAGCTGCGGCTCAGGTCATCATCTCACAGTTCATGAGTTCGAGCCCCACGTCGGGCTCTGTGCTGACAGCTCAGAGCCTGCAGCCTGCTTCTGATTCTGTGTCTCCCTCTCTCTCTGCCCCTCCCCTGCTCATGCTCTCTCTCTCTCAAAAATAAATAAACATTAAAAAAAATTTAGAAAGAGTGACTCTTAAAAGCATGTTGGAAGATTTCTGGAAGTTCAAGGAAAATCGTTTCAACAAATAGTAATTCCTTTGCCTGTCCTCCAAAACCCTATACAGATCAACAGACAGTGTGTTTTTAACAAAGTAGAAAGAATGTGAGTTTAAAAATGAAAAGATGGAAGACAGGAACAGCCTCCAGCTGGTACCACATCTCTAGACCTCATTCCAACACTAGTGACTTAATGGGTTCTACTGGTAAATGGGTCACAGCAGGACAACCAAACATAGTATGTATTACCTCCATGAGGAGTGACTAGCTGTGGCTCTCAGCTGACGCTAATATCCAGGGACTGGAAACATTGACACTGGTGCATGAGTCAGAGTGGGGAAGTGTGGAAATCAGAAGAAATCCGAAGTATTTGGAGTCTCGCCAATAGTCCATCTTACAAGGAGTCCAGTGGACCAGAGAGACAATACTGACTTTCCATCACTTTGGAAAAGCCCACTTCAGAACTGTCAAAATCTTCATAGGTTTGGGGGCTGGGGGTGGGGGGGAGCTATTATCATAGAAAAGATCAAGGACAGTGCTTTTCCCAGGATAAACAAAAGTGAAATGCATTTCTGGAGGAATTTCAGAAATTAATGCTCAGTGCAAAGACCTGAACCTGCAGGGGTGTTAATTCCCATCATATCCCAGAGGAACTCAACTCTGCAGTTAACGTAGGGGCCTAATGGACCCTGGAGGATAACAACAGGTTATCATAAACTTACTCAGAAAATGACATCAGTCACAGCTCCCACTGCAAGTGTGGTTATCTTTACTCGCACAAATCACTGAAGTCCCTTGCAGCCGGTATGCATTTATGCATCTATTGAGGTTGCGACTCTTTTCGTCTTAATTCTAATTAATAAAGACAATCAGAAGAAGATGGCCTTTCTCTGGCATGTACAGGAAGTAGTACATCCCCTCTGTCTCCCCCCGGGGTTGTTTGTATGCTCTTCATCTCTGTCATAATGCAGCCTTGCAGAGACCTCCTTGTGTCCCAGAAAACATTGTGCTAGTATTGAACACAATTGCATTATGCTAATTATAGCTGGGAAAGTAGTATTCTGTTAGGAAGACTTCAGAAGGCACATGTATATTGGCAGGTGATGACAAATCCCATGAAAAGTCAGGCGTCTGCCATGTCACTAATATTGCCAGGGTTCAGTGTTCTAAAACATGTCAAAATACCACCCACAAAGTGAGAGACGAGGATCAATAGCTTTTTGTGTGTGGCTAAGCAAGTCGCCCAGAAAATATTCACTTCAAAATTCTCTCCTCATTAAACTTTTGAATATCTTCTTTTATGGCAGAGGTCAACAAACTTTTCTTTAAAAGGCCAGATAGTAAATATTTTACATTTGTGTACCATATTCTGGCTTTTGCAACTACTCAACCCTTGCCATTATAGCATGAAGCAGCCATAGACAAGCAATGAATGGGCATGGTGGTGTTCCAATGAAACTTTATTGACAGGCAACATGTCGTATGTGGCCTGAGGGACATAGTTTGTTTATCTCTCTTTTATGATATACCAGGAAGTCGCAGCATCCCAAGCTTCTTGACTATAGAATCTGGGTTTAAATTAACAGCCCCTCCCACTGGGAGAAATTGAAGCCAACTGGATGGCAGGTTAGGTAACGTCAGCCTTCGAGAGCAACCTTTCTGATCTCACCTACATGTTTTACTATTGGGGTACAATATCAAAAAACTTAGAGACCATATTTTAATAGCAAATACTCTGTAAGTATGAAGTATTAAGTCTTAAGATTTTTCATGTATAGTGTTCATAAAGAGTGGGAGCAGGGGGAATAGCCATCCAATAGCTTTTCCAAAGCTGTTGGATGTAAGCCATCTCAAAATGTCAGTGCTGACACATGGCAAGATGAAAAATTTTTTATGAATTTTGTTCCTGGGATGACATGATGGAATCTGTTATTGCTTATTAAAAGCAATAATGATGCCTCTCAATTTCACAAACCTAAACATGCGATTTCTATGATCCCTCTTGCACTCATGATCTTCCAAATGAAATACTTCCTCTTATATAATATTAATGATTAAGCAATCAGCTTTCCATGTGCATTTAGTTGATTGTGTGTTCTTCATTATCTTGCATATCAGTGCTGTCCATCTTCAATAATAGGTATAGATCATACCTGAAGGTCACATCTTTTTATCTTGCACTGAATACAACAATGCCTAAAACAATGCCCAGGAAGATGATCAGCCCTGGCCTAGATGATTGTGATTTTCTGTGACAGGGACCCCTCAACGTGACAAAAGGAGAAAATAAGGTCATCATTCTACCTCTAGACAGACCTTCCAATACTTCAATCACTCCAAAACAGGTAACAAATTCCTTTACCCATTTCTGCTGGGATATTGTGAGTTGCTTATTCTCTTTTACAGTCAATTGCTTTTCTTATGCACTCCTGTCATCATTACTGTCTGAGTAATGTTAATGCACCTTCACTCTTGTAATCTATTGCATTTTTGCTTTAATGATTTTTCCTCCAAACAAATATTGAGACTCAGGAATCTTTGACTCTTGTCCCGCCCTTCCATTTACTGCGTGTGTCACTTTAGGCAAATCACTTCTCCTTCCTGAGCCTTAGTTTTCCATCTACTGTAAATAGTCAATTACAACACTCTCTAAATTCATGAAATCCCTTCAGTGGTGTTAAACCACTTGTTCTTTCCTGCAAAGTTTAACACGCCTAGCTACAAAATGAGAAGGGTTTAAAGTTGAGATTAACTTAATCTTTACCTTATGTTTTTCTCACTTGACAGTATTTCCTTTAGACCCTATGTAGTATTCTATTTTTTTTAATAATATAGGTGATGTATTTGACATGCTGACCACTTCGTCTTTGATTTCCATGATATACACTGTATCTTTTCAGGTGCCCTTTTCTAGTTCATCATCTAGCCTTGCCCTCGATATTCATATTCCTCAGGGCTCTGTCCTAGATTTCTTGCTCCAGTCACTCCATACGATCCTCTCAGTCAGTCATCCACACACAGGGTTTCAAGGGCCATCCACGCATCGATGACTGCTACTCGACATCTCCAGCTCGTATCCATCCAAAGCGGCACCCCTTCCTTCTGCGAGGTATCTCCAATCAGATGTGATACTAGCACCTCCAATGCTATTTACCTAACGCTGAACTCATCAGAGTTCCTGCTTCTTCTGTGTGGCCTGTTCTTATTAAATGTCACATCATTCTCCTAATTGCTCAAACCACAAACCTGATGTCACCTTTTCATACTCCATTCTCAATTCCTACATCCAGCTAATATCTCTGGACACTGTGTCTGTGAGAAGGCATGAGCGGAACGGTTTTGCTTTTGGATCATATGACAGGTCATCATGGACACAGCCCCACGACAGAGAGGATATGAGGTTTTGGTCCATATGCAAACAAGGTCATGAATTCATTTTGTAAAAGTAGAATTTACACATTCAAACGCTGTAGTCTTCTCTACATTTGAAACGTATTTCCATGCTGAATTAGTGAGATGATGGAAGGGAATTCTCATCCTGCTGATTGGCTGCATTTATTTTTTTAATTTCATATGAACACACTCCAATCCAACCACAAATACTTTTACTTTTATTCCAGTCAAAACAATAAATGATGCACATTTGATCTAACTCTGGTTGTTTGAAAGAAACTATCTGGAAAGAGATCCTGTGAATTGAGGTTTGTGCCCAACTAGAGAACTACAGAAAAATTCTACTTTCTGTTAGCTTATAACATTCAATTTCCTTCCTACATATAAGACCAAGGATTCGTTACCCACATTGATCCATTCCATGTCAAGTGACTGCAAAATTTCAAAAACACAAATAGAAACAAAGCTCTGACTCATACAGTTTCTCTCTCCCTTGTTTGAAGTTTGAGTTTCCTTCTGCTATAAGAAGCTCATCAGAAAAATATTTATATAAGAACATGCATGAAAGTATTTTCAAGCATACAAATGATAGCCACAATGAACAAGATTTAAAAGGTTTTTTATTTTAATTTTTACAAAGTTTTTATATGTCCAAGGCACTCATTTAAATACTTTATGAATACGGTTAACCCTGACCTAAACATAAGATAGGAAACCATCAAAATCCTAAAGGAGAAAACAGGCAATAACCTCTTTGACCTCGACCATAGTAACTTCTTACTAGACGTGTCTCTGGAGGCAAGAGAAACAAAAGCAAAAATGAACTATTGAGACCTCATCAAGATAAAAAGTTTCTGCACAGCAAAGAAAACAATCAACAAAACTAAAAGGCAGCCTATGGAGGTCCACCTGGGTGGCTCAGTTGGTTAAGCATCCAACTTCAACTCAGGTCATGATGTCACAGTTCGTGAGTTTGAGCCCCACGTCAGGCTCTGTGCTGATGGTTCAGAACCTAGAGCCTGCTTCAGATTCTGTGTCTCCCTCTCTCTCTGCCCCTCCCCTGCTCATGCTCTGTCTCTCTCTCTCGAAAATAAGTAAACATTAAAAAAATTAAAAGGCAGCCCATGGAATGGGAGAAGATATTTGCAAATGACATATCAGATAAAGAGTTAGTATCCAAAATCTATAAAGAACAAATCAAAATCAACACCTCCAGACCAAATAATCCAGTGAAGAAATGGGCAGAAAACATGAACAGACACTTTTCCAAAGAAGAGATACAAATGGCAAACAGACACATGAAAAGATGCTCAACATCACTCATTATGAGGGAAATACAAATCAAAACCACAATGAGATACCACCTCACACCTGTCAGAATGGCTAAACACAACAGATGTCAGCAAGAATGCTGAGAAAGGGGAAACTTTTTTCCCTGTGGTGGGAATTCAAACTGTTGCATCCACTGTAGAAAATAGTATGGAGGTTAGTCAAAAAGTTAAAAATAGAACTACCCTATGACCTAGTAATTGCACCACTAGGTATTTATCCAAAGGATACAAAAATGCTGATTTGAAGGGGAACATGCAACCCAATGTTTATTTTTTTTTTTTTAATTTTTTTTTAAATTTTTTTTTTCAACGTTTTTTATTTATTTTTGGGACAGAGAGAGAGAGAGCATGAACGGGGGAGGGGCAGAGAGAGAGGGAGACACAGAATCGGAAACAGGCTCCAGGCTCCGAGCCATCAGCCCAGAGCCCGACGCGGGGCTCGAACCCACAGACCGCGAGATCGTGACCTGGCTGAAGTCGGACGCTTAACCGACTGCGCCACCCAGGCGCCCCGCAACCCAATGTTTAGAGCAGTGCTATCAACAATAGCCAAAGTATGGAAAGAGCCAACTGATGAATGTATAAAGATGTGGTATATATATCCAATGGAATATTACTCGGTGATCAAAAAGAATGAAATCTTGCCACTTGGAACAACATGGATGGAACCAGAGTGTATTACGCTCAGTGAAATAAGTCAGAGAAAGACAAATATCATATGATTTCATTCATATGTGGAATTTAGGAAACACAAAGATGAACATAGGGGAAGGGACAGAAAAACAAGATAAAAACAGAGAGGGAGCCAAACCATAAGAGACTCTTAAATACAAAAACGAACTGAGGGTTGCTGGAGGGAGATGGGCAGGGGATGGGCTAAGTGCGCGAGGGGTATTAAGGAGGACACTTGTTGGGATGAGCACTGGGTGTTATGTGTAAGTGATGAATCACTAAATTCTACTCCTGGAACCATTATTACACTATATGTTAACTAGCTTGGATTTAAATTTTAAAAATTATAGTTGGCCCTTGAGCAAAGGAGTTAGGACCTTTGACCCTCCCATACAGCAAAACATTGCATATAACTTTTGACTCCCCAAAACTTAACTACTAATAGCCTACTGTTGACCAGGAGGCTTGACAATAACATAAACAATTAAAACATACTTTGTACGCTATATGTATTACATACTGTATTCTTACAATAAAGTATGCTAGAGAAAAGAAAATGCTATTAAGAAAATCATAAGGAAGAAAAGAAAAAACACATTCACAGTACTGTACTGTATTTTTTTAAAAAATCCACGTATAAGTGAACCCGGCAATTCAAACCTGTGTTGTTCCAAGTCCAAATGTACTAATTTATTTAATAATCAGAATAAGCCTGTAAAACAGACGGTTATAAAGTCTGTAAAATGAAACAGTACCCTGTTACAGATTAAGAAACTGATGCTCAGAGAGGTAACTTGCCTAAGATCACATAGCCAGTAAGAAGTACAGCTGGGATTCAAACCCAGGTTGTCCGGCAGGAGAATGCACTTGCTTAATCATAGTGTCACCATCAGAATATTTCTTAAGCTGACTTCAATCAAACACGACTGACCCATGCTATATTTCTTGGGGAATTTTCAGGATAGTCAACTTACTTTATCTGAATTTTTGGATGTATAGTGAAGCACTATAACAATCTTCACAAGCTGTATGCAAATTATTCCTGTCCTGTCTCCTTCCTTCTATTAGGCACAGGAGAAATGGTTTCCCTGCTATCCAAGTATCTGTCAGAAATTAGTTCCTAGAAGATATACTTCTGTCTTAAATTTCACTTCAACAAGATCAAGGTGATATTCAAAGATGAGATTATTTAGAAGTGGCTCAGGACATAACAGCACTAGAAATGAAATGTAGTCAAAGTTTCTGAAAAGACTCACCAAGAACAGAAATTTGGTCCTAAAAAAAGAAATGCTTAGAAATGCGGAATACACGCATTAATAATTCACAAAGAAGTCTGTAGCAATACATAAAATGTTCCTAGCCAGAACCTGGCCATGTGGCTTTAAATGAATTTGGGGAATATTTTTATAAAGATCAGGTGTGTTTGGTCTGTGAAAGACATCCACACAAGGGCATTTGTATCAAAGCAACACGCGTTCTAACATGTGTTCCTAATGCTGACGTATATCTGAACTCAAATGAATCTTAGGGACAATGTTCCAGTTTTGGACATTATTTCTGATTCTTAAACAGGTATTTTCTATTTCTCTGTTTTTCTATATCTATTTCCCTATTCCTCTACTGTGCAGGAACTAAGATCATTTTGTAAAATTTAACCAAGACCATCATTTAAGTGATTTGATTAATAATAGGCTGAGGGAAGCAGATTGGTGGGATATAATTACACGTTCAGATATAAAATAGGCAAAACGAACTCTGAGATATTAACTAAAAATGCTACGATATCGTTCCTCTTCGGCTTATTAGGTTTACACAAACTGAAAAGGTAGAATCATGTGGGCTTTGTTCATTTTGCATTTCTTGTAGACAACATTTTTGCTAAATAAACAAAGTCAGCTCACCTGGACACCTCATACGTGTTTCTTCTCTATCAAATAAATTTTAAGTTCCAGTTAAGCTTCTTCAGTTCCTTACCGAGCGCATCTTGCAGAATGGCCTTGTGACTGACAGGTGAGGTCAAACCACCCTGCTATCTCTGCTGCCATCCCAGAGGCCACAAGCACCTCTTACACATCCACACTGTGATTCCTGTCACTGCCACCACATGGCTGGTGGCTCCTTGCATTACAGAAAAAAAAAAGGTAGACAATTCATTTTTCGCCACATATAATGGCTTCAGAACAATGGAACGAGTTTGTAGTTAAGTCAGCATTGTCTAATAAAACATAATTCAAAGCTAATAAATTCCCTAAGATTTCACTCAACCCAGAAGTGAATTTCACTCCAATACCTCTGTAGAGAGAATTTTAAATTACAGGCTTACTCTTAGTTAAATATTCTTGACCGTCGGGACTTATTTAGATCATCATTAGACAAGCTGGTGCTCAGTCATTTCACTGGCTACCTATACTTCTTTTACAGAGCTGATCACTTAGAGTGTGATCTCCCTAGAAGAGTCCACAGGGGGTACACCTCCCTTGGGTGGAAGAAGAGGCAGTGGCTTAAAGTGCTCAGGTTAGAAAGGAATGGGCGAGAAGGAGAGGGGTAGGTGCCAAATTACCAAGGATGCAGGACACTAATGGTGGACGTTTCAAGTAACTTAACTTGAAAGGCAGAGTGTATGAAGACACAGGTGAGGGGATAGGGTCGTGGAAGAGGTGGGGTGAATGACTGGAACAGCAGACCACCCCCCAAAAATAGTTGACCGAAGTACAGAGTTTGGAGTTTATCAGGAAGGCTATGAGAAACAGCTGAGAGTTATTAAGTAGTGAACTAACAGGACTGATTGGGATTTGGGAAGCACTCCTCAACAACAACGTATAGATTGAGTTGAAGGGAATTGAAAGACACTGCAATGACTCAGAGGAAAAAAGAAAAAACAATGATGGCCTATATTATAAGCAGTGACAGTAGAGAAGGAAGGAGAAAGCATTCTAGGAGGTATTGCAGATATGGGATAAATAAGACATCAAACTGGTTATGAAATCAGATGGAAAATGGAAGAACAGTTATGTCTGCTACCACTCTGGTCTGGTCATCGCTGCGGATCCTGCTGCCCTTCATTAGGAGAAAGGATCCGAGAGGAAGAGTAAATTTAGTAGATAATGAGAGAAAAAATTGATGAGATCTAAACGCGCTGAGTTTAGTGACACCATCGGATCACCTGGAGAGGAGGGATAGCAAAGAACAGTGGCTAAAGAAAGCAAACTTTCCATTAAATGGGTCAACTGTAATCGTGCTTGTCTAATTAAAGCAAGTTAAATTCCCATAGGGTGAATGCAAGTGCTAAATGAGCTAATATGTAAAGGTTCATAAGGCCAGACCTTCTATGTACGTGTTGTCTGGTAATATTATTTACTTTCATTATTTTTATCCAACTGAAGGCACCCAAGCAGTTTTAGATGGGTTCTGAAACTCAGTAGAGAAATGTGAGCCAGAGAAAGAATTTGGGGAATCATCATCACACTGGGCAGTGTTTCTCAACCATGACTGTGCATCAGAATCACCGAGGAGCATTAGAAAATGTCCTTGTCTAGTACTGTCCCTCTCAATATTACAGGGTATCACAAGTCCTTCCCCCTCTGGTGATTCAGATGTGCAGCCAACGGAGAGCCCAGGTAGGTGGACACGGAAGATGGCATCACATGCTGGGTGAGCTCTCACTGAAAGAGTAGGCAGAGTGACAAGAGATCTTCATGTTCAAGATTTCCAGACCAAATCCATCACCTTTCCAACATGACCCGCTCTTTCTCCAGACTCTGTAATGTTGCTTATCATAACAGGACTATGGAAAAATGCAAACCACAATAGGATAGGGAAATGCAAAGATGCTAGAATCTACTGTCTTGTACTACCTGTTATGAGATGTGGGAAAGCCAGCAACTACCCCCCACTATCAGTCGTGCTGAGGCAAAATTCAAGCAGGCTTTCAGAACTCTGCGGATTAGAGAAGATTCCAGGTGTGAGTCTTTTGTTGAGGGTGAACTGCCCCCAGACATGTGGAAGCAGGCAAAAATTCTAGAAGCACCATCCAGCTGGTAACAGCAATGGTGGCAGAGCTTCCGTCGCCCAAATAGTGCATTTACATCCTTTACATAGAAGAAGCAAGGCTCAGGTAGGAAGAACTACGTTATAAACACGTCTAAATCTAACACCAGTATTTTTTCCCTCAATATTAGAGGGTATATTTGGAAGCAATGAATACAATGGCTCACTTTGGCTGATTGTAGAATAAAAACATGAAACAAACTAGAAATAATGCTGGGGAAATGGTTTGGGAGATTCTTTTATGCCCTGAGTCGCAAAGTAACACAGAGTAGAGTAAGAGGGAACAAAGACGGGGGTGGAGGGGAGGCGTTCCATTTTATGTGGCACTATTTGATAAGGTGGCTTTTCTGATAAGGGGATACTGGAACCAGACCAGAAGAAGTAAGAGAGTGAGCTGTGTGGCCATGTGGGGAGAGATCAAGAAGAATAACAAGTGCAAAGTTCCCAAGAACAGAAAGAAGGCTGCCAAAGCTCTCTTGACCTCATTTTGGCTGCTAACTGCCTACCTGTTTTACTTTCACGAATAGCGACATCATTTATGCAAAATTAGCGTTTGGTTTCATTCTGGTTTTGATAGATACCATTTTTCACAACATGGGGTCTATGGGAAAAAGAAGAAAAAACAACAAGATCCTCCCCATCCCTTTTGTCCTCGGGAAGATTAGAGCCAAAATAACTGTTTAACATATCTACCACCACCATTCCTGTCTCCTAAGCCCTACTATCATTTTTTAGTAGGCCAATTTTCTCTTTTATTATCTGTCGACTGAGGATATACGGGAGCAGCCCTTTATTGTTATCTGAAGCATTCCCTGCAATTTGGGAAGGCTGAGTTTTCTTTCTTGTACTTCTAATTATGAAAGGGAACCTGGACACAGCATGATCAAAGATATCAAACAGCTGTGATGAACACGTCTCTGAGACTTTTGATTCATTAAAAAGCACATTTTGCCCCTCCCTGAGTAACAGCTTCTGAGAATTTCTGTAACACAGAGATATTCTGACCAGCTTAGAGTTTCATATGTGCAAAACTTCATCATCTCCGCATTTTGAATAGAAGCACAGAGTTACGTGACTTTCTGGATGTGTTAAAGGGCACAAAACACCTGAGAGAAAATTGTTTCTTAGAGCTTCTGTGAAGCTAGCAAGAGTTTCAAGTTTACAGGTGTCTTTTCAAATTGGGAATATTCGAAATGTGATTCTTTTTCCCCCCATCATGTCACTGTAGGTCTTAACTCCCTTTACTCTCTTGATACTCTCTCTCTTCAATCTAACTTTGGTCCAACAGCAACTCTTCATAATTTACAACCCTCCTAAAAACAAAGGGCAAAGGAAATCTAGCAGTATGTACTGTCCAACAGAGCATTCTCCCTTGCCTCTGATGAAGTTAAGTTTCCTGGCAATATAAAAATAGCATGATCAAAGAGAGAGGTATGGTCTTGAATTCAACCTTGACCTAATAATTGAACTTGAACCAAGGCCGGCTTCAAACCACAACAACGTTGGTAAGATAAGGCAGTATCATATGACAGGATCCACAAGACAGCTAGAACTTCCCTGATCAAAACACAAACCTTTTCATAAATGCTCCATTAGTAATCCATTCCTTTGGGTTACATGTTACTTTATCCCCACAGTTACCTGTGAGCACCATCTGTGAAAGGGTATCCGTGTGGAACATGGATCCTTTTGACTCTAGGCAGCACTTGTCTCTTGGATACTTGAGTAATAGGACACAAGTTTCTTTATAGAAAATAGGACACATTTTCTTTATAGAAATTAGCAGGCAAGGATACCTAAGTGGAGGAAAATGCTGGTCAAACCACACTAAATCCATTTCTTCAATGTTTATCCTAGAGGCAGCCCTACGAGAGAGCGAACGGTTAAGATTCTTGCCTTTCAGTGTAACCGTTGAGGATGGGAGAGGGGAATTGGGCACCTAGTGAGCCGGCTTCTCGTTTAGAAATACAGACACAGGGCCAATATGCCCAGCCATTTTCATCAAATTAAATCTGAACGGAACACCCACTTGGATGGTTTCAGTCTATAGTAATTTTAAGTGCACGTTTTATGTCTTCTCTGACACAGAAGAGGACTGCAATAAAAAGGTGACAATTTGCCACTTGCAGGCAAGTGAAAAGCAGAAAATTACTCCAACCTGGCAGAACAGGTTTTTTGAAAATAATATTAGGATAGCTGCCTTAAAGAAAGCAACAATTTGAGGGTCTAAATCCCAAAGAATAAAAGGCTGTACAATGTAAAGGTTGTGAGATAATTGCCCATAACCATAAAAGCTTCTGTAGCATAAACATTTCTTTTGCTTTGTTTTCTTTGCTCACACCATGTGTCAGCAAAAGACAGATTATTATGGTCATTATTTTGTTGCCTTCTTCATTATCCAAATGCTTTATAGACATTGATTAGTTAACAGTACGATCCCTGCCAGAAAGGTCAGTATGATTAACCTGAAGGCAGAGCTGGAGTTCCCCAAGGTTAAGTGATTCATCCTTCCCTCCAAGGAGATCAGTGGAGGACAAGGTCTCAACTCTAGAGTTCCTCTGTCTGAAGCTGCTCCTATCCTGGCTGACATATGTAATAAAGAAAACACTTCTTCTTCTCTGGCATCACTTCTTTCTGGCCAGAAAGACTGGAGATTGTACACATTTAGTGGTACAGAATTAAATGTTGGGACACCTAGGTGGCTCAGTCAGTTTAGCGTCCAACTCTTGATTTTGGCTCAGGTCATGATCTCATGGTTCATAATATCAAGCCCCTGTTGGGCTCCAATACTGTGTGACAGTGTGGAGCCTTCTTAGGATTCTCTCTCTCTCTCTCTCTCTCTCTCTCTCTCTCTCTCTCTCTGCCTTTCCCCCATGCAGGCTCTCTCTTTCTCAAAATAAATAAATAAACAATTTTTTAAAAAACAGCATACTTGACAGAAAGAGAATGAAATGTTATCCTGGTGAGATTCTCTATTCAATTAGGGTAGATACATCTGGGTAAACTTTGCAATCTGCAGCCGGTGGAGGAGTTTCACATTAAACTTCTTACATCCTCATGAAACAATGTGTTTATTTTCTAATATTTTACTGAGATCCCATCATGCTCCCAGAGGAACGTTCTAGACTCCAGGGATTTAAAGTGAATCTGAGACTCGAAGTCCTATTCTCATGAGGCTTACTTGCTGGGGGGGGGGGGGGGGGGGAGTGCTGAGACTAACAATAAAAACATTAAAGAAACAAGAATCATAACAAATAATGTAAGAGTGGGGAGAAAATTAACATAATCATGATGATGTGTAACTGTGCCTGGGTGATTTTTAGATGGGGTATGCAGAGAAGGGGTCTCTAGGAAGGCGGCCTTGAAAGTAAATGGCAAGAAGGAACTTGGGAAGAGGAAACCAAAGAGCATCCTGGGAAGGAACGAAAGTCAAAGAAAAAGTCTTACGTGGAAACGAGCTAGGTAAGACCTAGAACCTGAGTGCAATTCCTTGTGTCTGGGGGATGGTGAAGAGCTGGGCAAAGGGAGTA
Organism: Neofelis nebulosa; assembly: GCF_028018385.1. Lineage (NCBI taxonomy): Eukaryota > Metazoa > Chordata > Mammalia > Carnivora > Felidae > Neofelis > Neofelis nebulosa. Next base: position 10,849,462 of record NC_080785.1, read on the forward strand.
ATTTAAGGTTAGAAAAATTGGAGGCCAGAATGTGTTCGTCAGAGAAAGGATTTTGGAGTTTATTCTAAGGGCCTTAGGAAACCACCAGAGAGCTTTAAGTGTTGATGTGACAAAATCTTGTTCCTGTTCGTAAAACGTTACTTTGGCTGTAATTTTTCAGGGGAAAGAGCAGGTGGAGGGAAACCAGTTAGCAGGCTCCTGGATGGCTCAGATGAGACATGGTGGCAACCTGAAATAGGATGGAAACCCTGGAGATGGAGATAATTGGATGGACTTATTTAGGTTTTGATGGTAGAGTTGTCAGGATTTGCTAATAAATATGAGAAATTCAGATAGTGTGGAATCAGAGACAACTCCTCTATCTGCAGGGAGAAAAATGAAAGAAAACCATTAGTGAGTGTTGAAATCTAAGGCTTGCCAAAATGCACTTCCACTTGGAAAACGCAAAGAAAAGGAAATCAGGAGGACCTCACATAGCCTGGGAGGTCAGAAAAGGCCTCTTTAGGAAGTGACTTATAAACAAAGGTATGAGAGATTTAGCTGGAAAAATGCTGTGACCCTCACTGGGAGACAAAGTTATAATTCATATATCATACACAACCATTTACTGACTCTAGCCATTATGTCTCATTCTTCAAATTCTGGAGAGACAGCCTCTGGTCAATTGGTTGACTGGCCCTAGGGCAGGTGGCTAGTCCTGGTCCATTCAGTGGTGGCTTGGGGAAATGAGCGTGTGTCACGGGGCTTGCAGTTTCCAAGGACTGAGGGAGAGACCATTGCACTAAAAGAGAAGTTGGGTATGACAGGCAATTGACTTATGTGTCTAATATAATCTTCCATTCACCTTTGCATTCACCGAGCTTAGCGGAGTACCAGGCATAGGAAACACTCAGTGTCAAAGGATTAAATGAATAAAGCAATTAAAGAGCCAGGAGGCAATTTGGGGCTTCTCTTAAGTAGTAAGGAAATCTATTTCCCGGATCCATCACAACCATCTTTCAAATGGACTACTTCCACTCCCACCATCTTTTGAAATCATGCCTCACTAACAGGCATGATAACAATATTAGGATAGACATGGTTCAGTTATTATCGACACCCGAAATTTCTCACATCTGAATCCAGTCCTTCTCAAGCTTTCCCGAGCATAAGAATCACCTTGGCCAAATTCTTAGATCTCTCTCATTTTAGCACAGCCAGAGTAGAATCCAGGAATCATCATCCAATAGGAATCATCATCCAATCCAGCAATTCCCTTTTGGGCTGTATATCCAAAAGAAGTGAAAGCAGGATCTTGAAGAGATGTTTGTATACTTGCATTCAAAGCAGTGTTAGTCACAACGGTCAAATATGGAAGAAACTCAAATTTCCGTCCATTAATTCATGGATAAACAAAATGTAGTATGTACATACAGTAAGATATTATCAGCCTTAGAAAAAAAAGGAAGACCTTGACATAAATACAACATGGATGCACCCTGAGGGCATTATGCTGAGAGAAATAAGCCATTCACAAAATGACAAACACTGTGTTATTCCACTTCTCTGAGGTATCTAGGCTACTCAGATTCATAGGGATAGAATATAGAATGGTGGTTGCTGGGGAGGGTAGATGCAGAAATTGTTTGATGGCTATAGAGTTTCATTTTCACAAATTGAGAACGTTCTGTAGATTGCACGATACCATACAGTACCTGTGACACTGCTCAACATCACACTTGAAAATGATGAAGACGATAAAATTTGAGTCTTGCGTGTTTTGCCACAATTAAAAAGTAAAAAATAATAAAAGAATATGAATTTCAACAATGATCCCAAGTGATTATTACGTGAGGACACTTATTTTTTTTTTCAACGTTTTTTATTCATTTTTGGGACAGAGAGAGACAGAGCATGAACAGGGGAGGGGCAGAGAGAGAGGGAGACACAGAATCGGAAACAGGCTCCAGGCTCCGAGCCATCAGCCCAGAGCCTGACGCGGGGCTCGAACTCACGGACCGCGAGATCGTGACCTGGCTGAAGTCGGACGCTTAACCGACTGCGCCACCCAGGCGCCCCAAGGACACTTATTTTTGAGAAATACCACCCTATAGTCCACCTTTTCCCACATCCAGTCTATTGCATGTTAAAACAGTCTCACGGATTCTCTCTGCCCTCCTTACCATTGCCACTGACTTAATTTAGACTTCCTCAGCCAACAGCCATGGGTCTGTTTCTTCTAGCTCGGAACTCTCCCTACCCTGGCCCATCCTTTTCTTTCAGCCATGTCATTTTCCCAATACAATGATTTCTGTCTGATTCAGATGGACTATGATTCTAATAGAATAGTAAAACAGAATGAAAGAAGGCCAAAAACTGGTGTGGAAAATGGTCCAATGACTACAAAAAGTTGCAAAGTTTGTATGTTTATATTTGAATGATAGATGTGAATTCTCTCTTTTCTATGGTTTAACCTCTTCAAACCTGAAGTCTTTTGCTTAATCTGACCTGAAAAGGAATCCTATTTCTTTTCTTCCTCTTATATACCAAACTATAAACACTGCCCCCACCGCCCAACACGGTTCTCGGTCGTTTCAGCATAACGTTTTGCCACAAACATGTTCACCACATAACTAATTGCCCATAAGGCAAATTTGCCAGAAAAGATAAAAATAAGGAAGAATAAAAGAGAGGCACTAAGGGGCGCCTGGGTGGCGCAGTCGGTTAAGCGTCCGACTTCAGCCAGGTCACGATCTCGCGGTCCGTGAGTTCGAGCCCCGCGTCAGGCTCCGGGCTGATGGCTCGGAGCCTGGAGCCTGTTTCCGATTCTGTGTCTCCCTCTCTCTCTGCCTCTCCCCCGTTCATGCTCTGTCTCTCTCTGTCCCAAAAATAAATAAAAAATGTTGAAAAAAAAAAAATTTAAAAAAAAAAAAAAAAAAAAAAAAAAAAAAAAAAAAAAAAAAAAAAAAAAGAGAGGCACTAAAAAGGGTACAATGAAACATAACTTAATAAAATTACTTCTCCATTTCTTCCTTCATTAAGTGAGGTATCAGTTTTCCAAACACTAGGATTCATATTTGTGAGGGAGCTTTTGTAGTGTGCTGCAAAAGTCTTCTACACTGTTGTCTGTTCTTGGCATATTGTCATGTATCCACTGATGGCTGTTCCAAAGTTCCATGGGAAATGTGGAAGAAATGGTAGCACTGTACTACATTTGTAACTGAGTTTGTTCATTGTAACTGATATATTATCGCTTTCTGGTAGTGTCTAGTATGCAATCTGGCTTTACACTCTCTTATTCCCCACTCACAGTGAGTTTCATCACCATACTTTCCATCAAGTCGATCTACGTGGTTGTTACCATGCGCTATTTTAAGATCACCACGTCTACTCATCATCGTATGGACCATTATGAGGGCTTACTGAGGTTTACATAATATAAAAATGGGAAATTTGTCAATGAAGAAATGAAAGCAACTGTCAACCAGTTATTTTCTCTTTTATGGCAAAATTGCCTCACAGCCAACTAGTTATGCTGTGAAAATGTTTATGGCAAAAATGCTTCCAACAAAGACGTCTACATCAAAGATACTTACGGCAAAAATATCAGATGTATACAGACATACCTCATGTCCTCACTCACCCAACTCCCCATGTTTTCCAGAGACTCTGTTTCACCTGGCCTGATACTCTCTGAAAGGAAATAAAAAATGAAATTACTCAGGAATCCTGGTTTCAAACCAGTCTTTTCCACAAACTGGCTGTGTAAATGCAAGCAATTTTCTTAGCTTCTCTAAGATCCATTGTTTCCATGTGTAAAGACAGAGAACTGACTCAGATTAGTGGCTTTCAAACATTTTGATGACCACCCCCTTTAAAAAAGAGGCTTTACCTGGCAAAGAAGTTGCACAAAATTTCCGCACTGCTAACACTTAACACTTACTGCATATGATGGACACTGATATTTTACCTCCCAATATGTCCTATTATATCCTGTATTTTTTCCTTAAAAAAATTCTGGTTGCAACCCTAAATTGATTTCATAACACTCTACCCGATCATAACCCCAATTCGAAAAACACTGATGTTGATGATCTTTATGGTTTGCCCCCATTCTAATGCTCTATGATCATATATAAATATGGGATTTCTTTTGCATATTTGGGTGTTTTCCCCATGTGTATATTATCAAATTTACAGATAAATTCGTGGAGGAGAAATAGTTTCCTAAGATTCTCTGACAACTCTAATAAAACAGCATAGATACCTATTGCAAATTCTTAAATTAATAATGCACACATTAAAAATAATTTATTTAACAAAAACATAAACCAATAGAAAAGAAAAGAAATTGCCTCATTTTCTCGCTGAACCACGCACAGCTTATATCCTAATTCTTCTTACCATGATTAAGCAAGGAGCACTACAAGGGAAGGGATATCCCTTCATATCATGGTTAAATCAGTGGTTCTCAACCCTTACTTGACTTTAAAATCACCTGGAGAAGTAAAACAATTTCCTGACCTCGTTCTAAAACTATTAATTCGGAATATAAAGGGTAGCACTGACTATCAGCATTTTCAATCTGTCCAGGGCAGGGCTGAGAACAATTAGACTAATTGATCCAACATAAAGTCACCATTCTCTGGGTATCCAGTTAAGTCCAATGACAGAAACTGATCAGGGTGATGGCAAACCCCGTTGATTCAACATTCCCTTTTAATCCCATGCCTCTATAGTCTTCGCTGTTGTGGACTCAATGTGTTGCCCCCTCAAGAAGATTCATATGTTGAAGTCCTAATCTCCAAGGTGATGGCATTTGGAGGCCTCTAGTGGGTAATGAGGTTTAGATGAGGTCATGAGGTAGGGGCCCCATGATGGGGTTAGAGGAAAAGACAGAGCTTGAGAAGGTGGCCACCTGCATGCAAGCCGAAAAGAGAGCTCTCACCAGACTCTAAAGATGCTGGCAGCCTGCTATCAGTCCTTCAGCCTCCAGAAATGTGAAGATTAGATTTCCATTGTTTAAGCTACCCAGGCTACGGCCTGAGCCAAGACGGTCCTCTAAACTCCATGTTAATCTTCTCCCTCCTCATCTTCATAATCCAGAGCTGACAACCATTATCTGTTGCAGATTAAGTAAAGAACATCTTTAAAGTCCCAAATCTCCTTTGCTGGTGCTGCTGAGGTCCTCTAACAGTTCCTCTGGGCCAATGTCACATGAGATGGGTCACTCCAGAAACGTGATCCTTTTCTGTCAGTCATACAACTCACTCTGTGGGGGGTAGACCCCCCTCTGTGGGGCCACCAGCTGGGAGATGCGTCATTTTGAAGAACTGATGGCTGTGCGTGAGGGGTAGGAGTAACAAGCATCCCCTCACATAGGTAAGTGTCCTGAAGGGTGAGCTGAGACAGCACAGGCACCTGGGACTACAAACAAACAGGCAGAAATGGCGACAGGCTAAAGGGTGGTACAAGTTGTGATTGGGCTTTTGATAAAACAAAGCCTAACTTCTGGGTAAATTACATATTAAAAAAAAAAAAAAAACAGTGAAGAGAGAACAGGGAGATCAGAGAAAACTATACCAAAAAGTAGTTCAGGGAAAAAAAGGTAACAAACATTTATTTTGAAGGGTTAAGGTGCTTTTGGGTGTTGCTCTGTAGATTTGATTTTATAATAGCGATTAGCTTTTCTCAATAATCAAATTAATTGAATTTTGAGACCTAATAAGAGGGTTGTTTTAAATTCATGAATCTTCATTTCAGATGAATCCATTAGCTTTTGTATGCTTCCTTACTGCCACCTGGTGTCCGTTAATAGATTGCAAGGGAAAAGCAACATGGAAGGCAACTAACTTCCCATCGCGAGATCAAAGCTGTAGACTCATCAGTTTAATTAGCAAATACCTTTGATGTAGTTCAATGAGCTGCAAATATAATAAAGGAGCATCTCCATTCACTAATAGGTTTTCTCTGGCCTCGTAGAAGAGCTTCCTTTTGGGGTTAGGACTTTTTATAATAATATTAAAGTATATTTTAATAAAGTATCAGGGCAAAGAGGTAGCATTCTTATTTTATCGTCATTTTGATTACTTGGCAAAAAAAAACCAAAACAACAACAACTGGGGCAGGCAATCTGCTTCTGAAGAAGGTTAAGAGAGGTGTTCTGACACTTAGGCACCACTCTTGCTTTCTGTCCTCCGCATTGTGTGGACAGGACTTCACTCGTGTTGAGTTGGCTCGAATCTGGAAAACAGTAAATTTGGTGTAGCTAGCTCCTTAGTGGAAGTGCATAGACGATTACTGTAACTGCTTCTTGAATGGTAATAAAAATTCCACAAGGGTTTGTTATGGTGAAGCAAGAATTGGGCTTTTCTTCTCCATTCTGACAAGTCTCTACCAGCTTGGAAAGTACCATTAGACACTCCAGAGAGGTAGATATAGTTGTTCTATAGAGAAACAAGAGCCAAGGGAAGAGCTACACTGAATCATGCCTCATCTACTCTTGCTCTGTGTCGCTGCCCCTTATCCATTAATATCTGTGCCACTGGACAAATACATTGGATCTTACAGCACATGCATGCGTGTGTGTGTGTGTGTGTGTGTGTGTGTGTGTGTGTATCCATATTCTCTTCCTATCAATCTCACACCAAAGTGGTAGCTCCATCTACTGTCCCACATACACATTCCCATTTGTGTTGTTGAATTTTTACTGAACTATATAATCCACAAATCTAGGAACCATTGAGACAGTCAATGAAAATAACAGAATGTGAAAGAAATTAGCTATTTCAGAGCCTTAGTCCCTTTGGTCTCTCACCAATATGAGCACAATCTGTTAATTACGAAGTGTAGAAACAGACCAGCAGCTACTGGTGAGATGCTAGGCTGGAGAAAGGGGTGGCTGGTGGTGGGGCCAGGAGGGCTGGTTCATGAGAAATGGGAAAGTATACATTGCTGGAATTTGGGAAGGGAAGCTGAAATGGGAGCCCAAGGAAAGACTGATTCACAATTTTGCTTAGAGATGGGCCTGTACTTGGCCTTTTATTGCACGATGATCTGTGAGCACAGGTTTATGGGCATGTCTTCAACAAGAGACAAATTTGGGAAAGAGAAACATTGGGTAGCAGAGGCCCAGGTAACTAAATGTGGCTCCTACTCTCTTCTTACCTCTTAGGTTTTATAGGTTTGTGACATTGATTGCTAGTTTTTTATGTTTCTCTTCTTCACACGTCTCTTTACTCCATAGGAGAGTTAGGGCTTATGGAAAAAAATGAGAAAAATATTTTATCAGACTCTGAAAAATTTGCCTAGCCATTAAAATATATATTCAAGTCCTTCATTCTGTTCATTTAGACATTTAATATTTCTTAAAGCAGTGCCTGATTATTCAAGAGATGCTTATCCTTTTCAAATATTTGCAAGTGTCTATTGTTGGCAGAATTCTGACAGCTTCTAAAGCTTTAGCAAAGCTCACCAACTTGGTTTAATTCAGGAAAAGCCTCATTAACTTAACTAGATCAGAGAGCCTCTCTGCCAAAAATTAACCTATTTAGCACAGAAATAGTTCCTCTTTACCTGTAATTGTCATCTCCCCCAGATCACTGCAGTCAAACTGTCACACTTTTTTTTTCTTCACCCACAAAGACTGAGACTCCTTCAGCTCCGAGAATGATCTGGCATTTTATAATACTGGGATCACTAAAAGGGCCATGTACATGTTTTCTCAATTATAATCTATGCTGTCCCAAACATAGCTTTTTACTCTAATGGGTTTTGTATCTATCTTTAAAAAGCCCATTTTTAGTGCCAATGCTAAAGTTCTTTAAGTGATATTTATTTCAGGTCTTTCATTTAAGATGAAGAGTTACTGCTATTTAAATAAAACGGAGGGAAGTTGCTGAAAGGGAATTTTTTTTTTTTTTGCTATTGATTCATACAATAATTGGAAAGAGAAAAGTAGCATGCATGAAAAGTAGTATTTGTACTTTCTTAATCTGTCATCATTGAAGAGTGGGGAATTGTATAATATTTGATTCTTTATTAATACTTATAAAGGCAATATATCAAATTTGAATATTTTTGTTCACTTTCATCCAATTGGCTTCTCATTGCTTTCTTAGCAGCACTGGCTTAAAAAGCCTAAGTTATATTTATTAAATGAGCAGTTACGTGTTTTATTGATGAGAAGAAATTAAGTTGAAATGTAGATATGTTACTAAGAATCAGAATGAGCTAGAAGGCAATTTAGAGAAGATATAATGGAATTCTCATTCTGACTCCTCACTTTATTGTTTCACAGCTGAGGAAACTGAGTCCCAATGAATTGCTTAATTCTACAGAACTAATCTGTCAGGGAAGAGTTTACTTCATTTTTTTTAAGGAAGCCAGTAATGTATATTGCCTTAGATTAGGTGCTACAAAAGCATAGTTTATTTTCAAACCCTATTAAAAAAATGAGAAAACTCAGCATCTTCTGTTTAAGAAATACTATTTGCTAAGGTCTTATGATTATAATATTCTTTACAGATAAAACAGATAATAAATGAAATCATTTACTCAGTTCTTCATTAGCATTCATAATAAACACGAGATCAATATTTTTGACAATATTATTAACTGAGTTGGTCGGATTTTTGTGTTGCTGAATAGATTTTTAGTAAGTAATTGACCCTTGAGATGGGATCATATTCCCATCCAAACCTAACATAGGCAGAAATACACAGGAACCTCCACAATCAAAGAGAAAACCCTTCAGCCTTGAGCCCCAGAGGCAAATCAAAGCCAGACCAAAGGGCTTACAGTGACCTACCTCTTTTTGAAAAGAGAAATAACCTAACTCCCAGCCCACATCTTGCAAAAGAAATGCTGTAGCTGTGTCGGTCCCGAACAAACTGCTTCTTTCTGTAGCTTCAGGCTTTATTATCCCCAAGAATGGCTTTTGAGAGCTATCACAGCATTTATTATTTGGCCTTCTTTCTAAAAGTTTCAGATCACCAACACTTAACTCCATCATCTAGTATGACTTGATGTGTGTTCGCCTGTAGATGAAACGGACTTTCCCAGCTTGAATTAATACAACAGGGTTGAGACGAATCCTGGGCTTTTGTTTTAAAAACTTCCCTTTAAAGGATGGAGATAAATTACAAGAAAAATCAGAGTAAAGTCATTCAAAACTACAGGGAATAAACTCCAGAAATGTACTGTATAGCCCCGGACCTGTACATTACTATCTTGTACGCTTACAAATGGGCCAAGAGGGTAGATCTCTCATATTACATGTTCTTATCACAATAAAATAAAATTCAGTAAAAGGTGAGGAAGGAAACACCCTTTGAATTTGCTCCGACGAGTGAACAGTTTCCACCAAAAGAAACCCTTTAGAATCACAAGACCACGACCTGAGCCAAAGTCAGACGCTTAACTGATTGAGCCACCCAGATGCCCCACCATTTTTCTTTTTTTCATGATTATTTATTCATTTTTGAGAGAGAGAGTGAGAATGCAAGTTGGGGAGGGGAAGGGAGAAAGGGGGACATACAGAATCCGAAGCAGACTTGAGGTTCTGAGCTGTCAGCACAGAGCCGGACGCAGGGCTCGAACTCAGGAGCCATGAGATCATGACCTGAGCCAAAGTTGGATGCTCAAATGACTGAGCCACCCAGGTGCCCGATTTTATACCCTTTGCCTAAAGAGAGACACTTGCTTAAGTAATTGACCCAAACCAAAAGAAACGCATTTTCTTTTTCTCTGCAAAGTAAAGGAAAAAGTTTAATTCGATTATACGAGAAATTCAACTGAAATTAAAAAGATTTTAAAACTTACTTTCATGTATTTTGAGTTTTCAAGTCTGCCTTTAAACTTTCAGCTGGTGTTTAATACCTTTTCTAATGAGGGATTAAACTTAAGAGGAAATTAGGGGTCATTCACATAACAATTTAAATATGATGAGACATTTTTATTTTTCCTTAGAAATTAATTCTTAAATGTCTTAGTGCATTGAATCAATTCAAGGCTACTCATTTGTTCCATAAATATTGTCTGAATGCTCACGCCTGGCAGTGTTCGAGGCTCTGAGATTACAGTGGTGACCAAATGGAGAGTATCTTTTCCTTCATAAACCATACAGTGGAATGAGAGAGTGAATATTAAGTTATTAATAATCAAATAACTAGGTGATCCATACTAAAAAATTCAAACTACATGTCTGAGATGATGAAAAAAATCCCTAATTTAGATTTGGTGATAAGAAAGGGTCACCTAAGCCAGTACCATTTATACCAAAACCAAAGGAAGAGTCAGATGACCAAAAGAAAAAGGGAGAATGTTCCAGGCAGAAGGAGCCTGAGGTGGAAAAGATTAGGTTTGTCCAGAAACTGAAAGTACAGATTTAATAAAATAGTGATTTTGAGGGAGAAAGATGTAAAAATAAGGCTCAAGTGTGAAAAGCTTCTATTATATGGAAAGATTTTGTTTTTTATTCTAAATGCAACAGAGTCACTAAAGAGGTTTTACAGAGCAGGAACTCAATCCTGTCTTTAAGGGTTTTTTTTTTTAATGTTTGTTTGTTTATTTATTTATTAGAGAGAGAATGCATGTGTGGGGTAGGGGGAGAGAGAGAGGGAGAGAGAAAGAGAATCCCAAGAAGGCTTCATGCTGTCAGCACAAAGCCCGACGCGGGACTAGATCTCAGGAACCAAGAGATCATGACCTGAGCTGAAATGAAGAGCCAGAAGCCTTAACTGACTGAGCCACCCGGAAGCCCTTGTCTATGTATTTTTAAACTACTTTGTTTTATCCAGGCCTGTATTACATCTTCCATGAGCTCTAGACACCTGTGCCTTTATGGACACCTTCCTCCATTTTATATCTTATTTATATATTTATTTTATATAAAATATATTATTTTTATGTGTGTATATATTTATTTTATTGTATTTTTATAAAAAGTATACCTATAAAGTAGTGTATTTATATACAAAGTATAAATATATATATATGTTTTGTTACTGTGTTGGTATAAAGATGAATATAACCCAGGCTGGACTATATTTTGTTTATTTTATATAATCCTGGCTGTATTCACTTATTCCTATATATTTTATATGCAAATTCATACATATAATCGCATACACATTTCATTTTATTTATATCTATCTATCTCACTGGGTTTGCATAAAGGTGAATACATATAATCCAAGCTAGACTGTATTTTTTTCTCTCTGATATTAAAGCATTTTCCTGGGCCCCTAAAATTATCATGGACTCTCAGTTCTGTGTCTACTCTGCCCCATGCATGAGGCAGGTCTTATCAGGAGAGAACAGATTTTAGTCAAGATAAAATAGAAAACTATTTTATGACTACAAGAAAGAGAAGGTGGCCGACACAGACAAGAAAAATCAATAAAATATTATAAATTTAATTTTAAAATAGAACCTAAAACATTGACTCAGACGCTTTAATACATATATATCTAGAAACCCAAACCAACATTGGCTAAAAAGCAAAACACTCTCATTGTGGTCAGTTTAGACAGCAACCGAGAGCCAAGGAAAGAGATGAGCAGGGCACAGTGACCAGCAGAGAGGTGCAAAGGAAGAAGTGGAAGCCACGGGTGGGGTGCGGGGCAGAAGGACCGAGGTGGAGGAGGGAGAGAAATACAAGGCAGCAAGGAGAGAGGAAGGATAATCGAGTAGGAAATGTACACAAAAGCTCTTTGCAAGGTAAATGCACTATACAAACGTAGGGGAGTGTAATAGGAACCCAAGGACACATTTCCTGGGGAGCCTGGGAGCCAGTGCATTAAAAATCTTTTAATGATCACCCATAGTCCTTCAGAAAAAATCCACAGAATGTGGGCCATTATCGAAATAGCACTTTGAAAAAGGAACATACATAAGGCTTGATAAACCAAACATTTCTGCAGAGGTGTGTGAGCAGAAATCTGGCAGGTGTTTGTAACTGGAATCGCATGATATGCTTGCCACACGTGGGGGGTTTTGTTGTTTCCATTGTACTTTCCATAAAGCCTCTGCGATGTCGTTATGCGAAAAAAACATTCCAAAATGGTCTATAAGATAAAGGCCAACGTATGCTTACAGCCACTCCCTTCCCCCCAATAGAGTTCCAAAAGCTCTGTGCTCAGTTGTCACATCACCTTTTTATGCTGTGCCCCACATGGGACAGGAGTGACAGCCTGTAAGTAGGGTGGCAGGAAGCCTGGCTGGCCGTGGGACAGCCCCTTCTCCCCTTGATGGCCCTACTCTCTTCTCTGCAACTGTGCTTAGTCTCACATGTCAGCTTAGCCAGGCCAGAGTCCCCAGGTATTCAATCAAACACCCATCTAGATGTGGTGAACACAGACAACCGGTTGACTTTAAGAAAAGATTATTCCCCATCGTGTGGTTGGGTCCCAACTAATCAGCTGAAGGGTTATAAGTGCAAAAAACTGAGCTTTCCCTGAGAAAGAAGAAATTCTGCTTCGGGACCATACCACCAGATCCTACCCGAGATGTCTCAGCCTGCCAGCCTGCCTTACAACATTCACACCAGCCATCCCCCAAGCAGTGTGAGCCAATGCCTTGAAATACATCTTTTAATATATATATTCTGCTGATTCTGTTACCCTGGAGAACCCTGACTAATACAGATTTCGGTACTGGGAGTGATTTTTCAGGAACAGAATCTTAAGGATGAGTTTTCAGAATCGGTTCTGGGGATTCTGGAACTGGTTCTCTAAGCTAATTAGATTTAAGAGCACTGATGATTCCGTTGCCAGTGTTCAGCAGGGTGCTGACGGTCTGTGGCATAACGTGGGAAGTGAGATATGGAAAATCTCACCACTGGATACCACTAATCAAAAATCTATAAAAGCTGAGGTTCTGGCTAACCATGTATTTATACCTTAGAACATTTTGGTCAAACCAATGAATATAATAATGAAAGTGACTCAGTGCTCCTAACTGTACTGGAGGAAGTGGGGAAAGAAATGGATGAGTTCAGGGCTTCAAATTCCTAGCTCAATTGCAGCACCAATGGCCGAAAATGTTCCAGGTCTGCCCTGAAATTCTTACCTCCTGTAGCTGAGGGGCTGGGATTTGTGAAAGAAAACCAAAAACAAAAACAAACAAAGCCAGAGACTCATATTACAAGTGGCTAAATTATAACACAATTCAAATTCTCAATTTCCCAGGATGTAGCCAGACAATCTTTTGTTGGAAAGAATAAGCTTGTGATGAGTGGATCCAATCAACCATCTCAACGGAATCCAGGAATAAAAACAAGCTTATCCAGGAAAGATTTGGGGAGGGTCCACTTGCCTGATGGCTTACACCCTATTATTTGCACAGAAAAAAACTGACAAGGTTTTTGAGAATTTTATGTCAGCATCAACACGGCCCGCCTGGGTTAAAAAGGAGCAAGATTCAGAAGATACACGGGAAAGATGATCACGAGACAACAGAGTCCGCAATTGGGAATGGGAGCAGCATTAGGCTACAGATTGCCAAGGACCCAAGAAGCCAGGAAGACACAAGGAAGGATTCTCCCTGGAGTCGTCCGAGGGAGCACGCCCCTGCTGATACCTGGGTTTCAGACTGCTAGCCTCCAGAACTATGAGAGAATAAATTTCTGTTGTGTTAATCCACCCAGTTTGTGGTCATTTTTTAGGGCCACAAAAGGAAACCCACATAGCCACCCAGTACGTCCTTCATACCAGCCTCCCCGTTGTGGGGGAAAATACTAATGACACCTAAAAATTGTGTATCTTCTGTGCCATTTTGGAATGTTTGGAAATCCAGAGGAGATGTGGTTTTCTAAAAAGAGTTTTAAACTTTACTCACATTTCCTCAACATTTCCAAGATCCATAATAAAACCTTGTGTATCAAAAATTGATCTATATAAAGATAGTTCAAAAGAAAGATATGCGGGGCACCGGTGTGGCTCAGTAGGTTCATCATCCAACTCTTGGTTTCAGCTCAGGTCACAATCTCACAGGTTTGTGGGTCGAGCCCTGCATTGGGCTCCAGGCTGTCAGCTTGGGATTCTCTCTCTCTCTCTGCCCCTCCCCCTCTCACATGTGTGCGTTCTCTCTCTCTCTCTCTCTCTCTCTCTCTCTCTCTCTCTCTCAAAAAGAAATGTTAAGAAAAACAAAAAAAGATAGGGGCACCTGGGTGGCTCAGTCAGTTGAGCGTCTGACTTAGGCTCAGGTCATGATCTCATGGTTCATGAGTTCGCGTCTGGCATCAGGCTCTGTGCTGACAGCTCAGAACCTGGAGCCTGCTTTGGATTCTGTGTCTCCCTCTCTCTCTGTTCCTCCCCCACTCACACTCTCTCTGTCTCTATCAAAAATAAATAAACATTAAAAAAAAGATATCGTTTTCCTTCTCTTGACCCAGAGAGTGTTACCATTATTAATTACCAAAGGACGAAACAGAGCCAGTAGAGGACAGGTCAAGGAGAGGCTGTAAGGAAGGCCAGGGAGCAAATTTATTAGGAACACAGAGGCTAGAGGCCTGCGAGCAGTTGCCCACAGAAACTGTTGGATGTGAAAGAGACCTTAGATACTATGTAGTCTAGAGACATAGTATTTATCCCAAGACAAAATGTAGGGCAGATTTTCAGCATGCCTAGAATGTGAACATATGTAGATCAGGCCTCCGAGGCATGGAAACCATGGGGACAGATGCACAACACTGATGTGCGTGCCCCACGAGCTGGGGGAGAGGCTCGTGGGGAGAAAAAAAAAAGGCAGCATCCTGGTTCTCCATCGATGTGTTGTGGCACACCGCTGTGACTTTTCTCCAGCCCAAACCACATTTTGGTCTCACTGGGTCATAATCACGCTGCTTGAGAGATGTCTTCCAAATAGAAGGGTCCTGTGCCATGGATGTGAGTTATCTAAAACTGTAGGTTTCAAAGAACGGTCGTATATTTACCAAAATATGACAAAGTATATGAGACCATGGTGGGGGAAAAAAAAACAGTTCTAAAAAAGAAAAGCAACAATACAGTGACAATGTGTTTAAATGGGCCCAAGAGAACAGAGAGAGAATTGTTAGTATTTTGTAATTGTGTTGGTGTTGTAATTAAACCTAATCTTTAAAACTGTTTTTGGAAGACTTCTGATCATTTGGCATATGCTGCTAAAAATGATATGATCTCAAAAAGGTTGAAAACTATTGCCATAAGATCTTTCATCACACTTTATAGATTCCTGGGTCGGTAAAGTACCACCAACCTTGGTTAGCTGGGTTGTCAAATCATGATAGATTTAAAACAGGCAATTAGAAGGGGAGGGTGGAGGGGTAACCACACTGACAGCTGACAGCCCGGTCACGAGGAAGTAGGGGTCTAACTACTATTTCGCTACCCAGTAAAAAGCTAATTCGTTGTAATAATGGCAACTCTCGGGTGTTTCTGTAGTTCCTCGAGCCTAAATTGTGTTCCCACTGAGATTCAGCCCGGTGTGGGCATATCAGAAGGGCTGGTGAGTTACACACAGATTACCTATTTTAAAGAACAATCTTAGAGCAACCCACGGAAAATACTGGGGGCACCCCACAGTATCTGTTACTCGTATGTCCGTTTGGCTAAATCGCCACGAATTTGTCCATTCCTAAGGAACAATGAGGCTGCAGTTAAGAGGACTGTTTCCACATACAGTTTTTTCTGGGAGTTCCTAGGAGCAAAGTCATTCCGAAGTGACAGAAAATGTCCTCCTCCCTTCTAACCACAGCTGCAGAGATGTGACCCTGCCACAGAGGAGCTTGCAGACATCCCAGGACACGGTGGCAGATTCAGCGCGTCCACCAGGGGGAAAAGGTGGACGGCCCTCAGTTTTTCACGGGTGGGAGAAGCGGTGGCCGGCTAGTAAGCATCAGCAGGCAACATTCACTCAGTGCATCTGGACGATTCGAGAGTTCTAGGTGACCTTGTCCGAGGGACAGACATCTGTGGTGCCCGAAGCAGCAGCGATGGCAGAGGTGAGGAGTCTTGATCTGTCCACATCACTTAGGAGATCAGGAGCAGAAAAAGCCATCATGGAGTATTTGAAAATAATTATCTGTTCTCCGTCAGAATGTAGGACACAGCCTTTAGGTACTTTTAGAAACCATCACAGAGGTGGGGAGAATCCCGCAGTAACAAGAGGCAGTTAGCATCAAGGAAAGTGTTTACCACCCTTACTGTATTTTTATTTCCTGCCAGACTCCCACGTGGTTCCATGAGGTAGTTCTGGGGGAAAAGCTGACAACACTGGCAAAAAGTGTTAATTATTTGAAATACACTATTGAAGCTAGCAGGTGGCCCGTAATACATTTTAGCTGTGTTTCCATCAAAATTGTTCTTTTAAGGTTTACGCACTGAAGGATGTATGCTGAAGTGATCCATGAAATTCACTTAGGTGGAAGAGCTCACCCCTGATAGTCAGATAAATAAAGTATTGTTATAATAATAGCATTAAACCCCGAACAAATCTGATGAACAGTGGATTTAAGAGCAACTACTGTTAAGAACAACCCTTGGTTTAATTAGGAGCCAAGGGACTTCCATTTTCAATCATTACCTATTAAAGTTGGGCCAGATTTCGTAAAGAATCAATTCGAGCATCCACCACCTTTTAAAAAATCACGCTTCTTGCTTCTCGTCCCTACTCCAGTCTGGCTGTTAAAAATGGAAATTTATGGTTGCTTTCCTTTGTAGCGTAAATATTCAGGTTCTGAAGTCAGTCTGGTTGCCTTAGAAAGACTTCTCTTGCCATTCACAGGGGAAGGCAAACATTTAACTGCTTCACAGCTGGCTGTCTTCTGCTGTGGGCAGCCCCTGCCATTCTTTGGTGCTACAGTGGACTGTAAAATTAACAACTGAATGTTACGATACTCTACAGGGCATCATGCATCTGGCCCAAGGATGCATGTTGGGCAGCAATGACATGGGTAAGTAATTGCAAATAGAGATCAGATTCCCAAATTAGATTGGCCTTTTTTTTTTTTTTGCAACAGCAGCTCTCATAGACAATTTGCATCCTGTACATTATCAACCCACATGCTAATACAATGTGCCCTGAGCAAACTGTTGCTTTGAACAGCAAAATGAAGTCTGTGAGAAACAGGACCAAGAAGTAATGGGGAGAATTTAAATGCACACCCATCATGTAATAAATGGTTTTGCATGTCTCCTCATTAAGATATTGGATTTCCCGTGTTCGGGAATTTTTTAAAGAGAAAAGGCTATGCTCATATCTAGACTTCTATGTGGACTTGATTTGAGACTCTCTCACATCTGAGGCCACAAGAGAAGGTAGAAAATGTGCTGACTGTGACCTCGTTAGCCCGTAGGGCTCAGCCTTGGAGGAGATCACTGATGAGTCTTTCCTGAAAAACTACTTCATGAAGAAAGACATTATCCAAAATCCAGACAGGTAGTATATCATCTCTAAAAACTTACATGGCCCCCGCGAGCTATATTTGAGGATAAGATGCACTGTGTGTGTGTGTGTGTGTGTGTGTGTGTGTGTGTGTGTGTAATGTAATGTTTAATATAGTCCATACCCAAGGTAAACATTCAATCAAAGCATCTTTTGTTTATTTTATAGGGAACAGAAAGCGGGAGTAAACAGAAGTCCTAAGATGTTTCCACGTCTCAGACAAGAGGACTGGAATGCCATTTTTGTTATTGATCAGCTTGTAAGAGGCTTTCTAGTGGCATCTATTTTCTCCTAAGAAATGGATTATATGTTCAATCCATAAAGATATGTTTAAAATGAGCTAAAAAAAAAAAAAAAAGGTCCACGTTTCCACCTCAGATCCAAATATTTCTGAAAAAACAGAGCTGAAGCAACACAGATGAGTCTTTTAAATAGTTCTCCCTTCTGGGTCACCTGCCTGGGTGGCTCAGTCAGTTAAGCATCTGACTCTTGATTCTGCTTTAGGTCTTGATCTCACCATTCACGAGGTGGAGCCCAGCATTGGACTCCGCACTGGCTGTGGGAAGCCTGCTTGGAATTCTTTCTTTCTCCTCTCTCTCTGTCCCTCCCCCGCTTGCATATGCTGTCTCTCTCTCTCTTTCTCTCTCTCTCTCTCTCTCTCTCTCTCAGAATAAATAAATAAGTCTTTTTTTAATTAAAAAAATAAATGGTTCTCCTTCCGGATTTCTAGAGCTAACAAATGGGTCACGCTTTGCCAAGGACACTCCAACAACAGAAAGGAAGCTCTGAAATCCACTTGTTCACATTCTCCCTTTCATCGGTGATGAATACAATGCTGGAACCTGCTTCACCTCTTTATCTGGGACCCTTCTATAAAGAAGAGGGTCCCATTAAGTCTAGTGAAGGGCTGATCATTTCTCAGAGGCTTCTCCAGAGATCCAAGGAAGTGAAAGGATAGAGGAAGAAGGCCCTCCTCTTTTCTTTTTGGCGGGATGATACCCACTCCTACATAAGATGGGAAAAGAGCTTTAAATTTATTAATTCCAGGAGATGTTTTGCCAAACCATAATTTCTAATAAATGAAAAATACAACTCTCCTTCCAATATAGAATAAAGACATGCCATGCTGAGGATATATTTAACGCATTAATGAGAAAACCAGCAGGATGGTGAGGCTGGCTCAAAGCAGAATTTGGAAGACTGAGTGGTGATAGATGAAAAAGAGAGAATGCTGGAATACATTTCCTAGGTTATGTGCAAAACCATTTCATGCCCCATCGTGCAATAACAAACACCCCAAGTTTCAGAGTCATCTTTCTATGGAACAGAAACCATTTGCACCTCTACAGGATAAAGTCTACACGTTAACAACATATAATTTTACACAGGCTTACATCTAACAAATAGTAAATGGTCAAAAGAGAGGTACATCCATTAAATTATTAAATAAGACCGCATTCTTATTTACAGCATTGGGAAAACAAGCGGTTATCCTTTTGCTTTGTTTGCAAATTCTAGATAACTTTTCTTAACATCATCTAAGTGATCTCAATAACTTGTATTTCCTCTCTAGCTTTTCTTAAAAGGTGATTTTTAAGAAGTTGTAGTGATTTAAATGCCCTTCACCATCTCACCATCTGAGATATGCCTTCCATCTTTGAAAACCCAGCTCAAGAATCTCCATAACCCCTCATATTACAATGAATCTCTACCCCCTTTGCGCTCTCTGTACCTTGTGATTACAATCTCACTTACCATAACTCATTTCTGTGTCTGTCTCCAGACAAGATTGTCAGTTCTCTGATACAAAGATTACAGCTTAATAATTTTAATATCCCCAAATCCTTCTAACACACTGAAGAATATGCTCCCTAAATCATCATCATCAGTTGTGAACAAAGACCAGATTTACATATGATTTTATATAACACTTCTTTATTGGAGGCTATACTAACCTGTCCAGAAGATGATTAGTTAGTAGCATATTATCTAGCAGAATGCAATAATCAGCAAAGAGTTACTAAGAATTAATGCAACATAGCTCCTTCTAACACATGTTAAAATGCACAATCCATAGTCACCTCATTTCATTTACAATATTCATAATTACACATACAGTATCTTAATTGGTTTAGATTTATTCTCCATTTTGTACAAAGGACTGTTGTCAGCCACAACTGGATGTGGCAAATATGCACTCATCCAGGATTTACAAGGCACTCAGGCCTTAATTAACAGACCTTATATCCAATGAGTAGTAAACTCATTTAAATTTCAATAAAATTAAATGTCCATGTTTATGCAGTCCTTTATCTAAATGCTGCCATTTGAATAGCAACATCTATTTCATTTTTCCCTTGGTTTCCCTTGATTAAACTTGTAGTAGATTGTATTGAGGCTGAATTATCCAGAAAAGAGTTCTAAAGTTCTTGGCATTTATTCAGTGTAGCAGGAGGGAAATACTAACGTTTTAGCGGTAACGATGTCTGAGTTTCTGCAATGCTGCAGATATTCCCAAAAGATGGAAAATAGGACCAGTTCAACTAAACTCTGGTTGAGCAAGATCACATCCAACTAAACATCTATGTAATATCTTTGTAAAATTATACGTACACATGGTATGACTTTTTTTAGATTTCAGACACTACATCTAAGCTATACCCAATAAGTTGAGGGCTGGCTTTTCAGTAGAGCATTTAAATCCATATATGCCATTCATGTGAATAATTATAGACTATGGTCCACTGGCCAGCTAAATCATCATTTACTAGTAAATATCCAACACATTTAGAAGAAACAAAGAAGAAAAAAATATGTTAGGACTTTATTGTTGAGAAAAATCCAGTGTGATTTACATGTATGTTTAGAAAATTATTTAGTATCCATAAGGGAATACTTGGGTGTGGGAAGGGGAAATGCTATTCCATTGAGCTGAGGAAATGTAATGCAAACAGCAAGTGACTTCAGTTCACGTTTAAATTCTGGAATTAACTAACCAACTACATGGAGAGGGACAACTCCCGTTGCTACTATGAGCTGTGTAAGCTTCTCTATAATTAAAGAGATATTTGTGCCAAATATTCCCTGTTGTCTTTTCCAGTTTTAATATTCAATCTATATTTAGATAGGGCTAGGGAAGAATACCTTAGAAACATTCTTTGTAAAAATCCCTCCCTAAACTCCATCAAATCACTAACCTCTAAAGATTTTTCCTTCTAAGTATTTATCTCTAACCCATTCACCTCTTTCTAACCTATAACTTTGCTGTTAGTTCAAGCTTCCAAGAATTTCCACCTGGATTTTAGTAATAACCTCAGGTGGACTTGTCCACTCACCTATAATTTTCCTAGCTCCTTCACACACACACACACACACACACACACACACACACCCTTAGCCAAATTATATTTTTTAATGAAAAGTAACTCTTCTTTTAAATGTAATTAACCAGGTCACTCATTCCTTGGCTTTCCTTTTTTCTTTGGATAAAGCCAGAAATCCTTAATGTGGCTCTCCAGCCCTATCTCATATCCTTTCTAGAACTCCTCACTCCATAAATCCATGACTTTTCTTAAACCCTCAGTAACTTCAGCATGGAGTACTATTTTCATCTCTCTTTACCAAACTAATCCCATGACCTTGCTTCCTCAGGCAATCTTTCCCCCGATTCACATACCAGGTTAGATTCCACAGCAACCCATATTTTTCTTCCTGACTCTTTAGTACAATTATGATCATTAAATTCTTTAATATCTATATTGCAAAATGACTTGAGCCAGTCGGTGCCTCCAACAGCTGGCAGATCACTTGGTTAAATAGGAGTCCCCTCCATTAACTACAAGAAGAGAGTTGCTACAGTTTCCTCTTAGATATGCTCGCTAGCAGATTTCAGGAGACAAGTCAACAAGTCTCCAATAAATTCTTCTATACTCAACATTTATTAGCTAAGAGGCACAAAGACCTCCCCTTAGGTCATACCTGTGAGTGACTCCCACTTTCTCACTTGGACTCCAATACACGCTTTCCTGGATAGGTTCTCTCTGATCACATGTAATGATATCTTCTCTGTAGACTCCACCAACCTTCCAGTCACTTCTGGTGTTAACGTTCTGTTAACCGGAGGAAGAAGAACCAGAGTTTCAAAGGCCTATGTGTTGGACTGTGGGCCTATTGGTATATTGTACTTCTGTCATTCCCAAGGTTACACTAGTTTGGTTTAAATTCACCTAGTTTCCAAAGCTCTCCCTCCATTCCAGGAGGTTGATCCTACCCTCGTGACAGGCGAAGCACTCAGCACAGGTGAGGTGCTCAAGACAGTGAGGCCCTTAAGGCAGGAATGGCCTTTACAGTAAGACCAGGTAACAGTGCAAATAGCAGCTCTCTGCTTTCACAGTGAGTTCCCCCTGGAGGGTCTTGGTGTACTTTTGTCAGAATCAGCCTGAGGACAAAACATCTATTCATCCGTGGTGAGTCTCAAAAAAAAGAAAGAAAGAAAGAAAGAAAGAAAGAAAGAAAGAAAGAAAGAAAGAAAGAAAGAAAGAAAGAAAAGACTGGAGGACTCACTTCTCTTCCTTTAAAGAGCAAATTGGCTACTTTGTCCCAAGGGACAAGTTTTAAATACATAAGGCTACTGGGAAGGGCAGGAAGTTTTGCATTTCAAGTTAAAATAAAGAAAAAGGTAATATACTATCACTCCTTTAGAGCAATTAATTGTTCTTTACTGACATCTGCATAACTTAAAAGGAACCATTCAGGGAATTCTTTCCAGAACAAAGAAATCCTACTTGAGATGACTTCTGCCTCCTGGTAAAAGAAACAACAGCAGCAATAATAATAGCAAAAATGAATTTAAATTCTGTCTAACCCACTACACATGCCCGTAATCTTTCCTAATAGTTTTTTAGGTGTCACTGGTACTAAAGGTATTAAGGATGTCCTCGTTGTTATAAAGAAATAAGAAAGATTATATAGGAGGGGAAATGTGCATATATTCTGTTAAGAAAGAAAATGCCAAGAATGACCCCAGATGATGAAACAGAAGATCTGAAGGCAAAGTTGCTTTTTTTTCCCCTGTATTTTATGTTGAGGGTTTCTTTAAAAGACTTTCATTTGCTTGGGGCGCCTGGGTGGCGCAGTCGGTTAAGCGTCCGACTTCAGCCAGGTCACGATCTCGCGGTCCGTGAGTTCGAGCCCCGCGTCAGGCTCTGGGCTGATGGCTCGGAGCCTGGAGCCTGTTTCCGATTCTGTGTCTCCCTCTCTCTCTGCCCCTCCCCCGTTCATGCTCTGTCTCTCTCTGTCCCAAAAATAAATAAAAAAAATGTTGAAAAAAAAAAAAAAAGACTTTCATTTGCTTATTTATTCATTTCTTCAACAAGTATTATTATGTGTTGACAATGTTGCAGGAACAGTGCTGCGCCCCAGTTCAAGGATCAAAGTGACAGTATTATGTCAAAGTGCTTTCTCATGTATCATGCAATTATAGACAAGGTATTATCCCCACTGCTAAAGAACAAAATTCAACTGGGTAAAATTTAAAGGCACTATTCACTTTATTCAGTGATTCATGACTTGGACAGCATTCAATCTAGAAGATAGAAAGCAGCCCCAAAGAGCCGTATAAGGTGAGAGATTCTTATAGACCAAAGTGAACAGAAGCAAATACGCTGGGTATTTGCTGATTGCTGATTGGTTAAAGCTGAGCTTTCTATGGAGCAAAGGGGAGGCTTGGACCTGGGTCAGCTAACTTGTGTTGAGCAGGCTCAGGCCTTCCTTTCCTGAGAGAGCCATCAGAGGAATGTAGTAAAGTTCTGGTTGGCTGACATGGGGCTTAACATGAGTGACTCCATCACGGGCTTCATCTGGTGACTTTAACGCTACTCGTAATAACCACAAAAGCGCTCTTTTGCTTTAAGGTCTAGGTTGTTAGGGAAACAGACGGACAGGGCCGTTTTGTTCTATAGCGGCATCACAAAGACCTCAGCCTTGAGAGTTGAAAAGTTCATGAGAGTGTACTCTGAGTAAGAGTCAAACTCAAGGCAACGTCCCGCCATTAATGTCTGAGGTTCGCCGAACTATAGAGGGTACAGCTGTGTCTTAGCTGGAAGCCAAGCTGATAGAGCAGTCAGTGCCCCTCACAGGGAGCCAACATGTTCACAGTGACTTCAGGGCAAACCTTATAATAAAACCTTGCGCTGCTGTTTCTGATAGAATTTGATACATGTATTTGGATTTCACCTATGTGCATGATGCCACTAATCGGGAATCGGGGTTTGCCGCAAGAGATCATCGAACGTGAAGTATAAACTCCTCTTGGATATTTACCCGTGGTTGGTTTACAAATGCAAGGTCTGTGGCCCATGCTAAACCACCGGGCCTGTACTGAGCTGAGAGTTTTTTTTAATAGTCATGATGGGAAGAGATGAAGAAAGCTAAAATTACCTGCAGATCCCCTCATCCCCCACATCTCATTTCAAATATCCTAATCACCTCCAGAAGACCCCACTTAATCAAATGACTACATGAAACAAACCTACATGAAACAGTTGGGGAAAAAACATACTTACAGCAGGTTTGGAACAAAGAAGAAAGGATACAAAAAAAGTCACACTTTTCTAGCTCTTCCGCTCTACAAATAAAGTAAAAATACATTTTACTTTACTTCTTCTACAAATCCTTACTGAGTATCCACTATCTGCCAGGTACTGATCTAGGCACTTAGAATGAATCGAACAAAAGGGACAAATACACTCATCACGATGGTACTTATATTCCAGCTGAGAAGGAAAGACAAACAAAATAATAAATAGGTTATAGAGTTGTATTAAGATGAGTAACACTAGCTGTTGCAAAATAAACACCTTAGTATCTCCAATGCTTCAACCGAAAAGGTTCATTTTCCCTCATATCACAGACCGTTATGTGCTGGCTGCCCTCATCTGCTTTGTGATTATCCCATCTGGATATGTGATATCTAAAGTCACTACATGAAAAGGCAAAAGAAGAGAAAAATAGAGGAGGCAACATGGCCTTACCTAAAAAATGGCATGTATTACTTCTGCCCTGGTGTGTCTGGCCAAAACAGGTCATACGTCTGGACGCTAACTGCAATGGAACCTGAGAAATCTAGAGCAGCACATAGACATTTGATGAACACTAAGAGTCTCTGTCCTAATGTGTTACAAGGCTAAAATGCAATGAAATAAATAAAGAATAGTGAATGGGGCATTAGGAGTACGTGAGCACTGAGTGGTGAGCAGGTTGATATTTTGAGGAGGGTGGTCAGGGAAGGCTTTGGTCAGCAGGTAATTTCAGAAATAATGATTTGAAAGAGAGGGAAATATTCATGTAGATATTTGGGAGAAGAGAATTTTAGGCAGAGGGAATTGCCTAAGCAAGAGTAACAAGGCATGAGTGTATTTAGCTTGCTGAAGGAGTGTCTGAGGAGGTCACCAGAGCCAGAGCAAATTGACTGAGTGGACGCGAAAAGGGAGTCAGGTTATGGAGGGGCTTTGCCTGCTCGAAGAACTTTAATTTTTGCTCTGAAATGTGGAGCTTTGGCAGGACATTGAAGAAGGAGTAACATGATTTATATTTTCAATAATCGTTCTGTCTTGTGTAATGAGAATAGGCTATATTGTGAATGAAGGCTATATTGTGAATGAAGGCTTAGGAACAGGGAGACCGTCACAATAACTTGAGATAAGATAATGATGGCTTTTACCAGGGTAGTAGCAATGAGGATGCTGAAGAGTGGCTGGAATCTCCGTATATGTTGGTGATTAAGCCAAGGGACTTTCCTAGCAGACAGAACGTTCTGTGTAAGAGTAAGAGAGAAGTCACAGTCTGATGCCAAGGTTTTGGCTTGAGCAACTAGCAGACTATAGTTGTCCTCACACGAGATGATGAATGGCAGACTCTGCATTTCCCCTAAAGGAAACATTAAGTTTAGATATTAAAGTACAGTTATAGAAGTATTGAGTTAATTCCAGAGGTCTAGGCTTAAAATATAACCCAGGGAGTTGCTGTCATATGAATGACATTTAAGCAATGAGATTGGATGAGATTCCCAGAAGGGTGAGGATTAGAGGATTAGAGATTAGGCTCGATGCACTTCAGTATCAAGAGGTCAGAGAGAAAGGGAAGACAGAAAAAGAT
This sequence comes from Neofelis nebulosa, assembly GCF_028018385.1. Classification (NCBI taxonomy): domain Eukaryota; kingdom Metazoa; phylum Chordata; class Mammalia; order Carnivora; family Felidae; genus Neofelis; species Neofelis nebulosa. The sequence goes on from NC_080785.1 coordinate 10,875,019, forward strand.
CTGAGAAGGAGCTAGTGAGGTGGAAGGAACACTAGGAGAATATGGGATCCTGGAAACCATGTGAAAAAAACTCACAGAAGAGGGGTGGATTGCGCCCAATGCTGTTGGTAAATCAAGTTAGTAGGGACTGATCATCGACAATTGAATTCAGTACTAAAAAAGTAACTGAAGGCCTTGGAAAGGGATTTTTCAGCGAAAAGAAAGAGAATTCTACTAAAGATGTGGGGCCAAAGGCTAATTTAAGAGAGAATGGGGGAGAGAGGAATTAGACACACAATAACAAACTCCTCAGAGAATTTTTACCAAAAACTGTACCAAGTGATGGAATGGGGCATCGGCAGGGGGGGACTGGGGTAAAGAGAATGGCTTTGAAAGAGAAGAAATTAACCTCACTTTTGCATGTTGATTTGAATGTTCCAGTAAATGGAAAAATGAATGAGGTAAAGAAATAGAGGAGAGAATGGAAAGTGCCATGCCCAGGAGTGGGCAAGAAGGATGGGATCTGATAGAAGTGGACAAATGAGCCTTAGAAAGGAACCCAAGTTAAGAAAGAAAAAAAATGTACAATATGGCTCTTTATGAAAAATAAAAGAGAAAGACAGAGAGAAGGTCAGAGTGAGAGAGACACACAGACACAGAGAGAGATGGATAGAGGTAAAACAGAGTACTGACAATATTTGTAACAGACACCATGCCAGAGTAAGATAATAGGTTTAGGAGATGACTTTTTGTTAAAGAAAGTATTTTACAAATTCTACTAGCTGCCATTTAATAATGTATAAAGGCTGAACCAGGCAAAACAATCTGTAGAGTTCCTTTCATAATTGATTAGACCTGAAGCTTGAGTTAGAACTAAGGGTGGGGGGGTGGGTTGGGGGCTCAGTTGGTTAAGCGTCCAACTCTTGGTTTAGGCTCAGGTAGTGATTTCACAGTTTCATGAGTTTGGGCTCCATGTCTGGCTCTGCGCTGGCAACATAGAGCCTGCTTGGGAACCTCTCTCTCTCTCTCTCTCTCTCTCTCTCTCTCTCTCCCTCTCCCTCTACCCCACTCATGCTGTCTCTCTCTCTCTCTCTCTCTCTCTCAAAATAAATAAACTTAAAAAATATAAAAACAAACATAGAACTAAGAGGGCCATTACAAAGTGGAAACAAAAGATACTCACATTTAGATCTAGGAAAATGAGGGATAGGAAGGGAGGCAGAAGAGGGGAGACAGAAAGGGGAAGGCACACACACACACACACACACACACACACACACACACAAGTTGGCATTTTCTCTTTATTCCCTTCTCTCAGCCTGGAGAGAGAGTAAAGAGTGGCTTCAGAAACATTCAGATAAGTTGGGGGAACTTCAAAGTCGGATGCTTTTGCTTTGATCTATTTGGTGTGCTCCAAACACAGGTCTGTTGAGAGCTGTTGCTCCCTAACCTACTCTGCTGCCATGGTCCTGCTGACCACTAGTGGTTACGCAAAGGGAAACCAAGTTGTCCTTTGTTACTGTAAAATGAGAATAAATCAGAGAGATGTGCCAATGTGAGGAAGACCTTGCCAGGGTGAGCTGCTGTAGATATCTGCTATACCACCTGGGGCTGGCCAACGAGAAGACACAACCAGACCTCAGAGAAGATCCCCAATGATCTTCATTAAAGACGGAACACTGTGAAAGAACAGAAAAACACCATGACCGCTGAGGTGGTGCTGAGTCAGGAGAAAACAGCTAGTTCTGAAGAATCCAAGAAAAAAACAGCCCAACCTAAAGTCACGTGCAGAAAATGCAAGCAGATTTGTAGCCTCAAGGTCAAGCAAGTAGTATCAATACCTCCACAGCCTTCCCTACACAACCCTTGCATAAAATGTCATCTTGGAGGGGTCCCTGGGTGGCTCAGTTGGTTAAGTGTCTGAACCCCGATTTCATGGTTGGTGGGTTCAAGCCCCGAGTTGGCTCTGTGCTGACAGCATGGAACTTGCTTGGGATTCTCTCCCTCTCTCTCTGCCCTTCCCCCAAGCACAATCTCTCTCTCATTAAAACAAACAGACATTTAAAAAGTAAAATGCCATCTTGGAGGACTGAAGGAAGGTGATAGGAATCTGAAAGCCTACATATTTTGACCTCTATTGCAAACCCTCTAAAGAGAGGATGGACGTTCAGCTGGCTACCACCTCTCTCCTGGTTGCCCCGGTTTTTGAGGACTGGCATCACTTTGCTGCCTCAGGGTTTTCCCTCTGACTAGTTGCTGTCTGTACTATACCAATTCTCAGAGAGCAAGCAGTCATGAAGACGACCAGACAAGATAGAGACAAAGTGAATGAGCTACACCTCCCCTATGTTGCCTCGTATCTAGATGGTGGTTTAATGGATGAAGTATATCACCTCACTGCCAGCACTGCTGGCCCAAGAAGAGTGTGGATGCCAAGATGGTGAGGGTTATAAGGAATTAGGAAAACTATTTATTCCTTTGTTCATTCAATATGTACTCGTTGGGTGTCTTCTATGCATGGTTTAGAGGTACGCCTGTCCTTAAAGGTACCGAGATACTGTTCAAAAGTCTACGGCGTAAAATCCTGAATGAGGGTGTATCTACTTCTTAATTTGTAATATGTTTGCTGTCACCACCAAGTAGGGAATTTTTATTAAAAAATGAATTTTAAGTATTCTGCTGAGCCATATGGAATAAACAACAGAAAATTATTCAAAGTGACTAAAAGCAGGGCTTCCTTCCCAGTCATCTTCCACCTCCATGTGATACTTTGATTTGGAGGTGACAGTTCTTAACTAAAGCACTCATTCAACCACTTTCCTTCTTTTAATTGATGATGTGAAGTTTATATGATTGCATATTGGGCAATGATTTGGAGAAAACTTGAAAATGGCTTGCGTGTTTTTATGCAACTTAGGAAACTTCGCAAATAGAAATTTGTTAAATAACGAAAATATTTAGTACATGTTCAGTATGCATCATAATATTACAGTATTTTATATAATGACAATCAATGCAATTTAAAGTTAAGAAATGCAGTTTTTAGATCTGATTGGGAATCAGTTAATCTAATCTTAAAATGAATGTACCAACAGTGGAAGAATGAGCAATGCATCTCCACTGTGTTAAGTTCATGCTTATACAGAGCAGACAGAACTCACCTAATTTCTTTCAGTATACTTTTTATTGAAGAATATTTACATACACTAAAAACCACCGATCTTAAGAGTGCAGTTTGGTGAGTTCTCATGAACTTATGTACTCATGGAACCAACACATCGTTCAAGAAATGGAACATTATCATTACCTAAATATGTTTCCTTGGTCCTTTTCTGCTCAATCCCTCCTACCAGAGGAAAGCACTGTTTTCATTTCTATTTCCATAATTCATTTTGCCTGTCTTAGAACTTCATATAAATTAAACCATACATTTGAACTCCTTTGTTTCTGGTCCTGTTGCATAACATGGTATGTGTGTAGTTTCTTTACTATTGCATAGATCTGCAGTTCACTCCTTGTGATTGCTAAGTTTTCCAGAACACACACCATTTTACGTCCTCACCAGCAGCTTATGATTTTCAATGGCCCCACAGCCTCAACCATGGCTGGTGTTTCCACTCACTTTAATTTTAATCATTCTTGTGGGTGGTTTAGATGCCATTTCACTGAACACTTGTTCGTGTATTTGCTGACCATTTGTATACCTTACTGTGTGAGGTGTCTCTTCAAGTCTCTGCCTATTTTTTTAAAGTTCATTTATTTATTTTGAGAGGGAGAGCAGAGACAGAGAGAGAGACAGAGACAGAGACAGAGAATCTCAAGCAGGCTCTATGCTGTCAGCACATAGCCCAACACAGGGCTTAATCCCACAAACCCCAAGATCATAACCTGAACCAAAATCAAGTGTCTCTGATGCTCAATGGACCATGCCACCCAGGCACCTCTCTGTCTATTTTTAATTGCTTTGTCTGTCTGTTCACCATTCATGGTAGGGTTCATTTTTGAATTTTGGATACAAGTCTTAGCTATATGAACTGTGAATAGTTTTTCTTAGTCTGTGGCTCAAGTCTTCATTTTGAAAATATTTTCTCCTCTTACAGCTCAGCTATAGTTTTATTCATGTTGTCTTTTGATGCACAGATTATTTTTAAATTTTTATTGTGTCTGCTTTTCTACAGCAGCAAATAGCAAGGTATGTTACCTAGTACAGGTAGAGAGGAAGAGAACGGGTCAGTTTTGTTTTGTTAAACAAAGCTTAACAAAACACTATGTGCACATTACCTTCTTTGATATTCAAAACATTTCCATGAGGTGAGGTTACCCACATCTAGCTAGAAGGTTAGGCTAAGAGAGGTTAAAACAAGTTGCCTAAAGATAGAGCCAGTATTAAACCAAGGTCTATCCAAATTCAAAGTTTATGTACTTCCCACGGTAAAACACAGGTTCTCACTGAGAAAGAGAAAAGATTTAATTTCACCCAGACTTTGATACATTTCTTCTTGCCATTACACTCCTTAGTTCCCAAAACGTGGGACCATAAAAACTGAAAAAGTAATCAGCCACACCTCCTGAAATGTAGTGTGAATTTTTTTCCTAAAATTATTTCCCAGAAAAGGGGTCACCTTATACTTGACCCTCAACACAATCTATTACATTACAGAATAAACTGCCATTTACATTATTTTGAGCTGTAAAAGTATTGTTTGGAGAAAACATATTAACCTGAACCAACCTTCTAGCTTTGAGTGCTTCTAATGGCCATCTGGTAGAACCTCTCTTAAAAAAAAAAAAAAAAAATCAAACAAATGAACAAATAAGTAAATAAAAATACAGTGCACATTTAGTAATCATTTCTGTGGGGATGTCTCCAAATCTCATGTCCGATTTTATATTCGTTAGCACGATGCCAGATTCTGTTACAAATCAATTCCCAAATCCCCAAATTTCCATGTCTTAATACAACGAAAGTTTAGTTCTTGTTGGATTAACAACAAATGGAGTAATTTCCATATGGCCAGAGACTTCACCAGCAGTGTTTCATGCCTATCTGATGCCTCCACGAACTTCTGGCGGGAAGGTCAGCAGAGTACGGCGCACAGAACACAGTCACACATTTTTGTTGATTGTGCTACGTCTGATTTCATTCTACAAGAGCAACTTTGCTACAGAGACCACACAGCCAGAAAAGCCTAAAATACTACCATCGGGTCCTTAACAAAAATGTTCGCCCACAGTCTACCCCTGGAGAAGAAGATTATTGTAAAGGCACTACCCTTTATGAGCCCCATCCCAAAAAAGACACATCTTGCTCCTGCTGATACTTCTCTGGCAAGAACTAGTCACATGGTACCACCTAGATGAGGCCACCTCCTTGGGAGGGGCTTCAAAAGAGTAACTTGGGCTAGGAGGCTACTTTCTGGTGATAATTCTAAACAGCACAAGATAAAGCACAAATTTTTGGTGGATACCAACTGTTTCTGCTGCAATTGTCATTTTAGATAGCTTTTTAAAGATCTATTGAAACAGCAATAGAAATCACATATACGCACACTCAGGATGGATAAAAAACCAAATGTTCTGAAGCTGGGACTTGAGATAAAATTTCTAGCGACAGCACCATACACAGATATAAAAATTGCAATAGCTCACGCTAGACAGCAAGATAAAGTGGTATAAAAAAAAACTGTGTTACATCATTCAAAATGCTGTTTTAGTGACATCAAAGGTATAAAAAAGGTATAAAATGCATATGCATAGTTTGATTAAAAATATTTTACAAACATGGGGCACTTGGGTGGCTCAGTCAGTTGAGCGTCTGACTCTTGGTTTCTGCTCAGGTCATGATCTCACAGTTTGTGAGGTCAAGACCCTCTTCTCCCCATCCCCCAAGTGTTATCGGAACCTATTTTCATTCTTGATTTGGAAAATAGGGTCACTATAAAAATAGTTTTTAAAATACTTTCTATAATTTTCCCTAGTGATTATATAATTACTCAGCAATAGTGGGCAGCCTTTCACTAGGCCATGGGACTATGGTTTTCATCAGTGACTTCCTAAGACAAAGAGTAATTTTATCTCTCCTAGAGAAGTCTGGAAGTTGTACACTGTTTAAAAATTGCTTTCTCAAAAATGATCTATTTAACAATCATACACAACCCATCAGCGTGAATACGCACACAAGCTTGCCACCGAAGGGTCATGACTGGGAGGCTGTTCACCATATATCCTCCAAATACGAAGAGTTTTAACATAATACACATGTCTTCCATTATTTCCATATTATATAGGTTGTATAAAGTGATCTAATGCCCAGCATAAAGCCACTGCACATAAAGCCTTGAAGAAGTATCTGTAGACTTGATTTGAGCTCCTCTGGAGAAGATAATGTATTGCTGAAAACAGCAGCTGGAAAATAATATTGCTTAAGAATTGCATAACTTCTTTTTATTATATAACTTCTTTCCAATTCTTTTATATTTATGTGTGTATGTGTGTGTATACATATAAAAATATACAAAATATATACACACACAAATATATGAGGCTTCTTTGTATGTGTATATTACATATAAGAATTATATATATATATATATTTATACACACACAAATGTATATATAATGTTTCTTTTCTAACTTTATATCAAACTAACCTACATAATTTACCTTGAACAGATTTATTTCATATTCATATTCGCATTGTTTATTTTAATGTCCTAAAAGTCTTCTGAGATTTCTGGCAGTAATTCTGAAACATGCTTTACTTCAAAATAATTAAGTACATCTTTTGGGGCTCCAATATCAAAAATATGGATATGCAAATTTTGAGTTGGATACACATTTAAATAATTCCACCACCACATTTAGCCAACCTGTGGAATGATAAAAACAATATAAGGGTTGTGGAGGAGAGGCATATAAGTTGCTCGCTCATGTTGAATTATGGCTTCCTAACAGAGGCTCGTCCACAGACCAGGACCATCAAAATCCTTGTTTTGAAAAGGAAACCCCTTTGTATGGTATGAGAGTGATCAAGGACACACCGTTACATAGAATGTTCTACTAAATAAATAAAATATTTAACACCACCATATATATGCCCTATCAGGGGGCCTCCAATGTCATGTAGCCTGACTGAGGCCTTTTAAGAAAACTTGACTTGCTGGATACAAATTAGAAAGATAGCAAAACTGAGCTATCTAATCATTTTACCTTAAAGATGAAGCATTTTCTCCTTTCATCCCTGGGCCAAAAAACTGGTTTAGAGCAGCATTTCTTCCCAACTATTAAATTCTACTCTTCAAATTTGCCTTCTGGAACTTTTAGCTTTGTCTTAAAGGCCAAGTAACATGAAGGACCCAACAGCCCAAACAAAAGATTTAGCAAAGCTGGCCAAGACGTGAGGCAATAGAAGGGCTTAAGCAGATGATAGGAAATCCACTGAGAGATGTGGAAAAGAAGCTTTTCCCATTGTCTCTGGCTTCAGTCAGCCCCACACTTGTCCCTCTCCAGCGGTCCACACATCTTCTGTGTCCAAAATGTAAGCATGGAAAAGTAGGAGGTCTTCAGCTAAAGGGATTTTACGAGATTTTTCTATTTTAATATTAGAATTTGAAAGAAAATAAAAACAGACCAAACCCTGTTTATTCTCTTCTTGTGACCGGCCTAAGGTCTCCCGTATGTTCTCTGGCCTCATTGTAAGCCAGTGCCCTATCCTAGCTTTCATCAGTCCCATGGAGTAGATTTCTAACTACTCTTTTTCAAGTATCTTCTTTGGTCAGTATCTTCTGCACTTCCAGCTACTATATTTCCCCAAAGCACCATTCCTGGCATGTCACGGCCAGGTCATGAACCAGCTACTTAATACATAAAATCAAATTTCTTTTCTTTCACAGAGTCTACCTGCATGTGCTCACGCCACTTCCTTCCCGTAACAATTCTCCCGTCCAGTATGGCGGGTCCTATGATTTGTCCCAACAAGCCTGTTCTACTATTTATGTCACAATCTCCGCCGAGGATGCCCTTTTCCTCTTCTCTTTTCCCACCTAAATCCTGTACATTCTCCAAGGCTGGGTTTACTTCCTAGCCTTTCTACAAATTTCTATCCTAATTTAATTGGTTTCCTAAATTGCTAATTCCCTAAGATGAAGACGAGAAAACCCCTTGCCTGGGATTCCTTGAGTTTCCATGTCTCTCTCTGTCTCTCTCTCCAGATCTCTTTCTTTCACACATGCGCACGCGTGCGCGTGCGCACGCGCGCGCACACACACACACACACACACACACACTCCGCTTGCTACAGAACACATGGATACTTCTCTGTCATTCAGAGGCCAGTAGTCAGCACTAATAAAGGGCAACCCATATCCTAAACATCTACTTTGGCAACTAACACTCTTCAGACCCTAGAGACATTCTTCTCCACCTTGTTTTCCTACGGTACATTTAACTGTTGGTGAAAAACATAAGGGATATAGGGTTGGTATTGCCAATGGGTCATATGAACACTGCTGTGGAGCACAGGTGCAAGACGGGCTTTGGTAAAAGACAAGACACATCGACTTTCCCAACCTTTACTCTCAGTTTGAAGGCTCGCAGTGGGACCTTGCAAAACAAAATACTTCCCAGAACTGCCAAGTGTCCATTTTCTTGCCTCAGTTACTAATTGCTCTGATTTACAGTTGTGGAAGTATTCATAATTTAGCATGGCATTTGCAATAATTAACAAGTGTGACTAGAAGCTTTTTGCAGTTTTGCATACTAGAACTGAAAATATTCAATACGATTTCATTGAATTTTTTTTTAAAAAAATAGGGGCGCCTGGATGGTTCAGTCAATTAAGGGTCTGACTCTTGGTTTCAGCTCAGGTCATGATCTTATGGTTCTTGAGATCAAGCCCCGCATCAGGCTCTGCACTGGCAGCACAGAGCCTACTTGAGATTCTCTCTCTCTCTCTCTCTCTCTCTCTCTCTCTCTCTCTTTCTCTGCCCCTCCTCTCATCATGTTCTCTCTCAAAACAAATGTTTTATGTAAATAAAATTTTTAAAGTGAATTAAAATTTTAGCTTTATTTAGATGTACGTTTTTTATATTTATTAATTATAATTTGTAAAATTTACACTTATCCACTTATTGTAATAGGTAATTTTGAGTAACTTTCAATATTTTAGTAGAAAATAAATTTTTAAAAATTGATTTATACTTTAATAAAAATAATTTCAAATTCAGTATACTCTAATACAATTATATTTATTTATTAGTGTTTCAAGTCATTATTGTAATGAGAAAAAATATGCAAATATTAACCACAAAATTTAACAGTTTTTAGTGATTTTACTAAACTCACTAGTGATTAGTGATTTGACTATCAAAACAACACTGGGGCATACTCGATAATAAAAAATAAAATTAGACAATAAATTTCATATATTGAAAAAATAAATAAATAAATAAAATTAGTTATTGTTGGATATTTCATCAACTTTTAGTCATATGAAATCCAAAGCTTTACAGAAATGTCCTTATTTCTTCATTACAAAAAACATGTTGCCAATAAAGAAGGAAAAGTATGTCTTAATAGTTTATTAGCTTTTCCTATAATAATTGAACATTTAATGTATGGTAATTAGACATTCATTTGTAATTCCTGCCTCAAGAACTTGCAATTATTATACCTGGCCATAAAAATCTTAGTCCAGACTCAATTCTAAACTAATACCTTTTCTTTTTTTTTATTTTGAGAGAGAGAGAACACACACATGTGGGGAGAGAAGGGCAGGGGGGAAGGAGGTGAGAGAGAGAGAGAGAGAGAGAGAGAGAGAGACAGAATCTTAAGCAGACTCCATGCACAGTGCAGCAGACCAATGCGGGACTCCATCTCACAACCCTGGGATCATGACTTGAGTTCAAATCAAGAGTTGGACACTTAACCAACTGAGCCACCCAGGCGCCCTGAAACTACCTTTTCTATTATTGTTCCTCCTGGTGGCACGTATGTTGGCTCTCTTTCCCCATTAAATGGTGACTTAACAGGCATGTCTTCTGCCCTTCCATGTTTCTCATGGTTCTCATCACCATTGTGAGCAATACATTGTTCCTTAACTGACTGTTAATTAGTTAGAAAAGAGAGGAGACAAATATGATTTCATTCAGATGTGGAATTTAAGAAACAAAACAAACAAGGAAAAAAGAAACAAACAAAAAAAACAGGCTCTTAAATACAGAAAACAAACTGGTGGCTGGCAAAGGGGAGGTGGGGGGGGTATGGATGTAATAAATGAAAGGGACTGAAAATCCACTTACCTTGATGAGAACTGAGGAATGGATAGTTGCTGACTCATTATACTATATGCCTGAAACTAATATAACACTGTATGTTCATTATACTTGAATATTTTAAAATGTCCATGAACAGGTGAACAGGTTGTAAAAAAACACAATAAAATTTTTAAAATTTTTTTTTAAATTTAAAAAGACAGGAGAGAAAATACTCATGAAATTTAAAACAGTGTTTCCAAGATGAGCCTTGGGTGCTGTTGGTGGTGATGGCAAGGTTGTATTTGGTCTTAAAGATGACACCTGCCTATGAGAGACATAAAAATGAGGACCAAGAGTAGACCTGTTTAGTGAGGCTTTACATACTTCCTGCCTGACAAGAAGCTGACGAGTAAGAGTCTTCCTGATGGAAAACCAGGGTTTTACAGCCTCACAGCAACGTTCAGTGGTGTTTAATTGGAAAATTAGGGGAATAAGAAGTGACTTCTTAGAAAGCAAACCTGCAGTCAATCTTTTTTGCTGCTCTCCTTTACAATGTCAAACCCTTTCATTTCCAGACCTTCGGTGAGTTTGCTCGGAATTGATTTTTGGGTGAACAGAAGTGAAAGGCTGCCCCCCTCCTCCCCACCACCTAACCTCACTAAAGAGAAAAGGCATGATATTATAGTTCAACTGACATGTAGTCACTGCCACTTTGCTATTAACTAACAGCTTTCTTTAAAAAAAATTTTAAGCAAATATTGAAATCATGATTTTACAAAGACATTTAGGTTGGGCCAGTTTGAGAGCTATTGTTCAACAGCTGCAAAGCAGTTCAGTTAAAGAGATTTCTTGGGGTGCCTGGGTGGCGCAGTCGGTTAAGCGTCCGACTTCAGCCAGGTCACGATCTCGCGGTCCGTGAGTTTGAGCCCCGCGTCGGGCTCTGGGCTGATGGCTCGGAGCCTGGAGCCTGTTTCTGATTCTGTGTCTCCCTCTCTCTCTGCCCCTCCCCCGTTCATGCTCTGTCTCTCTCTGTCCCAAAAATAAATAATAAAAAAAAAAAAAAGAGATTTCTTATGTGCAGAGAGCCTAACATTGCAAAATATGTGTTGTAGAATTTCTAAATAAAAACTGGCAAATTTCTTTAGTTTTAGGTATTTCAGTATATGCTTGTAAGATCATGCTCAAGGTAGTTTTTACTTGGGAAATACAATTCACAATATACCTAAATGATCAATCATGTAAATTTCTAGAGTTTATGCATTCTCATTACCCATTCTAAAATACATATTATGTTCATACAGACATAAGTAATGATTGGTAAAAGGAGTACTATGAAAATCAAAATCTTTGCAAAAAATACATTCTCATACTTAACTATTAATAAGCTCTATTTCACATCTTATTTCTTATTTTCCTGCAATTTGAGCCAATGAATCCAAATAGAGCTTATTTAGATTTTAGCATATTTATGATATGTTCAAGTTAAATTATGGTGAAATACAATTTATAAAAGATTAAGCCTAAGGACTCAGATTGGATACCAATTACTAGAAACTCTGTGAACTACAGTAGAACAAGATTAAACACTGAGCTACTCCTCTTTTTCCACTTTTTCTTCCCTCTCCCTCCTTTTTCTTTTGAACGCAAAAGCCATTTGAGGGGACCAAGCAAGAGAGGCATTGTGCAGGAGTAGGGGAACAAAGGGAAAGTGAATCCTGGAGATGAGAGGGAATGTCACAGGCCAACCGGCATGAGGAAGCAGCCACAGGAGAGGCATCCTTGCATGGTGTATTGGAGTCCATCGAGGGGAAGAGAGGGACCACACACAGGAAAGCCAGTGCAGAATGTTTGAGCTCAGGTAAGGAGGGTTCCCATATTTGTGGGGCAACACGAGTAGGGGGAAACAGGGGGAGTTTGTAGTCAAGCCCTGGATGTCTGAGCACAGGTAGGGTGGAGATTGTGCCCACAAAGGGGGACAGCAGAGACAGCCTAGCACAGGATGTCAGAGCCCAAGTAAGCTGGAGAGGACAGTCATATGGAGGAAAAGGCAGTGGCAGCAGCAGAAGACTGGATATGGGGCAATGGGGAGATGGAGAGAGTTTAACCAAATAAGTAAATACATTCAATATAAAGGGAGACAGTTTTATCACCATCTGGGAGGGGAGAATACATATAGAAGGAGAGAAAAACAAATAAACCCTGTGGTGTTGGGTTAAAATTGAATTGTTTCTGTGAGTACATACTTTTCAATAAAGAGAGAGAAACATACAGAAATGAATATAGCTGTAAATGTATATGTGCATGTATATATACATATATATTCATACACATATTCCTTAGCTCTATCCAGCAACACCCCAATAGCAATGACACATCCTGATGTCCAGATCTCAGTTTCTGAATACCGCTCTCCCACTCTGCACTAAAAGGAACCAGATCTCCTTGGAGAAATGGTTGATTCCAGAACTTATGTAAGGAAAGTATTAGATGAGCTTTGAACATCTTGCTGTGCCAGAAAGGAATGAAGTGCTCAAGGAAAAATGGATCCATGCCAGGAAGGTACAGAAACTTCCTGAAGAGATTATCAATAGCCTAGGGAGTTGAACATCAAAATATATGATAATCATGAATTATTACCCAAACCTATAATAGGAAACTATGAATCTGTACTGAAATAAATAAATTGACAGTTTGATGGGGAATGGGATATTTGCAAAGTCTCAAAGTAACTTCCCACAAAATACTTATTCATTACAAAGGAAAGAGAGTATTTTATTGAGAAGCTTGGCAGACACTGCCTTGATCAACTGATCAAACTTATGATCGGTGATGGGACTGATCAAGATTGTATGCTACTTAACAGGAAAAGAACATAGTAGCACTTCTATGATATCCTTGCCAAAGAAGCATTGACTAAACCTAATCACGAGGAAGTATCAGGAAAACCCAAAATCAGGTGACTTCTAAAAGCAATTCCCTTGTAATCGCCGAAAGTGTCAGACTGGGAAAATTAAGGAAAGACTGAGGAATGCTTTCAGATTGAAGGAGAACAAAGAAACAGATGAAACAGTTATGAATCCGTTTGTTACAGGGACATTATTGGGACAAAGCATAAGTTAATGTGGTCTCAGGAGGAGGCACATTCTTTTTTTTTTTTTAATTTTTTTAAATGTTTTTTATTTATTTTTGAGACAGAGAGAGACAGAGCATGAACGGGGGAGGGGCAGAGGGAGAGGGAGACACAGAATCTGAAACAGGCACCAGGCTCTGAGCCATCAGCCCAGAGCCCGACGCGGGGCTCGAACTCACGGACCGTGAGATCGTGACCTGAGCCAAAGTCGGTCGCTTAACCGACTGAGCCACCCAGGCGCCCCGTGGAGGCACATTCTTTATATCTTCACCCCATTGATGTTTATACTGTGGTTATGCAGGAGAACTTCCTGTAGAAAAAATACATATTAACACTTTTTGGGAGTGATGGGTCATCCATTCTGCAACTTACTCTCAAATGGTGTAAGAAAGAATTACCATTGCTACTTTTCTGTTAGCCTAGCATTGTTCAAATAAAATCTGAGCTGCACACACAAATTTATCCTCTTAAGAGGTAACACAAAATAATGAAAGAAGCTCTAAAATAATTTATCAGAATCCTATGCCCTCATCTGATTGTATTCCCCCTTTTTCACTTAGATAATGTGAACAGCGCCCATTTTATAAGCCTGTATGGTAAGTTATTACAAATATATGGAAAAGTCAGGAGAGTTCACTCACACTAACCTTCTACAATGTCTAAGTTTCCATAAATAGAAATCCTTTCCCTCGATTAAGAATCATTGCAAAAGGACTGTTGTATAAAATAATTTCCTGAAAACTAGATGAACAACTACAGATAAGAGAGGATACATAAAAAGTATGTATGCAAGATGAGATCATCTAATCCTTTTCTTTTCCAAAGGTATTTTTTTAAAGAGAGACAGCACAAGTGGGGAGGGGAGGAGAGGAAAGGCGGGGGGGGGGGGAGAGAGAGAGAGAGAGAGAGAGAGAGAGAGAGAATGAATCTTAAGCAGACTCCATGCTCAGTGCAGAGCCCCACACAGGGCTCGATCCCACAACCCTGGGATTATGACCTGAGCCAAAATCAAGAGCCAGATGCTCAACCAACTGAGCCACCCAGGTGCCCCCAAAAGTATTTTGAGAGTCAAGGGTGGAGGGAGGAAATGGGTGGAGGGAGGTTGTAGACCAGAATAAACCCATCAACACAGACAGAGATCCATTAAGTCAGTCAGAGAACCAAAAACGGGGGTGGGGGTGGGGAGTGGGGGGTGGAGGAAAGGGTGTCCAAAGGCAAGTACACAGATGAAAGAGACTTAAGGGACAGATTAACGTTCCACATGTAGGATGTTGTTGTGTGGTGATAGTCGAGTATTCTTTATCCCAATTTACTCCTACCTTCAGTTTGAAAGCAAAGTACCATCAGAGCAGACCTCAGTCTCTACCCACCTGGTCCCAGGTTTTGAAGAGAAACACATTTTATGGTAGTAAACAAGAGATTCTCACTAAAAGCTCCCTTTAAGGAAGGACTTTCTGCCTCACCACAGAGAATGCAGTGAGTAGGTGAGTAGGCAATTAAAAAAAAATAAAAAGAAGCAGCCAACAACAGTTGACAAGGATGTAGAGAAAAGAGATCCCTTGTACACTGTTGGTGTGAATAGCATTATGAAACACAGTATGAAAGTTCCTCCAAAAATTAAAAACAGATGTACATTATGATCCAGTAATCCTCCTCTGGGTAAAAATTGCAATTAGTTTCTCAATGAAATATCTGCATTCCCATGATTACTGCAACAATGTTTACAATAGTCAAGATATGGAAACAACCTAAATGTCTGTCAATGGAGAACTGAATAAAAAATATATGGTATGTATATACAATGGAATACTACTCAGCCTCAGAAAGAAAAAGGAAATTCCATCATTTTTGACAACATGGATGAACCTGGAGGACATTATGTTCAGTAAAATAAGCCAGACACAAAAAGACAAAGATTGCATGATCTCACACGTTGAATCTAAAATAATCAAACCACAGGAGACGCTTAATGATAGAGAACAAACTGAAGATTGACAGAGGGAGGTGGGTGAGAGATGGGCTAGAGATGGGTGATGGGCACTGAGGAGGGCATTTGTTGCGATGAGCACTGGGCATTGTATATAAGTGATGAATCACTCACTTCTACTCCTAAAGCAATATTGCACTATATGTTAACTAACAAGAATTGAAATTAAGAAAAAAAGAACAAGCAACTCACAGAAGATGAATAAATTCTGGAGATATAAAGTACAGTAATGTGATTGCAGCTAACAATACTATATTGTACACTTGAGATTTGCTAAAAGGCAAATCTTCGTTCTCACCAAAAAGAAAAAAAAGAAAGAAAAAAGAAAAGAAAACAAAGAAAAAGGCAACTGTTGAGCAGATTACTGTGCACCAATTACCAAGCCCAGGAGAGGATTCTAAACCTTATGCCCATTATATCTTGTTATGAGAGTCACTAAAACTGCAACACAATCAAGAATTGGATGGAACCAGGGCACCTGGGTGGCTAAGTCAGTTAAACACCTGACTTCAGCTCAGGTCATGATCTCACGGTTCATGAGTTCAAGCCCCACAACCGGCCTACTTCAGACTCTGTGTCTCCCTCTCTCTCTGCTCCTCCCTCAGTCATCGTCTCTCTCAAAAATAAATAAACGTTAAAAAACAAAACTTTAGCCATGGAACCCTCATGAGGGGCCAAGAAGGTAGAATGGCATGGAAGTTTTATTGTGTCCAGAGTCCATGAAATACAGCCAGATCAACACTTAACCATCCTGCACGCCTAGAAAACTGATTTGAGGAGTAACACAACAATCTGCACAAAATGAACCCCAGAACTCAGCAGGTACATGGCACAGAGAGGTGAATGGGGGGAAAGAGAAACTGTGGAAGGCAGGGAGCTGTTTTTGCTTCTGGAGAGAGGATGGAGACAGGGGGAGAGTACGGGAAAAGCACCCCACCAAAAGCAGCTGGAGAGAAAGGGGAAGAGTGGAACCAGCCACAGAGACTGAACCAAAAATGGAGAAAGGACAAAGAAGAGGGTTTAAATTCCATTGAGACTCTATACACAGTGGGGAGCAGAGTCTGAAACTCCACAGCCAGATAACTGGTGGTCCTCTGGTGGGAAGGGCAAATCCCCAGGAGCAGAGTGAAGTCTGGGTGGTCCTCGGGCCACATGAGAAGAGGCAGTTCCCCTGCTGGGAGGACATTTGGTAGAGGCTGTGAGGCCACCCCACAGACAAAGGTCCCAGCAGACCCCAGAGAACAATCACATTCACTGGTGCTGGAACAAGGACGTTAAGGGTGAAGCCTGGGGCCAGATGTGTGTTGCAATTTTCCTTAATCACTGAAATGCTACTGCTACATGATCACATGAACATTTTCTGAGGCAGGATGGCACCCAAATGCAGTCTCTGGGCATTGGCAGTATGTCACCTGAACATTCCTGGGTGCAGCCAGCACCAGGCCATTGCTCGGTGAGACCCTCCCCCAGAGGATCTAAGCGGGTCAAAGCCACAGTCCCTCAGGAGTGAGGGGTCCGGAAACACAAATGCATCTGAGATAAAACTCAGGAGGGAAGTGCTGCCAGGCAACTTGACAGCTTGGTCAAGGACAGTGTAGAAGCAGGGAGTGGACAGAAGTGGTGACAAAAAATGGGTGCACGATTACTGATGGGGGACAATACAGTTCCAATATTGGAGACTTGGTAGCTGGATGCCACCATTTTCACCCCTCCCATGCATGCATATACACACCTACAAGTGCCACAACAATCCACCCCAGTAAGCTAAGCAGCACCATCTAGTAGAGAACAGAGCTGTTACACTAATTCCCGCCCAACTGGGCCAACCTCGCTCTTCAAGAAAACCCCAAGTCTCAGCTCCTGCTCAGCTTATGGACTATCAAGTGTGTCATAGTTTGACTAGAAGGGGAAAATGATGTAATTTCAATCATATTTCAGTCTCTTAACTGATCCATCTATTCAATTTTTTTCTTTTTTGTTTCTTTTTTTCTTGAATACAGAAAGAGAAAAATGTATTTTTAATTTTTATTAAAAGTATTTTGCTTTACATCTGACTTCGGCTCGGGTCATGATCTCACAGTTTGTGGGTTCAAGTCCCGCATCGGGCTCTGTGCTGACAGCTCAGAGCCCAGAGCCTGTTTCAGATTCTGTGTCTCCCTTTCTCTATGCCCCTCCCCAACTCATGTTCTGTCTCCCTCTGTCTCAAAAATAAGTAAACATTAAAAAAATATATATTTTGCTTTAATTTTTATACTATATTTTTCCTTCTTTGTAAAGTTTTCAAAATCTATTTTAATTCCAACATTTTACTTTATTTGCTTTCATTCTATCCATTTTTTCAAATTTTCAAACATTTTCCTGTTTTTTTTCTTTTTTCCCCTTTTCTCTAATCTATCAAGCTCCTTTATACAAAGAGACCAAACACACCTAGGATCTAGCATCATTTATTTGATTTTGAGTGGTGCATGTTGTTTTTAACTTTTTAATTTTTTTTTACCTTATTAATTCCTTTTCTTCTTTCAAAATGATGAAATGAAGGAATTCACCCCCAAAAGCAGCAGGAAGAAATGACAGCCAGGGTTTAATCAACACAATACAAGCAAGATGTCTGAGCCAGAATTTAGAATCATGATAATAAGAATACTAGCTGGGGTTTAAAATAGATTAGATCCCTTTCTGTGGAGGTAAAGGAAGTAAAAGCTAGTCAGGATGAAATAAAAAATGCTATACCTGAGCTGCAATCTCGAATGGTTGCCATGGTGGCAAGGATGGATGAGGCAGAGCAGTGAATCAGTGATATAGAGGGCAAACTTATGGGGAATAATGAAACAGGAAAAAAGGGGGTGACTAAGGCAAAAGAGCATGATTTAAGAATTAGGGAAATCAGTGACTCATTAAAAAGGAACAACATTAGAATCATAGGGGTCCCAGAAGATGAAGAGAGAATAAGGGGTACAAGGGTTATGTGAGCATTCATAGCAGAAAACTTTCCTAACCTGGGAAAGGACACAGACATAAAAATCCAGGAAGCAGAGAGGACTCCCATAGGATTCAACAAAAACCGACCATCAATAAGGCATATCATAGTCAAATTCACAAAATACTCAGGCAAGGAAAGAATCATGAAAGCAGCAAAGGAAAAAAAAAGTCCTTAACCTATAAGGGAAGAAAGATCAGGTTTGCAGTGGACCTATCCACACAAACTTGTCAGGCCAGAAAGGAATGGCAGGATATATTCAATGTGTTGAATCAGAAAAATGTGCAGCCAAGAAATCTTTATCCAGCAAGGCTGTCATTCAAAATAGAAGGAGAGATAAAAAGTTTCCCAGACAAACAAAAATGAAAGGAGTTCATGATCACTAAACCAGCCCTGCAAGAAATTTTAAGGGGGACACTCTGAGGGGAGAAAAGATGAAAGAGAAGAAAAAAAGGAAGAAAAAAAGACCAAACACAACAAAGACTAGAAAGGACCAGAGAACACCACCAGAAACTCCAACTCTACAAGGAACACAATGGCAATAAATTCATATATTTTAGTACTCACTCTAAACATCAATGGACTAAATACTCCAATCAAAAGATATGGGGTAACAGAATGGATAAGAAAACAAGATCCATCCATATGCTGTCTAGGAAAGACCCACTTTAGATGTCTTTATGCTGTCTTTAGAGACCCACAAACGTATGGCCGACTAATCTTTGACAAAGCAGGAAAGAGTATCCAACAGAATAAAGACAGTCTCTTCTTAAAGACACCTTCAGATTGAAAGTAAGGGAATGGAGAACCATCTATCATGCTAATGGTTGACAAAAGAAAGCCGGAGTAGCCATACTTATATCCAACAATCTAGATATCAAAATAAAGGCTTTAACAAGGGATAAGGGAATTATATTATAAATATGGGGTTTAGCCATCAAGAAGACCTAACAATTGTAAACATTTGGGCTCCAAACACAAAGAACCCAAATATATAAATCAATTAATCACAAACATAAACTCATTGATAATAATATCATAATAGTAGGGGACTTCAATACCCCACTTACAACAATGGACAGATCATCTAACAGCAAATCAACCAGAAAACAATGGCTTTGAATGACACATAGGACCAGATGGACTTAACACATATACTCAGAACATTTCATCCTAAAGCAGCAGAATATACATTCTTCTCCAGTGCACATGGAACGTTCTCCAGAATTGATCACATACTGGGACACAAATCAGCCCTCCACAAGTACAAAAAGATCAAGATAATACCGTGCATGTTTTCAGACCACAATGCTATGAAACTCAAAATCAACCACAAGAAAACATTTGAAAGGATAGCACATACTTGGAAACTAAAGAACATCCTAGTGGAGAATGAATGAGCTAACCAAGAGGTTAGAGAGGAAATTGAAAAGTACATGGAAGCCAATGAAAATGATAACACCACAGACCAAAACCTCTGGGACAGGGCAAAGGTGGTCAAAAGAGGGAAGTATATAGCAATCCAGGCCTTCCTAAAGAAGGAAGAAAGGACTCAAATACACAACCTAACCTTACATCTTAAAGAGGTGGAAAAAGAAGAGCAAATAAAACCCCAAACCACCAGAAGACAGGAAATAAGAAAGATTAGAGCAGAAATCAATGCTATCAAAACCAAAAAAAACAGATTAATGAAGCCTGAGGCTGGTTCTTTGAAAAAATTAACAAAATTGATAAACCCTTTGCCAGTTTGATCAAAAAGAAAAAGGATCCAAATACATAAAATCAGGAATGAAAGAGTAGAGATCACAACCAAAACAGCAGAAATAAAAACAATAAGAAGACAATATTATGAACAATTATATGCCAATAAAATGGGCAATCTGGAAGAAATGGACAAATTCCTAGAAATATCTAAACTACCAAAATTGAAACAGGAAGAAATAGAAAATCTGAACAGACCCATAACCAGTAAAGAAATCAAATTAGTAATCAAAAATCTAGCACAAATCAAGAGTCCTGGGCCAGATGGCTTTCCAGGGGAATTCTATCAAACATTTCAAGAAGAGTTAATACCTATTCTCTTGAAGCTGTTCAAGAAGAATGAAAGAAATGGAAGGAAAACCTCCAAAATCTTTCCATGAAGCCAGCATTACCTTGATTCCAAAACCAGAAAAAGACCCCACTAAAAGGATAACTATCAACAATTTCCCTGATGAACATGGATGCAAAAATCGTCAGCAAGATATTAGCCAAATGGATCTGACAATGCATTAAAAAAGTTCTTCATCACGACCAAGTGGGATTTATACCTGGGTTGCAGGGCTGGTTCAGTATCCACAAAACAAACAATGTGATTCATTACATCAATAAAAGGAAGGACAAGAACCACATTATCCTCTCAATAGATGCAGAGAACGCATTTGACAACGTACAGCATCCTCTCTTGATAAAAACTCATAAGAATGTAAGGATAGAAGGATCATTCCTCGAGATTATAAAAGCCATATATGAAAGACCCAATGCTAATATCATCCTCAATGGGGAAAAACTGAGAGCTTTCCCCCTAAGGTCAGGAACAAGACAGGGATGTCCACTCTCACCACTGTTATTCAACATAGGTTTGGAAGTCTTAGCCTCAACAATCAGACAACACAAAGAAATAAAAGACATCCAAATCAGCCAGGAGGATGTCAAACTCTCACTGTTTGCAGATGACATCATAGTCTATATGGAAAACCCAAAAGATTCCATGAAAAACCTGCTAGAACTGATCCATGAATTCAGCAAAGTGGCAGGATATAAAATCAATGCACAGAAATCGGTTGCATTCCTATACACCAATAATGAAGAACAGAAAAAGAAATCAAAGAATCCATCCCACTTACCATTGCACCAAAACCCATCAAATACCTAGGAATAAACATAATCAAAGGGGTGAAAAATCTATACATTGAAAACTATAGAAAGCTTATGAAGGAAATTGAAGAAGACACAAAAAATGGAAAAATATTCCATGCTCCTGGATAGGAAGAACAAATATTGTTAAAATGTCGACACAACCCAAAGCAATCTACATATTCAATGCAATTCCTATCAAAATAACACCAGCATTCTTCATAGAGGTAGAACAAACAATCCTAAAATTTGTATGGAACCACAAAAGACCCCGAATAGCCAAAGCAATCTTGAAAAAGCAAACCAAAGCAGGAGGCATCACCCTCCCAGACTTCAAGCTGTATTACAAAGCTGTAATCATCAAGACGGTATGGTCCTGGTACAAAAACAGACACTCAGATCAATGGAACAGAGAATCCAGAAATGGACCCACAAACATATGGCCAACTAATCTTTGACAAAGCAGGAAAGAGTATCCAGTGGAATAAAGACCGTCTCTTCAGCAAGTGGTGCTGGGAAAACTGGACAATGACATGCAGAAGAACGAACCTGGACCACTTTCTTACACCAGACACAAAAAGAAACTCAAAATGGATGAAAGACCTCAATGTAAGACAGAAAGCCGTCAAAATCCTCAAGGAGAAAGCAGGCAAAAACCTCTTCGATCTTGGCCACAGCAACTTCTTACTCAACACGTCTCTGGAGGCAAGGAAAACAAAAGCAAAAATGAACTACTGGGACCTCACCAAAATAAAAAGTTGCTGCACAGAGAAGGAAACAATGAGCAAAACTAAAAGACAACTGATGGAATGAGAGAAGATATTTGCAAACAACATATCAGTTAAAGGATTAGTGTCCAAAATCTATAAAGAACTTATCAAACTCAACACCCAAGAAACAAATGAGCAAACCTAAAAGGCAACTGATGGAATGAGAGAAGATATTTGCAAACAACGTATCAGTTAAAGGATTAGTGTCCAAAATCTATAAAGAACTTATCAAACTCAACACCCAAGAAACAAATAATCCAGTGAAGAAATGGGCAAAAGACATGAATAGACACTTCTCCAAAGAAGACATCCAGATGGCCAACCGACATGAAAAAATGCTCAACATCACTCATCATCAAGGAAACACAAATCAAAACCACAATGAGATACAAGCTTACACCTGTCAGAATGGCTAACATTAACAACTCAGGCAACAACAGATGTTGACAAGGATGCGGAGAAAGATCTCTTTTCCATTGTTGGTGGGAATGCAAGCTGGTGCAGCCACTCTGGAAAACAGTATGGAGGTTCCTCAAAAAATTAAAAATAGAACTACCCTACAACCCAGGAATTGCACTACAAGGTATTTATCCAAAAGACACAGGTATGCTGTTTAGAAGGGGCACATGCACCCCAATGTTTATAGCAGCATTATCAACAATAGCCAAAGTATGGAAAGAGCCCAAATGTCCACTGACAGATAAATGGATAAAGAAGATGTGGTATATATAGACACAATGGAGTATTACTTGGCAATCAAAAAGAATGAGATCTTGCCATTTGTAACTACATGGATGGAACTAGAGGGTATTATGCTAAGCATACACAAAGAAAGAAAAATATCATAGGACTTCACTCATATGAGGACTTTCAGAGACAAAACAGATGAACATAAGGGAAGGGAAGCCAAAATAATATAAAAAACAGGAGGGGGACAAAAACATAAGAGGCTGTTAAATAGGGAGAACAAATAGAGGGTTGCTGGAGGGATTGTGGGAAGGGAGATGGGCTAAATGGGTAAGGGGCATTAAGGAATCTGCTCCTGAAATCATTGTTGAACTCTATGCTAACTAACTTGGATGTAAATTTAAAAAATAAATTAAAAAAAAATTTTTAAAGAATTGGATGGAACAATGCTTCACCTCCATAGAAAAGAGACAGCAAGATCAGTTGCAACAGTGAGCATCGCTCCCTGGAAACTAGCAAGCCTTAGCCTAGAGGCCAATGTGCAACTTGCCAACTCACACCCTTCTGTGGCCCAGTAGAAATTCCTGGTCCCCTCCCCATGGCGGATTGATGGAACAGTTTGGTTGGCCAGATGCCATATGACATCTGCACAAGCAAAGACAAGAGAGCACTGTTTGAGCCTCAAACAGGGAAAGATCCCCACACAAAGTGATAAGCCTGTTACAGGCCCCCTATCTCTTGATAAGGAAGTGTCCTAAACACAAAGCCCATTCTAACACAGCGAAATGAACCTGGAAAGACTAGCAGGCACCAGACTGCCTGACTATATGAGGTGATGGACACATTAATTAGCTTGATTGTAATGGTTATTTCACAATGGATATCACAACATCACATGTTATACCTTAAATATATATAATTTTTATTTGTTAAAAAAAAAATCAACAGTCTGAACTACCGAGCTCCTTCAGGGCACACCCTAGGTGCAGAGAGCCACCTCACTTCAAGGTGTTCTTTCCCCAGGACAACCCACTTCGGGAGGCTGAGCAAGGTAGAAATAGGTGGAGTGCTCACCCCAGACTCCCCACTGGGCTTCCTGAGGCTGTGTGAAGCCTCCATCACAATTCAGCTTCCCACACACCCGACTCTGGTCTTTCCCCCTTCCTTTCGTGACTGCTGATCCCTATAAAATGTCTTCTTTTATCCCAAACCTCATCTTTTCTGCTTCCAGAAAACCCAAACTGTGACTGTTGGTATAGGAAATTATCTGAGAAAGCGCCATGGAGTTTGGGAGTGGAATCCTCACTGCCCAGCTTGCGATGAGGTAAATGGAGGCAGACAGTCTCCAGCACAGGGCGATGGTCCAACTGTGAACATGTTCACGGATGCTGAACTGGGACTGGGTAGTAATGGAAGAAAAATCCATCTGTAGGCGCAATGCATCAAGCATTGAAACATATGGAGGAAGAAGTGTTGGATGGCTATTGGTAACAGCCAAGGATGGGCTGGTGTGCTACAAAAAGACGACAAGCTGAGATGAACAAAAGCCAGTCAAAGCTCAGGTGTCAAAGCCAGAGGGTCATTTTGATGGTCTGTGCAGATCCTGGGACTAGGGAAGGCCAAATGAGACATTCACTCCAGCTGAATAGTAATGGAGTGTCAAATGCCAAAAGCCTCAGTAATCAGGAGGGACTTTCTTCCAGGCCAACAAAAACTTCCTTAAGCTGATCCCTTTGGAGTTGAGGTTGGGAAGAGAAAGAAGGAAAAGAGACACCTGCTGAATATAGCTGCTTGTGGATATTTTCTTGTTTTGTGTCTATAAACTTTGAAAACATGTTAACATCAACAATGTGCTGTACGCATGGGTATACTAGTTTTCGTTTACACGAGTGGTTCTCGATGGGGAAATTTTGCTCCCAAGGGACATTTGGTGGTGACTAGAGATATTGTTGGTTGTCACAGTTGGGGGAGGATGCTCCTAGTATCTATTGTATAGCCCAGAGATAGTTCGAAACGTACTGTAGTACACAGGACAGCTCCCCATACACAAAAGAGAATTATTCAGTCCAAAAGTCAGTAGGTTGGGAAATTTTGGTCCACACCCCAGGACAGCTACCATTTGACTATAGAGTCAAGAGAAGTATATGCCACAGCACATTAATTATTACATAAAGGACCCTAATCAGGCATTCAGGTGCCAGAGGTAGCCTCTATAAACATCAGCCATCACCATCTGAGTAGCACTGGTGGATCCCATAACTAGCATTTGAAATCAGTGTTGTAAGGAAAGTGGATTACATACAGTGAGCAGGCACTTCTGTCCTTCCACGTGTAGGAATATGAAATTTGGTGATCGCAGAAGCCTGCTCGTATCAGGGAGCACGCTTGATGCAAAGAGCCAGTTTAGCACACAGCTCTGCATATTCTATTCTTGATCCAACAACAAGCTCAGCTGGCTCTTGTCACCTCTCCCCAGAGCTAATTAAGCTCCTCTGGTAATGCCAAGCCCCTGAATCAACCCACTGAAACCAAGAGTCCTTCTCCCCTCCTGCCAAACACCTTGATCAATGGCAGTCTTTAGCTTGGCCCCCATCACGTGCAGTACCTGGAGTAGAAGCAGGTGAAGGCTACAGGCCCCCTTCGCCACAATATCACTATCAGGTGTATCTTACAATGAAGCCAAGTCTAAGAAAGGCACTGAAAGCTATGGAGATAAGCAACCTCGGCCTATTTGGACCTTTAGAACAAGCAGGTTATTTTTGGTAGAAATCAGTAGCCATCCTGGGATAGTCTCTCTTTATGAACACTGAGAGCTCCAAAAAGCTGACTCCTGCAGGCCACCCTGTACTATTCCCCTCGTATTTCTCCCGCGGTAGAGTGACCAAAGCTTCTGTCACTCATGGGAGATTTGAGACGGGGCACATCTATAATGAGGCCTTCTTAGAACTCTGCCATAGTGAATTTAGTGCCTTTGTTCTCAAAGTATGCTATTTCTGTTGCAATTCCTGCCTAGTCCAGGAGCAGAAAAAGATTCTAATTGCTACTTTGCAGCATTCAGCAATAACACTATTGGCGACTGCCCCAAAAAACCCATATTCAAACTACATGGAGCTTAACTGTAAAGTCTGAGTTCCTCCTAAGATGATTATTTTCTTGGGGTTCATGGGTGGCTCAGTAGGTTAAGTGTCTGACTCTTGGTTTTGGTTCAGGTCAATGATCTCATGGTTCATGAGTTTGAGCCCCCATATTGTGCTGTGCTGGCAGCATGGCACCTGCTTGGGATTCTCTCTCTCTCTCTCTCTCTCTCTCTCCCCCTCCCCCATTCCCACTGTCTGTCTCTCTCAAAATAAGTAAACTTTAAAAAATCCCAAAAACATAACTATTTTCTTGATTTCACCAACCAAATACATAAATAAACAAATTCTTTACAGAAAATAGGTACTTTTAGGCACCTGGGTGGCTCAGTCAGTTAAGCGTCCGACTTCAGCCCAGATCATGATCTCACAGCTCATGGGATCAAACCCTGCGTTGGGCTCTGTGCTGACAGCTCAGAGCCTGGAGCCTGCTCCAGATTCTGTGTCTCCCTTTCTCTCTGCCTCTCCATCTCTCTCTCTCTCTCTCTCTCTTTCTCTCTCTCTTTCTCAAAAGTAAATAAATTTTAAAAAGAAAGAAAGAAAATAGGTACTTTTTTTGTTCACACAAAGCCCCACAAGATTTTAGATGTAAACACAAGCCTTCTGAAACTGAACTTGTGTCAAACACTTCACACTCGATTTTTGTAATTTCTGTGTCAGTAGATACTTCAGCAAATACCATACGCCAGGCCTAGCATCCCCTCAATGCCTACTACAGATGGAGGCACGGTTTGCTCTCAAGTGAGGGAAAAATAACTAGGACCCATTTGAAACCGTTAACTGCCATTCTCAACTAAGTGACACTCAGGTCTGCGTGCGCCTTTCTCAGAAAGCGAAATTGTATGGTTGGATATTTTGGCCACAAACATGCAAATTTACCTTCCAAAGACCGCACGCCAGGGCGAGAACATTTGATGCCTGCCGAGATTCTCCGCCGCTCTTTGTGGTTGCTGCTTCAGAATAGAAAGCCCTCTCAAACCCATCGCCGATAAAGGAACAGAGCAATGTTGGGCTATCACGATGTCGGTGGTTTCTGTACCCAGAGGGGTCATAACGCCCCCTCCTTGAGGCAGACGCCTGGTGATGGGAAAATTCCTCTGTGCCCACCCCTGGCACATCAGGAGTCCAGTTCTACATAGATATTTGGAAAAGAGAGTCCGCTGAACAAGGAGACAGCCAAGTAGTTATGAACGTTAGGTATTTCCATTTTTACAAAGGGGAAGATGTTTTGGGGCGCCTGGGTGGCTCAGTCAGTTAAGCGTCTGACTTCGGCTCAGGTCATGATCTCACAGCTTGTGAGTTCAAGCCTCCCGTCGGGCTCTGTGCTGACAGCTCGGAGTCTGGAGCCTGCTTCAGATTCTCTCTGTCTCTCTCTTTCTCTCTCTCTGCCCCTCCCCTGCTCATGCTCTGTCTCTCTCACTCTCAAAAAAATAAACGTTTAAAAAAATTAAAAAAAACAAAACAAAACAAAGGGGAAGATGTTTTTTTTTTAAGTCTCTTGACTTTCATGAATTCTCTGCCTCTTTTTTTTTTTTAATTTAAAATAACTAAAAATTAGGCTTGATGCAAAAGAAGAAAATACTTCTGGTTTTAAAAAGTGCCTAATGAGCTCCATACCCAGTCCGGCTACTGAGTAATGAAGCTTAGAGAACGGGCAAAACCACTCGCCTGTGCAAGAAATGAAATAATAAAATGATCCGTACAAGGTAGTATGTTTGTTTGGGGGCTGAAGGTCCTTACCTGACTGTGGGTACTGGTACTTCCTTACAAATATTATATCCATCATGGATCCAAAGTATCCATTCCCTACACCCACAAGCCCCACACTGCCTTATCTCCTTCACCACAGCCCTGATTGATTTAAAAAAAATCAGCATAAGCGGAAACGGAGCGGGGGATCACGTGGGCTGGCCGTCTGCAGTCAGGGGCCCGGAACAAGTCGGTGCCGTGCTGCAGCCTGAGCGTTCGGGCGACCAGGGTGCAGACCGCGTGCTTGCAGCCCCCGGGTCTCAGAAGCATGTGCTGTCCCGCCCTGAGCAGAAGGAAGATGCCAACCAGTCGGTGGTGACCTTTGAAAGGGAGCCTGGGAAAAAGGTGAACCTGGTGGAGTTTCAGGGAGAGAAAAGCCTGCCGTTTGGAGCCCCTGAGGCCTTTCTCCTCTGCTCGAAGACCCTTCTGCCAGGTGAGTGGAGCAGGGCATGGGGGGCTCCGAAGGCCGGGGGTGGGGCTCCAGGTGGTGGCCCGTCTGTTAACAGTGTCTTTGAGTGAAAAGTGGGATGAGTCCATAACGCAGAAGGCAAGTCTCGGCTCCTGGCTGATCCCACCGGGGCCTTTGGGAAGGCGGCCGGTTTGTTACTAGACGATTCGTTGGTGCTCCTCTTTGGGAATGGACGGCGCCGAAGTTTCTGCGTGGCGGTGGAGGATGGCATAGTACAGCCCCTGAATATGGAGCCAGGTGTCACAGACCTCACTGGCAGCCCGCCTCCAGAATCATCCGGCAGCTCTGAGACCTCAGGCCCAGACTTCCTCCTTTCCTGTTTAACCTGCTCAGTCCTGAGCAGAGGGCCCCAAACCAACTTCAGCTGGGGCCACCCAAGTAGAACCTTGGCCAGGTTTCTGCAATAAGCACTCTGGTTAAGAGAAAAAAAAAAAATGGAATGAATTTTTTGGTCTCTGATTAAAAGGGATTCAGGGCCCTCACAATGGATCAGTGGGAAGCCAGACGAGCACAGGCCCCCATGAGTGCGTTAGAATGATTGGGTTAGTCTGAACACTTAGACCTCTAGGAAACAAAGCTGAGCTACCAATCTCTGACATTTCCATCCTGGGTAACCGCAGTGATGAACAGCAAATGGTCATCGAACAATTGCCATCAGTAGAGTGTTAGGAGCAGCTGTTGGAATCAGCCAAGAAAAGCTGGCTCCATGAGAAAGCTGATCCGGGGAGAATCAACAGAGGGTGTGAGTAAAACGGGTCTGAGCTCTGGAGTTGCAGGAGACCTGAACCGGGTTGCACGTGTGGTTGGATGGAGTTATGGACCAGTGCAAGGAAGAGGCAGGGAAGATTTAGATAAAACTGTGAAGGAAATCCACTGAGTTTTGAGAAATGTCCACTGGGAGATCTGTACCAGGCTTTAAAAGAAAACTGTAATTTGTCTTTATAGACATTCATTTTTCTATGTTGGCTGTTAGAAGCAGCTGCTTGCGTCTTATATGTGTTCTAGATAAATACGAACATTACTGAACTATTTCTAAATAAATCCTTCTGCGTTGCTGGATTGTCTTTCCTCCGTGTAATCATAATATTGGCCTCTTATAATAGATTTGGCTATAACATACAAGCGTGATTGAATTTGTTAATTTCCTCTGTTATCTGAATCTGAAACTAAAAGTTATGGTCCCCAAGTGTTTGGCAATATCTTGGTAACAGTCGCATAAGAAACTATAGTTGAGGCGGGGAAGTAATTTTTCCACTAAATTATCTTTATTAAAACAGCACCTATTAGGGGGCGCCTGGGTGGCTCAGTCAGTTAAGCGTCCGACTGTTGATTTCGGCTCAGGTCGTGATCTCACATGTTCATGAGATCAAACCCCAAGTAGGGCTTTGTGCTAACAATGCGGAGCCTGCTCAGGATTCTCTCTCCCTCTCTCCCTGCCCCTCCCCTGCTTGTGTTCTCTCTCTCTAAATAAATATATAAACAAATAAACAAACTTGAAAAAAAAACATCTGGGCAGGTATGAAGGGCCCATTCTCTAGGCTGCTGGGAGAGCCATCCAATGGTAACCCATAGCTGTCAGCTCCTGTGGGAACTGCCTCAGCTAAGATCAGCCTCCTTTTTGGATATGCCTACCCTCAATGACTGATCAAGGAGTAGGCATGGAGTTTCCTTCAAAAGACCCAGCCCCCTAGTCCCAACCCTGGACAGTTCTAAAGGGTCACCCCAACTGCAAAACTTTTGGGAAATCAGTGGAGACCTTTGCTGGAATTGTACCCTCTGTCCCACCTTCTTTTCTCCCCCTCCTTTCCTTCCGTATAGATCTCAAGATCTATATAATAATAACATATTATTAATAGTAAATAATTATTTATTTATAAATAATTGCCATACCCTGTGTGGTAATCTCACTTAATAAATGCCATACCCTACGTGGTAATATTAGCTTCAGTCGGCTTCCCGGGGAACCCAGCCTGTGACACTTTGAGCCGGGGATGGTCCATAGCGGCAAGCACTAAGGTGAGCTTTTGGAGCAATAGAAACTCACCTGATATGCTTCTTTTACATGGGCTCATAGTCCTGGGATGCTGAAGGTAAAATGACTGAACACAGTTCCTTCATATCTTTTCTCTGTCTTTATGGTATTCGGAAACAAGAAAGGAAGTTTGATATTGATCATGCTATCATGGCCGAAGCAGAAGTGCAAAGTCATTTTTCTGTTATAAACTAAATATGAAATGATAGACTCAACTCAGGCATAAAGTTAGCCACTCACATCTACCTGGGGCTAGTATTTCTGATTGAATACTAGAGACTGAGTTCTTAAATGAGACGTCAGACAAAATGCCATTATTGAGTAAAGCAGACATCATCCTGGATCAACCATATGCAAGTATTCTTTGCCTGGCTAACTGAGCTGTGGGTATACACAGACGTGATTTCAGTTTTAAAATGATGACAACATCTCAGTAGGGACAAGTAACGCTCTGATAATCAGGTGTAATTAGAGTTAGATTTTTAGTCCTGCCCTTCTTCCTCAATAGGCTCTTGTATTCTGTTCTGACTTGTTTTTCTTTTATTGGGTTCCACACTGCCTTTGCTCCATCTGTCAGGTCATTGCATCTACAATATAAATTATCAAAACTCACAGACTCCCTGTATGTTTATTTAGAGTCCTGTCATTAAGATCCGTGTTCTAGCTATTCTAACCTCGAACCAAAACCAGGTGCTTATAATCCTATCCTAATTATTTTCCTCTTTGATCTTTGTTTCTTTTTTCTTTGCATTAATATAAGCATCTGTAGGACAAGGAGGAGAATATTTCTTCTCTCTGAAAATTGGTGATGTCATGTATCTTCCCCACTGTGGAAGCTACAATATCTAAAATTATCTTCCAGAAAGCCCATACACATTTATGGTGCACCTGAAGAAAAGAAAAAGGAAAATAAAATTTGGTAAAATGTGTTCCATATTAAGATAAAGTCTATTGGTTGAATGATCTTTTTAATGCATTCCCTTAAGAAACTCAAATAGATTATACGCAGACATATTAGCTGAATGATTTTAGTTTCCATCTCCCACTTGTGCAGTTGGAGACAATATGTAGAAAGATGCAGATACTAATATACACTATCTGAGACTGTCATGGCATCTACAAAACCATTTTTCCTGGAAAAGCTTGAGTGAGAATGGGTCACGTCATAAGAATGAACTTCCTGATGTACTAGAAATACATCTCTGACAAGATTTTTAGGCTCTAGGGGCTGTCAGAGGAAAATCTTTTGGGTTATTAGTTGTTCATATTCTGACAGTAAAAAAAAAAATGTTCTCTTGAGACTTAAGAAACTCAATGTGAGCCTGACATCACAGGACTGGATTTCTCCCTTCACAGAACCCTGTCTGTCCTCTATGAGAAGTCAATCCTTAGGATACCAGAGAGGAACATAAAGAATTGTGATTGTATATACGTCTGTATTTTCCCCACAAGAAGAGGACTCCTTCTCCTTTTTAAATTGCTTGTGGCACTTCCAGAATTTTATAAATGATCACTTAACTGTAGCTTTATAATACAGATTTAGAGGAGTGCTGTGATTTCTAATTTATCCCTTATGTAAGAATGTTGTTTTAGTGTTTTTATTTAATTATAACCCACTTACGCAAATGTGGGATGCCACATGAGTATAAAACAAGGGAAAGCCACAAACATAATTCTGGCTGATCCATAGCAGTATGATAAAATTAAGTAGGCTGTATGTGTTACCTTAGCTCCTCACCACTACCAGTATTAAGTGAAACATACTCACTTTGACGTCTGAAAAGAAAGTCTGTGTTTTGACAGAGTTCAGTGAGCAGGGACACCTCGCCTTGGCATTTAATGGTGAAATGACAGTTCTTAGAGATGCAGGGGCAAATGCTATGAGAGCCACGCCAACAAGGTCGAAGCACTTGTAGAGGGAAGGAAAGGCAGGAATTCCAGGAGTTCTAGGTTCATAGCAGTGCAATATTGATTCGCTATCTGGGAAGAGGGAATGAGCACCATGAGGGTCAGTCTGCTTTCTGAAATTCTCAGGATGCATGACCTGGGCAGCTGTACAAAATTGTACCTACAGAGAAACTCCCTGCACCGCTAATGGTGTGTGTGAGTGTGTGTGTGTGGTGTGTATGTGCATATGCATGCATGCGTGTGTGAGTGTGGTTGGAGGAAGTCTAGTCCTTGCTGTGCTCATACTCAGCTTGGGGCTGTCTCTATCTGAAGAAAAGGATGACTTCAAATCTATACTGAGATACCACATGTAATAGCAGAAGCCTGCCCTATTCTCTCCCTGCTGTTCCCACTGTTCCCCTCCTCTTTCCTTCTCTTCCTCCTGTCTTTCCTGCTCCCCTCCCTCTTTCCCCCTGCCTGTTCCTTTTCTCAGTCCTGTTTCCTACCCTATCCTCCCTTTGAATGCTAAAAGGAACATCATGTGGATGTGCCAAGAAGTTGAGTATGACTTTATGACTGAATCAAAGAAAAAGAATAATAAAAATTCAGGCTTGTGGGGGAGGGACTGAGGAGAGAGAAATAGATAAGGTGTATTAAAATCCAGATCTGGGGATTTGGAATGGGTTAGGGTATTTTGAATAGACCTGGCACCATGATAAAAACAATATTGGAACAATATTTTTCTGGAAAAAGTATATAGAGTGACAGACCATGAAGAGACTAGGGAGACTCGTTTCAGTTTCCCGTGAATGAGTGAATTATAAGAAAATATTTGTAAGGGAGGAAAGAACAGTTGGACTGCACTGGATCAAACCCAACTAGCCAAGACTACACTCAGGAAAATCAAGTGCGAGTCAATGGGACATGGTTATAACAAAAATCTAATAACTGGATTCCATAACAGAACATGTTTTGTTGTATGCTGTTACTGGACTTTAAGTAACTTAGAACAACTCCCCACGTGAGCACGCTAAACAGGTCTGGAAACAAACAGAATATTGCGGAATACTGGATATCTATATTTCTAATGTAGAGAAATAGAAAGTTTCTAGTGAGTGTAATGTTTCTGTGAATTAGGATTAATTCCTTCCTAGTTACAAGAACACCAAATTAAGAGGTTAATAGGATAAAGGAGTAAGCAAGTAACTCAAAAGAGGCAACTCTCATCTTTCAATTACAACTTTTTTTCCTACAAAAATTCAAATGGCAAAAGTAAAGTGAAAATTTTAGGTCTTGAGAGTAGAGATCTATCCTCAAATGATTTAAAAGTTAGAATTCCAAGACTGAATTTTGGCAATCTATTTCCAACATTTTATGTATGTTCTTTAATTTTATTCTTTTTCCTTATAATTGAGTGCACAATTAACTGAGTGCTCAACTGGAACCAAAAATTCACCATTTTTTAAATAGCCAATTATGCCAATCTTTGTCTCCATTTTATGAAGTGTATGAGACCTCAGATTATCACTTTTTCTATTTATCACTTCCTTTTGGTAAATGAAAAAGGGTGAAGGCAATAAATTGGTCAAAGGATGAAGAAACACTACTGGGAAAATTGGCAACTCTGACAAAACAGAACTGTTGACTGTCGGGCAGTGCCGATGTAGCTCAGAATTCTAGTTTTTCAGATGATGCATGGAGCCTAAATTCAGAGCACTGCTGGAAGTGATTTATGGGTAGCAGTGCATAATGATGTGAAATAAGGTAAAAGTTTATGAAAGACGGGCCTACAAAATTGAAGACCCACCTGTGGTTTTTAAAACCACGCTTCCGATGAAGCATATATAGTGTCTCCATGAAAGGTGATGGAGTCAGCCTACAGAAGAACCTAGAATATAAAGAGATTAGAGATATATTCTTCTAAACATAGAAATTGTGGTTATTTTGATTTGCCGATGCCATATTTATCCCAGGTGAATACACACACACACACACACACACACACGTGTGTGTGTGTGTGTGTGCATGTGTGTGTGTGTATGGTTTATGTAGATAGAGCTAGAGATGGAGATAGAGATGGAAATGTAGTCTCTCAGAAGTCACAGCAATACTAAGGAAGATGTTCATCTGGAGTTCATGTTAACCATAAGCAAGAACCAATTCATAATGTAAAAGTGATAGGATCTTGTGGAAGACTGTCATTCTGGAGAATCTTATAGGAAATGAGAGGCATACAGAGAATTGTCAGATATGTATAATAGACTTTAAGAGTACAGAGTTCCTTGGTTCAATGGAACAAGTCTGGGGTACACTTCTTAGCCCTCTCCTACAGTCTTTCTGCTCCCTTTTCTATAACAAAATAGTTCTGTTTTAAATCTTCAGTTACAACCTTAAACTCAAGTGTCCTTAATATACGACCAATGACAACCACAAACATTCATCTGAGATTCAGTCTTACATCTTCAACCGGTTTCTGTCGTAGTTTAATGTATTGACAAGTGCATGGATATTGGGATTTGGAACAAGATGCAAATCCCAGCTCTGCAATATGTTGACTGTGCAACCCTGGGCTAGTGAGTTAATTTCTCTCTAAATCTAAGTTTCTTT
The DNA here is from genome assembly GCF_028018385.1 of Neofelis nebulosa. Classification (NCBI taxonomy): domain Eukaryota; kingdom Metazoa; phylum Chordata; class Mammalia; order Carnivora; family Felidae; genus Neofelis; species Neofelis nebulosa. The sequence goes on from NC_080785.1 coordinate 10,909,575, forward strand.
ATCTGGATGTGGGGAAAATACATATACATAAAAAATGTTATAGGAAGATTAGTGAAATCGTGTGTGTATATATATATATATATATATAGTTACTATATATATACAGTTCAACTATATAGTTGAAATCATATATACATAATATATATCCTAGTTATATATATATAAATATTTATAATATATATTTAAGTGTATATTAATATATTTAAATAAATATATAATAAATACTATAATTATTAATTATTATATTTAACAATAAATAGACCTAAATATATATATATATATATAAAACAACTAGGATAGTACCTAGTACATGGTATTCATTCATTCATTCAATATGTATCTACTGCTTACTGTATACCAAATATTGTGCAGGCAGTAGTGGTACAAAGTTAGCAGGATAGACTCAGTCCCTGCCTTAACAGAGCTTAGAGACTAAGAGGTAAGACAGATAGGAAAGAAGGAAATTGCAGTAGTGTGTTCATGTGATGGGGGGCTTATGGGATGATGGGGACACATAAAAGGGTGCAGGCTCTTAAGGGCCTTAACAAGGCTCCCAAAGGCAATGAAGTCTAAGACTGCACTGGGAATCAGCCTAATGAAACAAGGAAGTACAGTAGGGCAGGAGGAAAGACAGAGCAGAGGAGACATGTGTAAAGGCAAAAGAGCTATATTCCATTCTATTCTAAAAAGCTTCTAGAAGTCTGAGTGCCAAATACAAAGTGACAAGAGCTGAGGCTATAGCAGTAAGCAAGAGCCACGCAGGTATTTATGAAGCAATTTATACTTCATCCTGAAAATAATGAAAAGCCACAAACATGTTTTGAGCAAAGGTGATGTAATGATACTTATGTTTTTAAAAAAATCAGTACTGATGGAGTGGACTGAAAGTGAGCACTGTGGGTAGTAAGCAAACCAACTGAGTTTATGTTTGGCCTCATTCACCAGGTTGCCCTTCACTGATAAATAAAATGATGGTTCGGTTCCCATGGATAAATGCACCCATCCCATAGTTTGTTTGGTGATCTGGGAGAGTTCTCTAAAGGCTTTCTGCACCAACTGAAAAAGAATCACTCTGAGATCATGAGTTCCACAGAGCTGGTCCAGAGGATCATACTTGACCAGCCATTTCTGTATGGTGTAACTACACAAATTAAATTCATTTCCCTTCCTATTTCCCAAGCTGTGTGTTACCTAATCACCAATAAAACCATGGACTGAGTGGGCTGTGGGTAAATCCTTCAGGTAAATGGATGCTGTCGTAAAATGCCTGACTCTATTCTTTGACCATCGTCCTCTTTCCGGTGAATTGCTTAAGATTATCAAATTGCTTGAAATATTATGAAAACAACTTGAATTCAACTAGCTTAATTTTCTTCAGTTGCTGCTATCACCCTTCATAAAGCTGGTTTTTTTGCCATTTTATCTCCAAGTCTGCAGCAGTAATCCAAGTAGCTAGAGGCAAAGAGTGGAGAAAATTGATGATTACAAATATTATAGGATAGAAAACAGGATTAGGTAGTAGATTGGATATTGGGAGAGGGAAAGTTGAGTGGATAGAAAAGAATATAACCTGAAGGAAGACCACTGTTCAAGGGCTTAATAAATACTATTTGTTCATTTACCTTAGGTCAGATAGAATTGGATATCCAGACATCACAATCAATGGATGAGTTTGAGATTTCTCCTTGTTTCTAATCATTTCATACCATACCCCTCTAATTAATAGACTTCTATTCAAGGTACTTAAGAATCAGGCAGTTTAGGGGCACCTAGCTGGCTCAGTTGGTTAAGCATCCAACTCTTGTTTTCAGCACGGGTCATTATCTCACAGGTTTATGAGTTTGAGCCCTATGTGGAGCTCTGCACTGACAGCTTGGGGCCTGCTTAGGATTCTCTCTCCCTCTCCTCTCCTCTCCTCTCCTCTCCTCTCCTCTCCTCTCCTCTCTCCCTCTCCCTCTCCCTCTCCCTCTCCCTCTCCCTCTCCCTCTCCCTCTCTTTCTCCCTCTCTCTCTCTCTCAAAATAAATAAAAAACACTTAAAAAAAAGTTCAGAAACAAGGCCCTCTCTGACCCTTACAACTTCTTTTTTCCTATGTATTTATTTCCCCAGCTCATGATTTACTCATGCTTGAATAAATAGTGTAATTTTATACTTGGTCTTCCTGGTTCAGCTAAGCTGGAAGCAAACCTGAAAAAAAATTATCTAATAAAGACTCTACCTCCCACTTTCATACAAATCTTACAGATGATTCTGTTGAGACCCAGAAAAGTTAAGTGAACCACCTAACATTATACAACTAGTAAGTTCTAAAATGAAAATCATAACCAAGGAAATCTCTCTGACAATGCAATACCTTTCCATCACAACCAACCTATATATTATTCTGATTTCAGATTTATCTTCTTCAAACACTAATTTCAACACCTCAGAAGCTGCCAGTGGTTCTGCTTTGTGTGAAAATACAATCCAAATTCCCTGTCATTGAAGGCTCTCAGTTATCCGGCCTTACCTAACCGGCCATTATTCCCCACCCCCCCACAAAGCCTCAGCACAGATCTCCATACCTCTCATTCCAGAATCATTATCTCCTGCACACAGCACACTCGTTAGAGGCTGTAACATTCACTTATCATGCCTACCATGCTAAAATCGCCATTTTTTATCCTTAGCCCCAATCTATCCTTTTCTTTCAAGTCAGTTGAAGCTCCTCTCATTTTCTCCACACAATATTCTTTTGCTTTCCCAACAATAACTGATCTCTAATTGAATTATTGCCTATACATTTAGACAGAATAGTATTGGACCTTGCTAAATACTTAATTGGAGTCAGTAATTTGTCTTTTCCAAATTATTTTCAAAATGCTTGAGGAGGATAGTAGTCACACCTGACATTTCCTTAGTGTCCCCTTCAGCCAACACAGCACTCATCACGTACTACTCACTCAATGACTATTTGTTAAATGAACAAAAAGAATTTTCACTGATGTCGTTAAAGAGAAATATGTTTTCATAGCAACCCTCAATTTCCTGGCTTTTACTTGGGACACCAGCTCTCTGTCTACCACCATCTACTGGCAGCAATCTTTTTTTCTTTCTCAAAGCAAATCCCCGTGTCAACTAATGCCATGTTTTTTACTATTCAAATCAAATTAGCATCTCAAACAACCTTCTATACTCAAGAATCTCTGGATCCTAGAATTCATGCTTGGCCCTATCAAGAAGTTGTTCTCTGGCACAGAGAAACACTTTTGTAGAAAGTATTTACATAATTTAAATTAAATTTGGGGAACCGGCTTCTACCTTGCCTTGTTTGACTTAATTTTAGAATTTATAGACATTTACAATATACAAGTTCATCACTTGAGTTTGACTAAAGTGCCTGTAGCTATTTCTGTTAAAAATGGAATATCAGGAGCTTATTTCACCGCGTACCAGAACTGTATTTCAATTTTAAAAGGACATTCAAATTACATAGTTTCACTTTGCTTGCTTTTTGTACAAATATAATCCACCACAATTCTGAGAACAATTTTAGAGAGCATTATAGACCATTAGGCCTAGAAGGAAGTGTTAATAATCATATGGTCCCAAACATGATTTTACGTATAAGGTAATTCCATATGAATCAATATGCCCCCAAAATTCACAGTTAGAGATTAATGGTACAGGGCAACATAAGTACAATGTCATATTATGATTTTTCTTACTGCTTTCTAATTGACTAATTGAGACTAAAGTTATTCTTTTGTTTGTGAGCTGCCTTCTTAGGTATCTTTTTAACCACCTTAGAACCCTGTCTCAGGGTATCCCAAGAGTCAAGGGTATCATCAGGAATCTTTACAGTATTGTTTGAGAATATAAGATCAAAAATAGTCAGAAAATACATAAGAGAACATTGCTGAAAGGCATAGAGAATCAGTAAGCACAAATTCCCTAGAAATTGAATAGCCCCACCCCTATATCAAAGAAACTTCATGAAAACAATCCTTTTCCATATTTTGTTTTCATTTTTTCCCTTACACATCTAATATCCTTACTTTATCAGGTAGCTAAACTTATTTGCTACCAGCTGTATTTTCACCAATTTCTCTTCCATTTCTAGAGTTTCAAATGTTTTGTTTTCTTATTTATCTAATAGAAATCCTAATAACTGTCCACATAGCTCCAGGGTTGCGGTGAGATACCGGTAAACTAATAACTCATCAATATGAACTGTTCAGAAAAATAAAAAGCTCATTAGAGCTGTAAGCTATTATTATGATTCCTCTCTTAAACACTAGCCACCTTGTTGTAAACTAGAAAGACATTGTCTTTGTATGTTACAAGATTATAGGAATACAGGGAATTATGGAAGAAACGGCAACATTAGATATATCTGGTCGACTGAAGCCAAAGGAGCAGAGGGATGAATTGGAGGAAATTAGGAAAAATGTTAGTATTCGAGTCAGGAAGTTAGCATGGCCCAGCAGGCTGCCTGGCTTGGCCATTACCAACCACAGGCCAACCCTTGTTCTTGTTTGCTCTTCTTCTCAGTCCCTTCGGAACTGACCCACCTCCCCTGACTACTCCAGAAGCTTTCTTTTTTGTTCTTCAGTGTTTTCAGAAGTGGGAACTTTTTCTCCATATGACCTCTTCCCTTCAGCCTACATTTCTGGGTTTATCTCGGATAAATAGATCTCTCCATCCAGAGCCATTTGATTTCCCCTGGGGAAGAAGACAGCTCTTGTTTACCCACTGCAATGAGGCAATTACACACACACACACACACATATATATATGTACGTATATATGCACATATACACATATATATGCACATGTATATATGTGTGTATATATATGTGTGTGTGTATGTGTATATATGTGTGTGTATATGTGTGTGTATAGATATGTGTGTATGTGTGTATATGTGTGTGTATAGATATGTGTGTATGTGTATATATGTGTGTGTATTTATATGTGTGTATATATGTGTGTATGTGTGTATATATATGTCTGTGTGTGTATATGTGTGTATATATGTATGTGTATGTGTGTATATATGTGTGTGTATTTATATATGTGTGTATATATGTGTGTGTGTACGTGTGTGTATATGTGCATATATGTGTATGTGTATATATGTGTGTGTATATATATGTTTGTGGGGGCGTGTATGTGTATATGTATGTGTGTATGTATATGTATATATACACTATTTGTATATATATATGTGTATATATAAACACGTATATATGTGTATATATGTATACACACACGTACACACACACACACATATACAATATATGCCTCCATGTTATATGAAGGAGGTCGCTCATTGACATAGCAAGGGTAATACTCTCCATCAAAGTGCAAGTGTATGTGTGTTAGTACAGTGTAGTGTACAAATCACAAGGTACACAGATGAACTACAACCAGTCATCATCTGTTCTAAAACACTGGCCAGATTAAGTCCTGGATTAATGCTTACAGACAGAAAATAACCTACTTAATGACTCCCAACGTCTAAAGCCATCTCTTTAGTGTTCTGCCCTGCAGTAGCATTCTTGACAGAAGATACTTATTTATCCTATAGGAATCTGTTCTAAAGCTAGTACTCAATGATTTTCTGTGGCTATTCTAGTCCTTTCTAAGAAACAAGATAAATAAATGAGCAGATGTGAAGATGTGATGTGTAAATTTATAGGCTTTTTAAAGGTTTGAATGGACAAAATTGAAAAAGGTAGTAAATGGCACAAAGCTGAAGAAATGTTCAGTTCCGTTCTTAGGTCAAATTACTAGGCACAGACCAAAGAAAACAAAATGAATATTAGATTTAGATTTTTTAAAGACAAACATATCCAGAAATTCCTAAATCCCAACAACCTAAGAATTGAGCTTAGTTTGGATGCAAAAATAAAAATTGGATATGATAACCAAATATTTGTAATGTCTCATTTCTTTCCTAGTTTTAATAATTGAACACAGAAGTCCTGGGGAATTTCTCCAAATGTGAATAACTTAAATATCATTGATCTGTTTTGTAAAAGAAAAACAAAAATCCACTGAAACTCCATGTTTTCTCTGTATTGAACATAAGATTTCTATATTCGTGGGCCTCTTAATTGAAGCCCTATGTCATTCACTGTGATTTCATAAATTTGGTGGTTTTTTTTTTATTTTGAGAGACAGTTTATTTAGAGAGAGCGAGAGCATATGCACAGGGAAGGAGCAGAAAGAGAGGGAGAGGGAGAGAATCCCAAGCAGGCTCTGCCATTGTCAGTGCAGAACCCGATGTGGGGCTCGAACCCACAAACGGTGAGATTATGACCTGAGCTGAAGTCAAGAGCCAGACACTTAACCAACTGAACCACCCAGGCACTCCATAAGTTTGCTAGCCATGTATATACAAGTTCAACTATCAAGAGATAGTAATGACTGCTAAGAGGCTATTAGGCAAGTCAGGTCAAGAGAAAGCATACCTACACACAGGGAACCAAGATCCCAAATATAATATAAGGTCCAGACAATATAAATCTGCTGTTAAAAAAGAAAGACCATTGGGGTGTCTGCGTGGCTTAGTTGGCTAAAGGTCCAATTCTTGATTTTGGCTCAGGTCATGTTCTCACAGTTTTGTGAGTTTGAGCCCCACATTGGCCTCTGTGCTGACCCTGCAGATCCTGATTGGGATTCTCCCTCTCTCTGTCTCTCTCTGCCTCTCCTCTACTCACACTCTCCCTCTTAAAATAAATAAATATACTTTAAAACATCAAAATAAAAGAAGACCATTAAAATGATGGCAACAAGGGGCGCCTGGGTGGCTCAGTCGGTTACGTGTCCGACTTCAGCTCAGGTCATGATCTCGCGGTCCGTGAGTTTGAGCCCCGCATCCGGCTCTGTGCTGACAGCTCAGAGCCTGGAGCCTATTTCAGATTCAGTGTCTCCCTCTCTCTCTGACCCTCCCCTGTTCGTGCTGTGTCTCCCTCTGTCTCAAAAATAAATAAACGTTAAAAAAATTTTTTTTAAATAAATAAAAATAAATAAATAAAATGATGGCAACAAATGTTCCAATTCACTATGTTTGCCCAGTATAAATGGAAATGAAATAGACACAATATGATAGAAGGTATATTATTATCTATCTCCTTCCTGTAAACTCAGTTATTTTCTTTGAAATACTTTAAATTTGGTTTCTTCCCTTTTTGTCTTAAGGATATATACTTTGTCCCGTTAACCCAAAAAATGGTTATTATTCTGCAGCTGAAATAAATGTCATTTTGTAACTCTAGCAGTCTAATTAGATGAATTCTGCTCTACTCCCCAAAATCTGAATTCTCAGTATATTTTTGTGGCTTCTTCCTGAACTTTTCCATTCCAGTTGTCGAGCTGGAAATTTTTGCTTCCCTGAACATTTTCAAGAAGCTGTACAACACTAACAATACGCTGTTAACATCCCCAACATAATAAAATGTATTATCTTTTAAAATGTTAAGTTCCTAGCACACTACAGTGGTACTTTCTGTGTAATTTATACATTCATTCATTCCACAAAGACTGGTGTTCAATAATACCTTAGTAATTTAGAACCAAAGAACTTGGAGATACCCCAAATGTATCTGAAAGCACACACAGATATCCAGACCCCAGTTAAGCTACTACTTAAGGACGGAGTCACAGACACAAATGCTTCAATGATACCCAAGTGGAACAGCACTCCCTGGCTATATCTTGGTCATTGAAATGATTAGAAGCATACCTTCAGCAATATTTCATCTACATAAAAATTACATGAGTTATAAAGAAACATACATGTAAAGAAATAAAATAGAGGACTTGAAGGCATAAGAATATGGGAACAGTCTACTAGGAGTCTCATGACCTCAAGTTGAGAATTCCTCTTCCGGTTTGAGATCTTGATTTCCTTTCTATTAAAATTCTGCGTTCTACCTCACACATTCTGCCTCTGTTTGCCCTGGATAAATATCCCACCTGGTTTATTCCTCCCATCTCTAGCTTTCCATCCAGTCTAGGTATTAATTTATCTGGCAACTGATTAAATATGGGGTCTTCTCCGTATCTTTTCCTCTACTTAAATTTTTCAACATATGGAACACATTTATGATAACTGTTTCACTGCCCTTCTCTGCTAATTCTGACATTTGGGTAACTTTCAATAGATTCTTCTCCTTATTCATATTTCTCTGTTTGCTTGGCTAAGATGATTGGATGCCAGACTAAATTTTCTGTTATGAGTTGCCGACTATTTTTTTTATTCCTGTAGGTATTCTTGAGCTTTGTTCTGGGCTAATTATATTAACTGAAAACAGTTTGATCCTTTCAAGTGTTGTTTTTAGGTTTGTTAGGTGGGATAAGAGTACTGTTCATAGTAAAGGGTCAAAATACCCTCCTACTGAGGCAAGATACTTCTGAGTATCCAATACCTTGTGAATCATGAAGTTTCCTATTTTGACTGGTGGCAATGGGTACAACTCTTGGTTCTGAGTATAAGGCACTGCTTCTAATCCTTTCTGGGGGTTCTTTCTCCTGCCTTGGGTACTCTCTCTGTATGAAGTATAGTACATGTGTATTGTATGGTATATAGTACTCATCTAGAATACACAGGGGGGACCTCTGAAAATTTGAGGGTTTTTCTCTCTCTCTTCTTTTTGTCACTCTGTCCTGCCAGCTGTAGCCACCTTGATCTCCCTGGGCTCTTAGATAGGTCTCCTCAACTCAGGAACCCTGTTGTCCTAGCCCTAGGACATGGACATTCCCTCTAGGAGCAAGCTGGGGCAGTAACAAGGCTCACCTCATTTGTTTCCTATCTCTCAGAGATTGCTATTCTTTGTTGCCTGATGTCCATTGTTTCAAACACTACTGTTTAACATATTGTGTTTGGTGTTCTTGGTATTTTAGGAAGGAAGGTAAATCAAGTCTTTATTATTCCATCTTAACTGGAAGTGGAAGTCTGTTACCTTCTCGCTAAAAATTGAATTGAGGGACACCTCAGTGATTAAGCACCCAGCTTTGGCTCAGGTCATGAACTCACAGTTCATGGGTTTGAGCCCCGCATTGGGCCCTGTGCTGAAAGTTCAGAGCCTGCTTTGGATCCTGTGTGTGTGTGTGTGTGTGTGTGTGTCTCAAAAATAAATAAACATTAAAAAAATAAAAAATAAAAATAATAAAAATAAAAATTAAAACTGTATTGAATTAAAATGTAGGAATCAAAGATAACAAAATAACTGTGTTCATAAATAGTATTCAACATGGTATCAGTGTACAAGCTAAGATATTATAACAAAAGAGAATAAAAAGTAGTGTTCCATGAGGTCATTTAGGACATTCAGGGACCAGGTTCCTTCCATTCTGTGTCTACTGTCTCCTTGGGTACTATCTCTAGCCAGCCAGCCATGTTTCCACCTAAAACTTTAGGGTTTCAATTATTAAAAAGGAAAATGGAAAAAATTGATGCCAGGGACAATAAAGAGTTTGGGCCACAAACACTAAGAAAGTTAAGTGTCTCATATTCTGCATATACTTTATTTTATTTTTTGTCAGAAATACCTGAAATGGTTTTAGAGCCTGGGAAAAAGAATATTTTTTTTAAAAAAACTCAGGATTATAATAAATTATTAATATCTTCAAAGATTTCCAATTAATCTATACTTATTCCTCACCTGAGTCTAACGCTAGGCTGCTTTGGGACTAATCTAAAGTTTTGTAAAATACTCATTTAAAATAGAGAGTAAATGCTTCACAGTGAATTATCTGTATCTTCATCTGTGGTTGAGATTCAAAAAAACAGGTGAATGTCTAGGAATTCTCAACCTTCTGTTATCTCTCCGTGTGCCATTGTTCATTAACCAATTCTTTAGGCAAGGTAACCGAACAAATGAGCGTGTCTCAGTTTCAGCAGGTCCCGGGACAAATTAATCAAGGCAGCAGAATTCATACAAGGCTGATTTGGGGATACATTATCCCCTCACCAATTTGATGAAGTATGTGAATATTTTGAATGCCAGGAAGACCTATGTGGGTAGGTGTGTTAGCCTACATAAGAAAACAATGTGAAGACACCCCATGAGTGTATGGAAAGATGGTGCCCATGCCAGACAGAACTTTTGGTTTTTCTGTTACACGTTTGGAGAGAGCTCTGTTGCAGCACTGCTGGAAACAAAAGGTTTGGTACTCATGCTTCACGTTCACTCATGTCTTCTCATTATCCAACCAAAGAGCCCACTTGGTTCAATAACATCATCATCTAGATTCAGGAAACAGTTGGTCTTTTTCATTTTATAGAAAGCCTCCAAGGGCACTTAATCCCTTTTTTAATATCTTGGGAAAGCTGGTTAATTCACAGCAGCGGATTTCCACATTTTAGCCTTCTGACAGCACAGGGAAAGGAGTTAACTCTCCTTAAAAAAAAAAAAAATAGGATTTAAAACAAAAAGATTCCATTACAATTTTCTGTTCTCTCTCACATTTATGAAGCATATTGTAGTCAGACTGTAACCATGGCAAGATTCTTAATCCACACTTTTTAAATCTCACAGTGATGCTGACTTCTAAATGGGGTTGCATGTTTTAAAAGTTCTGGGACCCAGGGCGGGGAACCAAGATGGCCGCAAAGGAGGAGGAACCTAGGTTTGCCTCGTCCCTCAAACATAGCTAGATAACTATCAAATCATTCTGAATACTCAAGAAATAGACCTGAGGACTGATAGAACAAACCAGACAACTAGAGGGAGAAAAGAGACTCCTTCTTGGAAGGTAGGATGTGTAGAGACATGGTTTGGGGAAGAATCAGATCACAGGTGCAAAGGGGGAGAGGGAGCCCTGGTTGCAGAGAAAGGCAAGTGAGAATGGAGTGCGTAGGGATAAGCACAAGGAGGGCACTTCCCTAAAGCCATTGGCTAGGAAGAGAAGAGGGGCTGAATTTCATGAGTTTTTGCAACCAGCGGGGCTCAAAGATGGGGTTTCAGACTTCAAAGGGGTGGCTGTGATAGAGACCTAAGGCTGCTGCCCTAATCCTGGAGCAGAGGCAGGCAAACAACCCCAGGGCAAACTGTGCCATCTGGTAATCACCTGAGGGGCACAGGGAGAGAATGTTCTAAATTTCGGAGTGTCTGTGAGAGGAAGCCTTGCCTCTTTAGGGACAAAAGAACGATTGGGGGCATTGGGGGCATTTCCTCCCCTCCACCCCCAGCCCCTCAGCATAGGTGCAGAGATCCTTGATGAGGGCAGCTAACAGGGACACTCGTGTTTAGTCTGGTTGTTCCAAATCCCATGCCCCTGTGCTCTGGTGAGACTGCCCTTCTGGGTCAAACCTGCACCAGTTCCAGCACACTGCGACCCTTTCCCAGAGAATCAGTGCAGGTCCCTGAAATTTGGAAGTTGAAAAGTCAGCAGTCCTCGCTAGAGTAGACCCCAAGGTGTGCCGTGCTGTTCCAGGCAAGCAAGAGACCCAGAGACACACAGTGTGAAATCAGTGACCTGAAAAATGCCTGTAGAGACGTATGCTCCATCACGCATAATAGCAGTCGTATCGTAGGAGCCACAGAAGAAGAAGAGAGAGAAAAGGGGGCAGAGGGTTTATTTGAGTAAATTATAGCTAAAAACTTCCTTAATTTGGGAAAGGAGACAGACTTCCAAATCCAGGAGGTACACATTAAAATCAACTAACGCAGGCTAACGCCAAGACATACTGTAGTTAAATTCGCAAAATATAAAGGAAAAAGCCCTAAAAGCAGCAAGACAAAAGAAGTCCGTAAGTTATAAGAGAATACCAATAAGGTTAGCGGCAGATCTCTCCACAGAGACTTGGCAAGCCAGAAGGGAATGGCATGATATATTCAGTGTGCTGAATGGCAAAAATTGTGGCCAAGAATATTCTATCCAGCAAGACTATCATTCAGAATACAAACAGAGATAGTTTCCCAGACAAACAAAAACTTCAAAAGTTCATGAATACTATACCAGTCCTACCAGAAATATTAAAGGGGACTCTCTGGGAAAAAAATACCAAAAGTAACAAACACTAGAAAGGAACAGAGAAAATCTCCAGAAACAGCAACAACACAAGTAATAAAATGGCATTAAATACATATCTATCAATGATTACTCTGAATGTAAATAGGCTAAATGTTCCAATCAAAAGAAATGTTCCAATCAAAAGAAAATTCTTATCACAATAGTTAAAAAAAAAAAAAAGACCCATCTGTATGCTGCCTACAAGAGACTCATTTTAGACCTAAAGACACCTGCAGGCTGAAAGTGAGGGGATGGAAAAACATTTATCATGAAAATAGACATCAAAATCAAGCCAGAGTAGCGATACTTACATCAAACTTGTTTTTAAAGACTATAACAAGAGATAATGAAGGGCACTATATCATGATAAAGGTGATTATCCAACAAAGAGAGCTAACAATTGTAAATATTTATGCCGCCAACTTGAGAGCACCCAAATATATAAAACAATAACAAAGAAATTCACTGATAATAATACAATAATAGTAGCCGACTTTAACACCCCACTTACATAAATGGACAGATCATCTAAGCAGAAAATTAACAAGGAAAGAATGGCTTTGAATGACACACTGTACCACATGGATTTCACAGATGTATTCAGAACATTTCATCCTAAAGCAGCAGAATACAGATTCTTTTCAAGTACACAGGGGAGATTCTCCAAAATAAACCACATAATGGATCACAAATCAGGCCTCAACATGTATAGAAAGATTGAAATCATAGCATGCAAGTTTTCTGACCACAACACTATGAAACTTGAAGTCAACTACAAGAAAAAAATTTGGAAAGATCACAAATACATGAAGATTAAAGAGCATCCTACTAAAGGATGAATGGGTCAATCAGGAAATTAAAGAAGACATTAAAAAAATACATGGAACAAATGAAAATGGAAACAGGACAGTTTAAAATCTCTGGGATGCAGCAAAAGTGGTCATAAGAGGACAGTATATAGCAATATACTATCTCAAGAAGTAAGAAAAATCTCAGATAAGCAACCTAACCTTTCACCTCACCTAAGGGAACTAGGAAAAGGGCAACAAACGAAGCATAAAGCCAGCAGAAGAAGGGAAATAACAAAGATTAGAGTAAGATAAATGATACAGAAACAAGATAACATAACAGATCAATGAAACCAGGAGATGGTTCTTTGAAAGAATTGTTAAAATTGATAAACCCCTAGCCAGACTTACCAAAAAGAAAAGAGAAAGGACACAAATAAGTAAAAATCACAAATCAGAGAGGAAAAATAACAACCAACACCACATAAATAAACAACTATAAGAGAATATTATTTTAAAAAATATTTAAAATTCTCAACAAAATACTAGCAAATCAAATCCAACAGTACATTAAAAGAATCATTCACCACGATCAAGTGGAATTTACTCCTGGGTTGCAATGGTGGTTCAAAATTTGCAAATCAATCAGCATGAAACACCACATAAATAAAAGACAGGGTTAGAATCATAAGATCCTCCCAATATATGCAGAAAAAGCATTTGACAAAGTGCAATATCCATTATGATAAAAACCAAAGTAGGGTTAGAGGGAACATAACCCAACATCATAAAGGCCGTATACAAAAGACCCACAGCTAATATCATCCTCAATAGAAAGTTTTTCCTCTACAGTCAGGAACAAGACAGGGATGTCCACTGTTATTTAACATAGTACCAGAAGTCCTAGCCTCAGCAATCAGATAAGAAAAAGAAACAAAAGGCATCCAAGTCAGCAAAGAGATGTCAAACTTTCACTATTTGCAGACAACATGATACTCGAAATGGAAAACCCAAAACACTCCACCAGAAAATTGCTAGAACTGACACATGAATTCAGTAAAGTCACAGGACACAAAGTCAACATATAGAAATCTGTTGCATTTCTATACGCCAATAATGAAGCAGCAAAAAGAGAAATCAAGGAATCGATCCCATTTACATTTGCACCAAAAACCTAGGAATGAACCTAACCAAAGAGGTAAAATATCCGTACTCTGAAAACTACAGAACATTGATGAAAGAAGTTGAAGAGGACACAAAGAAATGGAAAAACCTTCCATGCTCATGGATTGGAAGAACAAACGTTGTTAAAATGTCTATACTACCCAAAGCGATCTACACGTTTAATGTAATTCCTATCAAAATACCGCATTAGGCTCTCTGCTGTCGGCATGGGGCCTGTTTCAGCTCCTCTGTCTCCTCTGTCTCCCTCTCTCTCTGCCCTTCCCCCGCTTGTGCACTCTCGCTCTCTCTCTCTCTCTCTCTCAAAAATAAATGTAAAAAAAAAAGAAAGCAGATGAACATGGGGGGTGGGGAACTCAACTACAGAGAGCAAACCAAGAGGGTTGCTTGAGGGCAAGCAGGTTGGTGGGATGAGTTAAACAGATGATGGGAATTAATGAGTGCACTTGTTATGAACACAGGCGGTTGTATAAGTGTTGAATCACTGTATTATACACCTGAAACTAATATTACACTCACTGTATGTTAATTAACTGGACTTTAAATAAAAATATAAAAAAAAGACCTTTTCCCCCAGGATGTTCTTGAGCGAACATGAAAGCAGGAATCTTGAAAGAGAGTAATTGTCTCTTTGTAATGTAAGATGGATAGGTGACAGGGAGTGTCAGAGAGAAACTCTGGGGCTATTAGGAGTTTGGATTCTTATAAGGAAGAGTATAATCTAAGTGGGTGGTGGATATAAAACTAACAAACTAAATCACTGGAATAAAATTGTACACTGACTTGATATACTTTAGTTCTGAGGGAGGGACAGCAGGAGGGCATCTTGAAGTTCATGGCTGAGGAATTATTTTTGTTGTACTCTTTTCAGGTTTCCATGGCAGAGATCTTGAATGATTAATAAAGAGTACCCCGCACTTGGGGGCGCCTGGGTGGCTCAGTCAGTTAAGCTGCTGACTTGGGCTCAGGTCATGATCTTTCAGGTTGTGAATTCAAGCCCCCTTCTGGCTCTGTGCTGACAGCTCGGAGCCTGGAGCCTGCTTCAGATCCTTGTGTCTCCCTCTCTCTCTACCCCTCACCGCTGGTAGACAGTCTCTCTCTCTCTCAAATATGAATAAACATTGGGGAAAAAAAAAAGAATCCACCACTTGGATTTAGGGGATTTTAACAACAGCACAGGCACATCCCCTTGCCACATGCTAAGTCCATTTCCCACCAAATTAAGGCCATTATTATTAGCTAAATACTGTTAAGATATGCTGTTTTATGCCCTGTGAAGATGAGTATACACTGTCTTGTTATGAGAGAAAACTGTGCATTTGGGTTATATTTCAGATCGACTTTTTTTGCCTCTGTATTGTGAATCCCTAAGGGTCTCCACTCTTCTGATTTTGTATTATTTTAACAGAACCAGAAATACTAATTACATTAGTGCAGCAAGATCTAAGCTTAATGATCTAAGCCTGAGTTTTGAAGTCAGATATCCTGGCTCGGGTGCTCGCACACTGTGCAATTTTTGTGTATTATGTAACCTCTGTGATGCCCCCATCTCTGTACCTGTAAAATAGGGGTGATAGTGGTCTTTCAACAGTTAGATCAATATTAATCGAGCACAGGTCTGTGTCAGGCACTAGAAAAGTAACAGTCAACAAAATAAATATGCCTCCTACTCTTAGACCTTGTAATTGGGCCAATTGTAACATCAGGTTTTGTTTCCTCAACGGGATTTTGTAACTCTTCAGTGACACCATGGGCAGAAAACTCTTAGCACAGTGCCTGGTCTAGAATTGTTCAAAAGCATGCTGTTTTAATGTTGTGTTTTGATCATTCTGTCCTTCACAGGGCTAAAAAAGTTAGCTACTTCTATAATGTGATTTCAGAAGTACCAAGGAGGCCCATATAGAAATCCTACCACTTGATGATGTTAGACCTTAACAAAGGGTCCAAATTCAAGATTACATATGGGTTATGGGTCAGCGTTTGTTCTGCGGAATAAGTGAGCTGCACACTGGAGGGAAGATGTATTTAGTTTAGGTTTTAGACGAAATTGAAATTAATACATCTTTACAAAGTGAAATACTGTGGGAGCTTGAAAGTATGTTTTAAAATATGAATAGAGTTATATGTTATGATTTGGATTTGAAAATGTCAGAAGCATTGCAAGCTTATTCTAAATGTCTACAGTCAGGAGACAGGAAATCTAACTGCTTCCAAATACTGGAAATTTTACTGAGGTTTCTGTATGTATTCCTAATAAAGAACTTAGCTTTAGAGTGAAGAGATGATTAAAAAAAAAACACATTCATTAAAGGCAATCCTATCTGTGTTTTTTAACCATAAATGCAAACTGTAAACAATCACTGCTTCCCTCCCTCCTGCTGTCATGTTAGACTCTCCCCAATTATCTGAAGTGCAGTTCACAAACTTGCAACATAAATACCAAGGCTTATGTTTAAGATGTTACATTTTAACTGAGGAATGCCCTTATCTCTTTACGCTGGCTGGGAAACATAACAAAAATCATCACCCTCCCAAAGGCAGAGCACGGGTAAGCTTAAGCTTGCTTGAGAAATTTACTTCAAATCTGGTTACCCAACCAATGCTTTTTTATCTAGTTTACTAGGTCAGGATTTCAGCTTTCTTATGAGCACTCAGAGGGATTTCTAAGATGGAAACTGAATATACAAGTATTCTCCCTCCAGGACGTTGCCTGGCTTTCTTTTAATTAAGGCTGATTCTTTTTTAAAGAAAGAATCGTATTTCTGATTTTATATTTGCCTGCATCAAAGAAGGGACTCATAATGTTTGGCTTCCAGAGGGGAGCATAAGCAGAGAAATAATCACAGGGAAGATTTTACATCCTAGCCCCTGGGAGAAATTTAGCAATGGCTGTGAATGAGGGGGTCAGTCACTGAAAGGCTGAAGCTGCCCAGGAAATCCATTCCATGGAAGCCAACCGTCTGGCTGTTGTTTGAGAAAAGCATGGTTGGTCATTACCTATCGGTTGATCTTCCCAATGCAACTGAATTAAGAATACTTTTCCATAGTCAAACATTCCAGGTGGGAAGAAGCAGTGTCTTAACAATTTGCTTTGCTTTACTCAGCTCGAAGGATGCCCATGGCAACAGCGTCAGACCACATGGCGATTCTCCGTGATGGCATTCCTCCTTTAGACGGATAATAGCATCAGAAATCTAGGAGAGAGGAGATGTAGATCAAGCCCTGAAAAGCACCCCCAAAACCTTAAAACATCAGTGGAGTGGGGGCAATATGCCGCCCTCCGCCGATATTCTTAAAAAATCAGCTCAGAGACTTCTCTGGTAGATGTGCTGGCACGGTCCAAGAGTTGAGGGCAGATTCCCTCGGAGACAAGTGGGATGTCTCTGTCCTTAACACTGACATAATCAATTGCTCTATTTTGGAATCACTTGAAAGCAGGTTATGCTAGAAAGAGATGGAAAAGTCCATGAGGACACAGGTACTAAGAATCATAGGATGGAGAGCCTGTGCCTGCTTCACAACAGGGGCTGCTCGGGTACAGGTGGGGAACCAGAGAGAGACCGAATGCCTCAGGCGAAGACCCGGGCTGTGAGATTAAATCTACCACACCCTCTACTCCTTTCATGACTTTTGATAAATTCCCTAATTCCCGTAAACTCCGCTTTGCTCATCTCTGCCTTGTAGACTTGAAACCTACTTCACAGAGGGCATTGAAGGAGGTGGTGCTTATAAAGCAGCCCGGAGATTGGTACCTAATTAGCCATCAGTTCATGTTAATTGCCTTCATTGTTGTTGTCCTTACGGGGGGAGGGAGAAGCACTCACCTGAGATGCTTGGGTCCAAGTCTAGCAGAAGGGAGACTCTTCCTCAATACCCTCGAGACCTCCTGTGTTCTCTGCAGAGTCCTCAAAAGCCTAATACCTGTGCTCTAGCTCAGAGCCAGAGGGACGGCCAACCCCAGACTCTTAAATGCCCTGGTCCCCTTTGTGCCCGTATGAAAAGCCCATCAGGATTTATCACCCAGGAAAAAAAAAGTCTGTGGGAGATCATCCAAACACACAAAGTTTTCAACTCTCTCTTTTTCAATTCATAAATGTGTTTAATGCTTATTTGATGGCGTAGCTGAAAAACACTACACATTGGCCCAGAAATTGAGAACTATGACTGCGTCGTGTAATTTTCTTACATACTTAAATGTTTCTTTTCTCTTACTTGAAAAGAAAATGAATACAAAAAGAATTACTGAAAATGGGCAAAACTTAAGCATCCAGCATTAAGAATTTTACAGTAATGGGGGCAGTAATCATACGATTTATAGTCTAGTCATATTAAATATAATTTCTGAAATAAAGATAATTTTGTATCATTCTAAAAAGTGAAAATTTTGAATTTTCTAAGCACTGAGCGTTAAAAATGTGAGCTTTTAAGGTAAATTTAAAACTACAGATTTAGACTGTTTGACCTCATGCCTCCAAAATGGAAGAGTCAAAACAATGGATTCCAAGCATTTTGTTGTTCTAACATTTGTGGGTTTTTTTTTCACAATTTCCCTATCAGTGTATTTAACGCAATTGTTTCTCTTAACCAGAAATTAACCTGTAGAAGCATTACCAAGAAATGTATCAGTCTTTCCAGAAGACTATATTATAAGGATCTGTCACTTTCAAACTTGTGAGTTTACAGAGCAGTTAAGAAAACGGTATGTGGAAAAGAAATCCAGAATGACTAGAACAGAATTTAAGATGGTGGAACAGCTTCAGCTTATTCATGTATGAAGCAAACCCAGTCCGTGCACATTAAAATTGCAACAACAAATGGGTTTTTCCCTGCAAATGCAGAGTTGTCAGTAGCCATCTGTTAAAATCAAATTTTAATATGGTACAAATAATGGAACTAATTTTGAGTGTTTTATGCTATACTGTGGATAGCAGCAAAATATGATCAAGTTCCAAATGATCAACTTATTTGTAAAATAAACTTAAAGGGAAATCTTCCTCTAATTACAACAGAGAGTTGGCAAACACTTAGGGGAGTAAAATCATATCAAGTCCCTCAAGTGGTTACAAAACTGATACAGAGAGACATTGAATAAAGATGATAGTTCCTGAATTACCCTGATGCAATGAAGATTCCGTTCAGTTACAAAAAGTAGGATACAAGATTGGGGAAAACTGTATAGGAGAAGGGAAGTGAGGTTATAAGCTGCTTGTTGATAAAGACCTGGCATTTCTGTCTTAATTTTCTCTCTCACACCTGCCATGCTGACATGCACGTGAACTTTTCGGTAAACGTTTGCTGTAATAAACCACATTTGTGACTGCTAAAACCCAACCTCTGAGACATTTGAGAGCTTGTTTAGGAACAGTACTGAGGCAAAAGACAGATATTGTAGGTCAGGGTCAGGCAAGACGTCAGCTTCTGTATTATATCTGGAGAAGAGAGACGATTAGATACTCACAGGCTTTTTACTCATTTATTCAGCCACGCAAAACAAATATTTACCAAACTCATCCAGTGTCCCAGAAAATATCCTCAGTCCTGGATACTTAGCACATGTCAGGTTAGTCCTTGGTCTCCAGGACGTCGTTAAGGGTCAAAGTATTGCATTGTATATACACACCACATCATCTTTATCCATTCATCAGTTGATGGACATTTGGTCTCTTTCTATAATTTGGCTCAGAAGTCTCTACGCCTAAATCTAATGTCATTCCTTTGCTTCAAATCCTTCAAGGTTTGCCCGTGTCTCTTAGGGTAAAGTTCCAGCTTCTTGGTATTGCTCACAAAACCCTACAACCTCTCTCTGCACGCCTCCATACTCCATGCTGTCACATTCTTTGGGAGAGCACCATCATTTACTTAGTTCCTCAAAAGCCTCTGCCCATACTGATCCCTTTGTCTGGAATGCCTTTCCCTAGATTATCTGCCAGGAAAATTGTACCAGTCCAATTGTTGTTTTAATTCTTGATTTCAGTGTCAACTTCCTGTGGAAGAGCATATATAGGCACATACACACACATACACACAAACACACAAATGCACACCCCAAGCCCACTTTTCCCCAGTGCTCCTTCTCTATGCTCTTATAATCTCCGTAGTGTCTCCACTGTGAGCGTCTCCATAGTGCCTGTTGTTCAGGTTTGCAATCATTGATTGTTTTGCCTCAACTAAGCTGCAAGAGGAAATTTATCTTACCAAATGTTACATATATAGCACTTTCTACTTCATCTGGCCACTGATAGGTCCTCAATAAAAATACATACATTAGGGGTGCCTGGGTGGCTCAGTTGGTTGAGCATCCGGCTTTGGCCCAGGTCATGATCTCATGGTTTATGAGTTCGAGCCCCGCGTCGGGCTCTGTGCTGACAGCTCAGAGCCTGGAGCCTGTTTCGGATTCTGTGTCTCCCTCCCTCTCTGCTCCTCCCCTGCTCTCACTCTCTCTCTCTCTCTCTCTCTCTGTCTCTCAAAAATAAACAAATATTTTTTTAAAAATCTGTACATGATAATCGATGCCAAAACAGCAAGGGGGGCGTTCTGGAAATGAAGACGTTTCAGAACTTGAAATAATTCTGGACCCTACATATTTCAATTAGACCTTTTTCTGTCTTCGTGCCTTTTACATCTTTGAGTTAAATATTTCCATAAGCCATATATTGATAAGCTGTGACATAATTTCACTCAAATTTAGGAAGAGACCAGAAATTTGCACGAAAGTCATAGAGTAAGAAAAGCAGAGCGATTTGATGCTCAGTGAATTCTAGATGCGGTTTCTTCTGTCCTCAGTGCAGAGGGAATGTTCTGAGTGACCTATCTAAGTCCATCGGTCACTCTGAAAAAGAAAGCACGAAGGTTTTCTAAGTTGATTCATTTCCCTCCTTGCAGAGGCCTGGATGGAAATAACAACTTGGAAAGCCCAGAGACATCCTGTGGTGAAAGAAAAGAGTGGTTAAACCATGGAGATTGATTTGCTTTAGATGAACTATTCTTAATATTTCCTTTGTGTCACATACATTCACAAGAATGTTGTTATTCATTGAATAGAGGTGATGGTTTCTGTGATTTTTTTTTTCGGCAGTAATAAATGTGGCCCACAGCTAAATTAAGACATCCTTCCACTACTTTGGGCATAGCATTTTTTCTGAACAGCTGGTTTCTGTTAATAGGCATATCCTTCCTGCCAGAGCAAGCAAATTTGTAATCCCCATCATGCTTGCTGTGTAACTGCCCCAGAGCACATAATCACAGAGTACATTCCCGTTGCTTTACAGGGATTTTTTTCTTTCAAAGTTGTACTTTTGGGAGACACATCATCTATTTTGTACTCCATTTTCATGCCTTTCGTTAATTATAGCATCTGATATTTATGGCGAGGGGAGGAAAATAAACCTAAAGGTGTACAATTGCCTATTTACAATATGTGAGCTCACAAATCCTCAAAGTGTAAAAAGTTCTCTGAGATGCTACGAAAACACATTTCAAACTACAGGAGCATCTCTCACCACACAATTAGGAAATATTAAAAATAGGGTCTGGCTATGCTGTATTCAAGATTTGATAAGCTCTGAAATGCATTGACCAGGAGGCAAATGATCGCCTTACTGTGACCTCTGTTTCATTGCCTATTCTTCAGAAGTATTTGGTAATGCAGTAAGATTTGGGTTTTTGAGGTTTACTGGGTTTTATTTTTCAGTTTAAGTAATGATTCTGTTCCTGATTTAGTTGTACAAAGGCAATAATTGGGCTTAATTCACCAAGTAAACATGGTGATCTTAGATCATGCGTTGGTCCATAGTTTCCTTCTGAGTTAATTTTTCTGGGGACATGCATATGCTTAATTTGAAATATTTTAATTTAGGGGTGCCTGGGTGGCTCAGTCAGTTAAGCATCCAATTCTTGGTTTCAGCTCAGATTTCATAGGATCGAGCCCCATTTTGGGCTCCGTGCTGATGGCACGGGGCCTGCTTGGGATTCTGTCTCTCCTCTCTCTCTGCCCCTCCCCTCTCTCTCTCACTCACTCTCTCTCTTTGTCTCTGAAAATAAAGAAATAAACATTAAAAACATTTGAAATATTTTAACTCAAAATGTATAGTTATTTGGAAAGAGAATGGGTAGATTGATTACCTGTCGACATATGAAAGGTAGACTCACTTAAACAGAAGTTGAAGATAAAAATTTAATCTATTAAAGTGCAAATAATATTTTTGAGCACATAACCATAAACAAAATATAGGATGTGATTTTTTAAGGTATATAGGAAGGATTTCTTTTCAAAATATCTTTAAAAGTCAGAAAGAAAACTGAGAAGAGTTTTATCAGCAAGAGTAGGTAAGATCAGGCAGGAATAAGTGGGGAAAAGTGCAGTGGTAAGATGGAGACAGGTGACTGCAAGCTGGATGCACTCTCCACTCACCCCTGGATGAACCAACCCCAGAGGGTGGACTTTCTGGTGGGAATGTGAAAGGCATTGCTGGACATAAAGAGTATACTTCCTAAAAATGAACGTTTCAATTGACAGGAACAGAAAATAGACCTAAATTCATATTAGCTAAGATTCAGAAAATAGAAGCAAAAAAGCAACAGAAGTAGGAGGGAAAATGATTAAATCAACAGTCATTTTGGGAAGCTTTTCAATGAAACGGAATTTCAGTAAGGATATAAAAGATTTGAATAGCATGATTAACTCTGCAACTAAATTGTATATAGTAATCCATTTGTAAGTTGCCGTCCTTTTCCAATATGCACAGAACATTAATCATAATCAAATTCTGGGATATTAAACGGAATTTAAGTTGTGTAGATTATATTCTCTGATCACAGAGAAATAGGTTAGAAATCAACAAAAAGTAACTGTAGAATCTCCATAGATTTAGAAATTAACAAGCACAATAGGAAATATATCCCAACAAATTTGAAAATTTATAGAAAATGAGAAAATTTCAAGAAAACACAATTTACAAACACTAGCACAGAAATATAGAGAGAATCTGAACAGTCCAACCTCTATTCCCATAATTATACAACTTCCTCAAAGAAAACTGGACCAAAATTGTTTCATCAGTGAATTCTACTAACATTTAGGAAAAAGTAATTCAACCCTTGCACAAACTCTCCCAAGACAAGAAAAGGAGGGAGCATTTCTCCGTTTATTTTAAAATTTCAGCAGGATCTGAATATAAAAACTGACATACACAGAAACATTGAGCAAAACACTAGAAAATCAAACCCAGAAAATACAGGAATAATACATTATGACCAAGGTTGGATTTACTCCAAGAATAAAATGGTGTTAGATATTAGAAGACAATGTAATTTGCTATATTATGAAAACAGAGGAGAAAAAGTATGATCATCTCAACAGATGCAAACAAAGCATTTGATGAATTTCAATATCTGTTTTTGCCAAGAGCAAAAATAAAATCTTAGTAAACAACCAAAGAAGGAAATGTCCACACATAGAAACCAATTTCAGGTCAATTTTATATATAATTACAAAAAGTAAAATAATAAAACTTCTAGAATTAGAATCTAAATGATAAGATACTGCCATGCTACAGGAATAGGCCAAGTTCTTAAACCCAAAAGCACTAACTATAAAGAAAAATTTGATCAATCAGACTGTATTAATGAAAATTCATGCTCATGAAAAGTTATGAAATCCAAAGTATAAAAATAACCATAATAGAAGATATTTGCAAGACATATAACCATAGAAGCTCCTATCCAAGTACATATAAATTAATCATTAAACAACAAATAAGGAAAACAACTTAATAAAAAATAGGCAAACTACTTAAATTAGAAATTTGCAAGAGATATTTAACATCCAATAGACTTATTAAAATTGTTCAATTTCTTTTTTTTTTTTTTTTAACGTTTATTTATTTTTGAGACAGAGAGAGACAGAGCATGAGCAGGGGAGGAGCAGAGAGAGAGGGAGACACAGAATCTGAAACAGGCTCCAGGCTCCGAGCTGTTAGCACAGAGCCCGACGCGGGGCTCGAACCCACGGACCGTGAGATCATGACCTGAGCCGAAGTCGGATGCTTAACCGACCAAGCCACCCAGGCGCCCCTCAATTTCTTTAGTCATCAGAGAAATGCAAATTATAAGTGCAGTTTGATACCAATACATGCCCCCAAAAATAACTTAAAAATGTTTTAATTGAATTCCTAAGAGTTGGCAAACACTAAGTCAGAAGAAGTTTTTACTTCTGATCATAGGGTGAATTTGTATAAACATTTAAGAAAGCTGTTTGCTGTTATCTACGAACACTGAAATATCTTATGATCCAATATTTTCACATTTCTTCTTAGGTAATTCCTAACAGAAATACTCTTACATATGCACTCAAAGGCCACATGCAGCCATGTTCATACCAACATTATTTATAATCAAAAACTTTTAAAAAATGCCCAATAGTAATATTGATAAATATATTGTGGTATATTCATACAACAGAAACAACAGCATTGGGGGGTGCCTGGGTGGCTCAGTCAGTCAAGCATCCTACTCTTGGCTCAGGTCATGATCTCATGGTTCCTGAGATCAGTTCGTGAGATCGAGCCCCATGTGAAGCTCTGTGCTGATAGCATGGAGCCTGCTTGAAATTTTCTCTCTCTCTGTCCCTCCCTCTCATGTATATGTGCACTCTCTCACTCTGTCTTTCAAAATAAATAAACTTAAAAAACAACAACAATGAAAATTAATACAGCTAAATGAAACAAAATGAATAGTTCTTCTAAACTTAATATTGAACAAAAGAATTTAGGCACAATATAATTTATACAGTAGATTACATTTAAAATTATGCAAAAATAAATCTGTAGTATTAGAAATCAGTATCCTAGTAATCTTTGGGTAGAGGGAAAAGGTTGTAGTTATAAGGGGCATGAAGTGAGAGTTGGTAATGTTCCATTTATTAACCTGGATCACATCACATGGTTAGGTTCATTTTTTGATCCTTTGCTCAGTAGTACATTTATGACATGCACTTTACTGCATGTATATAATGTGTATACTATACTTCATAAAATAATTCTAAATAATTTATTAAACATTGCCATTTCAGCAGTATGCTGAAATAGTTTTTCAGAAAACAAGTCCTTCTAATACAAAACTGCTAAAAATGTTAGAAATGATATTACAGATCTCCTTATAAATACATTACAATAAACTTGAGACATCCATAAGAAACTATAAAAGATAAGGAAAAATGAAACCAAAATGGTAAGTGAGACAGTGACAGCCTTTGCTGTCGCTTGACCTTGGGATGTTTGATCATTTCCTTAGTGAAAGGGCTTGATTGCCCCTACAGAAGTTAGGCATTTGACCTAACGTTCCCACAAAATGGGAGGATTCTCCCAAGGCTACACTGTCAGGGAAAGGATGAATTAGGAATGTATGTGCATATGTGTGTATGTACAACCCATGTGTGTGTGTGTGCATGCATGTGTGTTCACGAGGAAGACAACAAGGAACTTTATCAAGCTGCACTTGTGTTCTAGATAGAAAAATAGTCTCCTAAAGATATGACACGATACCTTCAAAAAGTTTGGAATTGAATTTATGAGTGCTGTATAGGGCTGGGCCCATGAGGCTATAGTCGGTGAGTCACATGCCAAAGATTCTGGGGCAGACAGCGGAACGGTTAATCTATAATCCCACAGTCTACCTGCTGTGGTTCAAAGTGTGTCCTACCTACCAGATGAGGAAGGTCTTTGAAACTCGCCATATCTCCAATTCATACTAAGGGAGATCCATTCAGCAAGGGGCCAGGACTCACCTTATGTCACTGCTCTTTCCCGCCCTGATCCTCCTTGCCCCGTCTTTTGGATGAACTTCACTGTCTCCTAGGATCCATGCTTGTTCCTAGTGAGCACATGATAGTTTTTAACCTTACCTTCTTCATTTTCCATCTCTTTTCACAGAATTTATGGGATAATCTATTATGTGATTTGGGTGGTACTGATCTTAAGGTTTCCTAATTTGCATTTTCCAAGTTGAGTGTGATGATTTTGATAAGGTTTCCAATTTGAATCGGTAATTTTACAAACTAGAACATTTAATTATTTCCAGTACAGGGGGGAACAAACCACTTCTGGTTACCATGATCTCAGGTTTCAAGAGTTTCTGAAATCGCATGTTTAAAATCTTGGATTTCTTCCATATGATGGACTTTCGCTTAGCAAAGGAACAATTAAAATGGATTAAATTTGCTTTTAGTATATTTTGCATGATCTTGCTATTTTATTACTTTTTATAAATGTAGGTTTTAAAACTCTCTTATTTGAAAATCACTTTGTTTAGTGGATTAAAGAGAAGCAAAACCAAAGTCTATTACTTTTACATTCTCTTTGTCAACACTGTTGGGTTTTTCTTAAATACTATATATACTTGTGTTAAATAAATCTGTACACATTGTACTACTTACCATTTCTTCATTGGTCTTACTGCATTATAAAGAACTATAAAGTATATAATCAACTTTTCTTACTTTTGATGTTCTCAAGTGTTGAATAATTTGCTTTTTTAAAACTTTAGACATGACTGGTAGATATTTCTGATACTTTTTATTCATTTTTGTTGTATACATACCCTCCCATCCTGTACTTTGATTTTTTTTGTTTTACACCCATGTTTGTCAACAAATCCCTTATGCAGTTCACCTCTCCAATTTTGATCTTCTTTGAAGAGCACTTTTGGAAAATGACCAGAACACTACAGCCCTACACCATGAATAATTCACATTGTACAACTTCAGCCTGACCTTCTCTGGCTCTCAGAGATTCCTCCATTCAACTCTCATTGATTTTATGGCAAAAAACTGGGCCCACATACACTCTCTTCTTCACATCCAAGAATCAATGTCCCTACATTTATATAATTTCCAGGCTTAGAGAAAGAATAGAACTATCCTTATATTCATAGCCTCATAGAAATAAAAGGAACTTTGGAGGTCATTGAGTCTAAGTCTTTTCATTTCACAGTTGATGAACCTGAAGCCAAGAAAGGTGTAGCCAGGAAACCCAAAGACCCAGGAATGTGTATTTCATTATCCTTTTAATTCATTCTTTTTATAATTAAAAAAACACCTGTTGTTTACTTCTGTTGCTTCCTGTCTTTGCAAGATGCTGCTTGATCAAAAATCTCTTCTCTTGAGGAGCCAAGATGGCAGAACAGTGTGGAAGTTTTTTTTTTGCATCTCGCATCCATGAAATGCAGCCAGATCAACACTAAACCATCCTGCACACCTAGAAAACTGATTTGAGAATTAACACAACAATCTGAACAACCTGAGCTACAGAACTCAGCAGCTTCACTGTGCAGAGAGGTGAACTGGGGGAGAGAGAAGCCATGGAGGGCAGGGAGCTGTTTTTGCTTGTGGAGAGAGGACAGAGACAGGGGGAGAGTTCAGGAAAAGCACCCCTACCAAAAGCAGCTGGAGAGAAAGTGGAAAAGTGGAAACAGCCACAGGGACTGAACAAAAAAGGGAGAAAGGAGAAATGAGAGGGTTTAAATTCCTTTAAGACTCTATAAACGGGGAGCACAGAGTCTGACACTCCACAGCTGGTTACCTGGTGGTGCTTTGGTGAGAAGGGAGAATCCCCAGGAGTAGAGTGAAGTCCAGGGGTCATTGGGCCACACAGGAAAAGCAGTTCCCCTGCTGGAAGGACATTTGGTAGACGCTGTGGGGCCACCCAGTCCCAGGAGACCCCAGAGAACAACCACATTCGCTGGTGCTGGAACAAGGTCGTTAAGGGTGAAGCCTGGTGCCAGATGTATGTTGTGATTTGCCATAATCCCTGAAATGCTGCTGCCACACGATCACGTGAACTTTTCCTGGGGCAGGCTGGCACCCAGCCGCAGTCTCTGGGCATTGGAAGCAGCACGGTCCCATGAACGTTCCTGGGTGCAGCTGGCACCGGACCACTGCTCGGTAGGACCCTCCCCCAGAAGATCTCAGCAGGTCACAGTCCCTCAGAAGTGAGGGGTTGGGAAACGCAGCCACATGTGAGATGAAACTCAGGAGGGAAGTGCCACCTGACAACCTGATGGCTTGGTCACACAGAGTGTAAAAGCAGGGAGTGGACGGAAGCCAGAGACAAAGGACGGGTGTGCGATTACTGGTCGGAGAGAACACAGAGTTCTAATACTAGAGACTGGGTAGCTGGGTGACACCATTTTCACCTCTTCTGTGCATGTGCATACACACCTACAAGCGCCACAACAATCCACCTCAGTAAGCTAAGCAGCGCCATCTAGTGGAGAACAGAGCTGTTACACAAAGTCCTGCCAACTAAGTCAACCTCGCTCTTCAGGAACATAAGTCACTCGGCCTGTTTAGTTTATGGACTATAAAGCTCTTCATAGTTTGACCCCTGGGGGAAACCAATGTAATTGCAATCATATTTTGGTCTGTTCGTTGGTCCATCTATTCAATTTTCTTTTTTTTCCTTCATTTTCATTTCTTTTTCTTGAATACAGAAAGAGAAAAAATGTATTTTTATTCTCAATTTTTATTAAAAATATTTTCCTTTAATTTTTTCTACTATATTTCTTACCTTTTTGTAAATTTTTCAAATTCTATTTTACTTCCATCATTTCATTTTATTCTATTTCATTGTATTCATTTTCTCAAATTTTCAAACATTTTTCTTTTTTTCCCCCTTTTTTTCTCTAATCTATCAAACTCATTTCAATAACCAGACCAAAACACACCTAGAATCTAGCATCATTTATTTGATTCGTGTGTGTGTGTTGTTTTTAATTATTTTTTAATTTTAATTTTTTTTACCTTATCAATTTTTTCTCCCTTCAAAATGATGAAACAAGGGAATTCACCCCAAAAGAAAGAGCAGGAAGAAATGACAGCCAGGGGCTTAACACAGATACAAGCAAGATGCCTGAACAAGAATTTAGAATCATGATAATAAGAATACTAGCTGGGGTAGGAAATAGATGAGAATCCCTCTCTGCAGAGATGAAAGAAGTAAAAGCTAGTCAGGATGAAATTAAAAATGCTCTAACTGAGCTGCAATTTTGAATGGATGCCATGGCAGCAAGAATGGATGAGGCAGAACAGCAATCAGCCATATAGAGGACAAACTTACAGAGAATAATGAAGCAGGAAAAAAAAGAGGGAGACTAAGGCAAAAGAGCACGATTTAAGAATTAGAGAAATCAGTGACTCATTAAAAGGAACAATATCAGAATCATAGGGGTCCCAGAAGATGAAGAGAGGGGCGCCTGGGTGGCGCAGTCGGTTAAGCGTCCGACTTCAGCCAGGTCACGATCTCGCGGTCCGTGAGTTCGAGCCCCGCGTCGGGCTCTGGGCCGACGGCTCGGAGCCTGGAGCCTGTTTCCGATTCTGTGTCTCCCTCTCTCTCTGCCCCTCCCCCGTTCATGCTCTGTCTCTCTCTGTCCCAAAAATAAAATAAAAAAATAAAAAATAAATAAAAAAAAAATTAAAAAAAAAAAAAAAAAGAAGATGAAGAGAAAAAGGGGTAGAAGGGTTATGTGAGCAAATCATAGCGGAAAACTTTCCTAACCTGGGGAAAGACACAGACATCAAAATACAGGAAGCACAGACGACCCCCATTAGATTCACCAAAAACCAACCATCAACAAGGCATCTCATAGCCAAATTCACAAAATACTCAGGCAAGGAAAGAAGCATGAAAAGAGCAAGGGAAAAAAAGTCCTTAATCTACAATGGAAGACTGATCAGGTTTGCAGTGGACCTATCCACACAAACTTGGCAAGCCAGAAAGCAGTGGCAGGATATATGCAATGTGTTGAATCAGAAAAATATGCAGCCAAGAATTCTTTGTCCAGCAAGGCTGTCATTCAAAATAGAAGGAGAGATTAAAAGTTTCCCAGACAAACAAAAATGAAAGGAGTTCGTGACCACCTGCAAGAGATTTTAAGGGGGACTCTCTGAAGGGAGAAAAGATGGGGGAAAACAAAGATCAACAGCAACAAAGACTAGAAAAGACCAGAGAACACCACCAGAAACTCCAACTCTACAAGCAACATAATGTCAATGAACTCATATCTTTCAGTACTCACTCTAAACATCAATGGATTAAATGCTCCAATCAAAAGACATAGGGTAACAGAATGGATAAGAAAACAAGATCCATCTATATGCTGTTTACAAGAGACCCACATTAGACCTAGACACCTTCAGATTGAAAGTAAGGGAATGGAGAACCATCTATCATGCTAATGGTTGACAAAAGAAAGCAGAAATAGCCATACTTATATCAGACAGTCTAGACTTCGAAATAAAGACTATAATAAGAGATGAAGAAGGGCATTATATCATAATTAAGGGGTCTATCCACCAAGAAGACCTAACAATTGAAAGCATTTATGCTCCAAATGTGAAAGAACCCAAATATATAAATCAATTAATCACAAACATAAAGAAACTCACCTATAATAATACCATAATAGTACAGGACTTCAACACCCCACTTACAAAGCAACAGATAGATCAACTAAACAGAAAATCAACAAGGAAACAATGGCTTCGAATGACACACTGGACCAGATGGACTTAACAGATATATTCCAAACACTTCATCCTAAAGCAGCAGAATACACATTCTTCTCCAGTGCACATGGAACATTCTCCAGAATAGATCACATACTGGGACACAAATCAGCCTTCAACAAGTACAAAAAGATCAAGATAATACCATGCATGTTTTCAGACCACAATGCTATGAAACTAAAAATCAACCACAAGAAAAAATTTGAAAGGATAGCACATACTTGGAAACTAAAGAACATCCTACTGGAGAATGAATGAGCTAACCAAGAGGTTAGAGAGGAAATTGAAAAGTACATGGAAGCCAATGAAAATGATAACACCACAGACCAAAACCTCTGGGACGGGGCAAAGGTGGTCAAAAGAGGGAAGTACATAGCAATCCAGGCCTTCCTAAAGAAGGAAGAAAAGTCTCAGATACACAACCTAACCTTACACCTCAAAGTTCTGGAAAAAGAAGAGTAAATAAAACCCCAAGCCAGCAGAAGACAGGAAATTATAAAGATTAGAGCAGAAATCAATGCTATCAAAACCAAAAAATGAAAAACCAAAAAAACCCAGTAAAACAGATCAATCAAACCAGAAGCTGGTTCTTTGATAGAATTAATAAAATTGATATACCTTTAGCCAGTTTGATCAAAAAGAAAAAGGAAAGGACCCAAATAAATAAATCAAGAATGAAATGGGAGAGATCACATCCAAAACAGCAGAAATAAAAACAATAAGACACTATTATGAACATTATATGCCAATAAAATGGGCAATCTGGAAGAAATGGACAAATTCCTAGAAATATCAAATACCAAAATTGAAACAGGAAGAAATAGAAAATTTGAACAGACCCATAACCAGTAAAGAAATCAAATTAGTAATCAAAAATCTCCCAAAAAACAAGAGTCCTGGGCCAGATGGCTTTCCAGGGGAATTCTATTAAACATTTCAAGAAGAGTTAATACCTATTCTCTTGAAGCTGTTCCAAAAAGAAGAAATGGAAGGAAAATTCCAAAATCTTTCCATGAAGTCAGCATTACCTTGATTCCAAAACCAGAGAAAGACCCCACTAAAAGGAAAACTACCAACCAATTTCCCTGATGAACATGGATGCAAAAACCGTCAGCAAGATATTAGCCAAACGGATCTGACAATACATTAAAGAAATTATTCACAGCGACCAAGTGGTATTTATACCGGGATGCAGGGCTGGTTCAGTATCCACAAAACAAATATTGTGATTCATCACATCAATAAAAGGAAGGACAAGAACCACATTATCCTCTCAATAGTTGCAGAGAACGCATTTGACAACGTACAGCATCCTCTCTTGATAAAAACTCATAAGAATGTAAGGATAGAAGGATCATTCCTCGAGATTATAAAAGCCATATATGAAAGACCCAATGCTAATATCATCCTCAATGGGGAAAAACTGAGAGCTTTCCCCCTAAGGTCAGGAACAAGACAGGGATGTCCACTCTCACCACTGTTATTCAACATAGGTTTGGAAGTCTTAGCCTCAACAATCAGACAACACAAAGAAATAAAAGACATCCAAATCAGCCAGGAGGATGTCAAACTCTCACTGTTTGCAGATGACATCATAGTCTATATGGAAAACCCAAAAGATTCCATGAAAAACCTGCTAGAACTGATCCATGAATTCAGCAAAGTGGCAGGATATAAAATCAATGCACAGAAATCGGTTGCATTCCTATACACCAATAATGAAGAACAGAAAAAGAAATCAAAGAATCCATCCCACTTACCATTGCACCAAAACCCATCAAATACCTAGGAATAAACATAATCAAAGGGGTGAAAAATCTATACATTGAAAACTATAGAAAGCTTATGAAGGAAATTGAAGAAGACACAAAAAATGGAAAAATATTCCATGCTCCTGGATAGGAAGAACAAATATTGTTAAAATGTCGACACAACCCAAAGCAATCTACATATTCAATGCAATTCCTATCAAAATAACACCAGCATTCTTCATAGAGGTAGAACAAACAATCCTAAAATTTGTATGGAACCACAAAAGACCCCGAATAGCCAAAGCAATCTTGAAAAAGCAAACCAAAGCAGGAGGCATCACCCTCCCAGACTTCAAGCTGTATTACAAAGCTGTAGTCATCAAGACGGTATGGTCCTGGTACAAAAACAGACACTCAGATCAATGGAACAGAGAATCCAGAAATGGACCCACAAACGTATGGCCAACTAATCTTTGACAAAGCAGGAAAGAGTATCCAGTGGAATAAAGACCGTCTCTTCAGCAAGTGGTGTTGGGAAAACTGGACAGCAATATGCAGAAAAATGAACCTGGACCACTTTCTTATACCATACACAAAAATAAACTCAAAATGGATGAAAGACCTAAACGTAACATAGGAAGCCATCAAAATCCTAGAGGAAAAAGCAGGTAAAAACCTCTTTGACCTTGGCCACAGCAACTTCTTACTCAACACGTCTCTAGAGGCAAGGAAAACAAAAGCAAAAATGAACTATTAGCACCTCATCAAAATAAAAAGTTTCTGCACAGAGAAGGAAACAATCAGCAAAACTAAAAGCAACTGACAGAATGGGAGAAGATATTTGCAAACAACATATCAGATAAAGGGTTAGTGTCCAAAATCTATAAAGATCTTACCAAACTCAACACCCAAAAAACAAATAATCCAGTGAAGAAATGGGCAAAAGACATGAATAGACACTTCTCCAAAGAAGACATCCAGATGGCCAACTGACACATGAAAAAATGCTCAACATCACTCATCATCAGGAAAATACAAATCAAAACCACAATGAGATACCAGCTTACACCTGTCAGAATGGCTAACATTAACAACTCAGGCAACGACAGATATTGGTGAGGATGTGGAGAAAAAGGATCTCTTTTGCACTGCTGGTGGGAATGCAAACTAGTGCAGACACTCTGGAAAACAGTATGGAGGTTCCTCAAAAAATTAAAAATAGAACTACCCTACAACCCAGGAATTGCACTACTAGGTATTTATCCAAGGGATACAGGTATGCCTTTTCAAAGGGGCATGTGCACCCGGGTCAGTGCTTATAGCAGCACTATCAACAATAGCCAAAGTATGGAAAGAGCCCAAATGTCCATCGATGGATGAATGGATAAAGACGATGTGGTTTATAAATACAATGGAGTATTACTCAGCAATCAAAAAGAATGAAATCTTGCCATTCACAACTATGTGGATGGAACTAGAGGGTATCATGCTAAGTGAAATTAGTCAGAGAAAGACAAATATCATAGGACTTCACTCATATGAGGACTTTAAGAGACAAAACAGATGAACATAAGGGAAGGGAAGCCAAAATAATATAAAAACAGGAGGGGGACAAAAACATAAGAGGCTATTAAATTTGGAGAATAGAGCGTTGCTGGAAGGGTTGTGGGAGGGGAGATGGGCTAAATGGGTAAGGGGCATTAAGGAATCTTCTCCTGAAATCATTGTTGCACTATATGCTAACTTGGATGTAGATTAAAAAATAAATTAAAAATTTTTTTAGATTAAAAATAAAATTATGTTATAAGAATAAAAAAAATTCTTCTCTCTTTAATATATTTTCAGTGTGTTCCATTGAGCTGGTGACTTTTGTTCACCTGTCACTATATCAATCATAAATGCATTAAATTATAAGCAAGATAAAGCATAACAGTTGCTTTAAAATATCAGGCTACTCTTCTTACATTTCAGAATTCTAAAGTTAGAGGGGTGGGGGAGGTTGCTCTCCCTTTGGTTCAGCAGCTCAAGGATGTGAAGACTGTCTTATCTGCAGTTACGCATCCTCTTAATAATTGCAAGATGACAGCTTAGCTTCTGGCATCACAGGCCTTCCAGGCAAGAGGAAGAGCTAAGGACATGGTCATTTTTGCACTTTTTACCAGAAAGCAAAACTCTCCTCCCAATGCCGCTGAAACATCTTCCACTTGTATCTTGTTGGGCAGCAATATACCATGTGGTACTTCTGAATGCAAGGATGGCTATAACGACAGTGGGTTTTGCTTCTTTTATTTTTTGTAAATAACTGGGCAGATTGTTGACCTCAACAATATCAACATTTTGTCAGTAAGGAAGTTAGAGAATGTGTAATTAATTGGCAACTAGCAATAGTCTCTGGTGTTCTGGTACCATTACAATAGAATCCACCTTCTTTCTCACGGCCTCCAAAGTGGGGACCTTGAATAACCTGCCCCTGCCCTCTTCTTCAGCTGTATTTTGAACCTCTCTGGCCCTCACTACTGAATTCTACCCAACCAGCATTCTTTCTGCCACGTTAGTAGGCCAGACTTTTCTCCTCGGGTCATCCTCTGTCTCTCATCTCTTCCCTGCTCTTCTACAGCTGGCTCATTCTCGCCCTCAGTCTTCTAGGACCTTCAAGCTCCAGATGAAACATCCTCTTCTTGGAGAAGCCTTCCTTGACCGTATTACTCAGAGGACACCTCCCTCTGTTCTTCTCTGTCAGCAGTTATTTAGAGCAATTACTATAATTTTAAAAGTCATCTCATATATTTTGTTAATGTTTCTTTTCACTTATCTCGTCTACTAGACTGCTGGCGCTACTCACAGAGTTCACTCACCTATTCAACAGATATTTGTTGAGAAGCAGTTTATGTGCCAAGCACTCTCCTAGGTGCTAGACACAGCAATGAGTGAGATAAAAAAGACCCTGGCCTCATAAAGTTCACAGTTTAGTAGGAGAGACAGAGATTACCGGGTATCTTGTTTCACATAGTGGCTGATGTCCAATATTTATTCAATGAATTAATAAACAGCTATTGTTTGCCAGAAACTACATTCACACTGAGGATACAGCCCTTCTGCTTTTGGAGTATATCATCTATCCATGACTGTGTTTTTGAATAGCGAGGATAGTTTTTGCCTAAAAGTAGAATAATAACAATCTACCACAATCACTCTTAGCATTATAATTAAAGAACAGTCTCTGCAGAAATCGCTCATTAAAGTTGAATAATTTTATTAAGAGCAATCTCGAAATAATTAGAGTAACTTACAAATTGTTTAAGATGTTTAGACAAGACGTTTAATGAGGAGGTTGGAATCGATTACGACTAAATTTCTATTGTATTTTTTTACATTGAGCCAAAGAGAAATGAAAGACGAAGACACTAAGCAAACCAAAAGTTAATTTCAATGATAACAAGAAGATCAAGTGGTGATAACAAAGACTGTATGGTCTAACCACTATTATTTTAACCAATCCAGGGAAGAAACTTCAGGTCCCATATATTTCCAGCCACTTTTGTCCACTAGCGAAACTTTTTTACCATTAGATTTATTAAGAAAACCAACAGTGAAATTATGCTTAGGGGTAACAGCTGTTGCTCCTAGAATAATGAAGATCTACTATATAATAATAATATAATATAAATTGTGCTTTAGGATAGCTGATGGTAATGTTATTACCTGAAAAAATGGGCATGGCCCAAAGGGACAGTTATTGGTTCTGAATTACAAATCATGATGTAGAGGCTAACAAAAAGTTTCTCAACACTCCTAAATATTTCACACATGTGTATAGTGGTAAACAGACCTCATACTGGACTATAGGCTCATTATCAAGGCCATGCCCCAGTTTCTTCATCTGTAAATTTAGAGTAAAAATACTGCAATTGCAAGAGTGTTATAAGTGAAGAGAAACTGCTTTCCATAGCAGACTACTAAACACGAATTTGCTGTTATATACATATATGTAACAATTTAACAATATATATAAACTTATTGTTTACATATAGCAATATATCATAATAAGGTATATTTATAATATAAGTTGTACTTATATAATATATAATAAATAATATAATGTGTATGGTATATTATATATTATAAATAAGTACATATTTATAGTATAACAACATATATCTTTTTATAATATATTGTTACATATGGGTCTTATATATTATAATATATGTCTTCATATATAGTTATATATAAAACAGCAAGTTCTAACAGCTTGTACTATGCAAAGTACTTTCTTTTTCTAATAAAACATTATTACTCTAACCAATTAAAATGCATGTATATACATACAGTTGACTCCTGTGCAACATAGGGTTTCTGGGCACCAACCCCTTGTGTGATCAAAAACCTGTGTATAACTTTTGACTCCCCCAAATCCCACTTACTAATAACCTGTTGACTGGAAGCCTTACCAATAATATAAATTGTTCAGTTGGCACATATTTTGTATGTTGGATGTATGCTATATTCTTATAAAAAGGTAAGCTAGAGAAAATAAAATGTTAGGAATATCATAAGGAAGAGAAAATACATTTATAGTACTGTACTGTATTTGTCCAAAAAAAAAAAAAATCATGTATAAGTGGACCCATGTAGTTCATGCGTGTGTTGTTCAAGACTCAACTGAATTACTCATGAAAATGCTTGATCCTCGGATTAAATTTGACTAGAATTTTCCAACTAATTTTCTTTTGATTAGGTCAACTAAGTTTACCCTCAAAAAATAGAATGTAACTTTCATCTTTTTCCTATTCATCTCAGCAATTAAATAGAATAACAAAAATACACGAAAAGTTAAATAATAATGCAAGGTTACTTAGGTCAACTGAACTAAAAGTTCCCTTTGGGTCAAACAAGATCTTATGCTGCTTTTTGTTCACTACAGAAGGTACTAAATAAATGCTGATGGATTGCTTATTTGATAAAAATTAGATTTTCCTTTTGTTAATGTTTGTTTATTTTTGACAGAAAGACAGAGACAGAGCACGAGAGGGTGAGGGGCAGAGAAAGGGAGACACAGAATCTGAAGCAGGCTCCAGGCTCTGAGCTGTCAGCACAGAGCCCGATGTGGGGCTCGAACCCACAAACTGCGAGGTCATGACCTGAGTCAAAGTCAGATGCTTAACCAACCAAAGAACCCAGGTGCCCCCAAAATTAGATTTTCCCAAAGTCATAGCAAAATATTCTCATTCAGTCCATATGGTTTTCCACCCTAATTATTTTTATGTGATTTATGTGGTTTTATTTTTATATACTTACTGTTAATGAAATCAAATATAAGAATATATCCTATTCAACTTTTTTTGAATATCTCTTATGTGTGCTTAGCTTTGAGTTGGGTTAACAAAAGCAATGCAGTTTTTTTGTCATTCCTTGGGTCATGGCCAAAATTGTCAATAACATGTAAACTATCAGTAAATGAAAAACAGTATTTTTATACAATCAGGCCTTCTGACAAGAGTCACATTCTATTTCACAGAAATTCTTGCTTATGGGAATTTGGTTTCTACCATATAATGTAACCTGGTAAAAGATGTGTTCATAATAGAGAAATTCTGTCCAGTAGACATGCTTTCAGGATGAGTAATTCAGTTAGACATGTCTCTACAAATCTTTTTTCTGTTTAACAAAAAAAGAGGGAAGGGGACGCAGCTAACATCACCAGGAATAGCATGTACCAATCCAACAAAAGATTTAAAATTTGCAGAAAATTCTGATGATCATCAATTCTATAATTTCTACCACATACACTGAATTTTAAGTGGAAGTGTGATTTATTTTCGCTAGGACAAATGTATGAATGATAAGGCAGTGCTCTTTGAGATAAAATATGCTTTATCCCTGAAAATATATCCACATCTTTCATTCAGATTAGAGATGAATGCATACATCTGGACCACTTTCCTTGTCATCAAGAGGGAAAGAGAAAAACTATTTTTCTTCTTTATTATCTCTTAACTATATGTAGATATTGATATATATGTATAGATGTACATATAAATATACATTTCTGTATCTCAGCGAATCCTGATACCTCTAGTCTCTACTTACTGTTACCTTCTGTGATTTCCAGAAAGTTTCCATCTATAGGTGCTACTGGTTTGCTAAGTAACATGCCTTGGTAACTGCACATATGTTCAATGCTTTTCTGTCCCCAGGTGTCAGTGCTAGCTTGTTCATGTAAGTCAAGCCAATGCTGGCAGGGAGCCCAGATTACTTGGGGCATGGCAGCTACATGAAGCCAGAGAATCCTACCGGAGCATTATTGACCGTAACATTTCAAGCAGCTGGTATAGGGCTGGGAAATACTGCTCTCCCCGACATTGGGTTTCACCCTGCCCTTTGAACAAAAGAGGGCAGGGAAGTCATACCAGAAAACCCCTTCCACCTTCTCAATTCTACCCCATCGTATGTAGTCACTGCCCATGGTCGTCAGAGCATCACTGGCTTGCCCTTAAAATGGAGGTAGAAAGGGTACTTTTTCCCCATTATTTATTTATTTATAAAAATTGGTCACGTGTCCGTGCTTTATAGACATACACATAGTGAAAAGGTTACTATAGTCGAACTAATTACTATACCCAGCTATAGTCGCTTTCTGTGCATGTTACGTGTTTGATGAGAGCACCTGAACAGATATTCTCTTAGCAACTTTCCAGTGTGTAGTATCGTATTATACACTCTAGTCATCATGCTGTACATTAGATCGTTAGAACTTATCCTATGTAACTGCTTTTCTACCCTTTGGCCCACAACATCTCTCTCCCCCACTGCCCCCACCCCAGGTAACGACTGTTCTACACTCAGCTTCTATGAATTAGACATTTTTTAGACTCCACATAGATGTGAGATCACACATTATTTGCTATTTCTGTCTTACCTTACTTCACATGATGTGTTCTGGATTCATCCATGTTGTCACAAATGGCAGTAAATATATATATACATATTATGTATACATATATATATGCAACAGAATATTATTTAGCCTCTAAAATGAAACTTTTTTAATACAAAAAGGACTGTAGACATAGCCTCATAAGAATTACTGTGGTTGTATATGAGTTATAAATCAATCTGAAAGGTTTGCCTGGGTGCTTTCTTCTTTCCAGAAACATTTGCCAGTTCTTAGCCTA
The DNA here is from genome assembly GCF_028018385.1 of Neofelis nebulosa. Taxonomy (NCBI): domain Eukaryota; kingdom Metazoa; phylum Chordata; class Mammalia; order Carnivora; family Felidae; genus Neofelis; species Neofelis nebulosa. The sequence continues at coordinate 10,949,032 of NC_080785.1, forward strand.
ATCTGTGGATACACATATGAAAATATGAGAAAGGAAGGATTTAGAACCACTGAATCTTTCTTCTAAGACATAAAAAAAATCCAAGTGACATATCAGATGATGTCATCACTATCGCCAGAAACCAGTGAATACAATGAACATCAAAGGATAGTTTTTTTACTCTACTGATCATATTTCTTGATACGACAAGAGTCATCTTTGTTATCTAACATGTCTGTCATCAGAATAAGTTTTATGATCTACAACTTGAAAATCCAAAACTTTTATAATAGTTAGCTTGAATGCTTTTTATGTTTCCTTGTCCTCAGGAAACCAAAAAAAGATATCTTCATAATTCATTTACATGTTTTAATTTCCTGTTTCCTGTATTCACATTCTTTCTGCCAACTCTCACCACCACAGCACACACACACACAAAATTTAGGTGGTTTTCTTTTCATATTGAGGCTATTCTGCAAGCCTATAATCACAGTTTCTATTTTTCTTTGTACTTTTTTCTCTGCAATACCTCAAGATGGTAATTGATGCAGAAAGTGATACCAGAATGCTTTACTTTTACCAGTTGGAGAATTAGATTGCCTCATTTGAAGTAATTCAAAAGAAGAGAAACCGCGTGGTATAGTAAAAAAAAAAACAAAAAAAACTGTACTGAGCTTAGATGAAGATCCTAGAATACTAGGGTTAATTATAGGATCTAGAGAAAAGCTCTTTAGCTCTCTGGATCTGTGCCTACTTTAATAAAATATGGCAGCATTAAAAAGTGTTTTTATAAACTCTAAGAACTCTGTAATATCTGTGTAGTGCCTCATATATGCTGGAAAATATCCAAAGTATTATGAAAATTATAGCAAAATATAATAATGGTATTTCCTTCGGTGCTTTTAGATTGTGTATGTGTGTGTGTGTGTGTGTGTTAAAAAATATGTAATATAAAATCTAGCCCCTAACAAATTTTAAGTATACAGTACAATTGTTTTATATGCAGATTATTTTTTTACATTTTATTTATTTTTGAGAGAGAGACACACAGAGAGACAGAGCACAAGCGGGGGAGGGGCAGAGAGAGAGGGAGACACAGAATCTGAAGCAGGCTCCAGGCTCTGAGCTGTCAGCACAGAGCCCGACGCGGGGCTTGAACTCACAAACCGTGAGATCATGACCTGAGCCAAAGTCAGACACTTAACCAACTGAGCCACTCAGGCACCCCTATATGCAGATTGTGTAATAGCAGATCCCTAGAATGTTCTCATCTTGCATGAGTGGAACTCTATGGCCATTAAACAGCCACTTCCCCTTCCCTAATTTCTGGCAACCACCATTATACTATCTGCTTCTATGACTTTGCCTATAGAGACTTCCTATAAGTGGAATCATGCAGTGTTTGTCCTTCTGTGACTGGGTTATTTCACCTAACCAAATCATCCATGTTTGTTTAGCACATAACAGGACTTCTTTTTTTTAAAGGATAAATAATATTCCATTGTATGTATAAACTAAATTTCCTTATCCAGTTATACATCAATGGACACTTAGGTTGTTTCCACCTGTTGTCTATTGTGAATATGCTGCTGTGAACATGGGGGTGCAAATAGCTCTCAAAGATCCCGGTATCAATTCTTTTGGATAAAAACTCAAAGGAAGATTGCTTGATCAAATGGTAGTTTTATTCTCAATTTTTGTAGGAACCTCCATTCTGTTTTGCATAGTGACTGCACCAATTTACATAACCACCAACAGTGCACAAGGGTTTTAATTTCTCCACATCATCTCCAACACTGGTTATTTTCTGGGGTTTTAAGGGTTTTTTTGTTTTGTTTTGTTTTGTTGTTTAATAATGGCCATCCTATCGGGTATGACGAAGTATCTCATTGTGGTTTTGATTTATATTTCCCTATGAGTGGTGTTGAACATCTTTCCATATACCTGTTGGCTATTTATATGTCTTTGGGAAAATGTTTATTTAGGTCCCTTGCCCATAAAAAAAAATCATGTTGTTATTTGTTTACTTGTGCCTTTATTTTGCGATTGAGTTGTAGGACTTCCTTAAGTATTTTGGATATTAAGTCTTCATCAGATACTTGGTTTGCAAATATTTTCTTTAAAATATTTTTTAGAGGGGTGTCTGGGTGGCTCAGTCAGTTGAGCATCTGACTTCGGCTCAGGTCATGATCTCCCTGTCCATGATGAGTTCAAGCCCCACATCAGGCTCTGAGCTGTCAGCACAGAGCCTGAAGCCTGCTTCAGACTCTGTGTCTCCCTCTCTCTCTCTCTGCCCCTCCCCTGTTTGCACTGTGTCTCTCTCAAAAATAAGCATTTAAAAAATTATAAAATATTTTTTAGAATATTTAAAAATGCAAAAAGATTGCTATTCCCACTTTGTCAATTGTCTCCTTTGCTGTACAGAAGCCTTTTCATTTGCTGTAGCCCCATTTGCCTACTTTAGCTGTTGTTGCGTATGCCTTGGTGTCACATCCAAGAAATCATTAGTAAAACCAGTGTTATGACATTTTCCCCACGTTTTCTTCTAGGAATTTTACGTGTTCAGGTCTTATGTTTAAGTCTTTATTCTATTTTGAGTTGACTTTTACGGACAGTGTAGCGTGAGAGTCTAATTTCATTCTTTTGCTGCAGTTATCCAGTTTTCCTAGCACCCTTTGTTGAAGAGATTCCTTTCACCATTACAGTCCCGACACCCTTGTCAAAAGTCATTCATCCATGTATGTGTGGGTTTGTTTCTGGGCTCTCAATTCTGTTCCGTTGGCCTGTATGTCTGTCTTTATGCCAGTACCATACTGTTTTGATTATTGTATCTTTGTCATACATTTTGAAGTCATAAATCAGTGTTCTTAGATCTCATTTGGTGATATAAGTTTGCACAAACTCCAAAATGATAGATTAACGTTAAATAATTAAAGATTAAAATAAAAGGAAAAGAAAATGCTGTAGATATCAACAAACCTGAATTACTATCGTTAGGTAAAACATGATAGAAAACATGGCTCCTACAGTGTGTGGAGAACTACGTAAGTAAAACCCACCGTGGGCTCAAAGGGAAAGCTTGACAGTTATTCAGAGGTGTGTGTGAGAGAGTTGCAGAAGTAAAAGACAAAAGAATATGTGTGGGTAGAGGCATGGCCCCCTTTCATTGTGCACTCTGAAGCACATTTGTGATTACACATTCCATTGAATGCTTGTCCTCTCTTAGTGGCCATTCCACCAATTCCATGAATGGAAACCTCACGCCCCCTTGTAGACACAGCTTCAACTGTGGTTCTCTCGATGTGAGGCAACTTCACTTATATTCCAGATCACTCACAGAAAGTGAGGCTCAATCCCTCGTGTCTCACTCTTTGCTTCTTATGTTTCCTTTTTCTTCGTTCCTTCTTAAAAATCCAAACTCTCCTAAAGTCCATGCCGCCTAGCTATATGTCCTGACATGTCTCTTACTTTTGTCATTGTATTAGTCTGCTAGAGCTGCCTGTTGAAGCTCTTAGGGTGGCTTAAACAACACACATTTATTACGCAAAGTTCTGGAGGCTAGAAGACCAAGATCAAGGTGTCAGCAGGTTGGGTTTCCCCTGAGGCCTCTCTCTTCACTTGCAGATGGCCGTCTTCTCGTTGTGTCCTCATGTGGCCTTTTCCCCATGTGCAAGCATCCTTGTTCTCTCTTCTTCTCATAAGGACCCCAGTCATATTGTATCAGGACCCCCATTAAGCCCTCACTGAACCTTAATTACCTCCTTAATGGCCCTAAGTCCAAATATAGTCTCAATGGGGATTAGGGTTTCAATGTATGGATTGGTAGGCAGGGGAGGGGCATAGTCCAGTCCATAACCACCATTTACTGCATTTGGGTCAGTTCCTGTCATTTCAAGATGATTTTACCTCCTTGTGTCTTGCCTCTCCCTCCTCCCCAATTCTTGTAACCACTCTTGGTGTCTTAAATATGCACTCACATGACCTACCCATCCTGCCTGCTCTCAGTTCAATGAGCAACTCACCTCCAATCTGTGTTTTCCTCAACCCATCTATCCCCAGTACAATCATGGTAAATCCATCCCCTCTGAAACATCAAGTTCTTTGATCACTGATGGCTATGTTTCCAATTCATTGTTTCCACCTTTAGAAACAAAGCTATTCTCCTCGCCTGTCGTGACACTATCACCTTCCTCCTAACTAGTGTAGATTCTGTGCTCCAACCAACAACCATATTGTTACCCTTTACAAACACTCTCAAATTTTTTTTATAGTTTTCTCCTTTCTTGTTATTCATTTAAGATGGATTATATATAATTTTCTTTTTCTCTAGATTTCTCAGTTAAAACCAAAACATTTATTGACAAGTAAAACCACTGTAATTTCTTTTTTCATCTTAAATTCATAACTATCAAGATTAATTCCTTCTGCCTGACTAGCCTTCCTTATGTTAGTAAGATATTCCCCACATTTATAATAATTGACCACACACCAAGTCATAAAGCAAGCTTCACAGAAGCAACTTTCTCTGCCCCAAGATAATTAAACTAGACATAATAATGAAAAGATGAAATATATAAAAATTACATTTGGAAATTTTGAAACACACTTGTAAATAATTCATTGAACCAAAAAAATTAATATAAACTTAATTTAAAAGTACAGCTAAGTAATATTCTTAAATACTTTGCTTTATATATTTCACACAATGAAAGTGGTGTTTAAAGAAGACTTCATAGAAGTATAAACACTCCATGATTCCACTTATAAGATGGATATAAAATAGTCCAACTCATAGGAATGGAGAGCACAACCACAGTTTCTGGGAGCTGGCAGATGGCATGTCTAAAGTTTCAGCTCTGCTAGGTGAGCAAGTTCTAGTGATCTGTACCACGTAGTGTCTGTAGTTAATACAGTACTGTGCACTTCGGAATTTGTTAAAAGGGTAGATCGGGTGTTAAGTGTTTTTTACCACCAACAAAAAAAAATGGGTTCAGGGAGACAAAAGGAGATTCTGGGAGGTAAGAGTATGTCTACTACTTTGATTATGGTGATGATATCACAGGTGTTATACCTATTTGGGCATGTGCCCAAACCTATCAAAGTGTGCATGCTAAATACAGGCAGATATTTGCATATCAGTCATACCTCAGTAAGCTTCTTTTTAAGAAAGAGAACTGTATAGTTTAAATGGTTATATTTTAACATAAGCAGGGCTTACAGTTCAGAGGCTAAAGTCTCACTTTAGGAATGTTTACCTTTTAGGGAAAAATAATGAAATATAGAATAAATAATAACTACTGGGTCAGAATTAAAGAAATAGAAACCAATGATTCAGCCAAAAAATAAAATCAAACTTAGTTCTTTTAAGCAATTGATAAGATAGCAAACACCTTACAAGTTTCATTAAGAAAAAAAAAGCAGGGAAATATAAAATCTCTACTCAAAAGATAGACGAAGCTATAGCTATGACAGAAGTTTAAGAGACAAGACAGAAAAGTTTAGCTTTGGTTGTGGTGGTATAAGCTTCTGACTGTCCATTCCTTCTGTTAATTTCAGCCATAAATTCTAGACAAAATCCCAAATAAACTACCTGAAAACTCTGAAAGGTAAAGAAAAATAGATTGATCAAAAGGGTCAAAACCTGGAGAACCAACCTGCATGGAAATGAATTTTGTGTGACTTTTCCACAAGGGCAGGTCAGTTACAAAGAGTACTCCCCAAACAGCTGATAGCCTAATAGAAATGCCCCCATATTCTTGTGAGTGGAATCAAGGAAAACCCCTGAAAGCAGGAGAGAGAGGAGAAAATATCTGAGGAAATACATCCAGAGAACACTACCTCATTATATATATGAATTTGTACAAGTATTCAGTCTAACTCTTGGACTGCACTAATGTATGGGATGGGCCCAAATGAGAAAAGTAAAAGTTTAACTGAACTTTGAACACCACTCACAGAATGAGAGACAGAATTCACTGTATGAACCTAACTCTGTTTCCTGCTAAAACAAAATATCAGTATTATCTAGAGGGTTATAGCTAAATTCAGATTCTATACAGTGAAACATTAAGTGTCCAGTATAAAATCCAAAATTACTCACCATTCAAATAACCAGGAAACATAGGAGCACCTGGATAACTCAGTCGGTTAAGCGTCCAACTTCATCTCAGGTCATGATCTTGCAGTTCATGAGTTCAAGCCCTGCACCAGGCTCTGTACTGACAGTTCAGAGCCTGGAGCCTGCTTTGGATTCTGTGTCTCCCTCTCTCTCTCTGACCCTCCCCTGCTTCCTCTCTCACTCGCTTTCTTTCTCTCTGTCAAATATAAATAAACATTAAAAAAATCAAATAACCAGGAAAAATATAGCTGACAATCTGCACATGCCAATACCAAGATAATTCAAATGTTAGAATTATTAGGCAAAAACTTTGAATCAGCTATTATAAATATGCACCATGATGTAAAGGGGAAAAAAAACACTTCAAATGAATAAAAAGAAAGAAAATATTAGTAGAAAAATAGAAAATATAAAGAAAAACTAAATGCAAATTTAGAGCATAAAAATAAAATCTGAAATTGAAAACTTACTGGATGCACCCATTAGCAGAATGAACATGCCAGATAAGCAACAACATGAAGATAAAACAAGAAAAAAATTTGAAGAACGAGAAAACAGAACAGAAATGGACAAAGTCTAAGGTACCTGTAGGATGAGATCAGTGGTCTGATGTACACGTAATCAGAGCTCCAAAAAAAGGAGAAAGAGATTGGTAATCACCCCCCTCAAAATATGAAGAAATAATGGATTAAAACTTCCACAATTTGATGATCAAGTTCTATTTACAAATTCAAAAAACACAGCAAGTCCTAATCAAGATAAAATCAAAATGCCTAGAGACACCATAATCAAACCGCTGAAATCAAAATGTTTTTTAAAAGTAAAACATTAAAAGTAACAAGAAAACAACACATTGTATGGGGAGTAGGGAAAGGGGCAGTTTCAATGACCGTGGACTGCCACTGGAAATCATAGAGGCCAGAAGACAATGGAATAACATTCTTAAAGTGCTGAGAGAGAGAGAGAGAGAGAGAGAGAGAGAGAGAGAGAGAAAGAAAGAAAGAAAGAAAGAAAGAAAGAAAGAAAGAAAGAAAGAAAGAAAGAGAGAAAGAGAGAAAGAGAGAGAGAGAAAGAAAGAGAAAGAGAGAAAGAGAGAAAGAAAGAAAGAAAGAAAGAAAGAAAGAAAGAAAGAAAGAAAGAACGAACGAACTCTCAATCCAGAATCCTGTATCCAGCAAAACTCTGTTTTTGGAAATGAAGGCAAAGTAAAGACATGTTTTGGTCTTTGGAAAACCAAAAGACTTTGCCACTAACAGCTAAATATAAAATACTGTCTTTCCCTCTATTTGTAAGTATGGCTACATACTATCTGGTGGATGGTGCTTGTAGATGTAATACATATGAAAACTATAATAAAGTCACATAAATAAATAAAGAGCATGGGGGTAAAGGAACCTATGTGATTGCAAAGTTTTTACATCTTAAATGAAGCGGTACAAAATTAATGCTAAGTAAACATACAAATTTATATATATATATATATATATATATATATATATATATATATAATAACACAAAAAATATTTAGCAAAAATATCCATGCTAAACTAGCATACCAAAATTATTCAAATAATCCAACAGACAGGAAAATGGAAACAAGGAAAGAAAAAAAATGGAGACCGATGGAAAGTCAATAATGGTAGATAAATCTAATGGTATATATATAACCACATATATATATGTATATGTCTATATATAAATTGCATTAATGTTTTTGGTCTAAATATTTCCATTAAAAGGCATAGATTGGCAGAGGTTTTAAAAAGCAAAACTCATTCACAAGCTGCCAACAAGGGACACATTTTAATATAAAAATTCAAGAAAGTTAAGGGCAAATAGATAGTAAAAGATGTTCCATGCAAGCTATAACTATAAGAAGGCTGGAATAGCTTTGTTAATATTAACTGGAATAGACTTCCATACAAAGTAGGACACCAGATATAAAGAGCAACTTTCAGTCACCATAAGAGGTATAATTGATGAGAAAATCATAGAAATTATAAATGTGTACACCTAATAAAAGAGCCCCAAATCACAGGGAGGATAAAAATGAAAGAATTAAAGAGAGAAATGGGCTATTTTATAAACATAGCAGAAGCCTGTAATACCACTCTCTCAGCAAATTGAGAGAGATCCCGCGTATGCATCCATTTCAAGTGCACGTAGTACATTCACCGAAAGAGACCAAAAATAGAACTCCCCAAATAAAACTTCAGAGCCAGATGATTTCAGTGGCTAATTGTATCAAACATTCAAGGGAAAGTTTTACGCAAACTTTTGTGGAAAAATTTTAAAAAGAGGAAAGAAAGTAAACTTCAGTACCAAAGATTGTCGAAGACGTGACAAAAAAAGAAAGATGGAGACCGAGAACACTCATAGATGACAAAATCCTGTTTCAAAAGGTACAAATTGAGTCCACTATTACATTAAATGAATAATACATTATGACCAGATCGAATTTATCCAGGAACCCAAAGTTGGTTAGGCATTCTAAAGCTACCATGTAATTCAACATATTAACAGAAAAAAGGAGAAAACACAGACATATCAATAGATGAAGCAAAAGCATTGGACAAAATTCATTAATCATTTATGATAAAAATAAAAACACTGACCAAATTGGGATATAGTAAGAAACTCTCAAATGGGAAGAACCTATAGCTGTCACGTGCAAGGTGGAATGACTAAATTCTTTCCTTCTAAAATCAGGAACAAAGGAAGATGGCCACGTTTGCACCTCTATTTCACATAGTACTGGGAGGTTCTAGCCATAAGGTAATAAAAGAAATAAAAGATTCAAAAATAAGGGAAGGGGGGAAATTAAAACTGTTGCTGTCTGCAAAGGATATAGTTGTATATAGAGAAAATGCCAGAGAATTTTCAAAATGTCTACCAGTTCTAATAAGTAAACTTAACAAAAATCACTTGCTTTCATAGTTACTAGTAGCAAACAACTGAAAATGAAATTCAAAAAGTAATTCCATTGACACAAAAAAACATTAAATATTTAGGAATAAGTCTCATAAAAGGAGTGCAAGACTTTTACACTGAAAGTGACAAAACGTTCTGAAACAGTAAATGGGGATAGATTAGAGAAACATATAAAAGTTCATGGACTGCAAAAGTCAAAATCATTAAAATGGCACTTCTCCCCAAATTGATCTGCCAATTCAATGCAATCCCAATCAAAATCCTCATAGGCTTTTTAAAATTTTTTTGTTATTATTATTTTCTTATTTAGAAATTGACAAGAGTTGTGCAGGGCATGAGGGCACTTTGGGGAGCAAAAGAAATGTTCATTATTTTGATTATGGAGATGGTTTCCAAGATGTAAACCTATGTCAAAATTCAACTATTGTACACTTGAAATACATACAGAGAATTGAAATCATTAGACTTCATGTTGTAAAAACAAAAACATAAAGACAAGGAAATTTTGACCGCCTACTGCCCATATGTTTCAAAGCTTACACAAAGTAGGCAAATTCCTAGGAGACTACAAAAGATAAAGACTAATATGGAAACGTAGAAAGTCTAGATAACTTAAAGCTAACAATTCATTGAATTTATTTGTTTAAAAAAAAATCTTTTCTCAAAGAAAATACCAAAGATCAGATGGTTTTGCAGATCAGTTTGATCAGACCTGTAAGGAAAAGATCAAAGAGTTCCTCAAACTCTTTATTTTTTGTTTGTTTCAAGTTTTGATTTAAATTCCAGTTCGTTAACATACATTGTAATATCAGTTTCAGGAGTAGATTTAGAGAGTCATCACTTCCATACAACATCCAGTGCTCCTCCCAAGTGCCCTTCTTAATCCCCAACACCCGTTTCGCCCATCCCCACCCACCTCTGGTCCAGCAGCCCTCAGTTTGTTCTCTACAGTTATGAGTCTGTTTTTTGGTTTGCTTCTCTCTCCCCACCCCCCCAAATTCTGTAAAAGAATATAGAAAGGAGGACTAGTACCCAACTCGGTCTGTGAGGCTGGTATAACCAAAACAGAAACTTCAGACACAGACAGTATGGAAAAGGAACGTTGAAAGCCAATCTGTCTTGAACATGGCACAAAATTCCTAAACAAAAATGTTAGCAAAATGAATTCAGCAGCATGTAAAAGTAAAATATATAATGCCAAAATAGTTTATTCCAACACTTCCAGCAGTGTTTAAAACCCAACAATTCAAAAATATAATTCATGAATGATGATATGATTATTTCAGAGCTATGGAAAATTCATTATATGAAATTCAGTTATTCATGATTTTCCTTAATTATCCAATTAAACATAGAAGAAAACATTCCTAACCAGATAAAAATTATCCATAGGATACTAAGGCAAACATCATTTTGGAACATAATGGAAGCATTGGAAGAATTTGCCAGTAGCCCATTTAGTGCTTTTGTAAAAATTATTATAATAAGTACACAAGTTGACTATCTTTGGAATTAATGCCTATAATGAAAATTTTTATAAATTTCAAAATGTTATGTATGAGGTGAATGAGGTAACGAATAATCTGTATGCTGTAGAAAAACAGGACCCTGGTAATATACCTGAAAAAATAAAATAAAAGCTAAATGAAGGGATATAGGACTCAAATTGTAGAAAATCAGAAATAAGATTCTTGCATGAGAATCTTTCCAACATAAGATGGATGTTGAAAAGAAACTAGATGACAAAAAAAATGTCCATTAAGATGGAGAGGTTATTAGAATATTTTTCCCAGTTATCTGTAGTCCTGTAAAACATATTCCATATGAGGTGTCAGATTACTTCTAACTTATAGTTTGGAATTAGTTCATTATTATATATTATTTTGAATAAGATACTATAACTATACATTTTTTATTATTTATACCACTGATACAGTCAGAAATTTATTGACCATTTGCCATGTGCCAGGCACTGTTTGAGTCATTGAGCTACATAAGGAATAAAATAGACAAAAATATGCCCTCGTGGAACTTCTTTTCCAGTGAGAAACTTAGCATACTGTGTTATTCAGAAATCACACTGAGTTTGAATAATAGTGCCAAATTGGAAATAAAAATCAATGATAGTCAAATGTAAGCATATGATATGGTAGCAATTGTCAATATAGTGTTGAAAGAAATATGGATAATGATTATAGCCCATTACCCAAGAGTTTGGGAGGGCGCAATTCTGCTGGAAGTTTGTGCCTAGTTAGGAAAAAAAAAAAATTAACCTTCACAAGTCAGGAGAAGAGCGGTTATATTTACTGAACTACATCCTGAATGTAACACAGTGACTTAAGGACGATGCTGCAGTGCCAGATAAAGCAATCCCTAAATATGTCAAGTGGCAATGTAAAATGGGTTCGTTGCACCCTGGAAAATGCTTCATAATAAAAGATGCCATACAAATGTAAGTCCCTTGCTGGGCTAGTAATTTATATTCATGAAGAGGATGCATCCAGCAATGATCATTTAATTAACAAATAGAGAAGATTCTAAAGAGAAATGATCCTTTCCTTATGCCAAATGTGTCATCCAATATCAGTGTCACTGCCGAGGTATCAGGAATGTCAGATAAATCTTCAAATGCCTTACACTCTATGCAATGGAAGTAATTTCACTTGGGGATAAAACTGCCATTTGGCTCAATTACCTTCATACAGTCTAATTCTAGAAGGCAGGCAGGTTTCTTATTCAACACTCTTTTAAGCTTCGAAGGGTTTCATCACGAGAATGATTTCCCTGGACATGGAATATGTTTCATTTCAGCATTAAATACAGTTTAAAATCAAACAGTCTTTGGGATTTAGGCAGTTCAGATCTCCCGGTTAGTGGGGGATTTTTTTTTTTAAGGCAAGCGTAGCAGTGAGCAAATGTAGCCATCGCACTGTATTACCATTCAGGTTTTAGAAACAACCTGCAGAGGACTGATATTTTATCAATGAACTGTGGAATGCGTAATTTATGTAAGGTCAACAAAGGCGCATAGTGAGCGGAAGACAGGTATTCAACACCCTGTAGGATGTGCTGTATTCACTGTTCATTCCTCTGTGTATGTTGGGTGTTCCTTGTAACTTTTACACATTAAGATTGCATTTAAAAGCACCTTATAAGAAGGAAATTTAAGTTCATGTTCAAGTTTGTTTCTCAGCTTAGAGATAAGGGATGTCTTGCTTACAAAAAGAATTACAGTAGTGTCACTATAATGTATGCACAAGGCAATATAATTCCATTTTTAAAAGAGTCTTAAGTAATATTTTGGACAAAATAGTTGAATTTTGGTTGGCTAAAGAATGTTACTATAGGGTGCCCCCTAAAATGAGATTATATAAATCAACATTATTCTGTTTTTAAATGATTTTTAACTAAATATCTAGACATAATATTTAAGAAACTGAGTTTAGAAGTCTTTTCTCAAAGTCCACTGTTTCTGAATCTGTTATGACTTTGCTAAATTAAACAATATATATATATTGTGTGTGTGTGTATGTGTGTATGTGTGTGTGTGTGTGCATATATATATATATATATATATATATATATAATATTTAAGGAGTGAAGGAACAAAATACATGAATAGTAAGTAATGTAGTTATGTTTAGGCTTCTGATTTTGAATTTCTAACTGAATTCTTCATGATACTGTATTTAAAAATGTCTTTCATAATACATGTTAAGTTCAGTCATCTTTAAGAACATATATTTTATTTTTCATGATATGCTTATTTTCAAATTATGTTCATCCTCCATTTCTACTGTAGAAATATTTCCTATAGACTGCTTAAAATGATAACTATCTTTGGGGCACCTGGGTGGCTCAGTCAGTTAAGCATATGACACTTGGTTTCAGCTCAGGTCATGATCTCACAGTTCATGAATTTGAGCCCCACAGCTGACAGCACAGATCCTACCTGGGATTCTCTCTCCCCTTCTCTCTCTGCCCCTCCCCTTCTTGTGCTCTCTCTACCTCTCTCAAATTAAATAAGTAAACTTTAAAATTGTAACTGTCTTCAGCCATTGGATAATGACTTACTCATAAGAAATTTCTTAAATATTATGTAATGATATACAGTACTTTCATCTATTTCTAGGGGAAAATGGATCTTTATTTTCTTTTTTTTTATTTTTTTAAAAATGTTTTTATTTATTTTTGAGACAGAGAGAGACAGAGCATGAGCACGGGAGGGGCAGAGAGAGAGGGAGACACAGAATCTGAAGCAGGCTCCAGGCTCTGAGCTGTCAGCACAGAGCCCGATGCGGGGCTCGAACTCACAGACTGTGAGATCATGACCTGAGCTGAAGTCGGACACTTAACCCACTGAGCCACCCAGGCGCCCACATCTTTATTTTCACCGATCATTCTCACATAGGTCTTTTCTCATCACGTATGCCTTGTTGTCCCAAGTGTTTTTACCAGCAAATCCAGGGGACATTCTCACTCCCTACGTCATCCAAACGAATGGGTAAGTGAGGGAAGGAAAAACCTAGTTAGCTAGAAGACAGTTCATTCTGGCTACTTATTTTAGAAAAATAAAAAATTGTCTGCTTTGCTTCAATCTGATCCTAAGTGGAAAAATAAATAAAAGACAAGAGTTCACTTGGATGAGCTGACAAAAGATAATCACAGGAGAATAAAATTGTAAATTTTTTCACCTGAGATCTTTATCAAATAAATTCAAATTCGGTGATCATTTCCAAATCATTTCTTTTATATACATGGTTGATAATGTGTTACCAGTCAGATTCTGAATTTTGCAAAGTTTATTCAGGTATATAATAACCCCCCAAAAATGGGCCCCTTGTAAACATTGTATTGTTTCCAACCTGTATAAATTATTAATAGAACCCTTATAATTTATACATGAGAACCTTTATTATTCATAAATTAGAAGAAATCACCACCATCTCCTATTTGCACTTATTGAAATTATATTCACTATTCAACCCTCAGCTGAAAGAATTTTTCCATGAAGATTTTGCATTTTACTTGCATATCATATTATCATAATCCTTCGGTATGTCTCTTTCCATTGAACTTCTTTTTCACTTCTGTGGGGAAATAAAACTTGGATTTCTCGGTGCTTGTCTATAAAGCCTAGAGTCTTCCCATCTGATGAGGTCTGTATTCATTGGTTTAGTTAATTGTTCTGAGTTGTTCTGAGATCAGGAAGGATACAGCCCCTCTTACAACCTGAAGTAGATCCCAAGGTGTGGAAAAGACTCTGGTGCTATCTCCTGAAATATTTACATTTCAAAAGGTATGGAATCCAGACCTGGGAGATATCTCTAGGTCAATATAAGTCAGAGATACCCAGGGCTTATTTGGCCTTTGAAAGACACATTTGCCATAAAATGGGTTAGGGTGAGAAGCCAAGATCTTCATCTCTTCTCAAAGGAACAAAGTTTTTGTTTTGTTTGTTGGTTTTGGGTTTTTTTTGCCCCTCTCCTTTCAGGAGTGAAGGGGGATCCATTGTTAATCCTCTGTTCTCTGTTCCTCACCCATGGAGTATCCGTCCGACTCCTATGTGAAGATTCTCCATTGATGGTCATTGTATGGTCAAGGAGAAAGGCATGTAGCACTTAGTATTTGCTGTGAGGTAATTAATAAGGCCTCAGTCTCTGATCCAGGACACCTCACGTGTGCATTCAGGGTAAAAATAGCAAAGGCAAACATTAACCTTAGGAAAACAACTTGCTGACATTTTCTGGTAACTTTCACCTATCTTGGTTTCCTCCTCACTTGATTCTTTCACAATGCGTCGTGCTTGAGACATATAAGAAAGCAAGTGTGTGTTGTAGGCAGAATGCTACCAGGAAGTATTTGTTCAGTGAATAAGGATAAGCAGGAAATGAGACACTGTTAACTTCAGATGTGGCAGGAGGCTCTCCAAAGAGTGTTGAGATTGGAACTTGAACTTTGTAAGTAGGCATAATGGTAGGTGACCTCAGATAATAGGAAAACAAAACTCTGTATATAGAGAGAAAAATGCAAGTCTTTAATTGGAAAACCATCTGTTCCTTATGTTAGTTATGTATGAAATCAGGAATTTAAATATTTTACATGCACTTAAAATTTTATTTAGTCTTTTGATAGGCTATTAATTTTTGTCTTGCATAGGGCATTAATGGTCGACAGGGTTTTGCTGTGTTCTCTTCTGCTTTAGCTTTCTTTGGTATCACTGCTGTCAAAAAAGGGCAAAGTGTGTATCAGGCAGAGAGATCAGCCTGTGTGAGGAGTTTGAGGAAAAGCAGGGTAGCAGGGCCATGGTCAGAAACGGGAAGAAGAAAGTAGCTACTGCTTGGGGAGGTAAGCCAGAGCCGTATCCCATGTAGCAGGCAGGGCATGTTAGGGCTTATGTAGAAGGAACAAGAAGGAAGCTACCCAGTGCTTTTTTATTTTTTTTTTTTTTTTATTTTTTTTTTTTAAATTTTTTTTTTTTTTTTCAACGTTTTTTATTTATTTTTGGGACAGAGAGAGACAGAGCATGAACGGGGGAGGGGCAGAGAGAGAGGGAGACACAGAATTGGAAACAGGCTCCAGGCTCCGAGCCATCAGCCCAGAGCCTGACGCGGGGCTCGAACTCACGGACCGCGAGATCGTGACCTGGCTGAAGTCGGACGCTTAACCGACTGCGCCACCCAGGCGCCCCTCCCAGTGCTTTTTTAAAAAAACTTTTTATTTGAGGGGCGCCTTGGTGGCTCAGAGTCAATCAACTCGCGTTGGGCCATGCTAATTTTCTATCATTGCTGTAACAAGTTACCACAAATGTAGTGGCTTAGCACAATACAAATTTATTTCTCGTGGTTCTGTAGGTTACAAATCTGGTACAAGTCTCACCGGACCACCATCAAGGCATTAGCAGACTGAGTTTCTTTCTGGAGGCTCTGGGAGGGATTCCTACCTCACTCACTTGAGTTGTTGATAGAATTCAGTTCCTTGAGGTTGTAGGACGTCCCTGTTTCCTTGCTGACAACCATTTCCAGATTCTAGAGGGCACTGCATGTAATGCCTTGTGGCCCCCTTCTTCCATCTTCAAGGCCAGCTAGGATGGGTCAAGAACTGTTCTCTCTCTCTCTCTCTCTCTCTCTCTCACTCTCTCACTCTTGCTTTCTCCCTCCCCACCCCACCCCCCAACAACTGGAAGTTTCTCCACTTTTAAGGACTTGTGATGATATTAAGCCCACCCAGATAATCCAGGACGATCTAACTTTATCAACATCTGGAGCCTTAATAAAATCTGAAAAATCTCTTAGCCATGGAAGATAACATATTTCCAGGTTCCAGGATTAGGGCATAGACATCTTCCAGCAGGGGTATTATTCTGCCTGAAATACAGGGCAGTCATTCCACCACTTAGGACCCTAACACCTTGCATGTCTCCACATAGTCCATCTAGGCAAGACTGACCTGAGTCCTGGAAGACTTCCTAGTTTCCTCCTGGATTGAGGAGAGATGTGCATCCTCGGAAGAAGCTTCCATGAAGCTGTTTCTCATCCCTCTCTCTGGTTTTAGTTGAACACTGGGCTTTCTGCTCCCTCATTCCTTACAACCCAGCTGCAGGCCTCTGAGTAAGTCTGCGTAACTACCCGGCTCCAGCTTACGGTTAGCTCTTCAGTGACCCGCCACCATGCCACCTGTTCCTCGGCCCCTGCAGCTGGTATCATCTTGTGGGATGAGGGGCACAGGGAGCTGACACCTGGTGATCTTGTCTGCAGTGTGGACACAAGAAACTGCCTGGATCCTTTGGGCTTGTTGTCTCCTAACTGGCCACATCCATGGCAGCTCGGGGCGGGGGTCGGCTCAACACCCGCAATATTGATTCTGCCTCCGCAGCCACTGTGCTGCTGCTTAAGTCCTGCTCGAGCATGTGACATCCAGTAGTGTCCTATGTATTTGTCACGCCCCCTTTATCTCATTTCATCGGAAATAATTCCATTACCATTATTTCCATTATTTCCATAATTCCATTACCAACCCCCCAAGAACATTGGCACTTTTAGAGGATAGTTCTTCCATTTGAGCCTATTTAATGTTTCCTCCTGAGTAGAGTCAGGTTCGGCGTTGGGGCTGGAGTACTGAATAACCGATGTACACGTCGCCTCAGGACACACATGACGATCACATGACCATTATCAGGGATGCCAGCTTCATCACTGGATTAAACTCGTACCCACTAGGTTTCTGCACCACGTTGTTACAATTGTTCTTTCGCAATAAACACTTTTATGTAGCAATATCTTGATTCTGTACAAATATCCTGCTCCTCACAAACTGTCCTTCCACGGGTTTTAGCACCTGTTGAAAATTCTGGCCTGAATTAGAAGTATGATGGCTGCAAAGCTACAGTTTTCTAACTTCATCATTCACTACATATTTGTTATTTGGCATTCTGCCTTTTAGGAAGAGCTATTCCTTCCTAAGTAGTTATTTAGTTGGTAACTTAGTTATTATGTTTAGTTATGGTGAAAATCATGAAATGCTTGTTTGAGGCTTTTGAAGGCAGTTTAGAGAATGGCATTGCTGTTTTCTTCTGCTTTGTGATTCGGTTCCATGGAAGAGTTTTCAACAGCTGTAGTGTTTCAATGTTCATTTTCTCTTCTTACAGTAACTCTGGATGGGTGTGATCTGCTTTTCCCATCCCAGTTCATCTTCTGGACAGAATTCCTTGTTCAAAAGTGCCCTCTTCAATTAGAGTAAAGTGCACCTTCATTCCTGGATAACACGGTTAGTGGTAGGAGCAAGCTGCTTTGTCTTGTGGGTCTTTATCAAGTTCTATAATACCCTTCATTTCCTCTTTGAATATCACTCTTTCCTTCCACGGCATGTTTATATAAGATGCCCCCCACTTTCTATTTACCTTCCCTAGAAACATTGCTTTCTTTTATTTTAATTTTTTTTTAATGTTTATTTATTTTTGAGGGAAAGGGAGAGAGGGAGGGAGACACAGAACCTAAAGCAGGCCCCAGGCTCTGAGCTGTCAGCACAGAGCCAGACGCAGGGCTCGAACTCATGAACCATGAGATCGTGACCTGAGCCGAAGTCGGACACTCAACTGACTGAGCCACCCAGGTTCCCCTAGAAACATTGCTTTCTAAAGCAGCCGCTCAGGTCCACGCATTTCTGAGATCCTTCCCTGTAACCAGAGCTATGCCAAGTATCTCACCACACAGGCTCGTGCTTTTTCTGGGGGTGATTTTGACTGTGGTTCGTCTGCAAACTCAGGCTGCTATTTGTAGTCACTCAATTCATCCTCCTGTGGGTTCCATGCACGTGCACACCCGTGCAGGCCAGCACTGACATCAGTGGCTCCAGTGACAGTTCTTTTGTTATTTGTACAGTGGACTTTCGTGTGCTTCTTGTTAATGTGCACGGTTTTTATGAAGACATGCAAAGAAATTTGGCTACAGATGGCCGATTAACTTAGCAGCAACTGAAAATTCACATAAGAACCTATGTAGAGGGTTGACATGAATCAATTTGCATTTTGAAAAGACCCGTACTTGGGGCGCCTGGGTGGCTCAGTCAGTTAAGATTCCGACCCTTGGTTTCAGCTCAGGTCATGATTTCACGCTTTTGCGAGTTCGGGTCCCACATCGGGCTCTGTGCTGACAGTGTGGGGGCTGTTTGGGATTCTCTGTCTCCCTCTTTCTCTGTCCCTCCCCCTCTCAGACTGCCTCTGTCTCTCTCAAAATAAATAAATTTTAAAACTTAAAAAAAAAAGCAAGACAAATCCTTACTTTGAAGGGAGTAGAGTAGAAGTGTCAAGACTGGATTCAGGAAGTGGTTTCAGAGATGATTATAGGAGTCCACATAAGAGATTGTTGTGTTTGGATCAGAGGTTCTGGCAGTGAAGATGGAGAAATATATATATATTTCATACTGTGCCATATTGGTTAAAAATCCTTTGCAATAATCAAAGAGTGAGATATGGGAGCTAGATATTTCAGAATAGAGAAGTTATAGATGAAGGCAACGCCCAGTCTGCTACCAGGGGCACAGGAGACAGAGTGGAGAAAATCTAAAAAGTGTCAAGTTTGGGGTCACAGATTGGACACGACTGTGCCCCGTCTCACGTTCTCTCGTTACGCCACGTGTTCCAGCCCGCAGTGACGCTGCCATTCTTAAGACGGGTGATGGACAGC
Source organism: Neofelis nebulosa (assembly GCF_028018385.1). Lineage (NCBI taxonomy): Eukaryota > Metazoa > Chordata > Mammalia > Carnivora > Felidae > Neofelis > Neofelis nebulosa. The sequence goes on from NC_080785.1 coordinate 10,968,244, forward strand.
ACATTGTCTCTGCTGGGGTCCACTCTGCCTCTGCTCCAGAGTCGGAGACCTGCCGCAGGGGGAACCTGTGTGAGAGGCTCAAGGAGGGTTAGCGAGTCCAAATCCATGGGGAGTGACAGTGTACAACTGGCTCTGTGTCCTGTTCCTCAAGTGAAAAATCCGGAGGTCCATCGTCCAGAGCTCCTTAGAAGGTCTAGCCTCAGTTGCCCACAGTTGGTAACACAGCAGAACGTACCCCACGTTGGCTTTCCCTGTATCTCCGGCTCGCTCCCCAGGCCCCCACTCCAGTTCTCTGAAAGCACTTCCCCAAAATTAAGTACTTGCCTTCAAGCCCTTGACTTAGTTTTTGCTTTCTGATAGAAACCCTGAATGAGCAAACTCGTATCAAAACTGTCCCTGGAAAGCATATCCTCAAGAAGGAATTCTGCAACTGACCAATCATAACTGGGACACTGACAACCCTGGAACTCAGTACTAAGTATTAAGTACTAAGTATTAAGCCAGCTAAGTACTAAGATTCTTAGAGGTGGTGAATTGGGTTGAGGTACAAGTGGAAGGTGAATGTGATAGTTGTGGCAATGAGCAATATGGCGGCCAAAGTAATTTTAAGAGAGTGAAGTTGGCTGCTTTTGTTAACTACTTCAAAAGTCTTGAAAAAGAAATTGGCAGGCTCAGAATTGGTCTGCTTAAACACAAAGCATGCTGTGAAAGTCAGAAAACATCTATAGCAGTGTGAAAAGAAACCTATATGGCGTGGACTCAATGAGATAAACAGTGCTGAAAATCATGCCCAGGACATAATTGTGAGGGTAACCGAGCTGCAAAGCAGACTGCATGCATAAGTTCAACAGCTGATAAGAAAGTAGCAGGTCCCTGATATGAGGCTTTTGGGTAGATAAAATTAAGATTCTTGAACTGCTGGGATTTTCTGAACACCGTTTAGGCTAGGTAGAAATAACCATCTCCCCACTGTTGGCAGCGAGAGTGTCCCTTGTCTGTACACCCTGAAAATACCTTACCTGAATCAGGTGTCTTGGTATATGATGCTTATCCTTCTCTAGAGCAACCCATGTGGAGCCCCATGGCCTCCAGGCTAATCATTGTGCTTGGAACATAGCATAACCTCAATAGGGAAATACAGTGCTTGCTCCAAGAGAAAATAGACATTTCCCTCAATTATGAGACCTGGCCAGATATGCACTGGTAGCAAACAGGAATAGAGTGGCTGTGGCTTTTGAGGTATTCAGAAGGACTGAAATTTGGATCAGCAATAATGGATTGACATAGGAAGACTCCCATGATTCAGAGTTGGATGTATTGGCAAGAACGCTCCGTGCCAGCCTAAACATGTTTGGTTTTCTTCCTTGAAGTTAGGACATAACATTGGCCAAAACAAATTTTCTTGAAATGCCAAAATTGTCCTAGCAGAGTACCAAGGGGCACCTCAGAGGCATGGGAATGCTAGCGTGGATTTATTACATGTGATTGGAGAAACTGCCATCTGATCATTTTTTCCAGGAGGGCCCAGAGAACAAGCCCTTGACTAACACAGTAAAGAATGCACAAGAACAGATGGCTCGTCCACCTTAATGATTTGATGATGGCTGTCCTAGAACTAAAGTTGCTAGTATCCAGTGGGAATGCTAGGATTCTGAAATGGCAGAGACCAGGTAGAAGCCCTCAGCTGACCGAGGTACGATGCATGCAGTGCTGTAATGGGCAGCAAGACTTAAGTGGCAACCAGGGTACTTTGAGCCACAAAGGTCTGTGACCAAGGGCAATATTCCAGGGGATCAAAATGATGGGAAACCAACCATGTGCCTTATTTAAGAAACAATTGGGAATTGTTTAGCAGACTGTTATTGTTGTCTCCCATACCAGGAAGTTGCGATCTCTCATTCCGTTTCCAAATCTGATCACATTCACAGACCCAGAGTCCATATTGATGAGGAGGCAAAGCTCCTTTAAGGAAAAAACCCTGAAATGTTTCTACAAGTATATAAAACCAGTAGTGCCCCAATCATTTCCCCCAAAGGGACCTTTAGCCATCTCCCACAGTAACTGTGCACCTGGAGAAGGGGAATACCCAAACACGGTGAGGGTTATTGAATATACCATCTGCTCTGATACCAGTCCCTAGGAATTCAAGAGGCCATCATATTGCCTGTTAGAGTAAGGGCTAATGGAGTCCAGAGGATAAATGAAATCCTGACCCAACAACAGTGGGTCAGTGGATTTAGAGACCTATCGTGTGGTCTTTTCCCCAGTCTCCCAACGTATAACTGGAATGGATATACTTAGGATCTGGCCCAACCCAGACCTGTACAGGAACAGCCATTAAGGGAGAAAGGACTGGAAGTCCCTGATGTGTGCCGTATCTCCCTTATTCAATCTGTTGTGTTAGTTGAAGTAGTTAGAAAAAATTTACTTCACAGAAATATGTAATTGGAAAAGGCAGATGTTTCATATCCTTTTCAGAAAATTGTCGTTCTTTGATACAACACAAAAATTCAGGAAGTAGTGGCTTTATAAATGTTAGTTGCAATGTGGAATCTGAAACCTTATCAGTGAACCTTTCATACTTAGCTACTTAATAATCCATGTGTCTGCCTTACATTTTAAATACATCTTTTTAGCCATGCTTGATTTTAAAATGTCTTCTAACTACTAACCCATTTCATTAAACAATAGCAAAAAAAAAAAAAAAAAGACAAAAAACCAAAAGCCAACAAAAAAACCACATTCACTCACCTCACCATCAACCTCCTGACAAAGATCTTTACTTCGTGCACACCTCCCATTTCATCCCACACAACATTGAAAATACTCCATAAATTATAACCCAAATAACATCTTATGGAAAATAACTATATTTTCAAAACTTAGCGAACAGAATGATAGTTTTACCAGATCAGAAATGAATACTTTCATCAGAACAGTCTTAGGTCCTGAAGCTATTTCATCAAGACATCCTTAACTTTTTTCCCCTCCCCCTTTCCCCTCTCCCTTTCCCCTTTCCCCTGAGTGTGTGGCGGTGGAGAATACAAGGACAGGTTGATGCTTAACTGATTTGTGCCAAGGCACCAGCACCACTGCCAGCCATTGATTTTGGCATCACCGTCGCAAATACCAACAGAGTGAATAGGAAAAATAATACCTTATATTATTATGCAAATAATTGGGAACAATAGACCCCTAAAAGAGTCCCAGAGAGCCCCAGGAATCTGCAAACCACACTTTTGAGAACCTCTGTCTTAAAGCCATTGAAGGCCGAGGCACCATGTAGAAACGGACTTGGTGAGACCCCAAATGTGATCTTTATGAAGATCAGAATAGCGAGAGTGACAGAATAATGATCAGAAATTGCAACATCACTTTTCAAGAATCCCCAGCATGCAAGCAAAGGAGAGTCAGTCCCTGGCATTTCTTTCCACAGTGATAGAAACAGCCCCAGGTCCTAGCAGACCAAGAAGGCAAAGGTGCCTTTGAGAGGAAACTGGTCACAGCTCTCCCCACAAGTAATCATCAGCACATATAAGCAGGGCCCTGGGAAATTCACATGTAACTTTTCCCAAAGCCCTTAGAGCAAGGAACAATTGTGGAAATAGACGTTGAAGAGCAGCTGAAATGTCACAAAGTTCCCAAAGGTTGATATGCAAAATGAGATCTATACATGAGTCTAGTAATGGCTCTTTATTCCGCTCACATTCTTGTAATTTCTTTGGCAAGGAAATCTGTCACCGGACTTTCTAAAATGCCTCCACGGTCCCAGCACAGCCCTGGCCCTGTAATAAGCCTTAGATAAATACCTGGTTCACTGACTTATTGACGTAATAAGAAGCTGTTAATGTGTGTGTGTGGGGGGGGGGGGGGGGGGGTGATGGAGGGGAACATAATTGTGCAAATATGCCCCAGGCAGAGATATTTCATGCAGCCTCCCACATAACAAAGATACACACTTATGATAAAATTCTCTTAACTCCATTTCCTTAATTTTTTAATTTGCAGATAAAACATTATTTTTAATGTATTTTCATAGACATTCCATAAAGTTTGTCCTGTTCTGTAAACCATGCTCTGACTGCACACTCTCAGTTCAGCCTCACTCTGTGCCTTGCAACCAACCGACGTCCCAAAATAGTGCAGATGGGGGCGGAGCCACTCAAAACCGGGCACCAGATGCAACTCAGACCGTTCTTCATCTAAGCCCCTCGCCTCCGCAGAGCACGGTGATCCATTACGATGACCCAGAGAAACCAAACAACTTATTAAATTTTAGCATCTGTACAAACCATTTGGAAGAAGATCAACATTTCATCATACATACATATATGTACACATACGTACATACATATACATATGCATATACATACGTAACAAATGTGTTTTGTGTAATTTTATATGTGCTTCTATTTAATATCCTCTGCTATTTCTCCTTCGTTTTATTTTCAGAAAATCGAAGTCCCATTTGCCAGCCTTCATCATTTGCAAAACAAGCTCTTTGAGGCAGAGTTTTAGGAGGGATAGAAATTGCATCTGCTCAGCTCCTCATAGATGAGCGAAAGCTCTTTAGCAGAAGCAAATATTTTACTTACAAAAAATATTTTGCTTAAAAAAAACAGAGTCGAGACGGTAATTTTCATTCTCTTTGTACAAAAGTATAAAGGGATTCCCTGGTTTTGTGAGTGGAAACTGCCAAAGACTGAGCGCTCAGGGCAGTGGGCGCCCTAACGGGGGGGGGGGGGGGGGGGGGGGAGGACGAGATACCCCAAGGGGGCAAAGGAGCTTTAAAGAAAGGCAAGATCAGAGCAACTCAACACCAACTGCCTAGGTTTCATAATCTTGTCAGGCCAATTCAGAAAATGTAAGCTCTTTGAAATAGCACTGTACAAGACAGCCTGATTTAAATAATTTTCCTCAAGCATGTTTCCCCTTTAATTGCTTTTTACACAGAGCTGTCCTAATAACATAGTTACTTGGTTTTTTCCTTGTTCACTGTTTTCAGGGGGGAAAAGCATGTTTTCATTATTGACGCTTGATTTTTTTGTGGTTGTTTCTATATGTACACTAAGTATTTAGATTTTGGTCACTTCTCTACAGCAAGTTCTGTAAATGAACTGAAAAATTGTAATTCCCTGGTAAAGCTACCAGAAAATCCCCCCTTTGGTTCTTTGTGTTGAGACACCAAGGCCACTCCCCGCCCCTCCTCCATTTTCCCAAAGAACCTCAGCCCCTATCCTTATAAGTAACTGCTGCTGAGGGCGAGGAGCCTCTAAGAAGAAAGCAAGGCCATAAAACCCCTAGGGGGTCTCTGGTCTTTCTACTTGAACAAACCTCTCTGCTTGTACACATCAAATGCACCCAAGGAGCTTGGTTATAAAGTCTTGGCCCAACTCTGTTCCCAGAGATTTTATTATTCTCCCTTTCCTCCTCTCCTCCCTTCTAAAGCTTCCTCTCTCTCTCTTCACTTCTCTCCCTCTCTCTCTCCACATCAGTCTCTGTCAGACAGCCTGTGTCTCTGTCTCTCTTCTTCAAACACTCTGCTTATTCAGTTGAAGATTGGCAATCCATGAGGTCTGGAATTGGCTTCTTCTGTCTTAACAAAACGTCTGGAGTTTAGAGCACAGCTCCAAAAGGGCATAATAACAGAAAAAGAGGCAGGTGTGGGCAAGCCCAACCTTGTTCTGGGTGTGTTCTTTATGTTCTTTTTTATTTTTCTTTCCGTGGCATGAACTCAGAAAAGGAATGCGTATCCGATATAGAGAGAAATGGAATCTGTATTCGCCTTACAGTTGGGTTTTAATGGCCCACCAAAATATAAAATTGATCAAGAGATCACAAAGTCAGCCTTTCCGGCAGGACTCCTGGGTACTCCCTCTATCCTCCAGATGGCTCCTCCACCTGGATCCCTCTGTCTTGGCTGCACACATTGGAGCACCATGACACCTGTGACCTGCCATTCACAAACCAGTGAGTGACTCACACCATCCTTCTGTAATAGCATTCTGACATTTTGAAGAGGTTCGCCATCTTGCAAATCCTTGTAGAACTATTCCAGCTTGAAGAATAATTCTGGTGGCCATATGCCCAAGTGATTTATTCTCCGTTTCATCTTAAACGTCCTCACAATCATTTTCCTTCTTTAAGTTTCTCTTCCCTTGCTTTCATATTTTTGCTCTTAACTCTTCCTTATCCTCAATTCCATCTAGAAGAACAGTTTAAGTTTTCCATGCCATTGCTTTTTATCATTGTGCTTAAAATTTTTACTGCTTCTATACTAATGTTTTTAGGATTTCATCTTAGCCTTTATTTCAATTTGAATCTAGTTTAACTGAAGTTTTAAATCTTAGCCTTAACGTTTAACTTTCATATTAGAGCTCAATTCTCATATGTTTATGGGGACAGAAGAGTCACTAACCTACCCCCATCTGTTTAACTTTTCTTCTCAGCATTTCACATTCTTACAAATTTTTAAATTTATTTTCCCAATTAGGCCTCTCCTCTTTATTCTTGTCTATTTCCTTTCATAACATTTGGTGAGAACCTTGGTCTGCTTCTGTGTCAATTGCATAATGTGTCTAAATTATCAAAAAATCGAGGAGGGTGCAGAATTATTTCTAGAGCTGTCCTTATGCTTCTCTGGCTTTTCCAGCCAGATCTCCTAGACCTCACACTTCTAATGACGAATGTTCAAAAACAAACTTGAGACACTCAGTTTAACCTATAGGTTAATCCTTAAAAGATTTAGTTCTTCCTAGGTGGGATTTTCTTCACAATAGTCTCTCACCTTATGCAGAAAGAGGCACACTTTGACATTCATAGCCTCTGCATATATTATACACATGCACCATGAGCCTGAAGGTTTTGCCAATACACAGCTAAGGCAGGGCTCTCAATTCATTGCACCTGGCCTGAAACCTGAAGACACTGGGTGGTTATAAACCTACTGTGGTTACTTCTTATTAGTAAAATAGTATAGAACCAGAGAAAAATTCTAGTTATACTTGAGTGGTCAATCAATTTTCTGGATTGTGCCAATTCCCTTCTCAGAAGGGTCACCTAAGAGTTCTCCCAGTGTTAGAATCCGTTGACCCCCTTCACTCATTCAAGGGGCTAAGGTGAAGATTCCAATGAGAATTTGATCCAGATTCTGAAAGATGGGTGTTTGGTTTATGTGAGGAATTATATTGGACAATCCCGGGATAACAAACATATCAGACCCTAAAGAGAAGAGAGAAACATTTTTGCTTTAGACCACATTTTTTTGCTTCTCTCAAGGAAAATTCTGTATTACAATGGGTAGAGAGAGGTTCTTCCTAAAGGATCACTGAATATTCTTCTGGGGACAATATAATTTCAGAAAGACAACCTAATCTATGAAGTCCTAGATGAAAGTCAAATTACTCAAGATTTTCTTCACTTGATATCTCTCCTGCTGAATCCTACTCTGTCATCATTGTCTTATCATGGAGCTAACTTGGATTTCCATACAGTGACCAATGTCAGTGAACATCTTTCCATGGGCTATTTGGCCATTTGTGTATCTTCTTTGGTGAAGTGTCTGTTCAAATCTCTTGCACATTTTATTTGAGTTTTTTATATTCTTATTATTGAGGTATGAGTTTTTAATGTTCAACACAGATGATTTGTGTGTATATATATATATATGTACACATACATATATATATGTATATGTATATATATATATATGTGTATATATATATATATTTGGAAGATATATTTTCCAATCTGTGGCTTTTCGTTTTCTTAGAAATCCAGAGAGGCTTATGTGTTTTGAGTAGGATCACACAGCAAACCAGCTTGATTCTAATTCCACCATTGTTTCCAATAAGCCATGATAAGGGCAGAGTTTTCCCTGCAGATACTCCACTGAATATTTGAGAAACATACCATGCATCAAGAGTTTATAGTGGAGGAGGGGCAGAAATCTGTAATTACTATGTTGACTCTTAAGGAGAAACCTCCTTGGCAATTTCCCACATGGAAAAAAGACTACAAGGCTCAAGTATTAATAGCAATCCCTTTGTTTTTTTTTAAACTTTTTATAATGCAACAAATAAATATTTCAAACAAAATCCCTTACTGTGCTAAAGCATCGACCCTTATGTAAACAAATTAAGTTTAATAGAAGGAAAAAAGATAGTTTTGCAGAAATTTCAGTGGGCCAGTACTATAAAGTAGCAGTTTATGCGTGCACACAGAATTTTGCTGAACTAACAGAACCACTCATTTAAGACCATAACAATGACCTGAGTGTTATTCTCATTTCCCTAAGAACACACCTTCTAATAGAACATCCTTAATCCATAAAGACTATTGATAAATTTGTGCTGATCCATTTGTATTCTTCCATTTCATTCCCCTTGAAGTAACTTGCTAGATAGATACAAAGGTTACATAAAGTGACCTATACATGGATTCAATCTACCTTTTTGGCCTAATGCTTCTAACCAACTTATTGGATTTATTTTCCTCTAAAAACAAAGTTTATTAAAATGTCTCCTAATGATCTGAAAGAACTTCTACTTATACTCACAGTTACTAATTTAAGTCAGTACCCAAATCCCTGAAAGTATCTTGTTTCCTAAACAATTAACTTTAAAGGAAATTGAAACTTATTATTTACCAAGAAACTGTTACATTACAGAGAGAGATTTTATGATACATGCAGAGCTTCTCCTCAACTGAGACAAATGCATATTCTTTCAATAATATAGAAGCAAGTAGTTTTCTGAGTTCTTGCAATGCTTTCTAATTTTATAAGATTATATTTAAAGGCCTAATTGAAAAAAACACACACATACACACACACCTGGGCAAGATTTTCTAACCTAAGAACTGGTCATTTCTTTTTATCCACACTATTGGCATGGTTCCAGCTACCTAGATGCAAAGGATAGTCTATCCCAAGTTTTAAAAGGGCAAGTCGGTACTTCCTTCTGCCAAAATTATAGACTCATTATTTTATTTTATTACATAATCTATCTAAAATTCATGCAACTGTTTTCCTTGTTAAATAACATGCTGGGCCTTCTCAGGCGTATGGAACATTAGAACTACATGAAGACTTTGGATGTGGGTATTTTTCAAATGACCCCAATTCTACATTTTGTTTAAATGTAAGTTTTTATACTTATCAAAATTATAGTCCTATGTTTTAAAGTTCAATTTTTCTGTACTGTTGTTATATAAAATAATAATTTCCCTGACCAACTCCCCTTTGCACCATTTCCTCCTCTCCTTAAGTAGCCACATTCAATTCTTTCCAACCTGGAATTTGAAAATATTACTTTAGTATTATTTTTTTAATTTTATTTATTTATTTTTGAGAGAGAGAGAGAGAGAGAGAGAGAGAGAAAGAGAAAGAGAGAATCCCAAGCAGGCTCTACACTATCAGCATGAAGCCTGACATGGGGCTCAAATTCACAAACCATGATATCATGCCCTGAGCCAAAATCAAGAGGCGGACACTTAACTGACTGAGCCACCCAGGAACCCCCAAAATATTACTTTGATATTATTAAACAACATGTTTGCTAATTCTTGATTATTCACTTTTAGGTTTTTCAAAAGAATACCCATTACAGAGGATGAGAATGAAGCTTTATTTCCTCCCCTACCCCTCTATACTTGTCGGTTCCTCATCTCCTTATCCTCCTAATATAGTTCTATCATAACTTAAATCAGTATTCAACACTTACATTTATGAGACTATGTAAACACTATTCTCAGCTGAGTTGCACAGTAAACTATGATTACTCAAGTTTTCTGCACACCTCTTTGTTTTTCCTGGAGTTAATGATTGCATAAGTGTCTAATTTTCTAGGTAATTATCATCAATTTAACCTTAAACTTTCAGCCAATCCTGCATTTCCCCTTGGTAAATAGCAAATGCATAAGGTAGTCTATCAATTTCACCTTCTTTAAGAAATATCTTCTAGAGTCATCTGAGGTGTTTCCACATGGACTAATTGCTTGCTAAGCTTTCACTCCCTCCTAGAGATTCCCTTTTTCTCTCCTTTCTATGGGTTTATTCATTTTCTTTTTTATCCTATACTTTGCTCATTCCTGGGTTATTTCCTTATTTGGTAAAGGATATTTTCCAGTATCTTCCAAGGTAGGATACACTAGTAGTAAATTTTCAAGAACTTACATATCTAAGAATATCCACTTTTTTTCACACTTAATTGATAATTTACCTGAGTATAGAATTATATTGGAAATCATTTTCCTTCACAATTTTGTTTTTTTAGCTTCTAATGTATAGTTGGGTATTATTTTTTTATTTATTTGCTTCCAGTATTCTGATATGTCTTAATAATTTGCCTCAATGAGGGCCAGATTTTGCCCATTTTTCTAGGCATTCATTGGGCCTGTTTGTTTAATAACTCATGTGTATCAGTTCAGGACAAATTCTTTAAAGCATTGCCTGATAGTTCTTTCCCTTCATTTTCTGTTCTGTTTCTGAAATTGCTATTATTCATTTAATGTATCTGCTATGCTGGTCCTCTAACTTACTTATTTATCTCTCCTATTTTCAATTTCTTGGTTCTGTTTTGGGGAAATTAATTATCTTTTTTTCCCAACCCCTTCTATTGAGTTCCTATTTTCTCCTGTCATGTCATATTTTTTAATTTTAAAAAGGTCTTTGTTTTCTGCATCACCATTTCTAACTGCATCTGTTCCTGTCTCATGGTTATAACACCTTCTTTAGCTCTTTGAGGATATTCATGATGGTATTTTTTAAAATCATCTCCTCTCTATATGTATTTTTAATCATTTTCTCTGTTTCCTCCAAGTTTCCTTTTCACCTTGTTGATGTGTTTAATCTCTCTCTCTTTTTTATTTTTTTATTTAAATTTTTTTTTAACATTTATTCATTTTTGAAAGGCAGAGAGAGACAGAGTGCGATTAGGGAAGGGGCAGAGAGAAAGGGAGATACAGAATTCAAAGCAGGCTCCAGGCTCCAAGCTGTCAGCACGGAGCCCAATGTAGGGCTCGAACTCACAGACCACAAGATCATGACCTGAGCCGAAGTCAGCCGACCTGAGCCGAAGTCTGCCGCCCAACTGACTGAGCCACCCAGGCACCCCAAATCTCTCTCTCTTTTTTAATGGAAGAGGTTTTCCTCAGCTATCTGGCAACTCTCAGTTGTCTGTTTTTATTTAAGAGTAAGAAAGTAAGAATTGACTCACTGAGTATATGGATTAAGACTCTGAAGCATGAATTTTATTATGGGGTGAGCAGACTGAATGAGTTCATTGAAGAATCAGTGATGTCTGTACTTTCAGAGCTTTCCTCTTGATTGATCAGATCTCCAGAGGAGACCCTTCCACTCTCCTGTTCTAAGGATAAAAGACTGGCTGTTAAGCCATGTAAGAGAACAGGACTAGAAATTATCAGTATCACATATGCCTACCTTCACTTAATAGAACTATGTTCAGTATAGATTCTCCATTTTCTCTTGTAACTGGTGTTCCTCATTGCAGAAACACTCTATTTTAGCCACTGGAAAAATCTTTAGTATTCTGCTGGGGTAAAGAAAGCTGTTTTATTTTTACACTCTTTAGAAGTTCTTTTACTGTGTTATACTTCGGCATGGTGCCATACATGTATGTTGAGAAATGCTGTGTAAATTTCTAGCTCTACTTTAATTAATTACACAACTGGGTACAGTTTGGAATTTGGAAAAGGAATACAGGCCAGAAGAGGTTTCAAAGTTTTGTTTTGTTTTGTTTTGTTTTGTTCTGTTTTGTTTTGTTTTTGCATGAAAGTATACTATGTGTCCAACACCCTTTGTCCAATCACAGATAGAAACAACCTAGCCAGCCACAGATTAGCTGGTGTGAAGTTTTGTGCCGCCTCTAAACCTCAGGGTGGGCAGGTTTAGGTCTGAAGAAGCTGCCATCTTTTCCTGCCCCACTCACAACACTCACCCACTTGAAGTATGCAGTTGGGATATACTGCCACCAGGTGGTGGATCTTGGTATCATTCCTAATGTCTCAACTATAAATTGGAAATTTTCAAGAAGATTCAAGGTTTATTCATTAATGTTTCTATGCATCTTATTTATGAAAAGAAATCTTTTTATTTAAAAGTGTACATATTCAAATGTTTTCTAGGAAGGAATACAACTGACGCTGAGTGGGGGTTTTTTGATAAGTAATTTCTAAGGGAAACATCACATCCTTCTCACTAATCTTTGTTATCAAAACCAGCTTAACCTAACCGTGTTCCTTATGTGAATATCATATAGAATATTCCTTCTAACCCTTCTTGAATTCTAAATTTCAAAGCAATATCAGTTTTAAATATTTACCTATGGCTTTTTTTAGCCTCCAGTACTTTTGCCTCACAAGCCTGGAAGACTTTGAAATATGTCTCCATTTCTCCTAGTATTTCATGTCTGCTGGCTATTGTACTCCTCTGATGTGCTAGTGATATCTGGATAAATCTTCCCACAGCTCATTAGAGCAAGAGAGACCATGCCAGCAACCAAAATCTAAATCAGTCAAAAGGCATTGTGAGAATAAGTAATACTCAGCAATAAAAATGAGCAAATTGTTGCTACACACAACTTAGATGCATCTCAAAGACATAATGCTGAGTAAAAACAAAAAGCCACGCCCAGAGTTCATATACTGTATGATTCCATTGTATAATATCCCCCAAATGAAGAAATTATAGAGATGAAAAACAATTCATGGTTGCCAAGGGTTAGGGAGGGCAGGAAGAAGGAGGCAGGTGGAAGTCTAAAGGGTAGCAAAAGAGAGATCTTTGTGCTGATGGAATAGTTTTATATCTTGGCTGCAGTGGATGGCTACACAAATCTATGTATGTGGTAAAATGATATAAAACTGTACACACACAGCATACCAATTTCAATTTCCTGCTTTTGCTACTGTACTATAACTGTGTAAGATGGGACCATTGGGGGAAACTGGGTGAAGGGTACCAGAAACGCTCTGTACGATCTTTCCAATCTCCTGTGAACATAAAATAATTTCAAAATATTTTTGTAAAAATTTTTGGAAGAGAATAAATAAATCAATTTATTTCAATAGTTAAAACTTAAATACCTGAAATGTAGACATTAGCAATTACTTTGAAATGTACCATCAGTTGTGGGTACCTTGTGCTCTATTGTGTCTAGCGATGAAGAGAGGTAATAAAACTCCCAGATTCCAGGTAGGAACAAATGTGTTTTATCTTACTACATCTTGTTCCCCATCCTGATTGGTGCAATTCACTTTTACAAGTTGAGAATCTATGTGCCATAATCTCTAATTGAATTCGGAACTTAGCTTCAATCATAATTTCTAAATTTGTGCCTCTTTTTGTTTTCTTTTCTTCCTGTTGAAATGGCAGGGTGTTTTTTTTAATGCTTTAAACTTGAGTATCTGTATTCAATAATATGCACCTTAGAATTTTGCATTTTTTTCTTTATTACTTGTCATATAGTTTTACTACTTCTTGAAAGATTGTTTTCTTTTATTGTTTTGGGCTGGAGACTGTTAAAAAGGTGGCAGCAATGCTCAGAATCACAACAACATTTTATGGAGAAGTTTAGAACCTTTATTCTATGAAGAAAAGTCATTCTGCAGTTTTAATGGTGCTGCTATCAATCATTACAATTATGTTATTGTTTGAACCTGCGCCATTGGAAAACAATGCGTGATATTTCCCCAAATCAAATTGTAGTGATTAACAACTTGGTATTTACTGCATTATTATCGTATTCTGATAGCTTTGATTTAAACTTGAACCATATAAACCACATATTTAATTGATAACAAAAGGCATTCCCCAGCCTAAAACTGACTACATTCTATTTACAAATTGATCTTTTTAAACACACAATTTATTTTGTCATAGTAACACTGTTACTTACGGTTGATTCACTGATTAATCCACAGTCAACTTTCAATCTAAAAGTGGATGGGTTATAACCAGAACTACCACGTACCTATATCCACTATCATTAGGGTCTCTTGTTGATGTTATTTCAACAACCAAACAAAGGCACACTTCTTTCAATAAGGTGTATTCAAACTCAAAGTGAAATGCCTCGTATTTTCTCATATTACGTTCTCTAGCTCTAAATTTCTCCGATCTTGCTCCCACTTTGTCCAATTCTGGCTTTCTGCTGACCTTCTAACTCCAGCGGGAGGTAACGTCTCCAGCAGAAACCCCTGAATCCATGAAGACCACACTTCATGGCCAGAAGTTGGCTTGAATCTATTCGAGTCTCATTGTCCATGCCAGTCATCAAATCAGTGACTCTCAGCTTCTGCCGAGTGATATCTGTTTCAGTATCTTCTCTGTGATATTGTTATTGTTCTCTCTTTGAGTACTTCTCCTTTAGAGGGAGCACAGCATCCGAGGGTGCGGGAGGGACGCTGCAGGAGGAAGGGGCTCTCCTGTGGTTTCCAGCGGCCGCTTGGGGTCTTTGTGTGGGTGTGAGGACATCAGCCTAGCTCTACCAGAGGCAAAGATATGGAGTGTGTCCTTGTTCATCCACCTTACAGCCTCCTCATGATATGACCTTTCCTTAGAAACCTGAGCCCTCTAAGGGGGCCAGCACTGTACAAGCCTCCCACCCCCATTCCCTCTGAAGCCTCCATACCCTCGTGGGTGCTTCTCTTGTGCCCTGAGGGTTCCTGCTAAGCATTTGGAACCCTGTGGCTCTATGATCCTGTCACTACTTGCTAATCACCTGTTCCCTGCCTGCCAGCCCAGCCCCTTCAGACCAGCGCCTGCTGGGCCCAAGCTGTGGACTTCTACTGTCTTGAGATGGAGGAGACAACTAGAATGGGCAATGTGAAGGAAACAGTAAACCTGAAGAGCAGATTAATCTTAGAAGTAGAGTAATGTTCTGGTATGTGTGTACATGCATTAGTCCATTTTCTCTACTCAAGAACAAAGAAATGGGTCTACCATGAAAAGACTCAAATAAGGAGATTGCACAGGTGGAGATGACAGCTCCATGGGGTGGCCAGTAGGCATCCAGATAGCTCACCCAGTAGGTGATGAAGAGGTTACTGTCTTAGGAGGTTACTGTATTAGGAGGGGAGTTTGAGAGCCCTCAGAAAGCATCAGTGGCTTCTTGGTCTCTTGGGGGTATCCTTGGATTGGCTGGAACAGATATTTCTTTGTAAATTGTATTCGAATGTCTAGATTGCCATTTTGGGGGGGAAGGAAGCTATGTTTGGTCAAACCTGTTGGTTTCATTTAGCATTATTTATACATTATAATGTTGACTATATATCCTATCCTCTGGGAAATCCCAGTTCTTCTTTTCATTGCATCTCAGTTCAGTCCCAGAGAATTTGGTATTAAACAGAATGCCAATTAGATGCCATTGGTCAGTGATTTTAAAAAGTAAAGGCAGAAAGTTCTGAAATGCAAATTGTCTGAACAGGAAAGAACCTGTTTGAGAAATCATCTGCACCCATCACTAAAGGTGTCCCATGCAGAAGTTGGATGACTGAGTTAGAAGATTATAGAAAGAGGGCAAACCACAGAGGTCAGCTCATGTGTCCTATGATTATAAAAGCTGGGGATTATGTGAACATTAAGAGAATAAAAATAAAGTTCACTGAGTTCTATTTAGCCTGTAATTCTAATTTAATGTTTGTGTGGCTCAGATGCAGTTCCATTCTTTACCTGAAAGGAAGCAGCCTACACCCTTCAATCAAAGTGTAATTCACGGGGGCACCTGCGTGGCTCAGTAGGTTAAACATCTGACTTTTGATTTTGGCTCAGATCATGATCTCATGGTTTTGTGAGTTCCAGCCCCTCATCGGGCTCTCTGCTTATAGTGCGGAGCCTGCTTGGGATTCAGTCTCCTTCTCTCTCTGCCCCTCCCCCACTCACGCTATCTCTGTCTCTCTCAAAATAAATAAATAAACTATAAAAAAAAAGTGTAATTCATGTGCACAGAGTTGACATTCAGAAAACATTAGTTGATTTGAGAAGGCTGTGCACCCCAAATTGTAAACCATAAAAGAATAACTACCCCAATATGTTGACATTACCCTATGAGTATTGTTCTATTTCCTGTCTAATGGGATGAAGGTTTAGGATGGGATATTGAAGCCTGAATTTAGCTCTGAGGAAAATACTACTGTGGTTTATAACCACCAGAAGAATTAAAAGGAAGGTGTTTTTTAAGAGGTTTAAAATAACAGTAAATGTGTACAATAGACTACAAAAGTGAAAACAAACATTTTACTTCCAACATGTCTGTTAAATTTCATGCTTTATTTTTAATTAAAATAGTTTAAACACACCCTCTTGAGACAAACTGCTAGAAGTTAGACTTTCATAGATTAGTTCAGAGAATTAGATAGGAATCAGTCTTAAATCGTTTATACCTCCATTTATGTATTTGATCAATATATTATTCAGAGTTCACCGATAGCCCACCTTAGTGTTGAGAAAGCATGGCACCAGCATGTGCCTGGACCTTTAGATTGCTTCCAGAGAAGAAGTGATCACAGATTTCGAAGTGAGTTTTTAATCAGCTTTCTTTTATAACACTTATCTTTCTGTTGCTATTGACCTCAAGCGTCCTGTTCTCCAAAATTCTTAGGCTGACATTTTGTCTCTTTATCTGTTCAAGTGTAGCAAGTTTGTATCCAACTCTACATGAAATTAAAATGTGTCACCAGTCTCGTAGAATCACCTTCTATTGCTTTTGCAAATGTGTCCATCTTCTGTCATGAATAGGCAAGCGCTGGTTCATCCCTGAATAGATGGTATTGATTCACTAAACCCTAAAGATTTTTGACCTTTTTAAAAAGTGATTCCCACTGCACAAGATATTTTACAAAGTGACAAGGACTTCTGTGCATTGAGATGAAATCAGTACCATTTAAAATGAGCATATTTTCTGGGGGATTCCCAAAGCATATCATGTTAACTAAGGGACATTTTTGAATAATTTCAGTTGTACTTTTTCTGAAAAGGGAAATAGTGTAAAAAAAAAAATAAGACTTCATGATATAAACTGAATCTAAAACCAGCAAAGGGATTAATAACTTAAGTTGATATTGATACAAAGTAGCTGTGAAGCTGAATAATGCTTTTGGGTATAAAGGAAGGATTAAGCCAGAAAGTAATTAGGCAATGAATGCTCCCAATGACTATGTAGAATTAAGACTTGAATGTACTTGTGATTTAGATGAAAAGATCCAGGTTCTATTCCCATGACTGCCACCTAATAAAATATACTTGCCTCCAAGGGCACAGTTTCTTCACAAATGAAAGGAGGGAGCTGAATTAGATGATGGCTAAAATCTTCTCTCGATTTGACAATCTATCGTTTACCAGGTTTACATGTCTCAAATAATAACCTGTGGTTTTAGCAGGTTGATTTACACAAAAATTCTACATTCATTCATTCAATAAATAGTTATGAAGCAAGTATTATGTAAAAAGCATTGATTACAACATTTGCAATGTGAAGTTTGTGGAAAGAAGTTTGAGCTTGACCGATCTGTACATCATCCCAACAGAGATATCATGAAGACTATCTAGAGACACGTAGAGTTTGGGAGATTGGAACTGAAGCTAGGGATTTGTGAGAAATCAGCATGTACTTCTCTTTTGTGACCAGAACACTTTAAAAGGTGTGAATAGTATACTGCACTATATGTTAACTAACTTGAATTAAAAAAAAAAAAAGTGAATAGTTAGTCCCAGAGGTGAACACCAAAGGTCCATTTAGTAAGGTAGCACATAGATCCATGGTCTCATTAGACCTATTGAATCTGGTAGCATAAGTACGGCCATTGACTCTTCATTCTCTGATACAAATGACCTTTCTTCTTCTCTCCTATATTCTCCATGACTGTCATCCTTATGTCTCTCATTTGAAATGTCTTGCAGTTATTAAAATGATTTCTCAAGAGTATACACATTTCAAAAATAATTTTAGTAACCTAAAGGGATTAACTGACAACAGTGGAATGTCAGGCACCAGTGATAAGCTCTTGGTGGGATATTTCTATGAGGGGGGGGGGGGTGGTATTACCAAGGTCTTAAAATTATACCATCTGGGTGAATATAAACCATGTCAATGTGAAATACATTCTTGAGCTTGCTTTTGCAAGCCTTGGTAAATCATTCTCTTCTTGAGATTAACCTGGCACTCTCCTACTTACTTCTACTTTCAGTACAGACATACCCTGGCAAATTGTATGTGTATTTACCAAATTGCTGAAGAACTTCCCCTTTTCAAGAGGTTTAATGTGCACGTATAACCAAAAAATATTTTCATACTTGATGGTACCTTGAGCAGATTTTTCTTTTTATGCTCTTCATATTCAAATCAATGTATCATAGAGTATAAGTTCTTTTCCTCTCTATATTTCACATATCAATTTATATCTCTGTCTCACTAAGCATTCAGTTAAAATATACTCAACAGAGTTTATCAGGTATGTGAGAGTAATAAATTCATTCATTCATTTATTAAACATGTATAAGTCGAGTTCCTAATATGTACTAGGTACGGCTTAACTTTTTAAGAATATAAAAGTGGATATATAAAGAGAACACAGTGTTCCAACCATCAAGTGGGAAAGACAAGTAAACTGAAGGAGTTCCATCGTTGTTTATAATATAAAAATTACATAATGAAAAGCTAAATGAAACCTAAAGAGCTATAAGCAGGAAATGAATTAAATAATCATATATCCATGGAGTGTAAATCTGTGCTGTAAACCAAACTGATGATATATGTTTAATAACTTGGAAAATCTCCATGATATGCTGTTTTGGAGACATATGACATTACCTACAAGGGTATATGTAAACAACCAATTAGATTTAAAAAATGTTTTGTCAATTCATAAATATGTAAAAGGATATAGATATCACATATTTTAATAATAGACTAATGTTTTGAATTACAACATGATATGTTTTCCCTTCTCTATAACTGGAACTTTTTCTTTCCCATATGGCCTCCTCATTATTAAAACCAGGATATGAAGCTGATATGAGAAAAGAGGATGGCAGAAACCACTGGATGTCTTAAATCACAACACAAAGTTTTCATTACATTCTTTTAATTTCAGAGAGAGAGACTAGTCTACAAAGCTAGACTTCAGGGAAAGAAAATATTTTTCTAGGATCTACATGACTGGGTTTTTATACACCAAGAATAAAAACTTAGGTAATTAACCACAGATTCAATTGGTAAATAAATAACTAACAATATGATATAAGGTTAAGTTTCTATTCCACAGGAAGAAAGAAAAAAAGGATTTCAATCCCTGAATGTGGGATATGTCCTATATCAGGATCAAACCTTAAAAAGGGGGTAAAGCATAAGGTACAAATATCCAGATAAAGTGGAAACAACAAACCAAAACTTATGCAATACAGTAGGGAATTTTATATCAATAAATGCTTACATTAAAGAAAAAATTATCTCAATTAGACCACATAAACTCACACCCCAAAGGTACTAGAAAAAGAATAACTAAGCATAAAATTAATAGAAAGAAAAAAAACAAAGATCAGAAGATCAGAACAGAAATAAATGAGGCAAGGACCAAAAAGGCAATAGGAAAGATCATTCAAATGAGAAGCTGTTTTGTTAGAAACAAACAACACAGATGAATCTTCAGCTACACCAGCCAAGGAAAAAAGAGAGGACTCAAAATTAGAAATGAAAGAGGAGACATTACAACTGATACTGCACAAATGTAAAGGATTTTAAGAGACTACTATGGAAATTTTTACACCAACAAATTGGGCAACCTAAAATAAATAGACAAATTTCTAGAAACATCAACCAGCCAAGACTCAGTCATGAAAAAATAGAAAATCTGAACAGACCAATTTCTCATAAAGAGATTGAATCAGTAATCAAAAACCTCTTAAGACAGAAAAATCCATAACCAGACAGCTGTGCTGGTGAATTCTACCAAACATTAAAGAACTAATGCTATTCCTTCTCAAAATCTTCCCAAAAATTGAAAAGGAAAGAACACTTCCAAACTCATTTTATGAGGCCAGCCTTACCTTAATACCAAAACCAGACCGAGACACTACAAAATTATATTTATATTATTTATATTTACATTTATATTTATATTTATATTTATATTTATATTTATATTTATATATTTATTCATACAGGCCAATATCCCTAGTAAAGACAGGTGCAAAAATCCTCAACAAAATATGAACAAACTGAATTTAATAGTGCAATAAAAGGATCATATACCATGATCAAGTAGGATATATTTCAAGGATGCAAGTATGGTTCAATGTCCACAAATCAATCATATGTTCACTCCAATAGTATGCAGAAAAAGCATTTGAGAAAATTCAACATCCATTTGTGATAAAAACTCAACAAAGTGGTCATAGAGGGAATGTACCTCAATGTAGTAAAGTCCATATATGACAGACTTAGTAGTAAAAAATTGAAAGCTTTTCCTCTGAGATCAGGAACAAGACAAAGATGCCCAAACTGTACTGGAATTCTTAGCCAGAGTAATTAGACAAGAAAAAGAAATAGAAGGCATCCAAATTGGAAAGGAAGAAGGAAAATTCTATTTGTAGATGATCTGATCTATTATGTAGAAAACCCTAAAGACTCCACCAAAAAACTGTTGAAACTAACAGATTCAGTATAGTTGAAGAATACAAAATCAACAGGCAAAAATAAGTTACATTTCTATATACCTACAATGAACTATGTGAAAAATAAACAGAAACAACAATCCCACTTAGAACAACATCAAAAAGAATAAAACACTCAGGAATAAATTTAACCAAGGAGGTGAAAGATCTTTACATAGAAAATATAAAACATTGATGAAATAAAGAAGACACAATTAAGCAGAAAGATATTCCACATATATAGATCAGAAGAAGTAAAATTTTTAAATGTCCATACTACCCAAAGCTAACTATAGAGTCAATGGAATCTCTATCAAAATTTCAATGACATATTTCACAGAAATTAAAAAAAAAACAATTCTAAAAAATCATATGTAACCACAAAGTCCTTGAGTAGCCAAAGCAATCTTGAGAAAGAACAAACCTGGAGGCATCACACTTCCTGATTTCAAATTGTGTTATAAAACTATTGCAAGTAAAACAGTATGGTATTGGCATAAAAACAGACATAGGCAGGGGCGCCTGGGTGGCGCAGTCGGTTAAGCGTCCGACTTCAGCCAGGTCACGATCTCGCGGTCCGTGGGTTCGAGCCCCGCGTCGGGCTCTGGGCTGATGGCTCGGAGCCTGGAGCCTGTTTCCAATTCTGTGTCTCCCTCTCTCTCTGCCCCTCCCCCGTTCATGCTCTGTGTCTCTCTGTCCCAAAAATAAATAAAAAACATTGAAAAAAAATTTAAAAAAAAAACAAAAAAACAGACATAGGCAAGGGGCACCTGGGTGGCTCAGTCGGCTGAGAGTCTGACTCTTGATTTCGGTTCAGGTCATGATCCCAGGGTCGTGGAATCGAGCCCATGTTGGGCTCTGCACTGAGCATGGAGCCTGCTTAGGATTCTTTCTCTCCCTCTGTCCCTCTCCCCTGCTCTCTCTCTCTCACACACACAAAAAAGACATAAGTGAAAGCAGATATTGCCAAACAGACCAATGGAACAAAATCTAGAGCACACATATGTAGTCAACTAATACTTGACAAGGAAGCCAATAATACTCAATGGGGAAAGGATAGTCTCTTCCACAAATGGTGTTGAGAAAACAGGATATCTACATGCGAAAGAAAGAACACGGACCCCATCTCAACACTGATCAGAAAAATTAACTTGTAGTAGATCAAATACTTAAATGTAATACCTGAAACTATAAAACTTCAGAAGAAAATTTAGGGGAAAGCTCCTCAACTTTGGTCTTGGCCATGGTTTTTCGGATACAAAAACAAAAGCATAGCATCAAAAGGAAAAATCAATAACTGGAACCACATCAAACTAAACAGCTTCTGTACGGCAATATAAGCAAAACAAAAAGGCAACCTACAGAATGGGGAAAATATTCACAAACCATATATCTGTTAAGGGATTAATATCCAAAATATATAAGAACTCATCATCTCAATAGCTGAAAAACAAATAAAAAACTAGCAAAGAACCTGAATAGATATTTTTCCAAAGAAGACAAATGGCCAGTGGCCAACAGGTACATGAAAAGGTGTTGAACATCACTGGTCATCAAAAAAATGGATATCACAACCCCAGTGAGATAACACCTCACACCTGTTAGAATGGCTATTATGAAAAAGACAAGAGAAGGCAAGTGCTGGCGAGGATATGGAGCCCTTGTGCATTGTTGGTGGGAATGCAAATTGGTATCACCACTGAGAAACACCGTACTAAGGTTTTTAAAAAAACTAAAAGTAGAACTACCATATGATCGAGAAATCCCACTTCTGGGTATATATCCAAAGGAACTGAAATTACTATGTCTGAGAGATGTCTGCATCCATGTTTACTGCCATGTTATTCACAACAGTCAAGACATCGACAATGAATAAATACAGAAAATGTGATTATGTGTATAATATATGATATATGAAATATATAATATTATCAACCACATTATTCAGCCAAAAATAGGAAGGCAGTCTTGCCACTTGTGACAACATGGATGAATCTTGAGGGCATTCTGCTAAGCGAAACAAGTCAGACAAAGAAAAGGCAAATACTGTATGATCTGCTTTACGTGTGGAATCTTAAAAAGCCAGACTCCTAGAAACAAGAGTAGATGGGTGTTAGGAGCCAAGGGTCAGGAGGAATGGGGGGTCAGGAGGCATGGGAGGTGTTGATCAAAGTTTGTAAACTTCCAGTTCTAAGATGAATAAGTTCTGGGGATCTAGTATACAGAATGATGACTATAGTTAACACTATATTGTATACGTGAAAGTTATTAAGAGAATAGATCCTAAAGATTCTCACCACTAAAAAAAAGATAATTTTTTGAGATAATGTATTAACTAATTTTATTGTGGTGATCATTTTGCAGTATATTCATCTATCCAATCATCTTAAACTTACACCATGTTATATGTCAATCATATCTCGATAAAGCTGGAAAGGTACAAGACCGCCCCCATTGATTTTCACTTCAGTGAAACTTCCAGTATCTTCTGATATTTACTAACTGCCATGTAGCCATTCTCAAAATTATGTAAAATAATCTCTTCTAACATTAGATATAAAATGATGTTAGATGTTTTAATTTGGCCAAAGAAATTAGAAAACATATTTTGATTTGTGTGAAGTTTTCTTTGAAGACTTTGACCTGAAGAATATTTTTTTTGACTGGAAGAATATTGCATGAAGTAATAAGAACAAGAAACTGGCTTCATGAATGGAAAGTAATCATTCAAGAGTCATAATCAAAGAAAAAAAGCTAATTGATTAAAATGCCAGAGGCAATTTTCTCTAAAACTATAGCCGTAAATAGAAACACATATGTCTAAAAATAAAAGATAATTAATTATATTATGAAAAAAAGTTTCTGTTTTTAAAACGTGTGACATATTTCTCATTTTAGTGATTTCTAGTTTGTTTTGCTACATAAACATGTGTCTACATGAATGTGTTTTGTTTCTTGAGTTTATGTCAATTTATAGTTTTATATCCTCCTTTCTGTTCTTCTTATTGTGTATATTACACAGTAGAATTCTGCATATATGAATTTCTCTTTTGCAAGCTTTAATCCCTATATATATATATATATATATATATATATATATATTTTTTTTTTTTTTTTTTTTTTTTTTTTTTTTTTCCCCTCTTAGTCCATAATTCCCTAAGGATTGCTTACTGGTCAACATTGATTTAAAAAATATATCAAGTATGAGTTTAAATTTGATCTAATGTTCAAATTTGCAAAGTAATTGGCTCATGTTTGGGAAGAGCAGGCATTTGTGTTTGGGTTCAGGTTGAATGGTCAAGGTCATCCCAGGCCCTCAGGAATAGCAGAGACACATCTAGAGTTTCACTCGTAGTTTTCTCAGTGGTGATCACAGTACATATGCATCAGTAGATTACTAAGAGACTTTATGAAAATAGTTAAAATATAACTCAATAGGAGTGAGACTTTCAGGCAATTGAAATATTAGTCCTCAGATCAAAAGACGTTTTATTGCTGACGTGTCAGAGCGTATCTCTGATGAAAATACTTCACACACTTGGGCATTTACACCCCTTAAAAGGAAATAGAAAACAATTTACAATTGTCTCAGTGGGGTTTATGAGAACTGAGCATGTCTGATTGAACTCTTCCCCATTACTGTCAGTTCCTAGTTACAAGGATCTGTTATATATTTGTAAGTGTATTCATTCTCATTAGGCCCATTTGGATGTTTAATGATATTGGCCTTATTTTCTTGTGCATACTCGTATGTTTGTTTCTTCCTTCTTTACCAGATTGCAGGTCATAAGACAAAGTAAAATCTCTTTATTAAACTGAGATTTCTTTGCTTCATAATTCCCAGTAACAAATATGCAACAATGAAGCCTTCTTCCATAAATTATGTTGCTTCCTGCTCTCTTTAATCATAGCCCTCACCAGAACCTGAAAGCCTACCAGAAAATGATATGAGACAAGCCTCATTGAAAAAAAGTGCTAAAATTGGTAAAAGTGCATTTTTACAGTTGAATTTCCAAAACAGACCCAGAATTCCCTCTCCCCTAAAAACCTAATAAATTGATATAAGCCCAGCTAAATTACAGCTCTTTAACCTACTCTAGAAGGGTTCTAGAAGCAAACAATCCACGGAAAGAACCTGAGCAATGCTACTTTTTCCTGGATTATTAGAGATGTTACATAATTCCTTTGGGCTCTTATTTTTTTTATCTCCAAAATGGAAAAAACAAATCAGCCTCATGTGGTTTTCGTAAGGCTTAAACAAGAGAATTAAAGTACCAGAGGCAAATTGTGCATTAGCTAAGTGATTCTCTACCTGGTTGTACATCAAAGTCTTCTGGAAAACTTTAAAATTCTTAGACTCTGTTCTCAGAGATTCTGATTGAATAGATCTGGCTTAGAGCCCAGGGAGCTGTGTTCTTAACCTCTTACCAGAGGTTCTGATGGGTAAGGGTAACCAATTAGCTTAATAAAAGTTTCTTTTATTGCTTTCTAGGATCCAAGTATCCATTTATTCCTTGTAACTGTCCAAGGTGCTGTTGGAAGTGAATCAGTCTGATGATAGGTATAAGCTGATCCACTCCAACAAGCCTTCACTTTCCTTCTCATGTCCTTTTCACTTTCCTTTCCTGAGCCCTGAGTCCCTGGGAGCTTCAGGAAACATCACAGCTTCAGCCCTTGCAACCTAGGCAGTTGTCTATTCAATAATCTTTGCTGTGTTACCTCTGCACTTGCCTTGAAAGCCTTGACCTGAATTGTGCATTCCTAGGAAATTTTGTGGTGAAATTGATCCAGACCCTGCTCTGGCATATCCAACAATTTTACCAAAATTGTGCCAGGAATTATTGTGGTTGATATCGTAATTTTAAATTTTATTTAACTCTTCTCAGAAAATAGCACAATACCATTTTTTAAACCTCTTCCTCATTCCTGACAAGCCTTTAAACTGCAGGACTTCAGGAGGTGGTGATATATCAGTTACATTAGGTATGGCTGCGTATAAAAAGAACCCCAAAATAAGAACAGCCCAGACACTACAGATTATATCTCCCTTGGGTAAAAAACATCCAGAGACAGGCATCTCAGAGCTGGTCTGGCGGCTCCATGGTAATAAAGAACATGGGGTTTTTGAACCTTTGTGTTACACCATTCTAGCAGGTGGCTTCTATTTTTTAAGATTATCTCATTGTGTAATATTGTTGGAGTTTCAGTGTTTGGTAAGGAGGGGAAAGCAAGATAAATGTTACCCCCAGATGATCCAGTTCCCTTTAGGTGGCTTCCCGGAAGTCATAACAGTTCCATGTAGTGACAAGTCTACCATACTGCAGGAGAGGTAGGGCAGTGTAGTCATTCAGCCGGGCACATTGCCCATCCAGAAAAATGTTGGAATTATTTTACTAAGGAGAAGGGGATAACAGAGATTAGGGAGCAAATGGCAGTCTCTGCCACAGGTTGTTATCAATAAAATAAATACCAATAAATAAAATAATGATCCCATCACTGTGAGATTTCCAACCCAGTTGTTCAGTGTATTCTCTTTCATGTAATGCCTGGCCGTTAAAACTTGTATTATGGAAAGCCTTGCTGGGGGAGTAATAATGGCTTTCCCTTAATCCTCATCCAAGAAATTGTTGAAAATACAACCAGGTTGGAGTGCCTGTGTGGTTCAGTCGGTTAAGAATCTGACTTAGGCTCAGGTCATGACTTCACGGTTCATGAGTTTGAGTCCTGCATTGAGCCTGCATCAGGCTCTCTGATTTCAGCACAGAGCCTGCTTCAGATCCTCTGTCTCCCTCTCTCTCTTCTCCTCCCCCACTCACGCAGCTCTCTGTCTCTCTTTCAAAAATAAATAAACATTAAAAAAAATACAACCAGGGAGACAGAGGAAACACAGGTCTCAATAATGCTATTACTCACTGACCACTTCTATGTGTCATGAGAATTATATATGTTACTTTATGGAGTCCTTACAACAAAACCAAGGGATTATCATCCCCATTTTACAGATGAAGAAACTAAGACTTAGAAGAGGTTTAGTAACTAAAGCTTGGCTCTTTACCCCAAGGCTGCACTGCCATTGCTGGAAACGACTGATGCATGGCCTGTTTTAGGGTTGAGAGTCACTATGAAGCCAAAAGGTCAATGCAAGTTTATAAGCTAAGAAATAGTAACAAATGCCTATTAGGGGATTTGTCCTGGAATGTGACCATAGGGGGAAGTGTTGCCACATGGTCACCACTTTCCAGAGCAGCATTTACACCACATGCCCTTCAACTGGATGTTAAATGTTATTTGATGATGATGATGATGATGATGATGATGATGATGAAGAAGAAGAAGAAGAAGAAGAAGAAGGAGGAGGAGGAGGAGGAGGAGGAGGAGGA
Source organism: Neofelis nebulosa (assembly GCF_028018385.1). Taxonomy (NCBI): domain Eukaryota; kingdom Metazoa; phylum Chordata; class Mammalia; order Carnivora; family Felidae; genus Neofelis; species Neofelis nebulosa. The sequence continues at coordinate 10,995,289 of NC_080785.1, forward strand.
GGAGGAGGAGGAGGGAGGAGGAAGGAAGAAGAAGAAGAAGTTATAGTGAAATAAACTTGAGAAATGTTGGGTAAAATCAAGTTAGGTTGTAGTTTTCAATGTGCGAAAGAGCTCAGAGCTCTAAACACCCTAAAGTTCTTTCTCCATGTACCCACTCATTTTATACCTCCTGCTCTTGTCCATGTGTGCATAAGGAGTAATACCATAGGTAGAATTTCCTCTACTTAACATTGTGCCACTTTTTCCCTTTGGCTAGAGTATTTTTCCTTTCTTCACTCTGTCTTTTTCTGGGCCCCATCTCTAATTACATCTAGTTTTCTTTTTATCTTCTGTCTGAACCATAATAAGATCATAAGATACTCATCCCTGTTACGTTTCCTATTCAGAAACATGTTATGGTCATCCCTTTGGGTCAATAAACATGGATCAGACTTATTTTGTGATAACCATGTGATGTCCCATAGAATTACCAATGGCATTAAAAATACCTAATAATTGGTATGTGTCAACGGTAGCTCAAAGCTGGAAAAATTGTTTTTGTTTTTGTTTTCGGGATGTCGATCAGTCTTCTGCTCTGAAAAACAAGCAAAAACAAAACAGAGAGAGAGAGAGAGAGAGAGAGAGAGAGAGAGAGAGAGAGAGAGAAACCCTGGTTTATTCTCAACCCTAGTTGAGATTGACTCTCAAACCTGCTGAGCAATTTTTAACCATTTCCCTGTGAATGAATATTAATGTTTCTGGGCTTTTGTCACCACAAAAAAAAATTCAATAAATTTTATTGTAGAGTAGTATCTTTACATTCTTTACAGAATGAAATTGGAGTTATCTACTAATTAGCATTTACAGTCAGTGTCTTTATTTCTATAAGAAATGACTACCAAAAATGGGATTGCTTAACCAAAGGGTATAGATATTTTTAATTACTAATTTTAATTGTTATTCCCTGACAATCACCACTACCAGTGATATAGGAGTACCTTTTGCCCACCCTTTTCACAGCATGAAGCTTTATCACTTTCTACTTTTTGACAGTCTGATGGGCAAAAAGTAGAATCTGTAGTTTTTAATTTACATTTTTCTGTGAAAATGGAGCATAAGCATTTTTTCTAATTTACTAGCATTTGCATTTCCTCTTGGCTGAGTTGCCTATTTATATACTGTGCCTCTTTTCTATTACTTCTCTTTTACTTATCAGTATGGAGGAACTCTTTATGAATTCTGCATGTTAACCTTAATCTGACATAAATACCGTAAATGTTTCCCCACACTATTGCTTTTAACTTAACCTACATTTTCTTTGGGTTTACACAATTTGTAGTCATTGTGCGGTCAAATTTGCTTCTTGTTTTAAAGTTTTGAGGGTTGCTTTCTTGCTCGAAAAGGTATCCTTCACTCCACAATTTTTAAGTGTCTTTATGTGTTTTCTTTTGGATTTTTTTTCATATTAATTTGTTTATGCTACATTTCATTTTCTCCATGATGTGAGTCTATGCATGTATTCTTCCTCATGGATAACCATCTTAGGAAAGATGCCAGCACCACTTAGGAAATAAATCAGCCTCTTCAATAACTGAGTTAAAGTAACACATTTGTCACACATTACATGTCTGTATACACTAGATATATTTCTGGGTATTGTTTCTCCTACTGACTTATTTATCTATTCCTTTGCTGTTATCATACTTCTTTATTATCCTGATTCTGAAGACAGTTTCAGTATCCGATAAACCAAGAACTCTTTCACTATTTGATTGTTCCATAACTTTGGGAGCTATTCTCCAATATTTATTTGTCCATTTGAATTGTAGATTTGATATTCTGTCTCAAAAATAAAAACATGTAAAGTAGCACTTCATTAAATGTATATATTTGGGGATAGAAAATTAATTTTTCACATCCTGGAACATAGTATGAGTTGAATATTGTTCAGATCTTTTTATATTTTATTGTTCAGATCTTTTTATATTTCTTAATACAAAGATTTTTGTATAGAGATACTAAGCAGTCTAAGTTTATTCCAGAGTATTATACACTTTTATTGTTTTATTTTTTATATTTTCAGTACAAATTATTTCCAGAACAGATAAAACCTAATGAATTTTGTAAGATTATTTTCTATTCAACAAGGTTACCGTCTTCTGTTATTAATCTTACTAGATTTACGCCAGAGTGTATATTCATAGTAAGTCAAAAGACAAAGCAACCTAGGAGAAAAAAATAAGTATAACAAAACTGACAGATAAAAATACATTTCTTAACACATAAAAACCTCTTACAAACCAATAAGGGAAAAAAATGCAACAGGAAATCTTGTAAAAAAAAATATGAAAAGGTAACTACAAAAGGCAAACACAAAGAAAAACAGAAATGGCCCATAAACATTTGAGAAGATGTTAAAACTCATGACATTAAAGAAATGCAAATTAAAATGAATTGCTATCACCCTGATAGACATTTCACAGGTTGCAACTGAATAGTTTTGAGACAGCAATAAAACTGAGACCCTCTCATGGGCCCTCTTAATGGCAAATTCCATTTAAATTTAATTTATGTCAATTGATACTAACATCAGCTTGGTCGTCATTGGCTTTGATCAGAGCACAAACATCCCCATAGGGCAAGGTTAAACACAATATTGAAGACATAGACAGGAATGAGACTGTATACTAGAAGAAGAGAGGTCTATTTCTTTTCAGTTGCTAATGTCTGGAAGAACCTTTGGTGCAGCGTATTACCAGAAGAACAAATACATTTGCTGTTAGATAGTCATGGGAACACAAGAGTAATGAGAATATGCAGATATCTTTTTCAGCCCATACAAATGCCTACGTGTTATTTACGTCACTCAAATCATTTCTCTTCTCTCCTTCCCTCATGTTCGTTGGGTCTTTCCTACTATTTCCTCAACCCCAGACTCAAGGCTGCATTTGAAGGAGTTACCTAAGGGGCTTTGCTGCTGAACCCATTCAGCGAATCACTGGATAGAATGAGATACTCAGATTCTTAAGGGTACAACATCTATAAGACATTAAATTATTATTGACAGCCTTTCACAGCATAAATCAACTACATTTATTCTACTGAAAAATGTTGCATATTCATTCCAAAGTGCTCCTCACTTCAGGAATGAATATGGGGAAGGGGAGGAGAAGTGAAAGTTATCCTTGTCTTGACACGTCATACTCTGAAATACAGTAAAACAGAGACCAGAATCTTGTTCTTCTCTAGCTATTTTTATATAACTCAGCTCCTGCTGTTTAAAAAAAAAAAAAAAACTTGTGGGCTCCAGAATGATCAATTATATTCTTCTATTTAGTAATTGAACCAGGTACTGACTAAGGAAAATCTGGGAATCACTGGAAGGACAATATCATGGGCAGTCTAGGATCTAGATTATTGCTCACTGTGAAAGGGTTGCCATGATTTCTTCTCATCTGGGACCAACAGCTCAACAGATGGTAAAAGATGGGAAGAGGGACAGAAATACAGCAAAGGACCATTTCACTAAAGTCACTCTGCTCACTCTTTGAGGCAAATAACCTCCATAGAAGAACTTTAAGCTCCAACAATGAAGACAGTAGTGGGGTAAATTGAAAATTATTTTGTTTTAAAATGCATGTTTTTCACAGATACTGAAGGGAAACAAGATATGTCAAAGCATGATTAGATCTGCAGAGGACATAAATGGAAAACACCTGTGTGGGGTTTTCCCCCTCTTCTGTAGGGAGGGAAAAACTCACTCACCTTTCAACTCATTATGGTCATTTGATTTATTTTCTGGATTTTGTGCCTTACCAGAACTCATCGTTCAGGTTCAGGTCAGCACTTTCATGTAATGAATGACTGGAGCTTTTTGTCTTTTACAGCCATTCTTTCAGTGCCCTGTCAACATACCCAGGAACATAATAATTCAGGTTGAGGATATTAAGGATTAGCAGCTAGCAGAGTGAAGTCACTAAATCATTACATCAAGCTCTGTGTCTTTGTTTCTGTCCATCTGTCTTTAGAATTCTCTTCCCAACTTCCCAATCTGTCCAACTGATAAACACTATTCATTGTTCAGAACTCACCTAGCATTAAGGAATCTTGCCCATCTCCCAGACTTCACTGTCTTCTATATCCAGGACAAGCCTTTAATCATAGCATGTATTATTTGAGGCTTTTGAATTACATTGTCTGAAAACAGCTCCAGAAAAATGTAAAAAGTAACTATAAAAATAGAAAGGACATGAACATAGCCATCCTCAAAATAGAACTTGAACTGAAAAAAAAGACGTTAAAGTCTCTTTCTCATCTTGGCTAATTTTTTTCATTTTTGTTTTATTATTTTCTGTCTCTGCAGACCAGTCTTCTCTTTTTTCTGTCTCTGTCTACATACTGGATTGTGACTGCCACAGAGTTCTAGTGGTTAATTTTACAGTCTAGCCACATGCAGAGATTCAATAGCATTCAGAGCTCAATGCCATATTGAAAAAGGATGACTGACACAGCTAGAACCAGGTGGACCCAAGGATCAACCACTAGTAGCTAAACAGCAAAGTTACAGCATGAGTGCCAGGGCCCAAGCTCTGTGGATAAAGGAAACTTTTCAGAAAAATGGACAACATTTTAGGCAGAAAAGATACCCCAAAGTTACTATCATCCATAATATCTTCTTGAATTTACTTACCTAACTTACCTAAATTGAATTGAAATTGTTTGAGAACTAGTACCATATCTTACCATTAATTTTTCACCACATAAGGCTCAGGATGTGCCACATAAGTGCCCTGTATTGTTTATTAAACAAATCTTTTTTATTAAACCCTTTTGAATGAAACATTCATTAGGGTGCAAATGGATAGTCTTATCAGAGCCTTAAGAAACTGGAGTCCAAATAATAACCTTAGATGGAGTATTTGTGGGAGATGGGGCAAGACAGTATTTTTTAATGACCACATAAAAGCATCTTTGACCAAGAATTGAGACAGTATAGCAAACTTATTTTTAATTCAAGAACACCAGGGTTTAAATAAGGACTCTTCCACTTTGTATATATACATACATATATATACGATGTGGGATAAGTTATTTACTAAACCCCAATTTCCTCACTTATAAAATAGAGATGATAATATTCCATAGGAATATTTAAATATTGAAATGAGACAGTATATGTAAAATGCTTTACAAGAAAGTGAACAATCAGATGTGGGGGTTTTTTCCCCTTCTCTTACCTTCAGCATAGCTCTCCTAAACAAATTGCCCACTATGATGCTATGAAATGCTTAGAAAGTAAATATAATGAGATTTAGGAGGCATAAATCAAACTGAGGATTTTCTTAAAACTCATTATTGAAGTGTTGAAAAATTAGAGCAGTAAGATTAGTGAAATTGAAAAAAAAGTTTAGATACAAAGAATGTAAACACTTAGAATATGACAACACTATAGATCAGGTGGTTCAACTTCCTCATTTAAAAGGTAGGCATGTGATGTTTATGGAATTGGAGTAAAGTTCACAAGATTATATAATGGCTAGTGGTGGAACTGGATTTCCTAATGACCAGTACAGTATTCTTTGTAAGAATAAGAAAGGACCTGCACCTGTAAAGAATGACAACGGGGTCATCCTACCAATCTACATTGCCAAAATTCAAGGTTCATTGGGATGACTCAACCAAATACCTACCATTCTTAATTTCCTTAACTTAACCGAATTCACTTAGCGCTTTACCTCAGTCAGCCATTCCTTTGGTTGCACAGTTGACCTTGCCATCACTCTGAACTGCTCTGAAACCTTAAATCCGATACCCAACCCCATGGTCACAAACTTCCAACCATTTCAGAGCTTGGATTCCCTTTCTCTCTGCATGTCCTCTTAGAGTCGTTGACATCTCAAGTCATTAATTCCTTCTATTTTTTTTCCCCAGTACACCTTCCCAATGTCTTCCATTCTTTCTCTTTTACCCCAGATTCCATGAAACTCTACAGGATTCTCATTTGCCAGTAATCTCAAATCCCTGAAACCAAGCCCTCACACAACTCTATTTCTAATAACAACAAACAACAAAACTAGAAGCAACCAAATAATATTCCTTCATTGCCCCCCAGTACTTGTGTGCTGAGCTTTTCTGATTAAAAACTCAAAACTAGGCAGATTGGCCCCTCCAAGTATCCCCACAACAATAATTTCAAAGCCACTTACTCAACTCTCCTTTTTTGTATTCTCAGAGAAACATTAAGCTTCCTGTATCATAGAGAAATAGAGGCCATTAGCCTAAACCACTTCAACTTCCTGCCCTTCTGATTCCCTCCCATGCACACCTTCTTCTATCCCTCTCACAGGATGGAATATTTTCCTATCAGCGCAAGGATGATTCCCCCTACTGTTCTCTGTATCACATCTCTTCTGACTCGGAAAACCTCAAGTCACCATTTTCCCCTTCAACTCCAAGGAGAAAGTTTATAGTATATAAACATAGCCAGTATCTTTCATCTTAGATATGAGATTATAGTTCATTTTAAATCCTCCCTTATACCTGGTAAATTCCATGCAATGGGATAGTTGGCCATAAAGAGGAATGAAGTACTGATATATGCTACAACATGGAAGAACCTTGAAAACATTAGGCTAAATGAAAGAAGCCAGACAAAGGGCCACATATTCTATGATTCCATTTATGTGCAATTTCCGGAATAGGCAAACCCATAGAGATAGAGACTGATTGCTAGGGGCTGGAGGGAGTGGGGACTAGGAATTGACTGCTAGTGGGTATGGACTTTATATTGGGAGTGATAATGTTCTAGAACTCATAACTTTGAGAAATGTACTAAGGATGCTGAATGATACACTTCTAAAGGATGAATTTTATAGTATATGACCTATATCTCAATAAAGCTTTTATTTAAAAAAATGAGTTCATAGAACTGCTAATTCCCATGTTATCAGACCAGCTAAGTAAATTGAACATCACTGTTTCTATCTTTAAGGGATAGACCCTTGACCAAATTACAGTTACCTAGACAGTCCACTTATACTAGTGATTTGCAGTATAAAATATAACTACAGTAAATCGTTCAATAACTGCCTCATGAAAAATGAGCTCCCATAATAATAGGTCATCAAAAATGTAAAAAAAATGTGTACCAAAATTAGTAGAAATTCATTTTATATATCAAAATTAAAATAAATACACCTTAATGCTAACTGAGATTTAGGGAAAGATTATATCATCAGTCATCTACATAACTTTTCCTAGAAAAAAATTAAAGCAATTATTTTAAGTGCAATATAATTTTAAATAAAATCTAAATAAGGTGAGATGTCTAATAAGGTCCCCAAGGTATTACATTGTACTTTATGTAAACTAACAATTTTTTTTATGAACCTAAATAAAGAGATAAACTTTCTGGGTGAGGAAAATAATAATTAACTCAAAGAAATGAACTTAGGTTTGATTCGCATTCATTCGCATATTGACTCATTTGAGAAACCTTTGAATGCTACTATTTACCAAGCCCTGTACAGGATTTAGTTAATTACTAATGATGCTTCTACAGCACATCATTGCTTCAAAAAGAAGAAATAATGTAGCATTCATTTATGCCTCTTCCACAATGTAGAACTTCCTAACGAAAGGAGGTCAATTGCTACTTGTTCCTTTTGGCTTCGCAGATGAGGACCACTTGTCCAATAAATGGACATCAAAACTTCGAGGAATATGAGGCTATGTTCAAGTGAATCGATTTGCCCTAACAGAGCATGGGAATGGAAAAACTGTTTTATATTTTACTCAAGTCCAAATATCTTGAAAAGATTCCTTTTTGAATTGTGGTACTCTCAATTCTGCCAGTAGGTTGAAATGAGGAGTTACCTTTTTGATCAGCAAGGCTTATAAAGTATTCATTCACATAACCTGCCTGTTCGAGCCTCTCGCCTTTCCACGTCTGTTCACTTGCTCAACATGGGATTTTAAATCGAATTATTTTTAGTTTAAAGATTTTTCCTCCCTCAAGACTTTCTCCAGCCTATAACTCTCAGCTCTCTTTCTTAAGGAAGGATTACATTCCCTTTTTGTCTCAGTTATGGATAGAATAGCAGTCCCTTAACTCAAGCTGCTCAGATGTTCTGCTTTTCTGTGTTGAAGGCATTTTCCTCAAGAGTTTCTATAATCATGATAGAATCTACTAAGTAGGTGATACTAGGAGATTAAAGGAGAGGCTCAGCGGCCATCAGATGTAGAATTCCACCCGCCCCCCCCCCCCCCACCAAATATCACCTATAGTTTTGCCCGCAGAGAAACTGTATTTAAATCCACATAAAATAGTTAGAGCTCATGGACTCATTGACTCAACAACAAAATGAAAAAAAAAAAAAAAAGATTAATAAATTAGAACATGAACACATTTGTTCTTGATGAGAAAGGTCTCTGTCCCCAAATGTTGTCAGTCCTGTCTTTTTGCCAGAAAACAAAGAATATATAAAAATATATAAATAAGTAAAGCTAAGCAGTGAATAAAAATGTAGGAAAAATAAGAAAAGTGATTTCATTTTAATTCATTTTTCTGCTCATGAAAGTGATTCTTGGCTTCTGGGCAACATGGGATGATAGAGATCCGATTTACCCTTCCTTCCTGCGTGGTTTCTACATGTTCTTCATGCTTTTCAAAGCTACATTAGGCATAACCTCCCAAAAGCCTTCTTAGCCCATCTTCTTCTCTACTCGTTGCCTGGTGTTTATGTTTGCTTTGCTGTATTGTGATTTTCCATTCACTTGTCTTTTCCTAAGTAGGCTATGAGGTGTCTGAAGGTAAGACTGTGTCCCTCATTTACATGCCTTGTAACACTGGTAGGTAGTCGGCTGTCAATAAGCATTAAACAGGGAAGGAGAGAGGAAGGATGGAAGGCAGGGAGGGAAGGAGGGAAGGAACTATATATGTATGATGATGCTTAAAAAAAAAAAAAAACATTCATACTCAACAACTACATTTTCTCTAGATTCCATAATAATTTTTTCCTTTCTTTTTACCCTTACATGCTCTAAAAATTATTAACTTTTTTAACAGTGATTTTCATTTAGGCTAACTAATTCTTGCTGACATTTAGAGAAGCACATTTAAATATAATGGTGAAACTGTTTTTAAAACTCCATGTAGAGTGAGTTGTTTCTGGGGCACCTGGGTGGCTCAGTCAGTTAAGCATCCAACTTTGACTCAGGTCATGATCTCACAGTTCTTGAGTTTGAGCCCAAATAAGGTTCTGGGCTGACGGCTCAGAGCCTGGAGCCTGCTGCGGATTCTGAGAATCTTCCAATTCTTTCTCTTTGCCCCTTCCCTGCTTGTGCTCTGTCTCTCTCTCAAAAATAAATAAACATTAAAAAACTTTTTTAGGAAGGAAGGAAGGAAGGAAGGAAGGAAGGAAGGAAGGAGGAAGGAAGGAAGGAAGGAAGGAAGGAAGGAAGGAAGGAAGGAAGGAAGGAAGGAAGGAAGGAAGGAAGGAAGGAAGGGGTTTATGAAAAGATTTTTGAGGACTGCAGGTATAATTTTTATGCGTGGATTTGTTTGTAATAGTACAAACAAGTTTTTCTGGGATTTTTTGTTTTTATCCACCTCCTCTTAATAAATCTGTCAACATGTACAATAAGCTGCCATTTCCAAATTACTGTTACTCATTCAAGCCACACCTCGTGTATGTCAGAATAAACCTCTTCTTACTTTCAAAATACTATTTTTCTAAACTCTACAGAAATGTCTTTGCATTTGAAAATGGCATCGAGAGAGGAGTTCATACAGAAGTAAACTCCAAAAAAGTTGAATAAACATGAAAATTAAAATCCTACACTGAGGTAGATACATTTAAGATTTATCCAATCTTTAAAAAGACAACTTTCTTAGCTTTGTAGGTAGATTACTGAAAGAAATAATATAAAAATATTTACCACTTTAAAAATCTAAATAAAAAGACAACTTAAGAAAAATTCTTTACAGTACATTAGACTGATATTTAGTACACACTCATCAAAATGTAAATAAAAGTACTTAAATCCCTAAATTTGATGCCGAAATATCTTAAAACTATAATTACCAAAAATATATATAACATCAGTGAGTCTGCTGATAAAATATATATACATGAACTGAAACGCTTATATAATGCAGATGGAAGTAAAAGTTAGCATAACACTTTAGGAGCTAATCTAGAAAGAGTTATTAAAATATTTATAACCCTTGGATCAAATATTTACCTTTGTTGGTATTCTGAATATATTATCCAAAAGTGAAAACAAACCACATGCATAAAAACTTCAATAGTAGTATTATGATATGCAAAGTTATTGTGTACTATTATTTGCAATAGTATATAATACAAAGAACTGGGATATCTAACAATAGATTTTTCATTAAATACAAAAATCATAAAACACTGAGCTATTACATTTGAAAACATGAAAACCATTTAGCTAAGTTGGGAAATGTTTACGATATAATGTTAATTGAAAAAAATAGGATATGACAAGTTCTACAGTATGATTATACCTGTATTGGAGTTATGTATGGCCATGTTCTGGATCCAAATGGGAACATGAGAGGGGTGCCTGGGTGGCTCAGTCGATTAAGTACCTGACAACTTCAGCTCAGGTCGTGATCTCACAGGTTTGTGGGATCGAGCCCCGCATGGAGCCCCGCATCAGGCTCCACACTGACATTGCGGAGGCTGGTTGGGATTCTCTTTCTTCCTCTCTCTTCTCTCCCCCACTTGTGCACATGCCCTCTCTCTCCCAAAATAAATAAATATATAAGGAAATAAATGGGGACATGAGAAATCTAAACATTTGCTTTATCAGAACAGCAGAATCATAAGTTAATTTTTTAATTGACATATCAATTTAGATTATTGAATACACAATGTAATTTATGCACAAATTTTTTTTAATGAAATAGCAGAAAGCTAAATTTAAAGGATTCTTGCTTGGTAACTTTCTTGAAGCCAGGTTAGACCGTGTACGGGGCTAACGTTGCCAGATTTAGCAAATACAAAAACAGGGCCTGTAGTTAAAGGTGAGTTTCAGATAAACAATGAATACATTTTTGTTGGTGGAAAATGTTTTTCGCTGATTTTTATAACCGTTCTGAAAACATGTCACCCCAAAGAGAAGTGAACTCTTGGTCTGCCTTTTTTTTTTTTTTACTATAAGTATGTACATTTACATATTTGAAACACGATTTTACTACAACAGTGTTTGTTGCTTGTTTGAAATTGAATGGAATGATGAGGATTTTTTCTGGGAGCCCACTGTGTGCTACTTAAGATATACCCACCCAGTCCAGCCGTCAGCCATTCATAGTCGGCACTCGTGCCCCTGTTCGAGGAGGAAGGTGGGGTCGGGGAGGCAGATGAAACAGTCATAGAAAGAGGCAACCTAACTTCACCAAATGCAAAAAGGTATAATTTTATTGCCATAATACACAGACCCTCTAGGAAATCTTGATTTTACCATGAGGGTCAGGAATCAGCACAAACTAACACCATACTGAGATAAGAATGACGAAGGAGATTATGAAAACTGAGATCACAGAAGACGAGAGGGACCATTATTTTCCTGTGTTTTCAGGTGTTCCCAGCTCAACTGCCTGTAACCAGTCTACGGAATACATTCTGATTAAGCCACTGCAACAGTCCCTCCTAATGCATAGTTTATGTTTTCAAAAAGCTCAGCTAAATGAAGCAGTTGGAGAAGATCCAGAATGGTCCAGGAACCACTGTCACTGATGGGTCTAATCAATTCTTTCCAGATTGTTTACATTCATCAACAATATGCTCATGGTCATCGATGGCTGGATAAAGAATGTTGCCTAGAGGGTGATGTATAACTGCTTCCAGATTATAGCTTCATCAGCTAATGAGACGGGTCATGGAAATTTCATATCCAGTTTCTTCTGAATATGTTATAAATCTCAGTATCTTTGGTCAGAGGTATGACTGGCCCAGGCAAAAGGGTTGGCTGCTTCAAGGACTCTAAAGCAATAATTAGCTTGTGGTGTTGCAAGCCTAGGAAAAAAGCTAGTGTGGCTGGGGCTTGGTGAACAAAAGAAGAGTGACAGATGAGTACCGAGAGGTAGACAGGGGCCAAAATTCTGGACCAAGTGTTTGGATACCATCTGAACTGCCATGAGCAGCCCTGGAGGGATGCGGAGGGGGGATTGATAAATTCTGATTTGGAACAGGTGCCATAGTTTTATTTTCGCTAATTAGGAGTGATTTTAACACACAGCTTAGCCCTATGTAATTATTGCTGTGAATAAGGGCTACAGATCAACTATTCTGAAAATGGAATCGTGGGGTTTTTGGCAGACATCCTTCAACATTCAACTGGTTTGTATTTAATAATCCTATGCAATGCTATAAGTCAATTTGATAAACAGACTAATATTTTGCAAACAATAGGTTGCTGAGCCCAAACCATGAGTATTTGTCATCTTAACAACCGTAGTTGTTAATTAAATTAATTGGTGTTCTTATTTTCACTTTTGCCCTCCTCCTATCCAGTCAACACCCAGGAGTCAGTATAATTTTTTAAATGTAAATCAACCAAATCATGTAACATCCATGCTTAAAATATTCCAATATGGGGGGTTCTGGGTATCTTTTTTGGATGTAAAGACCTGGAAAGATCATCACTCCCATCCTTATATTATGTAAAAGCTAAGCAACTTCAAGTTCAAACCCACCAGGTGTGGAAGGAACCCACCAGGTGTGGAAGGAAAGGCATACTCACTACTGGGCATCAGACCTATTTATTTCACTCTCCCCTGTCCTAACCAAAATATCCAGCTTTCAACAATAATCATGAGGCGTAAAAAAAGGCAACAGGGAACAACATATTGCCAAAATACAAAGCTATCAATACAACCATACTCGGATATGACATACATATTATATCTACCTGACAGGTAATTTAAAATAAGTCTTATAGGGGTGCCTGGGTGGCTTGGTCGTTTAAGCGTCCGACTTCAGCTCAGGTCATGATCTCATGGTCCGTGAGTTCGAGCCCCACGTCGGGCTCTGTGCTGACAGCTCAGAGCCTGGAGCCTGTTTCAGATTCTGTGTCTCCCTCTCTCTCTGCCCCTCCCCTGTTCATGCTCTGTCTCTCTCTGTCTCAAAAATAAATAAACGTTAAAAAAAAATTTAAAATAAGTCTTATATGTCAATGGCTCCAAAATATTCTTATGCATTAAAATCAGATAGCAGATGTCACCAGGGAATAGAAGGAAGGAAGGAACAAACGAAGGAAGGAACGAAGGAACGAAGGAAGGAAGGGAGGGGAGAAGGGAAAAGGAGGAAGTAGAGGAGAGAGAGAGAAAAAGAAACAACAGTGAAGAATGCCTTTGTAGACATGACACAACTGAGAATAAAATTAGTAAAATTGAAGATAAGTCAATAAAAAGCCTCAACAATAAGAAGGCAAACAACCCAATAAAAAACATGCCAAAGATTTAGACCTTGCACCAAAGAAGATATATAGATGGCAAATAAGCATATAAAAAGATGCTCAGTATCCTTTTTTTTAAAATTTTTTAATGTTTATTTTTAAGAGACAGCACAAGAAGGGGAAGGGCAGAGAGAGAGGGAGACACAGAATCCAAAGCAGGCTCCAGCCTCTGAGCTGTCAGCACAGAGCCTGACACAGGGCTTGAACTCACAGACTGCGAGATCACAACTTGAGCCAAAGCCGAACGCTTAACCAACTGAGCCACCCAGGTGCCCCAAGATGCTCAGTATCCTTAATGTAAAACAAAACCACAATGAGATACCACCAAGCACTTTTTAGAATGGCTAAAAAATATATATTTTTAATTGTTAATACCACGTACTTAGAAGGATGAAAAGCAATGGAACTCTCATGTATTGGGTATGTAAAATGTCATAGCTACTTTCAAAAATACTTTGACATTTTCTTAAAGTTAAATGTGTACTTACAATATGACCCAGCAATCCCAATTCTAATGTTTACTTAAGAAAACTGAAAACAATGTTCATACATATGCCTTTATATTCATAGTGTTTGTTTTTAAACTCCAAAACCTGGAGATAACTCAGATACTCTTCAAATGGTAAATTGATCCACTGCAAGACATCCATTCAATGCAATATTACTCAACAGTTGAAAAGAATGGACTTGATTCGCGTAACATGGATGAATTTCAAATACATCATGCCAAGAACAAGAAGCCATATCCACAAGACTACATATTGTGTGACTCCATTTATATGGCTTTCTGTAAAAGGCAAAACCGCAGGTAGGGACAGAGTTGTCATTGGTTGAGAGAGTAGGAAGGAGTTGATGACAAATGGGCAGTCTGAAGGATCTGAGGGATGGGGCGGTGTTCTGCTTCATGGCTCTGGCGGGCGATGCACGACGTCGTGCCTTTGCCAAACTCCATACGACTATAAGGCCACAGAGAGTATATATAGTTCACTGTATCTAAAGTCAAATGAAACAAACAAAAACCTTTCCGATAGCCTCTACCACACATGGAAGTCCATTTCCATGCCCCGTAGCTGAGGATAACACCTCTTCTGCCTCTGGTTTCCATCCCCAGGTCTTTACCTGTCACCTCTCGACTCTGCTGTCAACTCTCAGACACCCTTCCTTAACATTTACTCTAAAGCAGATTCCGCTCATTTTCCCTTCCCTCTGCCACATTAGCTTGCATAGTAACTTTACCACAGTTATCAGAATTTGAAATTACCTCGTTTGCTTATTCATTTCTTAGCGTTTTTTTCCCCTTGTTTGTTAATTGTCCCCATTTCTAGAATGCGAGCTCCACGGAGGCAAGGCAGGGGGGTGTCTTCATGGTTACAAGAGCTTCTGGCATATAATAAGCACTTGATAAATTCTTTGTGACATGAGCGACCGAAACTAAAAACCATTGTGTTAAATCTTCTGACCTCCTTCCTCCACATTTCTCCCAGGTAACAACTGGACTTGTATAAAAAGGAAGGAAAAGTAATGTTTGTATGTAGCTACAACATTTCAAGAATAAGGTGGATTATTAATTCACTGGCGAAATAATTTCTAAAAGAGGCGTTAAGCAACATAAAAAAAATCTCTAAACCACTGTCTTTGGTTATAATTTTGTCAGAACATGGACTCATTCATCATTGGACTCTGGAAGTGGTTGCTTGAGAACAAACACACTCAAATGCAGATTACTTTTTACCTGAAAAAATATACATAGTAAATCTCGCCATGAAAAATATGAGAGCAGAAACTTCTTTGTTTTCCCCATCCTGGCATTTCGGATGCTCAGCACAGACCCATGCACGCAGTAGTAGCGCAATCAGTGTGTGATGTATGCTATAAATAATTAACCAACACGATCCCTCGACAGGAAAACCAGTGCGCAATGTGAAGCATGATAGAAAGATTGCATGGGTTCTACTGCCAGGACCGCAACTAATTAGTGATGTGACCTTAACCTTTCTGATCCTCACTTTGTATAGAGTGAAGGAGCTCAGCGAGATGAGTTCTCATGTCCTTTCCTAACCGCTCAGATTTTTTCCTATGTTGTATTCACAAATTCATTGTAAGACAGTTTTTAGGACTGAAAGTTTTCTCCTGCACAGTCAATGTTCGCAAACGAAGCAAAATCTCTCAACTGTCCCAAGAAAGCCTGGTTTCTCCTGAACTTAATGTATTAAAAGAAACCGTGTGTGTGTGTGTGTGTGTGTGTGTGTGTGTGTGTGTGTGTGTGTAACCAAGCAATACAACTCTGGAATTGGATAAAACTGAAAAATAATAAAACTGAACATAGCTTATCCAACCAAACAGTTTATCTTGGAAGCAGCTCCTTGAGGCAAAGTAATTTTAATTAGTGGAGAATGAGCTGGTAGATGGAAACTATTTTAGGAATTCTGAAAATGTTCTGAGCATTTTCAAGGCCTTTGATGACACCGTTTTGCTTAGTATTATTACATCTAATATTTCTAAATGTAGGAATTTTCTTTTTTTGTTATAATGTACCTCTCTGTCATAATTTCTGTGCTTAACAGTCTTGCTAAGTTTTCTTTGACCTTCTTGATTGACCAGAGAAAGATAAAGGTGACTACAGATTGTCCAGAGGCGTGAGGCAGGCGTGTGAGGGGCAAGGCGGAAGAGAATTAAAGACAACAGTCACAGTTTGTATTGGTGGTATAAGAAAGTAACCCTTTACAAGGAATTAACTAAACTTGTGGCTATAGAAAGAATAGCTATGGATCGATGGGGTTACTGAAGACAAAGAAGAGAGAAGGGAGGAAGGAGATATTGAGAAGGAAAGGTAGAGCGGCTTCAGGACAGGTGATTGGAAATAATTTTCTCTTTTTTGTTCTTTAAGCCTTTCCACCTGCTCCCTTTGAAGTTGGACTTCCTGCACCTTGTGCTGTTATTGTGGTCTGTCACCTCATGGAATCATAATGTTATCTACTATTAGTGTGTAACGACCATACATCATATATTAGTCATCTATATATATGAATGCTCTATATATACTACTGATCTATATATATGAATGATCATATATAGTCAGCTTTCAGAGTCATATGGCATTCTTGTTAACATTTGCAAATTTTAAACTCTCAAGTCTGCCTATAATATTTTATGTGATGTAAAGAGACACTGTCTCTTTACATCATATCATTATGAACATGGACCTAGAAGGACACTTTAAATGTGGCAGAGAAAAGCCCTAGTCTAAATGACAACCTCATTGTTGACAAAGCAGCCATAATGCAAATATCACATACTTTCGCTGGAAATTTATTCTAAACAAAAAATATCTGAAAATAAAAACAGGTCTATGTGTTCTGGTGAAAACTACCAGAAATCTAAATTTTGGCAGCTTACTCCCTCTTTGTCGAATAGGTCAAATGTGATGTTTCTCAAAGTGCGGTCCACAAGTCACCTGCATCAGAAACCCCTGTGAGCTTGTCAAAGTGCAGATGCCTGAAATCTACCCTGAGCTGCTGAGTCAGAATCTTTGGAGAGGAGCCTGATATCCTGGATTTCAGCAAGCTTTCTATATTACCTTTATGTTTGCTAAAATCTCCACCTCTCCACTGCAGTGCAGGATCCTGTTGTGTCAAAAGAGGCACCACGCCAGCGCCTGGCATAGAGTTTACCAACCACAAAGTAAACTGCCCTTCCTCTCTCCCCCCCACCCCCCACCGTGCTTCCAGACTCTTCTTGCCAATGACATAGATTAGATGCTTCCAAGCACTCAAAAGCCCAAAGGTTAATGAGGCATCTCATTCATATTTCATGATTGCTATTTGCCCTTCTCTGCCTTTGGGATACACAATAGAAACGTGCAATCAATAGAATAATATCAGGGGCACCAGACAATTAGAAGATACCGGAAATAATCCATAGACTCCTACTGTATTTAAAGCATATGCCCTGAATTAATAAATTATCAACAGAGATCATTATTTCCCCAGAATTTGTCAATGTGTGAAAAAAACAACAAAATATATCAACCCCTCAGAATAAATTGCACCTACAATTTCTTTCTTCAGTATCCCTTTCACAACATGGCTGTTTTTGTAATATCTGCTCTGTTCCTTGTCATGGAGGCCATCATTCTCCGACTTTGTTCTTTGTGCTTACAGACAATTTAGAACTCTTTACTCTCAGGCTAATATGCTTACACATGGGACCATGATGGAAAAGACAGGAGGAATTCAATATGTCTGTGTTAAAGACTAACACCTGTGACATTCACTTCCCAAATTCTCTAAATCTTCGCTACCCTTTCAGGCGCATTTATGGATAAGGTTTTCTTGAAACCTCCTGGGAGAGGGATTCTTTATTAATTATTATTCTTTGCATTTCCCCTTCTCTGGTGCCCTTTAGCTCTCCTAGAGAGTCCTTTGTTTTGTATCTTAAAAGGTGATTTATGATAGTAATAGAAACCGTTACTGAGTATCTAAAATATTCTAGAAATTTTGTATGCATTATTTTTAAGTCTTACACAGGCAGTTCCCAAAAATATGTTTTTTGCAGCCCAAGTCCTCCAAAATGTTCTTTTCAGAGAATAGGATTTGGGGATTAGGTAATTTAGGAACTGTTTCACACTGTATCTTGACTTTCTGATTCCCCAAACATGTTCACATATTAAATCATCTGAGAAAATCTACAGTGAAAGCAAAACACTGCAAAAACTATTTTCCCCAGAATTTCTTATGTTGATTTGATCATGAAACTTTTAGGCTTAAGTGAAATCACTTTGGAAAATGCTGCCTTAAGCCAAATTTGAAAACATTTAATATTATTATTGACATTGTTACTATTACTCTTTATTAAAAAAATTTTTTTAATGTTTATCTATCTTTGAGAGAGAGACAGAGTGTGAGTGGGGGAGGGGCAGAGAGAGAGACACACAGAATCCAAAGCAGGCTCCAGGCTCTGAGCCTGTCAGCACAGAGCCGGACCTGGGCCTCGAACCCATGAACCGTGAGATCATGACCTGAGCCAAAGTCGGACGCTTAACCGACTGAGCCACCCAGGCACCCCAGTCTTACTGTAAATAGAGGGCACAAGGTACTGGAAAAAATGATGATTTGCCCAGAGCCACACAACCCAATGGGGTACAGAGCTAAAATTCTGACTCAGAAATCCACTTTGTTTTCATCACTCCCACCATCTGCTTTCTTCTCCAAGTCATTTCTGAAATTCTTTAAACTCAAAGAAACTCACATCTACCAATGGATATTGTAGATTCGAGGCAAAAATCCTCATTTATTGACTCTTCATAATTCCCCTAAGGGGAGACAAATTATTGGATCTTGTTTATATAATAATGAAATGCAAAGATTACTACACAACACTCGTTTGCTCCATAACCACTGTTTAATATTAAATTTTAAGACTGACGTTTGGAAGTAGCAATTCATCCCAGTGCAATTTTTTTTAAAGTGTATTTATTTTGAGAGACAAAAAGAGACAGAGTAAGCCGAGAAGGGGAGAGAAGGAATCCCAAGTAGGCTCCACGCTGTCAGTGCAGATCCCAAATGTGGGGCTTGAACCCACGAACCATGAAAGCATGAGCTGAGCTGAAACCAAGAGTCAGGTGCTTAACCAGCTGAGCCACCCCTGTGCCCCTCAGGGCAATTTTTAAAGAGTTGGTGACACTGAGACTGAATTTAGCAAGAAAGCGTATTTTAGAGCAAGACCTCAGTGAGAAATCTTCCCAAAGGGAAGAAGGATGGGAGTGAGGGAATAAAGGAGGGAGGGAGGGAAAAGAACAGGAAAATTAAATAATTGAATTTGGGATGAGCAAGATGGGAGAACAGGACTGGAGGTCATGAGATCAGAGGACACAGCACCTCACTTCCAGGAAAATGTCTGCGTAGATATCTGCACAAGGAAATCCGAGCAACATAAACAAAAATGTTCGTTACAGCATTATGTGTAAGAAAAAAATCAGACATAGCCCATGTCCCAAAATAAGGAACTATGTGAATAAATTAGGATGTGGAATATGGAGACAGGTATATATAAGCAAATAGCAGATAGCCAGCAGGTATTTCTTTCTCCCACTAGAAAGAGGTCATAGAATAAGATGTATAGCATGATCCCAAAATACGAAGGAAGAAGACGGGAAGGGTGGACTCCTGCGTTGTTTATATTTAATAGAAATAGGCATGTGCTCCCAGATTACTTTTCTTAATAATAATTTTGAGAGCTCCAGGGAAGCCAGTGTGTGATGCGGGCAGAATACTGTAGTGAACGAAACATCGTCCGTATCCAGACAACCTGAATTAAACTTCAGCTTGGCATCCTATTATCTGGGTAAGTGATCTCTGCTTACGTTTAGCCGAGTCTTCCCTTTATCAACATAAAATGGGCATAATTAATATGTGTGCTTCGGTATTCCAAGGCTCATGCAACGTATATAAAGGTGCCCGGTTTATGACATCTAGTATTAATCGTAGCAAATCACGTCAGAGAATTAACAGTATATCACATATTTTATTGTGTGTTGTTGTATATCTTTTGTTTCATTCATCGGTTCCTAGACACAAGTCCCTTAAACAAAGATTTTGTGAGTCATACTCTTAAATCTCGGTCACCTCTGCCATATTGACTTACCACCACCTGGTAATATACTGGAATATTGCAGATTGGGGAAATAAAGTAGAATAGGCAAATTATACAGCTGGAAAATATCTTACAGTTTACCTAGACTGATTTCCAATTTCACTACTAAGAGAACAATTGCTTGTCATGTTAATTAGTTCATTACATTTGTCAGATTTATAGCGTATATCCCAAGGTACTTTGTCTCGATGCTACCCGAGGTCTGTCCTAGGAAATCTTCCCACATAACTCACGCCACTGAGCTTCATTTCCTGGTAAAGTGGTTTTAGGTTTATTTTATGTTTTTTGAGAGGGGAGACAAAATTCTTTATTAGAAAATATACCAAAGTCTCAGCCCCCTGAGCCAGGTTCGCAAGAGGAAGCCACTCCAGCACTGGCAGAAAGTACCCAGGGTTTTCTTCACCAAACATGCTTCCTCAGAACCAGAAGTAGAATAAATATTCACAGAAGTACCAGGAAAAGCCAGATCACCTTTCTCTCCATGGAAGAGAAAGGGACTTGGGGTCCAGCCCTGTTCTTACTCCAGGGGCTGGGGACTCCTAGGAGTCATCACATAAAATCACGACTTCCAGGATTCTGAATCATAAGCCCTGGCAGGTGACCCTAGAAAGAGGAACCCCCGGGGTCTGAAGGAGCCCAGCTTCAGTCCAGCAGTGAGGAGCGGCCCCCAGCACAGCACTGGAGGTCAGCCCCCCCCACATAAAGGGTTGATAAGTTGAGAACATGGAATATTTGAAAGTGTGCAAGTCTGAGAACCATCATTGCCTAAACTTTAAGAAGGCAAATGTTGATTGGGGTAGAGAGGGAGAAAATCAGAATACTGGGACCAGAGACAGAGTTCATCTGTTTAGCTATTCTTTAATGTCACTTGCATCGTGTCACTTAAAAATAATGTCTTGTGTTTGCTTTGGTACATGTGTGTGACAGACGGCTATGACGTCTCAAGCAATAAAGGGAGGGAGCGGCAGATTGGGGAAAAAACATACTTTCTTGGCCTCCCTTGTACCTCAGTTAAGGAAGACCATTGAAATATTACGAACTGTTTTTCCAGTAGTGGATTTCAGAGTTACATTTTCGAGTTTTGTGCATTTCACTACAAATAGAAATGGCAACTGAGGGAAATCTCCTAATGAAATAAGTCTTTCATATTTCAGAGCCAGAGAATTAACTCCCTATGAAGCCAACACTTGTACTTTGGGCAACGTGCTCTATAGAAGTAATAGCCTCAAAGAGATTTTTTTTCCTATTATGCAACAATTTCAGTCATATACAAAATGTATGGAACATAACACAGTGAACCAGGTGTACTGCCCAAAATGAACAGACAAAACATTACATAGATAAATGTGGCGCCTCTAATCAGTACTCCGATTCTGGCATTATTCATTCCTTTCCTGTTTTTATACTTTGACTCTAAAGTGTATATCCTTAAACTGTGTAGTATGGGTTGCAAGTATGCAAACTATAGATCAATTGTATCCTTCTTTATATGGCCTTATGCAACTTGCTTTATTTGCTTCACGTTTTGTTTTTGAGATTTGTACATACTGATACATGTAGTTCTGGTTTATTCATTTAAACTGGTCTTGGCATTATTGACTCATGAGAACATATGATAATTTATGCTCATAATGATGAGTTTTACGTTGTTTTCAGATGAATTGCAAACAACGCAGTGATAATATTCTGGTATCTCTATATCTCCTTCAGCTCCTGGCATGAATTATATAATTGCTGGTCATAGGTTATGTGCATCTTAAACCTTGCTAGGTATTGTCCAATTATTCTTCAAACTCATTTGCCAATTTACACTCCTACTCACATACGTAAGAGATTTTCTGTTGTTCTAAAATCCTCACCAATACATGGTAGGGTCCAACTTTCTAAATTTTAAAATAGCTAGTTTTCTTTTTCTTTAAGTAGGTATTATGGTAATGAAATGTAGTCTGGGTTGGTTTTGGTTTTTTTTGGTTTTTTTTTTTTTGGATACTCTATTTTGCAGATAACACGTAAAAGAGATGAAAAGGGAAATTGGACACAATTGGGATAAAATAAAAAATAATAATGATAAAACTTTGAAAGACATCTAAATATAAAAAGCGAAATATTAAACATCCATTTTAAGGATTTTGACATAAGTGGAATTATGAATTCCCTTTGCAATTCAAAGGGACTCTCCAAGATGAAATCCTTTTTTCTTTTCGTTTTTTTAGCATTTATTTTTGAGAGACAGAGACAGAGTGTGAGTAGGGGAGGGGCAGGGAGGGAGGGAGAAGCAGAATCTGAAGTAGGCTCCAGGCTCCGAGCTGTCAGCACAGAGCCTTACTCTGGGCTCAAACCCAGGAACCATGAGATCATGACCTGAGCTGAAGTCGGACGCTTAACCGACTGAGCCACCAAGATGAAATCCTTTCATGTGTGTGGATGCTCTGTATGTTGCACACACTTCCAGTGACCTGCAAGTCTCAGTACATTCCATAAGACAGACCAATTAAATATGGTAAAAGTAATTTATTCTTGTGCTTCCTATTTAGAGAACATATATTAAAACAATATTTTGGTATCTTTGGAGTTTTGCTCTGAACATTTTTTTGTGTGTGTGTGTTCTAACCTTCAATAGCTTTTTGGAGTGTTCTTAAATTTCTCATTTTGATCCTTCCTTTCTTGTTCACAGTAACAAAACTCTTCTAATGGTCTGTGATCTAAAGAAGGTCAGGAATCGGTATTCCTTTTCCTGGACAATTAGAGGTCCATAACTGTGAACTTTCTCTTGAATGCCAGACTTCATTCAGGATGTTTTCACTGGGTTTTTCACAGGCGAGTATTGATTTCCCTCTCCAGTGCAATATCTTTTCAAGTAGTAATGCCTTAAGCAGAGCAGAGATCCAAGAAGAATTTGAATTTTTATCTGTTGAATACTGATTTCTGAAACTTTTACATATATTGTCCCCTTCCTTCATACCAATTGAGCAGGGCTAAATCATTTTCCCCTCAGAATTGTATTTCACATTATAGGTTTAGAATTTCAAGTGGGTAAGAGGTTGTGTCACAATAACTTAGAGGGAAAGGAGTTGAATAAGCTAAGCAAAGACACCCCCAACTCCCAAGTGGTTTACAAGGTTGCACGCCCTTAAACAATTTGCCGCGGCCCAAGGTCTTGCAGGTTGATGGTGCTGAGTTATCAGTACAAAGATGGGGGCGGTCACATTAACCAAGCTCACAAAACTAACATATAAAATAAGCATACCAACTTATTGATCTACAGTGAGAATGACTGAAGGGGGGACTGATCGCTCAAATCCTTTGGTCCTTGTACTTTGCCCCACTGACTTGCTGCAGGAGAGGTCAAGTTGTATGGGGAACCTGGAAACCCTAGTCTTTAATTAGAATACATGTAGAAATTCAGAGATAAAGGCTCATGCTTGACTGTCACAAAAATCTCAGGGTTAAGAAGAAATCATCTAAGAATCCTAATCATTCTCCCACAAGCCTTGTAAGATGCTGTCTACTGAAGAAATTAAAGTCCTTCCCATAAATAAAACTCCAAATCCAGATAGTTTCACTTGATGAATTGGACCGGGAATTTAAAGACATAATACCTACCCTACATATACTCTTCCCCAAAAAATGTAGGGGAGGGAACACTTCCCAGCTTATTTTATGAGGTCACCATTATCACGATACCAAAACTATACATAAAAATTATAAGAAAGGAAAACTACAGATTAATGTCCCTATGGCACAGATGAAAAATTGAATCCAGCAATATGTAAAAAGGGTAATGTATCCTGACCTAGTAGGGTTTGTCCCAGGAATGCAAAGCTGGTTTATGTTCAAAAGTCAATCAATGTATAAGCAGATGCATGGTAAATGAAACGTGGTATATCCATATAGTGGACTATCCACAAGAAATAGAAATGGAGTATATGTTACCACATGAATGAAACTTAAAAATATTAGGCTACGTGAAGGAATCCAATTGCAAAAGACCACTATTCTAAGATTCCACATAGGCAAAGGCATAAACACAAAAAATAGATCAGTGGTTGCATGGGGCTGGGGACACAGGGGAGAGGAAATTGGGAGGGAATGGGGAGTGACCATTAATAGGTACAGGACTTTTTGGAGTGGTAAAAATTATCTAAAAGTGGTAATGGTTGTTCAATTCTGTGAATGTAAAAACCATTAAATTGAATTGTACAACATATAAGTAAAGCTCTTTAAAAAAATAATCAATGTAGGGGCGCCTGGGTGGCTCAGTTAGTTAAGCATCCGACTTCGGCTCAGGTCATGATCTCGCAGTTTGTGAGTTCGAGCCCCACGCCGGGTTCTGTGCTGACAGTTTGGAGCCTGGAGCCTGCTTCGGACTCTGTGTCTCCTTCTCTCTCTGCGCCTTCCCCACTTGTGTTCTGTCTCTCTCTAGCAAAAATAAATAAATGTAAAAAAAATAATAATAATAAAAATAACCAATGTAATTTACGACATTTGCAAACTAAAAATGAAAATCATGATCATCTCAATTGAGACAGAAAAGCATTTGCCAAGATCTCAAACTCATTCCTCATAAAAACCTCAGCAAACAAGAAATAGAAAGGACTGTCCTCACTTGATGAAAAGCATCTAGGAAAAACCTGCAGTTAACATCATACTTTTCTTTTTTAAATTTTCTTTAATGTTTATTTATTTTTGAGAGAAAGAACACGAGCTGGGGAGGGGCAGAGAGAGAGGGAGACAGGGATCAAATCAGGCCCTGCACTGTCAGCGCACAGGCCGACACGGGGCTCAAACTCACGGACTGCGAGACCATGGCCGGAGCTGAAGCCGCACATTCAACCGACTGGGCCCCCCAAGTGCCCCTTGGCTTTTATTTTCTAATATTTGTGCCACCTGGAAAAGTTGTGCTCTTCCTGAGCAGCCAGAGGGGTTTTTATGGTTTGGTTTTTTATTTTGTGTTGTTTTTTTGTTTTGTCTTAATCTCACAGACACTACGAACTGTGTAATCTATTATGTTCCCTGTTCAGGTTGGTTACTTTTCATATAAATGCATAACCTGGCTCCCAGGTTTTGTGTAGTAAGTACACTCATCCTTGTTTTATTTTATTTTTTCCACTCCAGTGTTCACTCTCTTCCCTCAACAGTTTTATTGTGGATGTTGTTTTATCTTGTCATAGCGTATCTTTTTAAAATGATGACAGCTGACATCATGTAAGGGTTCAAACACTATTATCTCAGAACCCAACCCAGCCTGCTGTGGGAAACATTCCCTCCCACCCTTTCCAGATGTTGGAGGATGGGGAAAAAGAAGTGGCGAGATATACAAAATCTTCCATTTCCTTACGACAAGGATGCCTCTCAATTTCTGTTTCTAGCCAATTAATTCAGGTTACAGATAATCTTGCTTTCTTTATGGTGCTGACACTTTCTATGCAGCAATACTGAATGTAGGGCAACACTGATTTTTTTCATTGCTTCAAAATACCACTGACATAAGGCTATTATTGCAGAAGACAATTACTTCTCTAAAGAAAAGGGTGCTCCCCGTGGAGGCAGATTGGACAGAAGTAAATACTTCTCTATTTCCTGCCATTTTGTAAATTGCTTTAATTCCTTATCAAAATAAAGCAAGCATATGAACATGCAGTTAAAAATCCCTGTTTCTATCGCTGATGTACAAATCTGTATCCAAAAGCATTTAAAAAAACCCAGAAAGACTTCCTTCCTCAATTGCTTTTTTTTTTGGGGGGGGGGTTGGAGAAAAGGCACAAAAACAAAGGTGTCACCATACTGTCATAAATTTGATAATCTGGGAATACAAAATATTGGTGAGAAGTGGAGCTACATGAATTCAGACCTTGCTGTTGGTAGCGTAGATTGGCACATACACTTCAGGAAACAAAAGCTACCTTGTAAGGTTGAGCACTCCCATATCCAACAACTTGGTAAGTCCATTCCTAAGGATGTAGCCTAGAGTTGTAGGGTCCAGTACAGAAGCCAGTAGCTGCCATGGCTACCATTTTGATTTTTAATTAAACAAGAAAATAAAATACCCAGTAGGAACGAGAAGACCTAGTGCCCAGATCTTGACCTCTAATACTATTTTCTAATCAAGGGCTCCTTGGAGACATGGCTGGTTCCAGAATTGGGGCAGAAAACATTCAAGATGAGCCTGGAGCACACACTGTCTCTTTTTCTAATGAGGGTGTGTCAGAGATCCAGGAAGCAACTAAAAAAAGCCCCTGATGGCCAAAGGCGGAAAAACTTGAGCAACACACTAAGTTAGATGATTACCCAAAGTGGAAAATAAGCAGCCATATGAGCTAATACTGGTATAAACTATTTATTGAATGAAAAATAAATGGGAGAGAAAAGACAAATCTTCCTTGTAGAGGAATTTCCAAAGGACCCCCACTCCTTAACTGTGGGCTACCCATAGTGACTCCATTCCAAAAAATACAGCATGGAACGGTAGGGCAGGGAGAGAGGGTAGAGAGTCAATTTTACAGGGTAGAAACTTGACAAACACTAGCCCAGCCAGGTGATCAAGGCCAACAACAGCAGTGGTAAGTCTGGTTGATAGTATTCGTAGTATGTACCCTTGATATGATCTGATGAAAATGGCACTCTCCCTCTGTCGTCTTCCACCCCGAAACCCGTGAGTCCAGTTTGACCATGAGGAAAACATCAGGAAATCCCAATAAAGGTACACTATACAAAATACGTGACCAGTACTCCTCAAAATTGCCAAAGTCATCAGAAACAAGGGAAGTCCCTATAATTGTCACAGTCATAAAATGCCTAAGGAAACGTGACTAAATTTAACGTGGTATCCTGGAGGGTGTTCTAGAACAGAAAAGGGGCTCTAGATAAAAAATATCAAAAGCAAATTATAATATAGGTAAGTATTAGTACAGTATGGATTTCAGTTAATAATAATGTTCAATAATTGTTAGCAAATGCACAATACTGACATAAGATGTTGAATACAGGAGACACTGGGTGAGGGACATACGGGAACTCTCTGTGCTACCTTTATAATTTTTCTATAAATCTAAAACTGTTCTAAAAACTTAAGTCTGCTTTAAAAAGAGATATGATCAGAGAAATAAAACACCAGTGAAAATGTGTGAGGAAACTCTTAATGACATGTGCTATCCTCCTTTGGCACTAATCTTTGCATCAAATTTATTTCAACACTCCATGGACTGATTTTTCTTGGAAAATTAAATACGTAAAATCAATTCTGTAAAAAATTTAAATTAAATAAAAAATCCTTTTTCTCAGTTATACTAGCCACATTGCAAGTATTCAAAAGCCCCGTGTGGGCACTGGCTGTGTTACTGGACACCATAGATAGAGAATATTTCCATCGTTGCAGAACGTTTGGTTAGATGCTGCTGCTCTGGAGAAACTCTTACAAATGTGCACCAGTAGATAAAAATAAGCATGTTTATAGAAGCATCGTTCATGACATTTTTTAATTGTAAAAACAAAACAATGCCCATCAACAGAAGAACGGATAAATAAATTATGACCTATTCATAAAGTAGAATCCCACACAATGGCAAAAATTAATGGATTATAGCTTCATACATCAACAATGAATGAATCTTTAAAATGTTGAGTGAAAGAGGCAATTTAAATGTCACATCTATTATGAAATCATTTTTTTAAATTCAGAAACTACAAAAACAAATAATGCATGGCTTACAGATGCATTTGTATCTGGTAAAATTCTAAGGAGAAGCAAGAGAATGATAATCACAAAATGCAGTTCAGTCTGGGATAGAAGATAAAGGAGGCATTTAACTGGGAGGAGAATTTGGAGCTTCAATGAATGGCATTGGCAAAACTGTTTTGCTAAGATTGGGTGGTGGTTCCAGAAATGGTTGTTTTATTATTATGCTTCCCAATTTTCATTTTTATTTCATACACACTTGGACATCTCTCTGTCAAAGCCTACCTGATTTCTCCTTTACCTATATGTCACTTACAACTTTTCTCTCTTCTGGATTTCTCATTCCCATTATAAAGTGGTGTTCCACTAGAGCAATTGAAGTTAAAACTTGCTGGCTATTATGGGTTTCACTATTTGTTTCCTGACCCTGTAAATGGTTTTTGTGCTTCCAAATTTCCATTACTATATTGTAGTCTGGATTTGTAGCCTAATTTAGCAGCTCAAAACTCAAAATGAATATTAATATATGCTTCTCAATTCAGGGGACATTATCTTGCAAGTCAAATGAGCAAGGCCAATTCAGACAATCTATTGTTTAATCTTGTGTCATCCAAATATTGACTGTTCTTATAATGGAGCATCATTACCTAGAAGGATCAGCAGCACTTGAAATGCAGAAAATGTTTCTGAACTCGTTTAGTAGACTTTATTAATATTCTTCTACAAAATACTGTTGATGCTGTTTCATTCATATTTCAAAATCCTCTCCTTGGTTTACTTAACTAAATCTCTACCCACTCTTTCCAATGCTTTATTAATTACTAACTTCCTTTTATATCCTGCTAGCGTTTCAAACATAATAGTCAGGTGGGAAAGCCTATTTGAAATAATGTTTTTAGTCATTTCCCATGCTGGTTTTCCAAATTACTATATTTCTCATATTCATATTTTAAAACAAATTATGTATTTAATCATAACAGATGGATATTCTGGTTATTTTTAATAATATGTAGATTTTTGAATTAGCCTATTTTATTTCTAATTATAATGTCTAAAGGTGCTCTACTGTTCAGAAATTAAATATAAAGAAAAACCATATCAGGTTAATAGAAAAATAAGCAGTCTCTTCCAATTAGCTAAGCATTTCTCACAAATGTAGAGAGAAAAGAAACTCTATAGTCTAAAGCTTTGGCTTTACACTGTGATCATTGTTCCATTGTTTTTTGTTTTGTTTTGTTTTGTTTTTTATGTACCCATTGAAGTATTTGCTGACTCTTCAGTAAAAATGGTAAATCTCTATTTTCAAAGGGGAAAAAAAGAATTTTGGTCAAGAAATTACGGTACCTTTGACCCTTGAGTAACGTGGAGTTTAAGGACACTGACCCCCCGCCCCTTCCCAGGCCAGTCAAAAACCCACATATAACTTTTCACTATCCAAAATTTAACTACTAATAGCCTACTGTTGACTGGAAGCCTTACCAATAACATAAACCATGAATTAGCATCTGTTTTGTATTTTATGTGTATTATATGCCATATTCTTACAATAAAGTAAGCTAGAGAAAAGAAAACGTTATTTAGAAAACCATAAGGAAGAGAAAACACATTAAGGGTAATTACTGTATTTATCAAAAACAAAAAATCCATATCTAAGTGGACCCACGCACCTCAAGCCCCTGCTGTTTAAGGGTGACTGTAACCAATACCCACTCTTTTTTTAAGTTTATTGATTTATTTTGAGAGAGAGAAAGCATGAGCAGGAGAGGAGCAGAGAGAGAGAGAGAGAGGATCCCAAGCAGACTCCACACTACCAGCATGGAGCCCCACACGGGACTGGATCCTATGAAATGCGAGATCAGGACCCAAGCCAAAATCAAGAATAGGACACTTAACTGACTGAGCCACCCAAGGCACCCCCAATCAATACCTACTTTTAAACAACTCATGTCAGGGACCGAAACCAGCCTCATTTCCACTTTCACGGCATTAAGAAAATAAAAGGATGGAAACTCATATTATTGTGAACAAGCAGTGAAAGTTAACTAAATCTGTAATAAATCTCCCTCCATGGCAAGGCCAACAGAAGGGACGGAAGACCTGGGAGCCAGCTCTGCCATGCCCCCACCCACCTGGAAATAAGTACAAATACTCCTCCTCCTCACCCCCTGTGTGCGAGTCTTGAACAACCAGAAAATGACTCCAAATCCTGCAACGTTCTGAGGTTGCCAAAGACATACTTACCTCCCGGTAATTCATTCCCTCCATCTGGTTAGAAACTCCAAATTCCAGCAAACAGATAAGCAGCAAGTGGAGGGAGTTAAGAGTGGCAGGACTGAGAGCTGTGATTCCAGCAGGTGGGGGGCGGGAAGGTGGGCAGTCTAGAAACCAAGGCCTTAGCGGCCATGTTTATTGAGAACCGGACTTTCTATCTTCTGATTCATTTATATTTGTGAAGATCCGGGCATTTCGGTGGAAATTTAACCCCAGATGAACGCAAATAGACATCTAGTAAACGGACTTCCTGGACAGCCATATACCCCAGCCGCCCTGGGCCCTGGCCCCATCCGACACCAACAGCATACACGTCTCTGAGGACCATTTTTCTCCCCTAATCTGCATGGCAACAATGACTTTGATACTGTATGACTCCAGTCACGGACTGCAGCCCACTAGACCATGGGGGGGGGGGGTCAATAGCCGGGACAATATTCTTCCCTAGGTTATTTGGACTTGGGAATACGATTTCAGATCAGCCAGGTAAGCCCCATCACAGAAGAGAGGTTCTTTGAGAGCTAATGACCGCAGTTTTAGACTATACCCGCTCTAATAGCAGAATTGAGTGGCCGAGAGGAGGCTAGCTGGAAAAGGAAGAGGAAGAGGGAGGGGATATTAGAGGAAGAGGGGAGGGAAGGGAAAACAGGATGGAGGAGGGGAAGA
This sequence comes from Neofelis nebulosa, assembly GCF_028018385.1. Taxonomy (NCBI): domain Eukaryota; kingdom Metazoa; phylum Chordata; class Mammalia; order Carnivora; family Felidae; genus Neofelis; species Neofelis nebulosa. Next base: position 11,026,022 of record NC_080785.1, read on the forward strand.
GGAGTTAGCAAGCAGGAGGAGGGGTTGGAGGGAGGAAGAGGAAGGAGCTGGAGGGGGAGGAGCAAGAGAGTAGGAAGAGGAAGGAGGAGGAGGAGAGACAGAAAGTCCAGTAGTATTTTATCCCTGGCCCAGTGGTTCCTGTCGCTCATTCGTTTCCAAGATACACTTCTGCACCTTCATTTTCAACTTTAACTTAAGCTACCTAAGTAACTTTGTGCTTCTTAAGTCCAGTGTAGTTCCAGGAAATGCGTGGAGCTTGTTATGTAGAGAGAATGTAATTATTCTTTACACATCAACTTGCCAAACTACTGCAAATACACAAAGGAGCTTTAACCTTCTCCTAAATAAACATGCAAAGCTGAATGCACGTTCATGGCCCTGCCCAGAGGGAGGATGTTCCCCTCCGTGCTGTCTTCAAAGCCACCTTTGAATATGGCCGTAACGTGGCTGCCGTCCATTTCAGCTTTCACCCTCATAAGCTTCCTAAGCCAAACTTGGGCTTTTTCTTTCTTCCAATATACCAGCCCCAGGGGAGGGGGCCGAGGAAGGGCAGTGGTGTTCCTGGGGCAGGTGTCTGGGAAACCTGCTTTTTCAGCTTGTTCATGGCCTCTGGCCCTTTCTGGACTCTACCCGGGGGGTGTCGTCCCCATCTTGCGATCGCCTGCTGCTGGGCTCGCCAGCCTTTTTGACTCTGCCGATGCAACATAACGCAGCTCGCGGTGGACAGGTCTAGATACGGAGCCATTGATGCCTGGTGATCAAGTGTCCCAGTAACAAGCCAGGAACTGTCTTTAAAATGATATAATTCTTTGCTGCATTTGGCATGGCCTTGCTACAAATTCCAGGGCACTGTGTTAGTACATTTGTTTTAAGTTTATTTTGAGAGAGAGAACGAGAGAAAGAGAGAGAAGCAGAGAGAGGGAGAGAAAGAATCCCGAGCAGGCTCCACACTAGCATCACAGAGTCCCATGTGGGGCTCAAACTCACGAACCTCAAGATCATGACCTGAGCTGAAACCAAGAGCCGGATGCTTAACTGACTGAGCCCCCAGGGCTAGTGGTTAGTATTTTCTCACTGGGCCTTGCCATGAAATTCACACTGAGTCTTTTCCTACCATTAACACCCATAATATCATAGGGTCTTTGGATCATATGACCCAAGTGCCAGGGTGGCCTGAACTTCCTCAGAGCCCTTTCCTGTTATGTGCGCCACTCAATGCTGATGCTTTCCACACCACGCGGTGTCTGAGAAGGAGTGAAATTCCTGGTGTTCTTGGACCCCATCCTCTAGGGTCCTTGATAAAGTATTAAATTCCCGTTCCAAGAAAGAGGCACTGAGCAGATAGTGTTAGCTGCCTCGTCTTACGTTCTGGCCCCCTTCTTCCAGCACTTGAAGCTGACACAGGCATTACATAGGTAAGTGGCACAGAGATCTAGTAACATAATTTCAAGGAGGTCTGTGGAGGCCATTCATGTCCCCAGCCATCTCCATATCGTGCAGAACATCACTCACAGAATGAGCTCTCTACTTCAGGACCGTGTCTATACTCAGGGCTTTCTTAAATGTAGATGATTCTGAAATCTAAATCTCTAGACCCAGTCTGGTCCAGGTCAAAACCATTGCCCTCTCCACTTTCCCTCCTGTTCTAGTACTTTCCCCGAACCCAGTCCTGCTTGACAGGGAAATCAAACAGAAAACAGCATGCATAATGAAAACAGCAGCAGAAATCAAAAAAGGCTTCACCAGTGTGCGATCACATTTGAGGCTGGCCTAGGTGAATGACTGAATTGAATCTCTATAACCAGAGAATGGAGTAAGGTAGGTCCGGGCGGAGGCAAGACAAACAGCAAAGGTACAAAAGGGACGATGAGACGGGGCATGTTTGAGGAACAGCAGTGATCCAGGGTGATGTGACAAGCCTTACAACTGTCCAGTTGGGTGGGTTAGTTTTGTTGCATTTCTTTTTTTTTTTTTTTTTTTTAGTTTTGTTGCATTTCTTAAAATATCTTAGACCCATTGCAAGGAACACAAACTCAGGGCCATAGAAAAACTGAATATTGCATTTTGCATATGGACGCAGCATTGTGATTTAAATTTTTTTTTCAAAAAAAAAGACTGTGACTCCCCAGGTCCTATATATGACATGTCAGTTTATAATTTCTCATAATAGCGTCTCATTTGTAAACTCACATCAGATTCATTGATGATGAGCACTTCAGCACTTTTTTTCCCCACGTTAGTGACTCCAAACCTATAATTTTCTGGATTTCACTTCTTTTCTTTTTCTTTTTCTTCAGATTCAGTCTTTCCTTAGTGAATTGGTTTCCATTTATCTTGATTCAACCTCACGCTATTGATTTTTGCCCTTTCTCGAACTTCCCAGAAACCTGCTATGTGTTAATTCTGTTTTCTGTGATAGTAGCTGTCCCTCCTGGCACTGGGTAATGTTTAGGGAAGTTTTGAAATCTAACACACAGAGTACCTCCTGTTCCAATTTTGGATACTATATTTAATCCTAATAGGATGAGAAAATAGATGCATGCATATTTCACCTCAGGATGGAAAATTCTTTGTGTTCTAATAATTAGCTCTTGCTTCATTGTAATATAACACTTAAGTAATTTATTCAACGTGATGCAGCAAGGTGAGATTTGAGCCCACATATTTCGGACTCTTTTCCTACTGTGATCGTTTGCCCCACTTTTAATTTATTCATGCAACTTAGTAACGATTTTTTTCAGAATCTCCTATTTTCCACCCACACTGCTGGATGCTGAAGATATATAGTGTTGAACAGATGAATGTTCAGCCCTCATAGATCTTGTCTGTGAGGAAGACAAGTCTCTCTTCTTAGGTTCGTCCATATTCTTTTCTTTACTGCAAAGAAAATGAAACCACCAGGCACGAGCTTCTTCAACTGACCTTCCTGCCCTCGAAATGTGTTTACAGCTGCCCATCTTTCCTCCTGCTTCATCTCAGAAGGAGAAATGTCCATCCTCTTCTTTTGGATCCACTGCCAGTGGCCAAAGCCTTGGCTTTGATCCCATGCACTTTCCAACATTTCTAGACATTCTTTTTCTCTTAGCTCTCACAAGCCTCCGTCTCATCTTCAATATCTCCCTCTCAACTGATTATTCCCTTTGGATGACATTCTCAAAAAAATTTTTTTTATGTTTTATTTTTATTTATTTTGAGAGAGAGAGAGAGAGGGAGAGAGAGAGAGAGAGAAAGAGAGAACAAGTGGGGAAAGGGCAGAGAGAGAGAGAGAGAGAGAGAGAGAATCCCATGCAGGCTCCGTGCTGACAGCAGAGAGCCTGACTCAAGCCTCGAACTCACGAACTGTGAGACCGTGACGTGAGCCGAAGTCAGATGCTTAACCCAAATATTTTTCAACATTTTTTTTGTTTTCTATCTTTCTCAAGGGACTGCTTTCGCTCTTGTCCTCAGCAATAGCTTTAACAGCTTTTCGACTTGTTTTGACACTTTTGCACATCCCATTTCTTTTTTAGACCAGTACGATATGACTTTTGCCTTTCCATTTTCCCACTTGAAGGCAAAGGGAAACAGACATAAAATGCGCCAGTCCCTCCCTCCCCTGTGTGATCCTTCTGGGGAATGTACTCTCTTCACCCACTCGGGTCCTTGTCTCAGGTCTGCTTCGCAGAGAACCCCAACCGAGGGAAGAGATGCTTTCAATCGAAGCCCTGTCGACTCCCCTTCTGTACTTTCTCCCCCAGTCTTCCTTCCCATTCCTCTGTCACTGTTTTATTTCGAGAACTCATCTTCTGGCTCCTGTGCTGCCTCGTCTTACTGTCTCCACCACCTTCTCCCTCTAAACCATTCCCTACGTACTTTGAGTACACTTTGTTCTCTAAAATGTACACCTGCTCGTGTCACTTCTCGGCTCAAAAACTTTTGGTGTCTTCGTTAGTGCCGGCAGAATGAAGTTAACATTTCTGATGTGGACTATTACGCCCTTCGCACGTTCGCACCAACCTGCGTTTTTGGACTTGGGTCCTGCTATACTTCCCGTGGTCCAGCCACATCAAAGTAATTATACTTTCCCCGAACACACACCATTCGTATTCATAACCCTTGTCCTGGCACACAGTTTCTTCTTCATGGGGTGCCCCCACTCTCTTTCCCTCCCTCCCTCACCCAGAAACTGATTCATCCTTCAAGACTCCATTCAGATGCATCTAGAAATCGTTCCATAATTTCCCAAAACATGGCTACATGTCTGACAGGATGGTGTGGGACTCAGTTCAGATCTCTCTCCTGCGACTTACGTGTTATTGAAACGCGTGTGCACACGTCTGTGTCTCTCACTAGCCTGTGAGTTGAACCCAACACTTACTGATCTTGTTTCTGAACACTAGCAACAACACAAATCAATAAGTACCCGGATAAATGAGTGAATGATAGAAATTACGGTGAACTGACATGAAAGGAAAGAAGCAGGTAGGATTGCTCTAGGCTTTCCTACGTCTTCCCTCTTCCTCCTCCACCAGTACCACCACATAGAAACTAAAATTACTGAAGTATATTTAATTGTCAAGCCAATCTCAGGTACAGCATGATTTTTGAAACAAGAAGGCCACTCCATCCCTACAGACATCTCCCAGACTACCTCTCCAACTTATGAAAATCTTTTAAGACACAAACCTTTCATTTCAATATTAGAGGGGACAAAATGCTGACGTTCAAATGATTTGGGAGTTAACACATTCATGCAAATTAATTTTATTGCCAAGGTAAATTGTATCACATTATAACATGAGGAAAGGACTAAAAACCGAGAAGGCAATGAGTCTCTGAAGAAACGGGGCTGCCGGTGCCCTGAATTCATTCCTTTGTACGGAGACAAATGAAATTCATTCACAGAAGTTTCATATTGTCTATTTCCACATGTTCTACTAAGTTTCAGTTCATCTCTTCCTCTGCCACCAAAATGTGTCTTAGGACCCTGCTCCGCCCTTCTCTAGGCTGGCAAATATATGACCTCTTTTATAGTATTTCATTTAACTCAATTAAATAAATATTTACTGAGTGTTGGTTATATGCTTAGCCTAGAGGGATAATCTATCTAACATTTCACTCTGTATACGACCCCAGTTTTTCCATAACCCAAAGTGGGCATTCATTGCCTCTAGGGAGAGTTGTTGTGGACAAACCAGTTTAAGAGGGCCAACCTAAGTCTCCATATCATAGGAAAATGATTGGAGAGAATGTGTTGCTTAACAGAGAATATTTCCCTTCCCTTTACCTTTACCCACTCTCATTTCCTTAGACTACAAAGTTTGTGTACTAAGGATGAGGAGGGGAAAGGACAGAACCCCCAGAGAAGTTTAAATATTCAAGAGAAGAGGGCTTGAAAGAAAGAAGATCCAAAGCCATCCCCCTGTTCTCAACACCCCCCATCCACATATATGCAGTCCTGTGGTGTTACGGATTGTTAGAGAAAAGTAGCAGCATGGCCAGAGACAGCCTCCCAGACTTCCCTTGACCTAGTATATAGTAGAAAAGCAAACAAATATTCCTGAGTCCTAGGGAGAATCAAGGAATTATCAGATAGGAGCCAGACCTGAGGATGTCCCTGACTCTGCATGACATCGTTACAACCTATGTGGTCTGATGCGATGGGACAAAGCCAGTCCGAACCGGTAATAACCAGTTCACATACGCAGCCATCTCCCAAGATTTCTGGGCAACCTCAGGGATGGGGACACCCAGAAGTGAGGACATCTTTAATTAACCGAGGTCAAATTTCTACCAAACCAAAGAAGGAGGGCAAAGCTAACATGGCATTGGTTCATAGCAAATGAGAGATACTTTTCTTGCAAAACTGAATCTGCGGTCTTGCATTTATACCAGTAACTCAGCATTTACCTAAAATTGTGGGGTGACTCTAAAAACAGAGCAAAATAAGGGATCCCTTCCTTAAAAGGAGCCTGTGGAAGGAGAACAGGCTTTGGAGTCAGACCCCGCCGGGGTGAATCCAGGTGTCCCTCCTGGAGTTAGGTGTTTATATTTACTGAGGCTCTTTCATCATCCGTAACATGGAGATGGTGTTTCAGAATTAAGTGAGAGGTAGAACTTAAAATCCTGGATACATGGTATGAGCTCAGTAAATGTTATTTCCTTTATTTCTTCTCAAATGTTTTTCTTCATGTCGAGGCCATATTTATACAAAAGAAAGAAGAATGCCAAGGTACGATGACTCAGTCCTCTAATTTCTTACCAAGTGTGACTGCGGATTTCTGTCACTGTTGGAATCTGTGGGAAGGAGGTGATATTCTGCTGAATGTGGTGACAACTCTTTCCCTCCCACCAAGTTTCACAGTGCTGCTGATTTCACCCGTTCCTAAATTTCTGACGTGTTTGAATCCGATTTTAACCCGAATCACTCTGGTTGCAGTGGCTACAGGGAGCGAATCTGTAAACTCGGACTGTTGTTCTGATTACCGTATAATAGAGGGAAGCTTTGCATTTTTGCTCAGAGCGGCAAGATTTTGTGCAGCTGAATTTCAATTGTAGAACCCATTGCAAGCACACCCTCTTTAAGTACCGGTCTCTGCAGATGGAAGAAGTAAAATGAGGTTTCTAATTTACAGTGAGTGTTATGATGCACAAGGTAGCCATAGCTTTCAGGAAAAGAAAGTCAGGACTTGACACAGCGATTTAGAATTTTTATAGTTAGTATCATTTTCTTGTTAGTGGGTCCATTGGCAATCATCATACCGGGCCATAAAAGTTGGTGTTAACTTTACTTTGCTATTCCCAGATTTTCACCTTATTTTTCTCTTATTCAAACAATCATTGACAATTAGAGCTGAAGCGGATTATAGAGCTCATGCAACCCAGGGACAGCAACGTGGCAGTTTCTAGGCAGAAGTCCACATACAGGTGTTTTTATTTTCTCCCAACAAAATGTTTCCCATAACCAATAACAATTTTTTTTTAAGTTTTATTTATTTTTGGGACAGAGAGAGACAGAGCATGAATGGGGGAGGGTCAGAGAGAGAAGGAGACACAGAATCTGAAACAGGCTCCAGGCTCCGAGCTGTCAGCACAGAGCCCGACGCGGGGCTCGAACTCACGGACCCCGAGATCATGACCTGAGCCGAAATCGGCCACTCAACCGACTGAGCCACCCAGGCGCCCCACCAATAACAAATTTTGACTTAGATCTCAGACTGGACTTCTAGCCCAAGCCTCTTTCCACTGCATGGCCGTGCCACTCACGGATACGCAGTCCCCCTTCCAACTCTTCTCCCCACTTGTTAAATCCCACCTTGGGATAACTTGGTGAAAGGAAACACACCCTTCAACGATGTGCCTCACTTGGCACTATATTGTTGGCCTATGTCACAACACTTTCTATTGCTTCTTTTCTTGAACGATAAAATGGAAAGCATAAATTCAAATATGTATTTGAATCAAATAGTTTTTACAGTCTTTTTAAAAAAAATTTTTAATGTTTATTTTTGAGAGAGAAAGAGAGGGAGCAAGAGAGAGAGAGATCGGGAACAGGGGAGGGGCAGAGAGAGAGGGAGACATAGAATCCAAAGCAGGCTCCAGGCTCTGAGCCATCAGCACAGAGCCTGACGTGGGGCTCAAACTCGTGAACTGCAAGATCATGATCTGAGCAGAAGTCAGACGCTTAACCGACTGAGATACCCAGGGGCCCCGATAGTTTTTACAGTCTTGAGACAGAGGACCCTACTAATAATGGAAATAGGTCGTTCTCATCCTGCTATATTACCCTGCTCACAAAATCTTCATGGCAAAGTGTAGTGGCCTACTTGTAAGTACTTCTTCTAGTCTCCACCTTATTCATATAAACATTTGCCTAAAAGTAGGGAGGGGTATACACAAAGCTATGTAAATGAGTAAGGTATGACTTGAATTAGGCAGAGATTATTAAAGAAGGCTGAAAAGTAACCAAAGACACTGTGATGCTGTCTATCATTTTCCTCAGTTTCCTTATATATAAAATGAGGAGTTAGCTGAATTATTTTTAAGGTTGCCTCCAGCTTGGTAGTTCTGTGAATGGATTAACCATAAACATAATTTATATGATAGAAGGAAAACATAAAACAAACCCAGAGTTTATTTATGAGGATCTAGTTTGAGAAACAAACTTAATGATGTCAAATGGAGACAACTGTCATCTGATAAGATGGCATTTCCATTAATTGGTCATTGACATGAACTTGTCTAATTATTTCATCATCAATCATTCTCCTTCTCCCTTCTCACCTGCCTTCCAACCGTATTTGGCTAAACAAATTTCTGTTTAGTATTTGACAGAGAAATACTTTCTTTTCTTAGAGAGTTAACACTGTATCAAAGTGATATATTCCCTACTGGTTTATCTGAGAAATATGGGATCAATTATTATGCTATACAAGAGCAAAAATCTGAAAGCAATTAATCTATCTCAAATGAACAATATAAAATTGTATTTATAGAATCTGAAATGAAATTAACATTAGTCATCCTTCACCGATTGATCTGAAGCATATTTCTTGTTCCAAAATGATCTGAAGCAATAGAGTAAAAACTCAGGAACAACTTTCAGGATTTCTCATGACTAAACATAAAAATAAGACCTGTAAAAAAGCTAGATTAAAATTACCAGGGAGTGTTTTGATTTGTTTTGACACATTGCGAACTCCAGTGATAAGACATTCAGTACCTTACTTAGGAATCACCTTTTCACCTTGTCATACGAGGATTCATGTTTTCTTTAATTAGAAATTGATCAGAAGCCTAATAAAGCTTGATGAGTGGTAGCACTAAAAATCCCTTTGCAAAAGGCTAAACTCTTATCTACTCACACATTTTCTTTCCTTGTACTTACTCCATGTCCAAAACCATGTCTGAAAAGGGATGAAGGGGGGGTGGAAATTCAACTTATTTTTCTTTGGACAGTTTCTCACTAGATGTTTAATTACCGGGAACAGTTCTTTTTTTATTATTAATTTTATTTTTTTAATTTACATCCAAATTAGTTAGCATATAGTGCAGCAATGATTTCAGGAGTAGATTCCTTAATGCTCCTTACCCGTTTAGCCCATCCCCCCTCCCCCCCACCTCCAGCAACCCTCTGTTTGTTCTCCATATTTAAGAGTCTCATATGTTTTGTCCCCCTCCCTGTTTTTTTTTCAATATATGAAATTTATTGTCAAATTGGTTTCCATACAACACCCAGTGCTCATCCCAAAAGGTGCCCTCCTCAATACCCATCACCCACCCTCCCCTCCCTCCCACCCCCCATCAACCCTCAGTTTGTTCTCAGTTTTTAAGAGTGTCTTAAGCTTTGGCTCTCTCCCACTCTAACCTCTTTTTTTTTTCCTTCCCCTCCCCCATGGGTTTCTGTTAAGTTTCTCAGGATCCACATAAGAGTGAAAACATATGGTATCTGTCTTTCTCTGTATGGCTTATTTCACTTAGCATCACACTCTCCGGTTCCCTCCACGTTGCTACAAAGGGCCATATGTCATTCTTTCTCATTGCCACATAGTACTCCATTGTGTATATAAACCACAATCTCTTTATCCATTCGTCAGTTGATGGGCATTTAGGCTCTTTCCATAATTTGGCTATTGTTGAGAGTGCTGCTTAAATATTGGGGTACAAGTGCCCCTATGCATCAGTACTCCTGTATCCCTTGTCCCCCTCCCTATTTTTATATTATTTTTGTTTCCCTTCCCTTATGTTCATCTGTTTTATCTCTTAAAGTCCTCATATGAGTGAAGTCATGTGATATTTGTCTTTCTCTGACTAATTTCGCTTAGCATAATACCCTCCAGTTCCGTCCACGTAGTTGCAAATGGAAATATTTCATTCTTTTTGATTGCCAAGTAATACTCCATTGTGTGTGTGTGTGTGTGTGTGTGTGTGTGTGTGTATATATATACACCACATGTTCTTTATCCATTCATCCATCAATGGACATTTGGGCTCTTTCCACGCTTTGGCTATTGTTGATAGAGCTGCTATAAACATGGGGGTGCATGCTTACCTTCAAAACAGCACACCTGTATCCCTTGGATAAATACCTAGTAGTACAACTGCTGGGTCGTAACCAGGAACAGTTCTTTTTTTTTTTTTTAATATATATAATTTATTGTCAAATTGGTTTCCATACAACACCCAGTGCTCATCCCAAAAGGTGCCCTCCTAACCAGGAACAGTTCTAATGAGTAGGGCAGAGTAACAAAAAAGCTGTAAATAATCTTTTTTTTTGTACAGAGTGAAATGAATAAGTTTCAAGATTCACTTGAGGAAGTTTCTAGAGATTTATCGAAGTGGAGGAACACAGGATTAGCTGAGAGAAATACTTTACACAACATGAGCTGTGGCTTGTGATTCATTAAGACCAAAATCTTCAACTCTCCCTTTAGGGACACATACATGCTTAAAGAATCAGAAATGTAGATTTGTGTGAGTCAATAAAATAGCATGAAAATCTGTTAGGCAAAAGCTATTGAGTAGAGTTTGAAGTCTTAGTTTTTAATGATGGTGTAAATGATCATACTGGGTCACATCTTCTTCATAGTCAGGCTCAGGATTTATTAGGTGTATATTTTGATGGAGATACAGAGAGAGAGAGCTATAGGTAAAACTTCTGTGGTAATGGGTAAGCAAGAGATCTTACTATTCTCTCCCAGAAAAATAAAACAAAAATTCCATGGGAAAAAAATAGATCAAATGAAAAAGTCTGACCCAGAAGTAAAGCAGGAAGAGCACAGTTAAACAAAGCAAAAACAAGATCTGGAGAAATGCCCTGGCTAGAAGGTTCTGTTTGGGTTCAGTAAGTGGAACACTCAGCTTCGGTTACCACCAGAGCAGTTACCTGAGCGAGAGTAGAACGAAGGAACAGACATGGATGTGGGCTCATGACTAAGTGTCAGAGGAAGTGAGTAGACACAACAGGCTTGAGTGGAGTCACAAACAAGCGTCGAGAAGCTGGGGATCGAAGGGATCACTGTCAAAGAAGTAAAAACAGCAAAAGATATCTGAGAAGACACCGGAATTCTGTCTTTCCACGAATTCTCATTGTTTCCATAGTTCAACGTGGTAGTTGATTTATCTGAGGAAATGACAGACATCCCCTTGCAGGTCCTTCTTCCTCACTAGAAGGATGCGAAGCCCAGAGGAGTAGTTTTATTTTCATCTAATTAAACTTTTGCTAGGTCTATACCGGGTGCTACTCACCCTAGCTAACCCAGAGCCACACCCAAGATGCCAGTGGAGGCAGAATCCTTTGAATCTCCTTAAACCTTCTTTGTTCTCTTCTTTCTCAAGATACAAGTTCCAGGGGCACCTGGGTGGCTCAGTTGGTTAAGCGTCCGACTTCGGCTCAGGTCACGATCTCGCGGTCCGGGAGTTCGAGCCCCGCGTCGGACTCTGGGCTGATGGCTCAGAGCCTGGAGCCTGCTTCTGATTCTGTGTCTCCCTCTGTCTCTGCCCCTCCCCCGTTCATGCTCTGTCTCTCTCTGTCTCAAAAATAAATAAACGTTAAAAAAAAAATTAAAAAAAAAAGAAAAAAAAAGATACGAGTTCCAATATAATAGCTCCTCTCTTACCTGAGATTCTCACATAAACTGGAAAAACATTCAAAGAGTCATGGAAGCTGACTGTACCAAAATATGGAGCTCTAGAGAAAACAAAACTAACCAGTTGACTATTGTTTCCTTGAGAGTCCGTGGAAGATTGAACATGGATCCCGGATGGAATCTCTATGAAGCTACATAAGAATGAAAAATGTCTTAAATGTCCTTGGGGAGAAAAGTAAAGGCCATGAGGCAATGTACAGGCCAGGTATGGGAGGCAGACCAGGAGTGTTTGCTATAAGTCTCAGTGATTACTCACCTGAAATAATTTATACTTTTTTTTAAAATAGTTATCTTTTGGGGCGCCTGGGTGGCGCAGTCGGTTAAGCGTCCGACTTCAGCCAGGTCACGATCTCGCGGTCCGTGAGTTCGAGCCCCGTGTCAGGCTCTGGCCTGACGGCTCGGAGCCTGTTTCCGATTCTGTGTCTCCCTCTCTCTCTGCCCCTCCCCCGTTCATGCTCTGTCTCTCTCTGTCCCAAAAATAAATAAAAAACGTTGAAAAAAAAATTTTAAAATATAATAGTTATCTTTTGGGAGAGCGCAAGTGGGGGAGGGGCGGCAAGAAGGGGACAGAGGATCCGAAGCGGGCTCTGCGCTGACAACAGCCAGCCTGATGCAGGGCTTAGCCCACAAACTGTGACATCATGACCTGAGCCAAAGTCAGACACTCAACCAACTGAGCCAACCAGGCTCCCCAAGAATTTATACTTTTTAAACTCTTCAGGTACTTTGGTTTGTGTTTCAAAATATCCTTCCTAACCACAGTGAGGGGATTAGGAAAGAAAAGAACAAATTTCTGTGAATTTTTATAGCAGTATTTTAGCTGGATATTTTTAGGCCTGAGACTAAAGGAACTAGGACACAAACACAGTACTCTAGTTAGTAAATTTGTTTCTTACCGGGCATGGTTAGCAATTTTGAATCTACTTAAGTATATACTAGTGTTAAACAAATAAGGAAATAGTTTATAGATAAAGGAAGCCAGGTTTTACACTGTTGGAGAAAGAAGTTTCAAGTACAATAAGGAACAGACTGGAATGAGTCATGTACTTCTGGGTTAGGACTGGAGATATTGGCATGAACTCATGGTCTTTAGATGACACGGAGAGAAAGGCAGGGAGACAGGATCTTTTTATGCACGTAGTTGGTACGGATTCGTACATCCCCTAAGGTTGTCTGCTGGGAGTGCCAGATGCAATAACACCCAGTAGAAATAAACACAACTTAGCACCACATCTTGGTTTAAATACACTGTTCTCCAGTAAAAAGAAACATTTAGAGAAGTGGTTAAATTCCAGGGCTGGGGCAGGGAAAACACAAAATGAGCCTGGAGACTCCTGAGGGGCTGTAAAGCAAGGAATTTCTCTGAAAAAATAGGGGTGCCTGTTGAAAGAGCACAGGAATCACCTGAAAAGCTCCAGATAGCCCAAACTGGGACATTTTGAGATGAATGAGTGAGTGGATGAGATTATAGCCCCATAAAATAAAATAAGTATCAATTAATAAATGTGGGAGAAGAAATAGCTCTTATTTATGGCAGAATTCTTTTTTTTAACTTTTGAGAAAGAGAGAGAGAGAAAGAGATAAAGGGAAAGAGAGAATCCCAAACAGGCTCCTTACTGTTGGCACAGAGCCTGACTCAGGGCTCAAACTCACCAACTGCAAGGTCATGACCTGAGTGGAAGCCAAGGAAGGGGCAAAAGCTTAACCAACTGAGCCACCCAGGCGCCCGGAAAGAGAGAATCTTAAGCAGAGTCTGTGCTCTGCACAGCCCGACATGGGGCTCAATCCCACAACCCTGGGATCATGACCTGAACTGAAATCAAGAATCGGATGCTCAACCGACTGAGCCACCCAGGCACCCCTACAGCAGAATCCTTTTTAAGAAATGGGGAAGACGTGAGGAAAATAGACCATCACAACACGGTAATTCCTCAAATGATCTTCCCGAGATATTAATTAAAAAAGAAAGCTAGTAACCTCGGAGGCAGACACTACTGTCACCTGTGATAAGGTACACAGTCATCATGCACTCCCTGACAAGGTGCACTGAGAAGGGCACATCACTTCCTTGGCACTCATCAAGGTGAGTGACCGTCATCTTGCACATCACGGGTGGCTCACAGACTGTGCCAGAGGGGCAGCTGAGGCTTGGAGGTTGTGAGGGTTAGAAGTTAGAGGGTTGCTACAGGTAATGCAACAGCCAAGGGGACTCTCTTCCGTACAACACGTCTCTCTCTCTCTCTCTCTCTCTCTCACACACACACACACACACACACACACACACACACACACTGTGTGTGTGTGCCTGTCTCTGCCTAAGAACAGGGACACATGGAACAGGAACCAGGCATTCTTGCTGCTTCTGCATGGGAAATGCCAGGCTTTGGAGGACTCAGGGATCCAGAAACATAAGATAGTCAAGCACATAGACTATCAGGAGTGGAGGCAAAGGGTGTCGTTGTGGCAGCGATGGCAGGGGAGGGAGGGGTGCTGATGGCACTTGGGTGGCAGAGAAAGGCAGAACTCGGGGGGGGGGGCCTGGGGGGCTCAGTCGGTTGAGCATCGGACTCTTGATTTCAGCTCAGGTCATGATCCCAGGGTCGTGGGATCCAGCCCCAGGTTGGGCTCCCGGCTCAGCGTGGAACCTGTTTAAGATTCTCTCTCTCTCCCTCCCTCGTTCCCTCTCCCCAGCTTGCACTTGATCTCTCTCTCTAAAAAAATTTTTTTCTTAAGTAAACAAAATAAAATAAAGGTGGGAGCCCGTGGCACCATGTCTGGAAGCACTCAGTGGCCCCGTGCACAGGCATAAAGCTTCTTGCAATTGTCAACAGAGTGTCTCAGCTATCCTGCCCTTGCAGGCAGTTGCACAATGCTGGAAACCACACCGAATAGGCTGGAGAAGGCATGAAACGAACAAGGTGGCAGAACGAACATGTGTCCTGAGCATAATGTGCGATTCCTCCGAGGAGTCTGAGAAACGACTGGGGGCCCACTTGTGTGACTGCATATGCGTGGAGGTGCCGTGTGAGAACTTGGGGTAGAAGGCGGTGAAAACTAACCACACAAGGAGTCGCGATGGCATAGAATTATGGGAGTGTAAGTTGATAAGTCATTCTACGAACATCTGGCAGTATTTAGTGAAATAAAGTGTGGGTGCACCTCATGATCCCTTAATATGAGGACAATTCTTACATGGTCTTATAAGAGGAAATGCTCATTACAGCTTGGTTTGTAATAGCACGAATTTGAAAGCAATCTAGGCATTCGTTATTAGTTTATTGGATAAATGTAGGGACATACGTCAGAGTGAGGAAACAGAACAAGAACTTACATGTGCGTCACAGTACAGGGTTTGATCATAAAAACAGAGAGTTGAGAGAAAATACAAATAAAATAGTGTAATGGCTAACACTTCAGTAACACTTATGTGTCAGGCACTGTTCCAGGCACTCTATACTCATTCACTCACGTGCTCCTTGCAAAAAGCTTCCAACGTAGGCACTGTCATTGTCCCCTGTTTACGTGTGAGGAAATTAAAGCACAAAGGGATGAAATGACTTGTCCAAGATCAAATAGTTAATAAGTGGTAAAGAAAATATTTAGACCTAGGCCACCTACCTGTAAAATCTATGCTCTTTACCACTACATGATACCAATTATCCTCTATCAATAAAAAATAGGAAGCGACTTTGAGCTAAATGCACTGTTGTAATTTTAAACCACACATAAATCCCAGTGGCTCAATTGGTTAAGCGTCCAACTCTTGGTTTCAGCTCAGGTCATGGTCTGCTCTGTCAGCGCAAAGCCTGCTTGGAAATCTCTCTCTCCCTCTGTCCCTACCCTGCACATGCTCAGTCTCTCTCTCTCTCCCAAAATAAAAAAATAAGCTTAAAAGGGGCACCTGGGTGGCCCAGTCGGTTAAACATCCAACTTGGGGTCAGGTCACGATCTCACAGTTCATTAGTCCGAGCCCCCATGTCGGACTCTGTGCTAACAGCTCAGAGCCTGGAGCCTGCTTCCCTGTCTGTGTCTCCCTCTCTCTCTGCCCCTTCTCCACTCACGCTCTGTCTGTCTCTCTCTCTCTCAAAAATAAATAAACATTAAAAAATTTTTTTAATTAAAAAATACAAATAAACTTTTAAAAAACATGTATATGCCAAAACTAAAGTACAAGTATACAAAGATACATATATTTCTAAGAACACATCACAAGAAATAATCGAACGAATATGCCCGTTTGGGGTAGAGCAGGCGAGGGTGAGTGAAGAATAGGATGAAAAGGGAAAATAAACAAAATGAATGAAATACTGTAAAATAAACTACATAAAATGGGAGTAAGGCTTGGAACTGACGAGGCAGGCAGGGGAGTATTAAAAGAAAGCAAGGGAACCAGTGCTGGGAGTATAGGCTCAGTGTTGTCCAGGCTGAAAGAGAAACCAGCAAAGCCTGAAACTAATGGTCTACCCCTCAGTAGCAGAAGCAAGCCCTCCTCCAGGGGAGAGAGTCTTTTGTTTGGTCGGTAATTACTGTATAATATTCATTAAATTATTTGTCCATTTATTCACCAAAGCAGAATATTTTTTGAGTGGAGATATAGTTGACATATAACAATATGCAGTAACCTCTGAGATTGCGAGTAACTTGTTCTGCGAGTGCTCTGCAAGATGAGCAAACATTTCTAAAAATTTTCACTCAATAAACGAGCGATGTCTTGGAATACGAGTAGTACGTGTCGCCAAACGTCACACGATCACAACTGAGCCAGTGGTTCTTGAAATTTGCTTTTGTATGCAAGTGCTTTGGATTACAAGCACGTTTCCAGAATGAATTATGCTAGCTAACCAAGGTTTTACTGTATTAGTTTTAGATGTGCAATATAATAATTTGATATATGTATAAATTACAAAATGATTGCCATAATAAATTTAGTTAACATCCATCGCCATACATAGTTACAAACACTTTTTCTTGTGATGAGAATTTTTAAGATCTACCCTCTTAGCAACTTCTGAATGTACAATAGAGTAATCGTTAACTGTAGTCACCATGCTGTACATTACATCATCAGGATTCATCGATCTCTTAACTAGAAGTTTGTATGTTTTGAACACCTTCATTCACCCTTTTCCCTACCACACGTCCCCATCTTCCACCTCTGGTAACCACCAGTCTGTTGTCCATATCTGTGAGTTAGGGGGTTTTTTGGTTTCTGCTTGTTGTTGTTTTTCTTTTTTGGATTCCACATGCAAGTGAGATCATACAGTATTTGTCTTTCTCTGACTTATTTCACTTAGCTTAATGCCATCAAGGTGCACCCATGTTGTTGCAAATGGCAAGATTTTCTTCATTTCTATGGCTGAATAATATTTCACTATATATATGTGTATATATACATACACACACACACACACACACACACGCTACACCTCCATTATCCATTCATCTGTTGATGGACACTTAAGTTGTTTCCATGTCTTAGCGCTTGTGAAAAATGCTGCAGTGAACATGAGTACATATATCTTTTGAAAATAGTGGTTTCATTTCCTTTGGGTAAATATTCAGGAGTGTGGTTGTGGTATCATATGGTAGTTCTATTTTCAATTTTTGTGGTAAGCTCTATAGTATTTTCCATAGCAGCTGCACCAATTTACGTTCCCACCAACAGGGCATAAGGGTTCCCTTTTCTGCGCATCCTCATCAATGCTTGTGATTTCTTGTCTTTTGGTAATAGCCATTCTACCAAGTGTGAGATGATATGTCATTGTGGTTTTGATTTGCATTTCCCTGATGATGAGCGACGTTGAGCACCTTTTCATGTACCTGTTGACCATCTGTATGTCTTCTTTGGGAAAAAGTCTATGCAGTTACTCTGCTCATTTTTTAATCAAGTTGTTTGGTCTTGATTTTTTCTTTTGAGTTGTGTGCATTTTTTTATATATTTTGGATATTAATTCTTTATCAGATATATGATTTGCAAATATTTTCTCCCATTCTGTCAGTTGCCTTTTCATTTCATTGATGGTTTCCATTGGTATACAGAAACTGTTTAGTTTGATACAATCTCACTGGTTTATTTTTGCTTTGTTGCCATCACTTTTGGTGTCAAATCAAAAAAAAAAAATGCCAAGACCCATTTCAAGGAGGTTTTCCCCTTTGTTTTCTTCTAGGAGTTTTGTAGTTTCAGTCTTATATAAAGCAGAATATGTTGACCCCCAAATTTAATACCTGTATGCCTTAGATTCTATACCTTTGACCTACTAATTCTCTCTGTTCTTATTAATTATTAATAAGATTAATTATTAATCTTATACCCAATTCATAATGAATCTTTCTGATAGTAATAATCATTGCAAAATAAAACTAATGACTAAAGTTGTATCTTTAATTTTTACTAATGACTACATAATATTGGAAATATCAAACATTTCCTGAAAAATTCGATCTCAAAATTTAGCTCAAGAAAATTGGGTACTTTTGGACACAGGAAATAGTAGCTACAAAAGAAAATGGCAGTATTGGACTAATGGATGGATTTAATCTTTGTTGTAAAATTTATGCACAAAATTGTTTTCAACTTAGTTTCATTAAAATGAAAATAGAATAGAATAGAAAAAAATTTTAATGGGTTTTACCCTACTATATAAAAAGTGATTAAGTAATTTAATTATAGTTAGCTCCAGGAAATTCTTTCTTACTGAAAATTCATCCATGATGGTAAAATACACACTGAACATACCTGTAGTAACAGGAAATCAACCCTTCTTAGGGTCACAACCAGGGAGAGCATTAGGTTCTCACAAGCATGCAAGCAACACCAGACGCCACGGGTGTGGTGGGGTAGGGCAGGCAAGCCCATCCAGATATATGCGAAATTCAATTAAAAGTTTAGATTTCAGAGCAAATACTGTTGGCTAAGGGAGAGCAGGAAAGGTTTTCTGATCTGGGTCTTAAATTATGAATAAGATTTTAAGGGATGCAGAGCAGGGGTCAGAGGAATCGGAATCGACTGAGAAAATTAATAGAATAGGGAAAATATAAGACATGACCAAAACATCAAAAGGTAAACTCTCTGGCTTCATCATAGGTTTTATGTAGGACTTCAGGGGATCATGAAAACCAGTCTGCCTAGTTAGGATGTTATTAGAGAAACCATTGAGCTACCTAAAAATTTTGTTGGTTTGATAAGCAAGCATTGACAAAAACAAAAACAAACAAACAAACAAACAAAAACCACCCAGAAGAAACCTTCAGAATCCAGGATGCTTTAGGAAAAAGTATTACAAATTATGCACTGAAAGATTGGATTCAGTGATGTAATTTTCCACTTGCTCAAGTCCTATAAAATATCACACCAGCCACAAGAGAATCCTCTAAGGCCCGTGTTCCGAGGATTGTCTCCCTCCCCCAGCAAGCGGAATAAATTTACTGCTCAGAAGCCACCCCAACTCTTTGACTCCGCTCTGACCCAGCAGCAACTCTGCTTTCGGTGTCGCCTTCTGAGGACTTGGGACTTGTGTCTGTGGCTGTCACTTCATGCTCAGGGCTCTTCCTCTCTGCTGCTGAACCGAGGCAACTGTGGCTGTGGTGGAAAAGAGCCTGGAACAGAGGACAGAGTTCGCTTCTCAGCTCAGCAGCCGCTCCAGAGCTTTGTAACCTGGGCGACTGCCTTACCCAAACTGGACTTCATTATCTTTCCTGCAAGGTGAAGAACTTGACCTGAGATGACCTGTCAGCTTCCTCAAGCCCTGACTTTTTATGTCTTGAAGACATTCCTTTAATAAGCTACCCCAGCATTTCCAGAACTGCTGTCTGCAGTGCAACACAGAAAGTTCTTGAAAACAGGCATTAAGAGATCAGTGTTCAGGACAAAATTATAAGGGCATTAAGCAAAAGTAGCTCTTTCTATTTTCAGTTGAAAATGTAGACCTCACCAATTTGCCTTGTTTCCATATACTTTCAAGTAAAATACAGCCAAGCTACCTGGGCACAGCCTGGGTCTGGTCTAGCATCATTCTGCCGTACAGATTAGGAAACAAACAAACAAAAAGTGTCTAATTCCATTCTGTTCTTTTCAGTCTGCTTTTAATACTAATCATGGCAGAATTAAATACAGTGATCAATAAATACAGAGATTAGGATCAGAAGACACATGTGTTTGACTATGATCACTTCCACTTACTACATTACCCTGACCAAGTTAGTTAATCTCCCTAAGCCCCAGTTTCTACATGTATGAAGTGATATTTTGTGAGGATTAAGCAAGATAATGTAAGTAAAGATTTGACATATAATAAGATCTCAGGAAACAGAATGTAATAATGATGTTAAACGCACAGAAAATATTGACTCCAAAAAAAGGGACGGCTTTTAATATGGCAATTTCCCTTTAAAAAAATGTCTGACTTGAAAAAGTTACCTGCTGACATTTCCTGTCATCCAATTAAGTTGTTCTCAATATTGGCTGCATGGTAGAATCATTAGGGAGGTTTTCAAAATTACCGATTCCCAAGCCCCACCCACACAGAGTAAATCAGAATATCTGACTCGCTGTGTTGCAACGTGCTATAAAGCTGGGCTACTCAATTTGAGAGCTCTCAGGTCTCCAGATCTGGACATAATTTCAACGTTAGAGACTCCAATGTAATTGGGTTGCATCCTCCCATAAATACCTGAAATTTACAGACCTAGACTAGTTTACAGGTGAACTCGTGCTATGTTTCATTCAGTGAAAAACCCCTGCTGGAAAGCAGTCACTTCCCCCAAAACCAGCGATTCTTATATGTGCCGTATATTCTGGGAGAATTTTCTTTTCAAATAGGCTGATGAATGTCTGAATTTGGAGCTTGGAACCAACTGTCTCTCATCCAGCTCAGACCTAAAAACAGAAAGCAGGCCTTAATGATATGTGATGGCAAGATTAATATCAGAAAACATACTGGATGGTTTTATGTTGGTATACAAGTACGTGATCTGATAACAGGACAAGGGGTAATGTAGAAAGAAAAACACTTTAAAGTTTTTAATTCTTCGTATAAAGTGTGGGCTTCTTTCCCTCAGTTTGATAAAGATATTTTGCACCTAGGACAAATAATAACAATAATATTTGTTATTAAAAATAAATTTTTAGGGGGCTCCAGCCTGGCTCGGTTGGTAGAGTGCGCGACTCTCGATCTCAGGGTTGTGAGTTCGAGCCCCATGTTGGGTGTGGAGACTACTTAAAAAAATTTTTTTTAAGCTTTAAAAATAAATAAATAAATAAATTTTTAGGAATAATAAGGGCCAAATAACTAAATTAGATTAAAGAGAAAAAATAAAAGGAAAAAAATGTTAACAACAGACATGACTATTTCCGTTTCAATTTTGAAAGCATAGTAATTATAATAGTGTTATTTTAATGATAACTTTTGTACACAGACATAACTTTCACTCATCATGAGCCATTGCTGTTATGATAGAAAGATAAGATGACAAACCATTTTTCCAGTAAAAATGCCACCGCTCACAATATTGAACCTCACTATATCATTATCTATATTTAGAAATGATACGTGGTACTAAAGAACATTATCACTTCCCTGCAAAACAGATAATTCTCTTTAGGAATTAACTTGCAAGTTTGCCATGGGGAGATCCTAGATTATCTCCTATAGCATATCTTGAGTTAAATTGGCATGGCTAAATATATCACTATCAGTCAGCAAAAAATCTCGATGCCGTATCTTGACAAATTTTTCAAAATATAGTACATGTGGGGATGAAGCAGTTTGTATCACAAATAAAGATGTCTTTCACTAAAATATGAGCAAATTTAACATCCTGTAATTATTACAATGGAGATTAATTTAAAAGATTCTCTAAAAATTAAAAATTAAAAATTAAAAAAACAAAAAACAGGACAGGGAATAAACCAGCACTGCTCAGAGCTAGCCCCTGATCTTTGTCTAATTAATAATGTGATTCTGGAGAGATTGCTTAAATTATCTGGGCCTCCATTTTCTTCCTCTGTCTTTCAAATCCTTGCAACCTTCAATATTCCTTAATTCTTTAATTATATGTGCTGTCATGTTTATAATCAAGAGGACCAAAAGCTCATTTCCATGATGTACGAAGTGAGTGAATTGCTCCTTGGTTATGTGCTGATCTTTAACATGAGAATTTTGGTCTGCCTGGCACCGTATTTCTCCATTAAAATGAATAAACTTACTTCCTAGCCTAAGTTACTGTTCTGTGATTTGGGACAGCTATATTATTTAAGGAAAAGGTCAAGCTCCTATAATAAGGAGGCCCTAGAATACAATGGCCTAAATAAGATAGAAGTTTATTTCTCTTTCATGTCTATCATTCCAGGGGACCTGAAGAGGTGGGGAGGACAGCTCTTTTTCATGAGGTCATTCTGGCAGCCAATTTCTTTCCCTCATGCTACTCCTCCATGCTTCCAGGGTATTGTCCTCATCATAATTTGGGAGTCAAAAATTCCCTTAGTAAAAGAATTCTGGTTTTAAAACCTGTTTGCAGTGATTCGTGGTGGGTAAGTGAATTTTCCCCATGTAATACAACTGCTCAGGGTTAGCATTAATCCAGTACTTTATCAACTTGGGCAACGTGTGTCTACCAATGCTTCAAACTCAAAGCAGCCACTCCTTAACATCAATGGAAAGATCAATGACTTAGGGTAAGCAAACATGTTTCTCTCTGAGCAAGCGACATAATGATGCATATTTATAAGACGGAGATAATTCTTATTTTGTGGAGAAGTTGGTATGAAATCACGTAAGGTCAATCAACTCACTTATCCTGGAATCAGACACATAGTAAATGCCATTTAATGCTCCTCACCCTTCCTCGCACAGACATGGAAGAAAATATTTCCCGTGCTCAAGTACTGCATTGTGGCAACAAGGTATTCTGCCGTGATCATCTCTTAAATGACCAACCTTCTGCGCCATACAATGACGTTTTACATTCATATCGTCCTCTACGGTTATCTGACCACATCTGTGTATATTATCTCATTTGCTCCCACACTGGGAGGCGAGTAGTGCCAGAAAAACCACCCTGGTCTTACAGCCCACACAAACCACTGTATCACACTTTGCATTTCCAAAGCCCTCCAGAACGCATTACTTCATGCGATGATCACAACTTTGTGAAGCAGCAAGAGCGGATGTCATTGTCATTGTTTGACAGCTAATAAAACTGAGCTTGGGAGAAGTCATTAGTTTGATGTTTATTGGAATACGAAGTTAAATCTTACCTAGTCAGTTCTCGAAAACTATTTGTTAAATGAAAAAAGCAAAGGGATAAATCTGTCTCTTGATTTCAAATACTGTTTTATCTTGAAGTCTCAGAGAAAACTACATCCCACAGTTAAGACAAGATCTGATTTAAAAATATATATATTGACCAGGATGCTTCCCACTCACTACACTGTACTAGAAGGTATCTGAGAGGTTAGAGCCACAAAATCATGGGATACCTTCAGCGTCTCTCTGAAAAGATAGAGACAACCACCTCTGTGACTGTGGAGCCTGCCTGCCTGTTCTGGTACTTTTACTCTCCTCCTCTCCTCCTTCAGCAGGATGTCAATCAACACGATCAGCCTTGGGAGCTGGCAGTGTTGGTCCACCACAGTAGTGTCGTGGTTTCATTGGGCCAGGGAAGGATCTCTCCCTTAGGACCAGTGGAGTCTCTTAGTCCACTGACGATGGAAACTCTACCTCTAGGAGCATACTCTTTTATGATAAAGCCAAGAATGCTTTGAGCTGAAGGGGTCTATTTTTATCAACTAGGGGTCTATTTAAAAGACACAGACAACGTTAAGGGGTTACTGTTCTCGTTTCAGTGGCTGTAATGATAGCAGGTGTGATGTTTCCATGATTTTCCCGGCCTTTCGGGGTGGCCATTTACCTGCTGCTGCAGCTGCCAGCCCTTGCATCCATTTCAAGACAAGACGAAACTGCACACTTGCAAACCCCTGCTTGACTACATCTCTCACTGGCCAGAACTCTATCACGTGGCCACTCTCACCTGCAAGAAAACTAATCACCTGGATATATGGGTCATAGGGAACTCGTTTTCTTCTGATTTCTTCCTGCCATTTTTTCTTTTCAAAAGTGAAACAGAAAAAAAAGATAGTCTCCTAATCATTTTTGAAACATTGGTAAATAAATATGTACCAACACGGAAAGAGTTCAAATGTATTTTGTATATACACACATTTAAATGCCTAGAAGATGTACCAAACTTGTGACAGTCATAAACTGTGGGGAGAAAGATTAACTCCATTTATTTTATTTAGTTTTTAAAAACATATTCAGGTGTCATTTGCATGCATCTTTTAAAGAAGATACTGCGCAAAAAAAATTCTTGGAAAACAAGTTCTTGATGTTTTAATTATCACCTATCTTCTTCATGAATATTCTCCCTATATGGAAAAGAGGCTTCCATAGAGGAGATCTATACATTTAGCCTCTTTCCAAGTGATTTTAATGAAAATGATTTCTTCAGGAATTTTTGTCCTCTGTACTCTTCAATATTTAAAACCATAACTTAAGTAGAACAAAACAGACTTAGTTATACCATGAACTCCTCACATTAATTTCTTCTCCCTGGAAATAACACATAAGGCACTAATAAGATTTAGTCTATGATGTTTAGTCAAACTAATAATATAACACATTTAAGTGCCACGTGTACTACAGGAAAGAGAATAATTATGTGTAATGAATCTATAAATTACACGAAACCAGCGGGCTGCAGTTGAACTTACTAGTGATAAAGAAATAGCATAATAAGTTCAACAGCTCAGTGATGTTCCATGTGGGATTATTAAAGCAGCAATTTTTTAAAAGAGTATAAATGGAAAACTAAAAGTACAATTAGTGGTAGGAAAATATTGATTGCACCCAGTAGTTTTATAAAGAAATGACAAAATAAAAACATGCAGTTCTATGATTGGCTATTAAAATACCATGCAGGCAAAATGTAGAAGTCAAAAAGCCATTATGCTTAAGAGAGTATCACCAATGGGAACAACGTGTGGCTTATCACAACCTGTCAATCACATTGCACACTTCCGATGTGTGCTTGAAGCTTGTTCCCTGTGAAGAAAGAAAAAGAAATTGTTGAAAATACAAATAGAAATGTATATATACATTAAATATTGGAATATTTTGGCAGTGTGATATATCTAGCTCCTAGAGCAATGTTGTAAAATAGGAGGCACACAATAACTATCGTCAAACCAATTACTAAATTGAAATACAAATCCAAAAATGCTACCTTTGGGAAATGGGATTAGAAGGCATTTAATTAGAAGGCATTTTCCTTTCTCTTTCTTTCTTTTTATCTTCTCTACAGCTTTTAAATTTTTACTGAATATATTTTTCTTCATCATCAGATAAAATAAATGATAAAGTAGTCTATAGAATAAAGCGAATTAAATGAGGCAAGCACCATTTGACGACCTACCAGGTTCAGGTTACTGCGCAAGGCAGTTAGGAATATAACTCACACTTGGGGTTATCTAAGGGAGACTCACAGCCAATGAGGTGAGGGCAGCAACAAGGAGAGGCCCAAACATAGGCCTTACCAGCTCACATTTTATGCCTGTTCTCATTTAGAAAGCAGATATCCAGGAACATGTTGTCCTTCTCTGAATATAAACCTGAACATCTCTTTGCTACCCTCAGGTTATAGTCATAAATGAGCCAGTAGCCTCAGGGCCTGGAAAAGAAAAAAACAAACAACTAACTTGAAAGAAAGATTGAAATGCCAAGTTTGTGCTGCACATGCCTGTGTGGTCTGAATCCAAGCTCTCCACGTAGAATGCAAGCCCAAAACAGTAATGTTAAATTGACTTCAAGGAGAGAAACCATGTAAGACCAATCCCTTGGCACAACTTCATGGCAGTCCTCACCTGTGAACCTCTGAAAATGACTCTCTCAGATGATGAGTGTGGATAAAGATTACAAAATATGTGAAGTAGTAAAAAACCATATTAGGCAGGGGAAAAAAATACAAATAGGATAATTCACAGAAATGTATTCAAATAGAATAAAGCAAACTGAAGAAAGAAAGAAAGAAAGAAAGAAAGAAAGAAAGAAAGAAAGAAAGAAAGAAAGAAAGAAAGAAAGAAACTTTACAATAGGATTAAAGATTTCAGAGACACCATGCCAAAGAGTATCTTTCAACAGGAACAAGCAGTTATAAAATAAGAAAAGGAGAAAATATAAAAGAGCCAAGGTAGAAATCCTAAGCTTGAAACACAAAGTCATTGAAATAAAAGTAAAGTACTTAGTAGACTAGTAAAAGAGCATGATAGACACTGGTAAAAAGAGCATTAGTACATTGGAAGAACAAAGTACATCTCCCTTAATATAGCATACAGAAATAAACTTGACAGAGAAGTCAAGGCTTAGAGAACAACGAGAATGAGAAATTTTAGCATCTAAGGGAAGTTCCAGAAAGAGAGGAGAGAACATGACTGAGAGAAAGTATATAAAACAACAATGGCTGACAGTTTCCTGGAAATTAGTTAAGAGGTAATCCCTTGGTCCAAACAGAGCTAAGGAAAATGTTTAAATCTACACCCAGATCCATGTAGGGAAAGTCAGATCATCAAAGATGAAGTGAAAACTATTTAAAGCCACTGGAGACAAGAGGGCAATTTTCTATCAAAGAACCAAAGTCAGACTAAAATAGATACCATGTCAATAAAAACAGATACCAAAATGCAGTGGAGAAATATTTTCAAAGTACTGAAGTTAAATAATTTTGAATCTGAAATTTTTAAGCAATGAAACTGTTATTTCAGGGTAAGGATAAAAAAGACATTGCAGAAATGCAAGGATATAGAAATTCACAGGCCACAGAACGACTAAATCTATTTCTGCCTTGCTCACTTGGTGGCCAAGGTGCTATGTCAAATCTCTATCATTTAAAAACTTCTTCAGAGAGTAAAAATGACGGAAAGCCATCCAATGCATTTTATGAGTCAATTATTAACATGACACTAAGACCAAATAAAACCGTTACTGAGAGAGAAAACTATAAACCCATTTTATTTATAATTTTAGAGCACAATTTCCTTATACATAAGGATACATAAAGAAGTGTATTATGATAAAGTAGGATTTTTTCCAGGAATGCAAGTATGATTCGATATTAGACTGTTAATGTTTCTAACAATGAAAGATTGAAGGAAAAACTGTATAATCATCTAAACAGAGAAAAATTATTTGAAGAAATCAATAGTCATTTATTATTTTTAAAACGCTTAATAAACTATGAGTGTCAGGAGAGTTACTTTACATAATAAGGTGAATCTTGCAACAACCTAGAACAAATGCCACACTTGTTGGTGAAACTTGAGAAAATATTGTTGTTAATGCTGGAAGCATAACAGGAAAGCCTGCTATTACTTCTAGTCAGTATTCTTTAGGAAAGAGTAATCAATACAATAAGATAAAAAGAAGGAAAATAAGAATAGGACGCTTAAAGGACAGGAAGTATAAGTAAATATAAGTCTTGCTGTATCACTGATAAGAAACTCCGACCCTGGACAAACTGGATGAAGCAACTGTTTCCAAGAACTGGGCAACACACATGGAGGCGTGGTCTTTGAGAGAAAGGAAAAGCAAACTAAGCTCTACTTTCAAACTATGACATAATGCAGGAAACCCAAACAGAATGCAATGGTCTGGTTGGACTGAGAAATAGATTGGAAGTTGGGCTTTGAGGGAGCTGGAATTTGTGGGCAGGGAGCAGGAGAGGAGAAGTCCTGGGCATCGCTAGAGGGGTGCCATTTTGTTCTTCACCAAATCGCATGCTGTGCGTGCAAAGAGCAAGTCTCCCTGAGGCCTGGTTGTGAGCAGCTCCTGGAGATAAGCTTGGGGCTGTGAGCTAAGCAGAGATTCTGTGGGTAAGTCCTTTGTGGAGAAAATTATACAAGTTTACTAAAAGTAATATAAAATAATTATGAATACATGAAGACATATACCACGTATGCCAGAAAAACATACTGAATACATTTATTCTCTTCTAACTAATCTATAAATTCAATTGCATGTCAAATAGAAATTTCCCCTAAAATTAAACATGGAAAAAATTAAAGTGTATGCAAACTCAAGAGAATCTTTTAGGATTGAAAACAAATAGGGGGTGTTCACACTGGAGTAGAGAAGATATTAGGACACAGCCGTCAAAAACGAAGAAAAGGTAGAAGAGTTTGACTATATCACAATTCCAAGTTTCTGTAAGGCAAAAGGAACTACAAACACAATAATCAAGATCAAGGAAAGGCCAGAAAAAAACTATTATCCAGAATATATAAAGGGTTTTGGAAATAAAAATACATAAATAAAATGGTGAAAGTTAGAAAAAGAATATTGGCAGAAGAGGGAATCCTAATGAAAAGTAAATATAAAACGTCGCTCAACCTCAACAATAATCAAGGAGCCGCTGATTGGAGACATGAGATACCACTCTTCTTCCTTCAAGACAAATATAAATAAGTCTCATAGTACAAAGTGCTAGTGAAGATATGAGGAAAGGAAATTTTCATACACTGCAGGAAGGAGTAAAAGCAAGTGCAACCACTTCTGAGGATAATTAAGCAGATTTTGCAATAACATTGAAAATACTCATAACCTTGAACCCCTGCCATTTCATTTCTAGATATATAACCTCTTCCATCCAGCAGTCCTCCACCCTAAAAGGTTGTATATTTTTGCGCCAGGAAACGTATTCAAAGATATTTTTTGCAGCATATTTTTAATAACAAAAATAAAGAGGAGACTAATGTAATTATACTTCAACCTAAGAATGACCAAATAGCAGTATCCTTGTGATAAAATACTTTGTAGCAATTAAAAAGCGTGAACCAGATTTAGGGAATCTGGGTGGCTCAGTTGGTTAAGGGTCCGATGTTGATTTCGGCTCAGGGCATGATCTCATGGTTTGTGAGTTTGAGCCCTGCATTAGGTTCTGTGCTGAGTGTGGAGCCTGCTTGAATTCTCTCTCTCCCCCTCTCTCTCTTTGCCCCTCCCCTGCTCACACTCTTTCTCCCTCACTCTCAAAATAAATAAATAAACTTAATAAATAAATAAAATAAAAAGAATGAACTAGATTTATATATATATATATAAATATATATATATATGGTATGAGATTAACATAATGGCAGATTGTAGAAAGCAAATAGAAAATAAGTATTTATATATACACATATACATAAATACACACTGTGTATTTATATATATACATACATACTTATACACATAAAACACAATAGATAGTATATGTGTGTGCATGTATTTGGCTTGTCTGTATTTAAGGAATGCAAGAGTAAACATCACAGAATTTACTCCAAGTTCCAAATTGTGAGTGGCTTAGCTAAATTTATGTTTTACTTAAGAAAAAAATACTAAAAGAGATTTGCGATAAAATATTAACATCTGTCAATTTGGGGTGGAAAAACTAATTGTATATTATTCTTGATCCTCTATTTTTTTTTACATATCTTAAAGCTTAAGAAGATCAATGTGTATGTAACAGGTGACAGAAATTCGTGGTGGTGGAAAATAGCTGAGAAAATCTTGGGTCATTGCAAATACCATCACAAGTCACAAGTCATTTGGGGGATCTTGTTTTGCTTGTCAGATATAGCTTTGAGATACCTAGATTTTCATTTTTTTATAAAAGAGGTAAATTAGGATGGCCTCAGCTTTAAAAAGAAACTTCTTGTTGGTTTACCTTAAATAACTCCCATCTGCAATATTTGTTGGTAACACATAAACTTGGAAGAGTTCTTTTGTTCCCTGTTCTCCAGCAGTGAAGTTTTCCCTGGGAACATTTTGAAGCAAAAGCCAGACACAAGGCCGTGCTCTAACGGCACCATTAAATTGTTCAGTGCTTGCTCTGGTACTTAGAGTAATACTTAAAGCATTCCCCCAAGACCCATCAGAATAGAGCTGAGATATTATGTTCATTCAAACAAATGTCTTGCAATTTATACCTAATGAAATTTTCTCTAACATTGTTTCCTTCACTCCTCCCTCGTTAATCAATTAAGAAGGAGTAGAATTAAAATACCAACTGTAGCATAATACGAGAAAGTTTTCCAGCATTCCATAACTGGGGAGTGAGCAAATGACACATGGTTTTTTAAGTGTGTGCAATCTATCAGAAGCGGACAGAGGAAATTAATGTGAACTTGGGGGAAATAATAAAGCTAATATTGTTCAGCGGCAGATCTTGGATTTGTTTTTCTCTTTGATTTTGAAATTATTGGATACTTTTATGGACTTTGCCAGTAAAATAATTCCAGTTTTATTGCCATCCATATCCTGTGGTTTTATTTCCTAATAAAAAGATGTGTAGTGTTAGTGTTGTCCTGAAATGTAATTGATTTCTGAGAGGTATAATTTGCTATCTGGGAAATGGTCTTTTGAATTTCTATAAAATAGTACATGGATGAATGAGATGCTGAGAAAGGCTTCCGTGCCAAAAAGTGATAATGGAGATAAAAATTATTTTCCATTATTTTAGTACTGGATAGTTTTGAGTTTAATTTACCGAGCTTTTTAAAGCTTTTATCAAAATTGCATGTTCAATAGAAATCTTCAAAAATTAGCTTTGATGTCATCGAATTCTTTTCATTCCTCAAATCATTATGAACCCTCCTTCCCCCCCCCTCCCTCTGCCAGAAATGCAGACAGATATATCTGGGATGAAATCAAAGATCACAAGAAATTTAATTGGGCAGTCTTGGAACGTGACAATTCCTCATTTGTTTAGGATCTCGCCACAGGAAGCTGCTGAAACATTCCAAAGAACTTAAAATACATACTGAGGGCCTATGTGAAGCCTTCATGCTAAGCATTAAGGGGGGCATGTAGACAGAAGATCTAACTGGGAGGAAAGATGTTATCCCAGCACCCCCACCCCCACCCCCCCAGCGCCTTCCCAGAGACAGGAAGAGAATGCCCTCCTCCTGCACCGGCCCACAGATCCCAGCCCCAGCCTTCAAACCTTTCAGCAGCCTCGCAAAGCCCCCCGCTCTCTGTTGGGGGTCACTTGTGTAAGTCAAAGTTTGGGAAGTAGCCCCAGGGAGAGCGCTGACTTTGTGGACTTGCTTTCTCTTTTTTTTATTAAAAAAATTTTTTTTTCAACATTTTTTATTTATTTTTTGGGACAGAGAGAGACAGAGCATGAACGGGGGAGGGGCAGAGAGAGAGGGAGACACAGAATCGGAAACAGGCTCCAGGCTCCGAGCCATCGGCCCAGAGCCTGACGCAGGGCTCAAACTCACGGACCGCGAGATCGTGACCTGGCTGAAGTCGGACGCTTAACCGACTGCGCCACCCAGGCGCCCCTGTTTTTGTTTTTTAATCAAGGACTTTACCATGAAACTAACAAACCTTAAGATTCAGATCACCTGCCTTGCACCAGCTCTGTACCTTTTTTTTTTTTATTTTTATTTTTAGAGAGAGAGGATGAGCAGGCAAGGGGCGGAGAGAGAGAGAAGGAGAGAGAATCCCAAGCAGGCTCCAAACTGTCAGCACAGAGCCTGATGCAGGGCTCGATCTCACGAACCCGTGAGATCATGACCTGAGCCAAAATCAAGAGTTGGATGCTTAACCGACTGAGCCACCCAGGCGCCCCCGGACTTGCTTTCTCTTAAGAACCACACCCCGCACATCTGTTGTCAAATACTTGAAGATGCTTGCTTTGCCTGTTTTGTGCCGTATTGTAGTTGTTTATGACAGCGGAGCAGGTCTGATACTCATTTCTACTTCACGGTCAGAACTGCAAGTCTGTTCCCCTCTCTTTATACCCATATAACTCTTTTATCTTTTTTCCTTCTCCCACACCATGGCGTGAGCTACCTGAGGGTTGGAATTACGTATTTCCTTATGATATAGACCCAGGGCCCAGTGAAATGTATATTGCATGAAACTAAAGGGACCAAAAATCTGAATATGATTGGTGGCCAAAGGTTTTTCCAACCCTAGGTTTTTATT
Organism: Neofelis nebulosa; assembly: GCF_028018385.1. Lineage (NCBI taxonomy): Eukaryota > Metazoa > Chordata > Mammalia > Carnivora > Felidae > Neofelis > Neofelis nebulosa. The sequence continues at coordinate 11,057,673 of NC_080785.1, forward strand.
ATTTCCTCTGAACAAGAGATGATTTTGTTTTGGATTTCTCTTCAGAATAAGAATAAAATGATCAGAGGTAACAGTCTCCAGATACAGAAACATAATCCCTTGTCCACAATTCTGAAAACCACTAAAACTCATTCTTTTTCCCAATTTTGTGCCAAAACTCATTCGGTAGCAAAACCACACCTGAAATGCCACAAGTGATCAGGTAGGTCTCCATATTCCAGCCACAGGCCCCAGTACTGATTATCAGTTTTCTTTATCTTGTAAATGTTTGGTTTAATTGAACAATGACGACATCAGAGTGAAAATTTGGGTAACATTGAAAAGAAAAGGAAGCATCCAGTTGTGCCTAAGCAAACCAAACACATTTACCTTTCTGTTCTTCAAAAAATGGACTCTTAAGAAAATGGGACATTGTCAAAATATCTACATAATGCTGAAGTTTCAGTTGCTCAGTCTTGAGCAACTACTGTTCTCCTGGGGAAATGCCAAGCAATACGACCCCGAGACTTACTTCTAGAATTGGGCTAGCCCAATCACACCCTACTAGCATTCCAAAATGTTATTTTTTTTAATATTTTAATGTTTATTTTATTTTTGACAGAGAGTGAGGGGAGGGGCAGAGAGAGAGGAGAAAAGAGGACCTCGAGCGGGCTCTTTGCAGACATCAGAGAGCTCAGTGTGGGGCTTGAACTCGTGAACTGCGAGATCATTACCTAAGCCCAAGTAAGATGCTTAACCGACTGAGCCACCCAGGCGGTCCTAGAATATGGTTTGGTTTGGTTTGGTTTGGTTTGGTTTTAGAATATTGTTTTTAATGCATGCGAGTTGATGAAAATAATATAAAAAGATACCATAAATCAAAATTGACTTATCAAAACAAATAATATGTGAATTTAGATGTTTTCATTATGTAAGTGATGAATCACTAAATTCTACTTCTGAAACCAATGTTACACTGTATGTTAACTAACATGAATTTAAATTTAAAAATAATTATGTTGTTATTAGAAGTGGGTTTTTGTTTCAGTATGTCTATGAGCAGTTCCCTCTCACTTTTCTAGCTTGCTTATTGGGTCAGCCTGTTGCACAGATATAACACAAGTGGAACCTCGTACAGAGAGAAGGAAAGGACAGAGCTATGATTTTTTTGTGGGTGTGAATTAGACCACAATACTATGAAGCTAAATTGTAATGCTGTCTTGTTGCTGCTAAGTTCTTTGATAAGAGAGGTGGACAAGAATTGCAGAAATTTTGATTTATTCACCCACATGAAAACTGGTTTTTTCATCCTCTACCTTTTTTATTTATGCCATTAATTATATCTAATATTATTGGGGGAGATCATAGCCCACAGAGTGTCCTAGAACATTTTTTCTGCATCATGTTAGTTTTAAGGAAGTGATATGATTTTCACATGTTTTATATAATTTGGTTTGTATAGATGCAGCCACCAAGTGGGGTTTTTTTTCTGCTTTCTTGGATTTAAAACCAATTTAGTAAACCCTATCTTGATCCAAATTGCCATTTGGAAATGTAGATACTATTGATTTATTTTTTGATTTCCCTAGTATAAGCACAACTCTGAAAAATGTACCTAATTTCATGAGTTGTTTTCTAAGTATATGAAGCCTTTCCTTTCATACCTAATGATTTAATGAAATGTATATAAATAAATTTCCTCTTTCTCTAATAAATGTTTTAAAAGACATAAAAAGTTTATATTTGGACATAAACAAGGTTCTTGTCAGTCTGTGTAGATACAACTCCAAATGGTAAAACAAACAAACAAACAAACACTGAATGCCTTCTTTATTCACTGAAAAAATATATATACAGATCATAAAAGCTGTTAACAAGACACAAAGTGATCTTATCCTAAACGGTAATAAAAGACAAACAGATCTCAGCAAACTTGAGATATCACTTTGCCTCACTAAATTAGCAAAAGAAATTCTAAGAGCCTGGAGCGTGCTTCAGATTCTGTGTTTCCCTCGCTTTCTGCCCCTCCCCCACTCGTGGTCTGTCTCTCTCTCTCTTTCAAAAATAAATAAACATTTTTTTTTTCAACGTTTTTTATTTATTTTTTTGGGACAGAGAGAGACAGAGCATGAATGGGGGAGGGGCAGAGAGAGGGAGACACAGAATCGGAAACAGGCTCCAGGCTCCGAGCCATCAGCCCAGAGCCTGACGCGGGGCTCGAACTCACGGACCGCGAGATCGTGACCTGGCTGAAGTCGGACGCTTAACCGACTGCGCCACCCAGGCGCCCCAATAAACATTTTTTAAAAATTTAACTTTGGGGCGCCTGGGTGGCTCAGTTGGCCAAGCCTCCAACTTCAGCTCAGGTCACGATCTCACGATCCATGAGTTTGAGCCCCGCGTCGGGCTGTGTGCTGACAGCTCAGAGCCTGGAGCCTGCTTCGGATTCTGTATCTCCCTCTCTCTCTGACCCTCCCCCCTTCATGCTCTCTCTCTGTCTCAAAATTAATAAACATTAAAAAATTTTAATAAAAAAAATTTTTTTTAATTTAACTTTGTTAAAGTTGTGTAAAACTAATATACCCTTCTACTGTTATAAGCTTCCTTGGAAAGCAGTACAACAACAGATATTGCATCATAAAAATGTTCATATATCAATTATTTAAAATAATGCTGGTGAAAATAATAGTCTCATATAAGGTTATTTACTATCTAACACGATTGAAAGTATCACAATAATAAATGTTATGTTCACTATAATCGCATCTGTCAGTAAAAATACAAAATGTTGCTCTTACACACAGATTTAAGAGAAAGCTAGACGTTATTGATCAAAAACAATCAAAGCATTACCTGTGGATTTTCTCTCCATTTTTTAAAAAATGGCAAAAAGGATGGGGTGCCTGGGTGGCTCAGTCGGTTGGGCGTCCGACTTTGGCTCAGGTCATGATCTCACAGCTCCTGGGTTCAAGCCCCACATCGGGCTCTGTGCTGACAGCTGGAAGCCTGAAGGCTGCTTCAAATTCTGTGTCTCCCTCTCTCTCTGCCCCTCACCTGCTCGTTCTCTCTCTCTCTCTCTCTCTCTCTCTCTCTCTCAAAAATAAATAAACATTGAATTTTTTTAATGGCAAAAAGGAAATTATTTTCAGGCTCTAGAGCTGCAATATCCAATATGGTAGCCTGTAGCCACATGTAGCTATTGAGCACCTGTAAAGTGGCTGGTTCAAACTGAGACATGCCATAAATATAAAATATACTCTGGATTTCAAAAACTTAGCATGAAAAAGAATGTAAAATATATCATTAATAATTGTTACATTGATTACATGTTCTAATTATAATATTTAGCTCTATTGGGTTAAATACTATATTATTAAATTAATTTTGCCTGTTCCTGTACACATTTTAAGATGTGACTACTAGGTCATTAAGCATGATTCTAAACTAAAGAAAGCCCTTAAACAAAAAAATTGCACATTCTTTTTTTAAATGTTTATTTGTTTTTGAGAGAGAGAGAGAGTTGGGGAGGGGCAGAGAGAGAGGGAGACACAGAATCCGAAGCAGGCTCAAGGCTCCCAGCTGTCAGCACAGAGCCCAACATGGGCCTGGAACTTACAACCTGTGAGATCATGACCTGAGCTGAAGTTGGATGCCTAACTAACTGAGCCACTCATGCATCCCCCAAAATTGCAGATTCTTGAGAAAGGAATCCACCAAAGCTGCAGGTGACCTACACAAGTGGACCAAGAAAGTATGGGCAGGGTACTTTCTGCTGGGAGAATGTTTGACTGGATCCACCAATATTAGTGAGACTGCCTTTGACTGCAAGCAGCATAAAATTCAATTCCAACTATATTAAATAATAAACAGAATGTATTATTAGATGGAACTCAAAAGTGCACAGATAGTCCAGGTACCTTTTGATGCCATAATTTCATAGTTCAACAATGCCACAAAAATCCAATGTCCTACTGTATACAATGTCGAAGTCACCCTAACAAGAATCCCCTGGTGGCAGTAACAGGATTGCCAAGTGATAATGGGGGCTTGCTCTGTGCTTTAGACTTCCTACTTCAAGAGCAGCCAGTGAAAGAGAATGTGTCCTTATTTTGTTGTTGTTGTTATTGTCATTGCCCTCATGGAATGGAAAGGAAGTTTCTTTCCCAAAAGACTCTAACAAATGCCTCTCATTAGCCTTAATTGCATCCCAGTTCCATCTCTAAACCAGTCACTGTTGCCAAGTGTTAAGATGAGCTGAATGGCTTAAGGCAATCAGGGGTCACCACCTGTGTCTGAGAGCTCAAGGCTAGGGGTCAGTGCTGCCCAAACTACACAGTTGGGAAACTCAGAGTTGTTGAGAAAACGATAAAAAGGAAAATGGATCCTAGGATGTACCCAACAAACATCCACTTTATAACCTCAGGCATAAACACAAAGGCAGGAATTCTGATGGGAATTTTAATTAACATCTTAGCATAAGGAAAAAATACCCACAGAGGAAAATGAATATATAAACTTTGTTAGATTTTTTAAAAACTTTGTACTATCTCCAAGGTCTTTGCTTTTCATCTCATTTTTTTTTCTCATAGTCCAAACAATATAACCCTTAAACTTAAAAGGCATGAGTATTTTTTTTCTCATTATCAAGAAAGGAACTAGTGAGGGGATATTGAGCTAAAGAGCTAAGAGAACAGTGACACAAAACTGAGCAAGTATCAATAGTTTGGAAGGACAAGGGTGCCTGGGGGGCTCAGTCAGTTAAGCATCTAGCTTCAGATCAGGGCATGATCTCATGGTTTGTAGGTTTGAGTCCCACCCACATTGGGGAGACAGCTCGGAGCCTGGAGCCTGCTTCGGATTCTCTGTCTCCCTCTCTCTCTGCCCCTCCTCCCCCACCCCCCCGCCTCAAAAATAAATAACCATTAAAAAAAAAAAGTAAATTGGTGGAGAAGCGCCTGTGTGGCTCAGTCGTGTAAGCGTCTGACTCTTGATTTCAACTCATGTCATGATCTCATGGTCATGGGATTGAGCCCATGTCAGGCTGTACTGACAGTGTGGAGCCAACTTGGGGTTCTCTCTCTCCCTCTCTCTGCCCCTCCCCCTCCTCAAAATAAATAAACTTAAAAATAAAAATAAAATAAAAGCATAAACCCAAAGGAATAAGAACAAGAAGAAGTTCAACAATAATCCCCAAACAAAAATGGAGACGGTTCCCCCCAAAAAGGGGAGAAAACAGCTTAAACGACTGGAATGGGTAGTGGCAGATAAAGAGGAAAGAAAGTCAAGAGTGAACCCTAGAAATGAAAGGATTTGAGGATACTGGCAGAGATCAAGGTGGTTCTGGAGGATCAATAGTAGAAAAGCACACAGAAAGATGAAAATATGAAATAATGTTTCTGTTAGATTGATGGCTTTTCTATGGTTGTATTAAATCCAATCATTGCTTGCAAGTAAGACCGAAAGATACTTGACTTGGCTGATGCAAACCAAAGGAGAGACAGCAGAGTTCCACTTTAGGCACTGGCAAACCAGCTTATTTGTGACCAGCCATTCCACTAAGAATAATTCAATAACATCAAAAAGATATCTTCAAATTCTGTTTGAATGCTTCAAAAAACTACTATAGGGGATGTCACGCTACACTCCCTATTTGCCCCACTCTGTCACTGAAGTGCTCGTTAATTATCCCAGCTGCTAAGAGTGTTGGCTGCCTTCAGCTTTCAACTGTGTCCCTCTCAAGGACTTGAAGAGAGCCACCTCATCTCAGGCTAGGTTCCTTCCTGGGCATGCCCTCATCCAATGACCAACATGATGAGGGAGGAAAAATCATTTTTACCCCAATGGGATTCAACTCTAAAGGGCCATGCTTGCAGCAGAATACCATGTAAGGTTGGCTGAGATCTTCATTGCAACTGCATTGTAGTTCAACTTCTTCTGCTTCTTACTCCCCCACAGGTGTCAATCCCCAAGGAATTCACCAATAAATGTACGGCATGAAAATCTACATCTCAGATTTAGCTTCACACTAGTGGATAGTTGCAGGCATGTGGCGGTAATGCTATTGTTAAAACTTCCACTGATGAGGAGCTAGGAAGGGATACAAGTGAGAAAAACATCCGCTGGTGGTAACAATGTATCCAACATTGAGAAATGCAAGGAAACAGAAATTATAAGGATGCTGGTGTGGCTGTTGCTGGGGAATATTAATATTTTAGAGAAAGACAATGAAAGGCTGAGGGTTATTAATTGCCAATTTAATGGAATGTGTGAAAGCTAGTGGACATCCTTGTCAGCATTTTAAAACTCTTCCGCAGCCAGAAGGTAGAAAATAGTCAAGAATAATTCCAAGGCTTAATTATAAAACAGCAGACCTCTAGAGTGAATGAATTCTCAAACTCCAAAAATCTGCTATATCAAACTGTTGGGGGAAAATGGGACTCTGAACCTCTTCCTCAAGACAAGAGGACTTAGGGGATTCAAGAATTTTAAGCACATCAGTTCAGACATCTTCATTCCATATCTGAACATAGATCCCTTGGACTCCCAAGCAAGGTCATGCCACCTGAAGTGAGGAATTTTACACCCTTGGAAAGAAAACATTCTAAATAGAAACAGAGCAGATAACTATGGGACATCAAAGAGCCATATAACCAAAGTTTCCCATGTGAAGCTGAATTCTGTCAGGCCCACAAAAGGCAGGAGGACATAGCAGCAATTCACTTAATTATAAGATATAAGTAGTTAATTCAGAATTCGTCTTGAGCAGGACTAGAAGGTACAAGTAAGACCCTGATGTCATTTACCACTAGTGCACTAGCTCCTCTCCTTCACCTGACATCTAGGTCATACGTGTGGTCCCTTATAACCAACTGATGGAGGAGGAAAAATGCTAGCTTCCTTTACAGACAGGTTGTCCTCAAGCAAACAGAGATGGCCCTGAAAGACATCAGTGGAAGTGAATTGTCCTTGAGAGCAGTACCTTGGACAGTTCACTTCACACCCAGTCTGTGGAAGGAGATGTCATTGCAGGTTAGAATGCTTGCATGCTGATTGGCCATGGGGAGTTATTGAGCTGGTTGATTTGGGGAGGGGCCTGGAAGGAGAGAAACGGAAAGGCCAGAGAAAGAAGGGGGTGTGAGGAGGGTGTGCAGAGGATCTGTGGGAGTGTGCATGAGATGTGAAGTTCACTGAAGCACGCACTTTGATGGCTTTGTGATGTGTCAACTAGGCTAGACTGCATTCCCCTGGATTCTCTTTCTCATATGTTTCCAATTAGGATAGGCTACAGGCGAGATTCTCTCTTGCTAACTGGAAGACTGGATTGGGGGTGGGGGCAACCATAAGAATAACAAGAAACATTTAGGGGTGCCTGGGTGGCTCAGTCGGTTAAGCGTCCGACTTCGGCTCAGGTCATGATCTCACAGTCTGTAGGAGCCTGCTTCAGATTCTGTGTCCCCATCTCTCTGTCCCTCCCCAGCTTGTGTTCTCTCTCTCTCAATAACAAATAAACTTTAAAAATTATTTTAAAAAAAGAATAGCAAGCGACTATTCTTCTAGTTGTTCAGTAAAACACCAGTCCAGGTGCTGCTGTACTGAGATTTATGCAGATGTGATCAAAGTCCCGTAAATTTTGGGTTACTCAAAAGGGAGAATAGCCAGGGTGGGCTGGAGATGGGTGGAAGCCATTTAAAGAGACTAGGCCTTCTCTGAGGTTTAGAGACTCCAGGTAGCAAAGGAGAAGAAAAACTATAAAGTAATCTCTGCATTCTGGAAGTTGTGCCCTCACCTCATCACTCCCCACCTGCCAAGCCACCTCACAGGCATAAAGTAGCAACTGGGACCTCAGTTGTTCTTTCTTCAGCTTGGATCTTCTTTCCTTGTTGTTTCCTTGACTGATAGGCCATATTTGTGTGTAAAGTTCTCTGGTGAAAGGCTCTGGCTTCAGCAATGCACCCTTATCATCAGGATCAGAGGCAACACGACCAGATACGGCTTCAATTTGTCCTTTTGGGGCTCCGCCTCATGCCTATGGGTTTTCAGCCCGCTCACAATCTTGCCAAATCCTGTCTGTGGTCTTTGGGCTCAAGCATTAGATGTGGAGACTACATAGGCAGCCCTCACAAGTGTGCCAACCAGTTCACCATGATAACTGATGGGCACATGGGGCAAAGTTCTAGGGAGAAAGGAAATCCAGAGAGGTAAACGTGAACTTGGCTTTTTACTTTTTCCCGTGATGGATTTGTTGATTTAAATCAGCAGTGCAAAGACTTAGAAGATAGGAATAAAGCAGAGGCTGGGCAGAGCTTTTAGAAGTTTCACTGAGGGTAGAGGCAGGGGGAGTTTTTACTTCGGGGCTAGTATAGGAGACAGAGCCTGGTAAGTACCCCCTGCTTTCATTTGTCAGCACAAAGAACTACAGCTTAGGAATAAGAGTGTACTAGAAATTGAACATCTTCAAGGACTGAAGACCAGCTTTGACTTGGTGCAATTTTTTTAAGCGTATTTATTTATTTTGAAAGAGAGAGGGAGCAGGGAGGGGCAGAGAGAGAGAAAGAGAGAATCCCAAGCAAGTTCTGCACTGTCAACAGAGAGCCCAACATGGGGCTCGATCTCACCAACCGTGAGCTCATGACCTGAGCTGAGATCAAGTTGGATGCTTACCTGACTAAGCCACGCAGGCACACCAGTGCAATTTCTGATTAATGTGATCTGCCCTTAGCCCAATTGTTTGCCAGAAAAAGAAGAAGGTCTTTAGCAGAGGAAAATAAGGCCAAGAGCCAAAAAATTATCCTCATAATATTGTTTTAAATACATTTAAAAAATAATCAGTATTTTTTTTAAAAACCTACAATTAAGAAAAACGAGAAAAAATATGAAGGTTCGATATTAGTATTACCAGATGGAGATTTTAAAATGTTGATCACAGGAAGGCACCTGGATGGCTCAGTTGGTTAAGCATCCAGCTCTTGATTTTGGTTCAGGTCATGATCTCATGGTTGTCAGATCAAGCCCTGCATAGGGCTCCACGCTGAGCATGGCTTACGATTCTCTCCCTCTCCTTTTTCTCCTCCCCCACTCACATGCATGCTCTCTCTCTCTCTCTCTCTCTCTCTCAAAAATAAAGGGTAAAATGCTGATCATATGTATAATATATTTACTAAGATAGAAAACAATGATAAAAGGTAGAAAAGTATAAAATAAAAATCATATTGAAATTCCAGAACTGTAAAATCAATAAATGCTAATATAATTCAATGGATGAATGGTCTTACAAACAGATTAACAACAGAGAAGATTTAGTGAACTAGAAGATATGTCAGGAGAAAATGATTCAAAAAGGAGTACAGAGAAGCAAAAAGATTAAAAATGCAGAAAAGCAGCATAAGATACATGAAAGACACAACAAAACTGGAATTCCAGAAGGCAAGGAGATGGGGAGAATTTGGGATCTGAGTCTAGAACTTTTTCAAAAATTTCCAAATCAAGATATCAACCCAGAGGTACTTATGTGTCTCAGTCGGTTGAGCATCTGACTCATAATCTCAGCTCAGGTTATGATCTCACCGTCCATGAGATCGGGCCCCACATTGGGCTATGAGCTACGAGTACAGAGCCTGCTTGGGATTCTCTCTTTCTCCCTCTCTGTCTCTGCCCTTCCCCTATTCTCTCTCTCTCTCTCTCTCTCTCTCTCAAAATAAATAAATAAACATTAAAAATATATATATAGCAATCCACAGGTTGAAAATCTACAATGAACCCCAAGCAGGAATAACAACAAATGGTCTAAGAGATAAGAGAAGTTTGATTATCTTTTGGATCAGAGCAAGTAGCTCCTTCATTAGGAAAATAAATGGCTACAGAGATAATCTTTATGGTATGTGAATATGTTTCTAAGGCAAGTGAAAGCGAAACATCTCTAAATTTATAGCATATTTGTTCCCACAGCTAGGACTTTTTCCATGAACGCTGAAAAATCCAGGATGTTTTATTTCCCCCCTATTATATATCCAACCGAAATGTGTATGCATGTGTACCAAAGACATATATTCAAGAATGTTCACTGCAGCATTATTCTCCAGAGACCCAATCTGGAAACCACTCAAATATCTATCAACAGTAGAATGAATAATTACCTTTCACAGGTATTGTAAATTGATACCATAGAATTCAACATAGCAATTAAAAATGAATGAACCTTTGCTATATGCAGCAACATGATGATTCTCACACACGTAGCTTTAATCAAATGAAGCCAACATAAAAAGAATATACAGTATGATTCCACTGAAATAAAATTCAAAAATAGGCAAAACTAATCTATGATGTTGGGAGTCAGGATAATGCTTACCTTTGAAAAAAAAATGGGACAGCAAGTGGGAGGGAAGCAAGACAGGGACCTGTGAGTAATATGGTTTATGTTCATCCGGGTAGTGGTTACACAGGTGTATTCATTTTGTAAAACTTGATGAGCTGTTCAGTTATGATTTGTACTTTTCTGTGTATGTGATCTATTCAAAAATTTATTTTAAAGCAGGGGAAGATTTTTCATAAGGGCACAGCAGTTCTGACGGAATTTAAGGTCGCAAACATTCTGGCCTCTGGAAATGCTAAAACAGGGGCTAGAAGGCGATACGACCCAAATGCTCACCTTCCTCTGCCTCTCCTCCCTGCTTCTTGTGACTCCCCTGCCTCTCTCTTTCCTTTCTCTCAAGTCCACTTGCCAGAGCAAGATAGATGAGGAGTAAGAGTAGTTAATAGTGTGGTTAATATCATGTATTCCTAAAGGGTTTTCTTAATGGAAAATGTACAGCATTTGAAGTTCCCTTGTTTGTTTTACCCCCAGTAGGAATTAGAACAGAGCTGCTATTCTTAGCCTCAGTGTGCAGGCAGGGTGACCATTTATTCGGATTGGTGTAGCCCGTTCTATATTCTTATTAAATAGCTTGACTATGATCTCTGGCTGAGACTTTTTTAAGTAAATAAAGGGGAAAAAAACCCTTCATTTCAAAGCAAATAGACACTAATTATAAATTTACACTTTAAGTTTTCTGTAATGAAAAGATTTTGATCACTGAAAGAATAAAATAAAGCGATCTGACAGTTTTCTATGCCAAAGGGACTACAGGTGATAGCTAGTAAATGGAGAGATATCTCTAATGTTCCAAAGCAATTTTCTAAAGCCAGAATCATTCCTTCACACACCTGCAAAAGATTCAGAAGCCCATGGGGAAGTAAACATTTATTTCAAAAATAAACTTTAAAGTTGGGAAATAAAAACAGACAAGCTGTTTTCGTCTATAAGAAAATGTGGCTCGATGCTACCAGAGGCACTGTAATCAGGATTTCAAAGAGCGGAAATAACAGGTGACAACTTCCTCTGAGACGCTCAAACCAAGCGAACTGCAGAACAAGTGTAATTTACATCCAGGAAACACCAAATAAGCAGAGAAAACTAGAAATAAGGAGGCAGGGGTTCTAACTCCCGTTTGCCACTGACTCCAGATTTTCTCCTCTGTAAAATAGGAATAAGCACTCATGGTCTATCAAGAGGAACAAATGATGGAGGTGAAAATTCTCCCGAAGGAAGTTACCAACAACTTATATTTGTAATTATTATTAAAATCTTCTGAGGCCTCTTTCTGTCTCTTTGCCTTTTCCTCCCTCTCTTTTCAGCCTTTCTCTTTACCTTTTTCTTTCTTCTTTTTTAAAGATTTTAAGCAATGTCTACACCCAATGTGGGGCTCGAACTCACAACCCTGAGATCAAGAGTCACATGGTCCACCAACTGAGCCAGCCAAGCACCTCTACTTTTTTCTTTCCTTTCTACCTTCTCTTTCATGGCTGTAACTGTCCATAGTGTGCTATTTTGATTAATATATAATATATATATGTACATTTGTATATACAATATACATATATATACATATATGTATACATACATACATATATACTATATATATATTTGTATTTCTCTCTTAAAAATCAACTAAATAGTTATTTTTACTTGTTTGAGACCCAAAATTAATTTAGTTTCAATGGGCCACTGGTTTATAAGAGATAAATAAAAAAACTTTCTTTACCCTAATCTGAAAGAGTCATCCTTGGGTTTATTGAAATAAAAGATTTCGGGGGCACCTGGGTGGCGCAGTCGGTTAAGCGTCCGACTTCAGCCAGGTCACGATCTCGCAGTCTGTGAGTTCGAGCCCCGCGTCAGGCTCTGGGCTGATGGCTCGGAGCCTGGAGCCTGTTTCCGATTCTGTGTCTCCCTCTCTCTCTGCCCCTCCCCCGTTCATGCTCTGTCTCTCTCTGTCCCAAAAATAAATAAAAAACGTTGAAAAAAAAAATTAAAAAAAAAAAAAAGAAATAAAAGATTTCGTTTGTTGGTGAACGATATTTCAGGGTCACAAAGAGCCGAGCTCTTAGTGATTTTCCTTTCAGAGACACTTAACCAAACACCACCTCATTTCTTTGGCTGCCCTGCATCCTACCCTTGGGTGAGTATGTATCTAGCATGCCTCCCCTCCCTGTCCACTTACTGAATGTTAAATGAGATCCCAGGATCTCTGATCAATGTTAATCAATCAATAAACACTTTCTTAGCATTCATAGTATGCATGGCTTCTGTTAGATCTTTGGGAAACTGGAGTTAAGAGAGATGTGGTTTGTGACTTCAAGTATCTCACTACACATTTATACTGGGAAATAGTATAAATATAATCTTATAAATAAGAACAGATGCATTAGGTTTCATTCACTCTTTCAACAAACCCAGAGAACCTTTTACTGAGTACTATTTCGCAGGTGGGGAGACCAAGAAAATTAGGGGAGGCTCGCTACACTCAACACATGTGTCATCTAAAAGGGAAGAAGCACAGGTAAACAAGGGTATCAGAATACAATGTAATATGTATCATAATAGTGGATTAGGAGTAAATAAGATGAGGAAGGATTAACTCTGCCTGAGAAAGTCAAGGCTTCGGAGAAGAGGAAGCATTCAGCCCACGTTAAGGAAACTGACGTGGTGAAGGAGAGAGGAACACACAGGTGAAGTGGGGTTTTGTCATGTTAGCTTCTCCTCCTGCCCACCCCTCAGATGCCGGTATTCTTCAGAGCTCTCTACGGGTCCTCACCACTTCCTACTCTGAGCACCCTGTTAGAGTGACTTCATCCCGCTCGTGACCTCTTTGCAAGGACTCCCAAACCTGCATCTTTAGCCTTGGAACCCTATGTTGAACTCCCAGCCAGAATTCTACATTTAAAGGGTCCAGAACAGCTTCATATTCGTCATTTCAAACTGAACTTACCTTTCTTGGTGCTTCCCACCTGTAATAATGCATCAGCCCCTTGACTGGTCTACTGTCATCCATTCTCACTACTAGGGACACAGTGATATTTCCAAAACATGAACTTGGTCATGATGTTTTCCCTTTTCAGCTTTTCAAAGTTTCTCCATTAGTCTTGGGGAAAAGTCCAACATCTTTTTCTTACTAAAATGCTGGATTATCTGGTTATAATTTATCCCTCCAGCAATCTTTCTTGTTCTCCTGACCTCTCCTTTTACATCCTGGTGATACTGAGCTTCCTCGAATTCCTCAGATCAAACATAATTTTGGGACTTCTCTGTTTATATGTTCTCCACCTTCAATACAATCTGCTCCTGTGTTATGTCCTGGGTAAGGCCTTCTCATTCCCCGGATGTCAGATTAAAGGTTTCTGCCCCTGGAATGCCATTCTTGGCCCCACAATGCAGGCTGGCTCCCATCCACTAGGGTACCCTCTAAAGATCTTATTACACAAATTGCCATCGCCCACTTGCTCCTTTGGCTATCCCCTCTCCACTGGAAGTCCCCAGAGGGCTAATATGTCAGTCTTGAGTAAGGTTCTACCCCTTGGCATGTCAGTTCTCAACACGTCAGAGGAAAGACCAGTACTGGTGAAGATAAGGCTAATGTGAGAGAGCAGAAAAAGGAAGAAGCCAGCGATTGAAAGAGTGTCAGGTGCAGGTAAACCACAAGACGGAAAGCTCGCCTAGACATAGAGTGCATGGTGTGGAGTCCAGAGAGAAAGCAAACGCATAGAAACTGGTGAGCTGGTTTAGAGATAATGTTTACAAGCTCATGTAAAAGGGGCTGGTTTAGGCACTACCAAATTCATGGCTATTTCCAATTCTCATTTTAATTCAGATGCTCCCTTAAAGAGGAGGATTACAGTCACCTAAGAGATCACCTAAAGATTCTTGAGTGTTCGCCCCTCCTGAGAAGTCTTATATTTGGTTGCTCAGCTTACAGTGAACTCGTGGACGGCTTCAACCCGCACCCAGAATCTACACAGTACTGGCTGGCACAGTGCACCCTCTAGTTTAATGAAGACAACATTCCTATCTTAATTGATGAAAACAGATTTACCCACCTGTGCAAATGGAGTAAAACAGGTAAGAGTTGGAAAAGGACTTGGTTATTTCTTGAGGTATCAGCATGTTAGTTAAATAAATATAAAATAAATGATATATTTCTTTGTTCCTGTTCGTGTAAAGCTTAGAGAAGTGACTGGATCTTCTCTTCAGTTTTGCTAGTATTAGTCATCAGCTGATCTATAAATACAGAACAGGGCTATAATAGCTATAAAAGGTTTACCTAAAACATAATTACTTCTTCCATAAACAGCATTACTCAAATATGTGTCATTCTGGAGAGCGGTATGGGGCCATCATAGAATTGTCTCCAAAACTAAATTGTCAGATTACTAAAATGCGCCAATGCAAAACAAACTCAGGGTATTTCTTCTGGTTTTTGTTGTTGTTTTTGTTTTCTAAGTTTTGCAGTGCTCAAGAGATCAATTTTGTATGTTTCTATGGATGGGCTTTTGGTACGTCGATAATGGATAAAATGATAAAAGCTGAGTAGTCACATGCAAATAGATTTTCAGCGCGTAGCCAGAGAAAGCAAACAGCTTGGGACCCACTTATTAGAAAGGTTCCAACAAGATGAGAGGGCATGGTATTATTCCATCTCAGGGAGAGGACCCTTCTGGAAATGGATGACATGTGAATCAATACAAGACACTCAGGGAAGAATCCAATTCCAGGATCTAGGGAGCAGCGAGGCCTAAGCAGAGCTTCCTTATGGGGACACTAGGCTTTGGGGAAGCCTCGGTCGCTTAAAAAATGTGAACTGGACCCAATTTCTTTCTCTCAATTTCTTTGTTCTAAGATAATCTTATTTATTTATGTATTTATTTGAGAGAGTGAATGAGTGCTGGAGAGAGGCAGAGAGAGACACAGACATAACGACAGAGAGAGAGAGAGAGAGAGAGAGAGAGAGAGAGAGAGACAGAGACAGAGAATTCCAAACAGGCTCCACGCTCCGCACAGAGCCCTACATCGGGCTTAATCACACAACCCTGGGATACCTGAGACAAAATCAAGAGTCAGAGACTCAACTAACCGAGCTACCCAGGCACCCCACTGCCTTCTTTTTTTAATTTTTTGTAATGTTTATTTATTTTTGAGAGACAGAGCATGAGTGGGGGAGGGGCAGAGAGACAGGGAGACACAGAATCCGAAGCAGGGTCTAGGCTCTGAGCTGTCAGCACAGAGCCTGATGCGGGGCTCAAACTCATGAACCATGAGATCAAGACCTGAGCCGAAAACAGTCACTTAACCAACTGAGCCACCCAGGCGCCCCTCCACTGCCTTCTTAAGATAGACTCTATTTTGGATAGACTGTGATCTTGAGATCCTAAAGTAGCTTCCACATCTCACTGAGCTACACACACCACGGTTAAATTCCAAGAAAATCTGTGGCTTGGAGAGTTCAAATAAAACTCCTGGTTTTGAGTCTCTTTGGACCTTTTTGGCCAGACTTGAGACAAATGTCCTAACCAACCATTGTGACCAAAGGGATGGGATCTGTTGATTGGCTTAAGCCAGTTGGGTTCTAACTTAGGGGTTGACAGTGGGTTTCTTCTCATCTAACTCACATGGCTGGAAAATGCGGGGTATTTTTAGGAAAGGAGCAAAAAGGCTATGTTCTAGGAAAGTGTCCAAGAAATATCCTTTTTCATATCACTTCAGTCACACCAAACAGTTATTATGTACATAGAATATGCCAGAGACCGTACTAGGTGCTGGGCTTGGAGAAGATTTGGAATGAGATATAGGGAATGTGCAAGATATAAACATGAATATGACTTGGTCCCTCATTTCTAGGACCCTAACCCTCTGTTTGGGGAGACAAATAATTTCCTTGGCAGATCATGCTAGGGTGTTGACAAACATGGGTCCATCATATAGCCACAGTGGAAACACCTACAGGACAACTTGGCAATGAACTCGGGTCCCCTTCCTGCCTTCATGTCCGTGGTTCCCACATCCTCTGTATTAAGGTCTTCTATGTGGCGTCTTTTGACAAAGCAGGAAGTGTCCGGACTATTGTGAGATTGAGAAATCCATAGGGAAGGAAGCAAAGATTTTCATTTTAAATCTTGAAAGATTTTATGAAACCGGTGATTGCCTGAGATAACAGTACTCATTTATTTAAATCACCCTATATGTTTTCTTTCATGGTTTTCTTTAAATTTAATTTAAACAGTGATTATTCTTTCTCCAGCATGATGTCTTGCCTGTCTCCCCTCCTGCTGATGGTGTTTTTAAACAATGACAAAATGACATTAAAAATTCAATCAAAATGGCTATTTTTTCATCACTATTCAACTAGAATTATGTATTAACTGTGAAGAATAGCCTTTTCCTTGGCATGAGGAACATTTTTAGAATCTATCACCAAGATTCACAGGGTTTCTCTTAAAATGCCAGGTCTTGTGTTTTATAAAGTCACATTTTCTGTGACTAGACCATAGTATAACCTAAATATGTGGTTATCCCATGAATTACCAAAACTTTTGCAGTATTCTGTTAAAAAAATTTTTTTGACGTATTATAGACTATCTGCTATAGGGAACCTAGTTGGTAGAGGGTTATCCAACGTTAAAAGGGACACAGGCTTCTTTACTGCCCCCTAGTGCCACTGTTCAGGATTGCATGAGAGACCATGGGAACTGGTAAAGCCTTTTTAGACAGGAAAGTAGAAACGAAATAAACCCCTAAGGATAAGTGTAAGCATCCTAAGAAATCCTTCTAAGGAAGAGCAGGAAGGCTAGCAGGGGCGTCCAGTCCCAAAAAGATAAATGCCAACGGGGTTGTCAGCCTCTGGGCGGAGAACAAGTACAGAATGCGAGAACATAGCTGGGGGCAGGGGCGTGGGGCATGGAGGTGGGGGCATGGGAGGACCTAGGTGTGCACAGGAAGGGAAGGACTGGAGAGGAGCCCCTGGAAGAGCCCCGTGGAGCCCCAGGGGAGCAGCGTCGGAAGAGAGTGAAGTAAGGATTTTACCTTTCTGCTTCCCAATCTGTGGCCTAGCAGGCATCCAGTTTTGAATGACTGATGCCACCTGCTCCCCCTCCCCTCCCCACCCTCTCCCCCCTGTCTCCCCCCCCCCCCCCGCCCCGACCTGCCATCCAACCCCACAAGCCAATAAATCCTTACAAGCTTAGTTCTGAAGCTTTGGAATTCATAGAAGGTGGTCCTGTCCACGGAAAGATGCTGCTAGCGGAACAAGAACAGTAAAAAGTTGTAAATTAAAACACACAGTCCCCTTTCATCCCCTTAATTAACTCTGAGACATAGATTACAGACGAACTCTGTCTCATTTCCCAGTTGTCTTGTCTGAGCTCAGAGTTAGTAGTAAAGAGGACCTCTACATTTTCCTTCCCATCTACAACAGAAAGTACGTGGCCTCTCCTCCTAGACCAGATGCCAAGTTTACGTGGCCACTTTCACATCTGGGTTCCAGGAGATGTCAAAATATCCCTGATGATGTAAAAAAAAAAAAAAAAAAAAAAAAATTGTTCTTCTGTGCTTGCGATCTCTTGCCAGGGTTAAAGTGTGTGTATCTCATATGGAATCTTTCTCCTTTATTTTGCCCTGTGAACTTCATCTCTCATCCTCTGTCAGAATCTCTAACTTTGTTAAGTCCCACCTCCCCCCCCCACCCCCACCATATCCAATAACCAGAGGATATAAGGATGCTTCTGTGTTTTGACAGGCCAGCCAGGTTGGTTAGATTATTTGAGGTTAAGTATGTTAGTAACCAATAATAGTTTAATAATTTTTTTGGATATAGACATAT
Source organism: Neofelis nebulosa (assembly GCF_028018385.1). Classification (NCBI taxonomy): domain Eukaryota; kingdom Metazoa; phylum Chordata; class Mammalia; order Carnivora; family Felidae; genus Neofelis; species Neofelis nebulosa. The sequence continues at coordinate 11,075,837 of NC_080785.1, forward strand.
GCATTTTTAATAGAACCCTTCAATATTTGCTCAGAAAGTATTATCAGGGGATGACAAAAGAGCAGTCTTTCAATATCTCTCACGTAAACCATGGCTGCCTACCCTATTGTATACAAGACCCCTTCTCCCTGCCAGGATACCTTTGTATTTTCTCCTACTGTTTGAGTGTCCGCAAGTTAATTTTATATATATGTGCCTATTTGATTTTTGTTTATTGGCCTTTCTGCCCTTTAAATCCATGTGTCTCGATGATGCCTTAAATTCCTTACGTTGTAGATTAGGAGAGGAGAGGGAATCTGCCAAATTCAACCTAATACAGTGTCACATTTAGGTAAATGTATTTAGTAAGTGCCTTTTATTATTAAAAAATTATGTGCAATATTATGTCACAGAATTATTTCTTCATGATGTCCTTTAGGGGGGTCTACTGTTCACCTGCCTTTACATTAAACTTTTTTTAAGTCTCTCTTAATAGTGTCCCCAAGATAGAGGACAAGAAGTAGCAGTCCTTTAAAAAGTGGGGAAAATAGCTTGCAGGGTTCCCTCATGTCTGTTGTGTCCCTGGTCACAGGACTCTGAGCTGTGTTTCCTCGGTATGCAGTGCAGATCACATAGTTTTATAAGACACACGTTTCCCCTGAGAATTGAAGATGACAGCTTTCTACTCAAGCCACCAACTTCGTCATCTCTGTATGTCAAAAATGCATCTCTTCTTTTTTTTAGTCTTTTATTTTACAAACGAGGGAATCGAGATCTTTAGAGGTTAAATGGCTTGTTCATGGGGACACAGCTAATTAGCAGACTTGCAGACATCATTCATCAACCTTAAAATGTCCTTTCAGTACTTTGCCAAGTATAACCTATTACCCTTAAGAAAGCTCCTTTCCTGAGAACCAGGAGTTCGTCAATACTGCCCACCTTCCTTTATAATTAACTTTTGTTTTATCTCTCTGAATAGAGTCCATAAAATAGAGGACAAACACCAGGAGGTATTTTTAACCTGTTATAGTTTCTGTATGTTATCAAGCCAACTTTAAAACAATGTAAAATATTTAAAATAAGAAGCAGCCATAGTCTCACCAACACAATAAAACCGCAAGTATTTGATATTAGGTTCCTTCCCAAACTTTTTTTTTTTAATCTGGCAATATATACTTTTTAGAAGGCTGCAGAATATTTGTTATATGTGTATTTATGTATATTAATGTTCTATTTTTGTTCTCTTAATACTATCTTGTTCGTTTTTTCTATCCTTCCATGAAACTCTACAGAAATTTCTGCAAAATGCATAATCACGACAAAGAGGATAAATTACATAAAGAGCATAATTAACTTAACCTCCCCTACTTTTGGATGCTTAGGGTATTTCCAGTTATTCACGATTATGAACAATGCAGAAGAGAACGCGTTTGCACAAGTAGAAGCATGGAAGTCTTTCCATGGAAGTCTTGCCTGGGACAAATACCCTCATGCCAAGTGAAAAATCTGGTTCAGATTGACCTGTGAAAAACAACACGCAGATATTGAGCGTTGTTTTGACACGGAACACATTTGCTTCACCATGAGGTTAGAATGAACTTCTCTTCAAAACATTCTAAAGTTCTTCTTCGATAGTAGACTCCTTAATTGAACTGTAATCTCTGTATGGGTAAATATTTCTGTTTCCTCCATTTAGACAAGGATAGGCACTTATAAGTTATTCTGTTGTGTACGTATTACCGGCCAAGTACTTAACATATGTTATACAGAACCTTTCCAGAAATTCTATAAGGGAAGTGCTTTTACTCTGTTTTATAAATTTACAAATGAGGAACTTGAGGCTCAGAGAACTTCAGGGACAACAGGAGCCAATTGCCAGTTAATTGACATCAAGCCCACATTCTTGACATTGGACTGTCTCACCCCACATCACAACTGAGCAGAGATGAGAGGAAATAATACCCAGTTGTTTTATTTAAACAGCTTCGTTGAGATGTAATCCACATGCTGTACAATTCACGCATGTGAACTACAGTTCAATGGTTTTTAAGTAGATTCACGGATATGGCAACGACACACAGTCTATTTTACAACACATTCATCACCTCAGAAACAAACCCGATACCTTTTAGCTATCGTGCCATCCAGTCCCCCCCACCCCAACCCAACCCTTAGAAATAATCTACTTTCTGTCTCTAGGATTTCTGTACCTCAAATGTCCTATCACTGGAATCATATAACATGGGGACTTTTGTGTCTGGCTTCTTTCACTTAGCATAATGTCTTCAAGGTTCATCCAAGGCGTAGCATGTGTCAGTAATTCTTTCCTTTTCATGGTCGAGTAATATTCTATTGCATGGATATACCACATTTTGCTTACATGTTAATGCATTGATGGACATTCGGGTGGTTTCTACCTTTGGCTATTATGAATAATGCTGTGATAAACATTTGTATACAAGTTGTAGTGTGAACATACATTTTTATTTTTCTTGGCTATATATCTGAGAATGGAATCATGAGGTCATATGATAATTCTGCTTAATTACTTGAGAAGGTACCAGACTTTTCAAAGCAGCTGTGCCATTTTACATTTTTACCAGAAGTGTCTGAGGGTTTCAATATCTCCACATCCTCATCAACACTTCTTATAATCTGACTTTTTGATTCTAGCCATTCTAGTGGGTGTTTTTTAACTTCATTTTCTGTCACCTGGAGATGCCAGAACTATATTCAGAAGGATGCAGAGAATTTACGTCACTGTCTCTCAACTCCCCCTTTGGAGATCAAGCAGATCTGGCCAATCACATAAAAAGTTCAACGCCAAAGAAAAAGCCAAAAGCAAGACAACTCAAAAATGTATTTTGCTTTTGTCAGACAGATGGGCTTCATTTTAAAGAATATTTATGTAATCTACCTATCTAACATATCCTAAATATAGGATATATTTATCCTAGAAGTAGTTATTTATAACTATGAACCTTATGAACTTATTTCAGTTGCAAAGTGGTTATTTCTCAAATATATTCCTTTATCTCCACCACTCCCCCCACCTTCATTGCCTCCCCTTTCATCTGAAATCACTTGTGGATGTGAGAGCGTTAATTCCCTATAGTATCATGCGCCTTAGGTTTTAGGAACACTAGGCAATGGATTCAATACAAATACACTTACCGAGCATCTCCTGTAGCCAGACCCTGGCTATAGGAAAGAACTTGAATTCTGAATCAAAACCAAATAAAATCCTTGCTACCTTGGGACTTAACCATCTAGTGAGGAAGAAGTTATCAATCAAATAAGCACACAAATCAATATAAAACCACGCCTGTGCTAACTGCCACAGGGACAGGTACTTAATTTAGGGATCTACCAAATGGCGTGTGCAGGGGGAGTGAGGAATTAGGTTGGCAGAGAAATTTCATTTCAGGGAACATTTGCATTTTTGACACTGACGTGTTCAATTTATGGCAGCATATTAATAGTTGTCACTTCATTTCAAGTTTTGTTGGATCACACGAATAAATAGCTTCCGGTGAGGCTGCTGGGAGCTCAGAGGAAAACAGAATGTCTTTTTTCCTTTCGGTAAACAAAAATAATTTTCCTAACATGAAAGCTCACGTCCTGATAGGTGTGTATATTAGCCTCACTACTAAGCTACCCAAGGCGTTCAAATATATTCCCATGGACCTGATCACACAAAATCTATTTTTCTTTGTGTTTATTCATTTTTCTTTATCTCTTTTCCTGTGTTTCCCATTCTACTTGTTTTATCCAGGTGGGTTTTGTTTTGTTTTGTTTTTTTGCACTCTTTGTTTCATTGTTTTAGATGTTTATTTCGCATAACCTATGGCCCTTTTTTGAGCATTGGAGGTCTTATCTGTTATTTTAGCTACAAGTAGATGAAAGTTTATTTTCAAAACAAGACGGTTTCTCAGAGATTTCTAATTGGAATAAGGAGAAATGGCTTTGATGTTTTATAAGTTTATATATCAAAGCTTAACTAGACCTCTGATTTATATGCCTATTATTCCCTATTGTGTTAACACTGTTCTTTGGACGACTGGGGTTCCAAACAAGTGTTTACACGGATTTCACCTGACTTAAGTACATCCTAATGTCTGATGCTGTACAGACTCTGAGGTCAGATCTAGGCTTGAGTCCAGACTCTATTACCTACTCTTGGTGTGATTATTCAACAGGCTGTTTGACGTCTCTGAACCTCAGTTCTTTCATTCAAAAAAATAAAAAATGGAACCTCTGCAGAACTTTTAGCATTCAATAATAGAATTTATATAAAACATTTTCTGTGGGGCACCTGGGTGGCTCAGTCGGTTGAGCGTCCGACTTCAGCTCAGGTCATGATCTCACGGTCCGTGACTTCGAGCCCCGCGTCAGGCTCTGCGCTGACGGCTCAGAGCCTGGAGCCTGTTTCAGATTCTGTGTCTCCCTCTCTCTCTGACCCTCCCCCATTCATGCTCTGTCTCTCTCTGTCTCAAAAATAAATAAACGTTAAAAAAAACATTTTTTTGTACATTTAGCAAAAAATATTATGGAAGGGTAACCTATTGAGTAATTATTTTGCTTCGTATTTTACCCTGCTTTGGACTGATCTGGGAGGGAGGAAAGTTTACCTTCTTCCTCCCAGGAGAGTTACAGGCATTTTGTTTCTACATACTATCCTTCTTGACCCGTGAGAAGGGTAAACAGGCTCCTTTGTGCTCCCAGAACCTGAAACCTAGCTTCTTAAGAAATCAAACACTAGCTGATGGGTCATCGTGTTCTACTGATGAGGGAGAAGTGTGCATGATGAAATGCAGCGTCTTGTTTTATTTCACTGGAGGAAGGGAAGACGAGAAGACAAAGGCGGCCAGTCCTCAGGTGGGCCAGTGGAGTCTGAAGGAGGGTTAGGGGAACCTAGAGCATGGAGCCCAGGGCCTGCTCTGATGCAGCACTTGGGAGACAGGTGTCAGAATGGCCGTGGGGATACCACTACGTGCTGGGGGCTGCTTAGGGGGCCTTGAGGCTGCCCCAGCCCTACGCTTCACTTGGCAGACAGAATCTGCTGAATGTTGGGCACGGAGCTTGGGGATGGCACCAAGCATCGGTCACAGGGTGATGGGGGGGTGACCAGCTCACTCCCAGCTCACACTAGCACCGAAAGTGACCTCAGCAGCCATGGCAGCCAGAGCCCAAAATGACAAGAGCTCCTCCCTACTAGGGAGATAAAAAAATAATAATAACAGAGCTCTTTAAATATCTGGGAACGCTCGCAAAATTACAAAGACCAGAAAAGATCCCACCAAAACAACGGATGGACGTCTTGCCAAGTGTGCGTCTGTCTGTGGTGGCGGAAGGCAGGGAGCCTGTGGGGCTGTTCGCAACTCAAGCAAAGAAGCAAGAAAAATGTGACATTGTTTACACCCTGAGAGATGTGAGGCAGTTCATAGCTACTGCATATTTCCAAGAAAGGAACAAGTATTAATCATTTGATAATCAAAAAAACCTATACGATATTTTGGCAACAATACTGAAATAATAAATACCTATATGATACTGTTATCGTTTCGCCTTTGTGAGTCTTTTTCTTAACTAAAACCCCGTGCTTTGGAAAACCATAAGCATAAAACATAAAAACCGTAAAACATAAAACCAAAGGAAGCCTGATTTCCGCCTTTATCACCCTCAGTCCCCAGCTTCTCCCTCCTCTGCTTCTTCCTTCTGTGTCTCCTTCACCTTTTCAATTACTCCTTCCCTTTCCTGTCTTTTCCTCCACATTCTAGCTGTTTTTCCATCTCTCCCCTCTTTCTCCTCCTCTTATTTTACCTGCCACTCCTCCCCACCTCCTTTTCCTGTTGACTCTCCCTTTCTCCTTGCCACTCACCTGTCTCCCCCTGTGCTCTAGTCACCCACTCTGGCCATTAGCCCCACTCCTTTTCCCCCCACCTTTAGACTTTTTCAAAATAGAAGTCCCTTTAAATAGAATCACCACGGTAGATCTATAGTCCCTCCCTTCGCCCACAAGGGAAATTTCACCTCAAAGCAGCATGAGCGGGAAGTTTCCACCGTAAGCCCTTGAGGGTCTTGCATTCTGGACGATGCTGAAACCTGCATATGTCTGTGAAGAAAACTTTATATTTAAATAAAAAGTGCCCAAAATATCTAGGAAGCCTTTTTTTAAATAGCCTACCTCTCCGGTAAAACCAAACAGAACAGACATGGCCGCTGGTAATGGAAAGGGTTCTTTGGGGCTGAATTTAAGCTGCAAACAACGACACCGTCAGATAAAATAGCTGGTGAGGTAAAACCCTAACACCTTAGAGTAATAAGATTCTGTATTAAAATAGCTGAAGTAGAAAAAAGTATAAGTAATATTCTGCCTACCTAAGTAATTATGACTTACAATTTCTTTTAGTGACGTAGCTTCAAGGCCTGACCTTGTTTACCCTTGGGGCTTCTGTTCTAGAGGCAGAGAGAACATTGTGTGAGCTGAGGAGAGACAGCAGGAGTCCGGGCCCTGTCCATAGAGTTGATTTGAATAGACGGTCCAGGTGTTTCCTTTTGCTCTTTTAAGAACTGGTATTATTTTTGCAAGAGGCTAATCAACCAAAACAGTAGTCGGTGTCCATGCTGCGTACTTTTTACCTGGAGACCTTTTAAACAAATGCCTAACAGAACCTTAAAAAACATCTTCTAATAATTAAAGTGAGTCCCGGCGACCAGGAAGTTCCCAGTGAAGAGGGCTAATGCAAACACAGGAGGGAAACATAAAAGAGGAAGGCCTGCACATTCTTCTTAATGATTGCCCATTTGGAAGGCAAGGAATATTATGACAGCCTCACGATTAAGTAAGAGGATGCAGTCTCCTAAATTGTAAACCTTTCAGATAAGGGCTTTCTGATATTCAAAATACTGCCTCCCCTTGCCTCCCTGATGTTTCACAATTAGAAAGTAATTCCTTTGGATAAGTCTCTCTGTCTCCTGTTAAGAGAATATAATAACGATAGAATGGGTAAGTCGGTAAAGAAAACCTGAGGACAGTTTTTCTAGAAGAAGACTCTGTATCAGTGCTATCTAATAAGAACAGGATGTGGGTCATATATATAATTTTAACTTTTCTAGGAGCCACATTAAATACGTAAAACAAACAGGTAAAATTAATTTTAATAATATATTTTATTTAACCCAAGGTAGCCAAAGTATTATCACCGAAGCACATAATAAATATGGAAAAAGAGTGAGGAACTATTTCACGTCTTTTTGTGCCAAACACAAAAAGGCTAACACTGTATGATTCCACATACATGAGGTATGTCGAGCAGTGAAATTCATAGAAAGTAGAATGGTGGTGGCCACGAGCTTAGGAGGGATTATTTCTTTAAATAGGTACAGCATTGGGGCGCCTGGGTGGCTCGGTAGGTTAAGCATCCGAATCACAGTTTGTGAATCACAGCCTGTCGTCGGGCTCTAGAGCCTGGAGCCTGCTTCAGACCCTGTGTCTCCCTCTCTCTCTACCCCTCATCCACTCACACTCTGTCGCTCTCGCGCACTCTCTCTCTCTCTCAAAAAAAAATAAAATAAACATCAAAAAATATTTCAACTAGGTACGGCATTTAGTTTGGGGATATGGAAAACTTCTGGAAATGGATGGTGGTGGTGGTGAATGTGGTTGCATAAGGTTGTGAATTACCTAATGCTACTGATTACACCTCAATGATGGTTAAAATGGCTAGTGTTGTGTTGTATATTTGATCACAATACAAATATTCAGCCTGTTAGCCCTGCCTTTATTTCCTTTACTTTGGGAAAAACAGCTTCTCCGTGCTGCTTGATGATCATAGTTTAGGAAGCGTTCAATTATATGGTTACTTCTAAAACTACATCTTTGTTCTCTGTGGCGGGCTACTAGGTGGTTCATGCAACAATGAGTGGGTTCAACTCTCACTTGCAATTAGCAACGCTGGGACCAGCTGAGAGTCGTGGAAAAACAAAGCCAGGCAACTGGATTCCTGTTACGGAGGCGGGTGTGCTTGACAGGAGAAAAGCAGTTCAGCTCTGTAGAAGAACAGTTCTTTTAGCAACTCAACACAGGAGATTCTGGCTTTGGGGGGAGATGGAGAAAAAATGCTTTATAATTAGTAAACGGACGAAAGGAATTGCCAAGTTTTTTTCATAACGACTCCCACCAGTGCCGTGCTTAGCCTATCAAGAGGTGTGGGTTTTAAAAGTGAAAAGGAGAGAACATTTTTCTAACTTGAACGTCAGTTAACTAATACAAACGTATTTGAGCTTCAGGATCACCTAATCTTGAAAATCTAAGCTAAAAGCAATCATATCTTACGGGCGAGAGAACAAGTTCCCAGCTTTCCTGTCACTGCATGAGTCCTGCCCCCAGAAGAAACGGGATGCTGGAGAGCCCATGTTCAGCTGTTGGAGAGACGGCGTTCAGATTCCAGCCCTGGCATTATTAGCTGAAAAGCATTAAGAAGTTAGTTAGACTCTTTGAACTCCTTTCTCACCTGTAGGATGGGGAGATATTTACCTTTCAGAATTGCCATGAGGATTCAAGATGATTTACATGAAGTGTCTGACGTTGATAAATGAACATAATTATTACTCTCCTTGTGGAAGTTAGCTTAGGACTTATTCAACTTCTAGACCTACTTTTACTTTGAGTAGTGTAAAAGCTTTATTTGTCCCTGTGTTTTGTAGAATAATTACAACAGTAATTAAATACTCGTACGTTTAATTACCTGCTAAATGCCTCTTTCCCCTGTAACGCTTTTTCTCTGTATAACACTTTTTGTAAACCCCATAAGTTCAGAGAACTTTTTCTCCCCAGATCCCTGGGAAATCATGCAGTAGATAAAGAGCCATGAATTGCAGGATAGGATGATACCCCAGGATGGTAACTACAGTTCTGAGAGTAAGAGTTTCATGTTCTACTAGCCCCAGCTAGCACGAATCACTAAACACAGGAATGTGAGTTCTAGTCCCATCTAAGATGCTATCTTTGTCCTGACACCGTCTTCACGTGGTTCATACTGTATATACATGACTAATCAAGGTGAATACGCATGGGGCCTGCTGCAATGCCCAGCACATAATGGGTACTCAACAGATATTTTTAATAAGTCAATTATAGGGGCCGCTAGGTGACTCAGTCGGTTGAGTGTCCGACTCTTGACTTTGGCTCGGGTCATGATCTCACAGTTCATGGGCACAGCATCAAGCTCTGTGCTGACAGTACAGAGCTTGCTTGGGATTCTCTCTCTCTCTCCCTCTTTCTCTGCCCCTCCCTTGCTCGCTCTCTCTCCCTCTCAAAATAAATAAATACATTTTTAAATAAATAAAAATAAATCCATTTTAAATCAACCTTCTTCATGTACCAAGTGAATGATGCCCCTGACTTTGTAAAATTGCATGGTGCTGTTCATATAGCCTATTATTTCTTAATCTAAACAGTCATAGAAATACCCACGTGTTGCTCTTGGCATGGGTGCAATTGTAGAAACAGCACTGGATCTGGTTTTGGGAAAAGTGGTTTTTAAAGCACTTTGACTTTGGTTTGCCCATCTCTAGAATTAGAAAGCCGGAATAAATAAACTCTAGTTTCCTTCCAGATATACCATTATTTGATTTTTTTTATTTTTCATAACTTAATGTCAAATTAGCTAAAATACAGTGTATACAGTGTAGTCTTGGCTTCAGAAATAGATTCCCGTGATACATCACTTACATACAACACCCAGTGCTCATCCCAACAAGTGCTTTCCTCAATGCCCAGCACCCGTTTTCCCTGCTCCTCCAGCGCCACCCCCCCCCGAATCAACCCTCAATTTGTTCTCTGTATTTAAGAGTCTCTTATGGTTTTCCTCCCTCTCTATTTATAACTTATTTTTCCTTCCCTTCCCCCATGGTCTTCTGTTAAGTTTCTCAAATTCCACATATGAGTGAAAACACATATCTGTCTTTCTCTGACTATTTCACTTAGCATAATACACGCTAGTTCCATCCATCTCATTGCAAATGGCAAGATTTCATTATTTTTCATCACCAAGTAGTATTCCATTATATATATGTATATATATATATGTATACATAAATACATACATATATATATACATACATATATATATATACATATATATATATATGTATGTATATATATATATATACCACATCTTCCTTATCCATTCATCAGTTGATGGACATTTGGGCTCTTCCCATAATTTGGCTATTGTTGATAGTATTGGTATAAACATTGGGGTGCATGTGCCCCTATGAATCAGCACTCCTGTATCCTTTGGATAGAATGCAAGCAGGGGAAAGGGGCAGAGGGAAAGAGAGTGAATTTCAGCCAGGCTCCTTAGCTCAGAGCAGAACATAACACAAGGCTCAACCCCACAACCCTAGGATCATGACCTGAGCCAAAATCAAGAGTTGGCTGCTCAACCAACTGAGGCACCCAAGGGCCCCCATTATTTGATTCTTAAGTATGCATACTTCAGATAAAGAGAAAAGAGTAAATATATATAATTAAAAGATTCAAAGCAATGCAATAGCTTCTGCTCACCACAATAATCTGGACAACTTATTTATATCTCTCAAGTTTTAATTAACTATTTAAATCAATATATGTTTAAGATACTGGTCCTAATCACTCTGATGTCAAGTTAGAACTTTTGGGCAACTTGTCCATAAGGGTTCTTATGGGTGGAGGCTACTTAAACCTGAGCAAGTATTCCTTTGTCTACTGTATTGAAAATTTGGATACTGGAAAATAGAGCCTTAGGAAAGCAAAAAAAGAAATTTGTTCACCCCACCACTCAACTCCATGTTGACTCATAAGAGCAAACTGTCCACATAGACATTTGGGTGCCTATGTCTCCATCCAGCATTATCTAATATAAACCAGCATTATCCTTCTTTCCACCCTCTAATTTAAGGATAAACAAAAGGTGATCTTTCTTGCATCAGTCCTCTCTGGAGTGTTGTTTAGTTTTTGTCTTTCTTCCAGCTCCCACTTTCACTGGAACTGATCCACTGAAAACAGATGTAACCGTGACCTAATAGCAGCAGCCTGTCTGACAAGGTATTGTCCATCACCAGCAGACCTTGCAAAGAGATGAGGGTCCCTTTTCCCCCAAATTGTCCTTCCATCTTGCCTTTCTGAATCTCCAAGATTGGGCCAATGGTATGTATATGTACAAGATAGTGACATTCAAAATATTTATCAACTGGCTCTGCAGAGGCATGAATCTGTAAGAAAGGATGACAGTATTTATTGCTAGAGTAGGGTCCTGGAGGCCTCCTGATGTGCCAGCAGTTAACTGTCTACTTGTTGTGTCCTGAAGACATCAGTGGTCCTAGGGATGAGTCTAGAGTGGTGGGTTGGTAGGCAAAGGAATATTTAAGGGACCTCAGGGAAGCATAATAAGAAATAAGGAAGAACTTAAGTATTTTAACAACTACTATGACCATAACATTGTGTGCTGATGGAACATCAGCCTTCAGTATATGTGAGTTGCTCTACTGAAGAGTTCAATTTCAAGAGTGAATTGCAATAGGAAGAAAAAGGTTAAAGCTCTAGCTAAGTTGGACTTATTGCAGTTCCAAAGTAAAGGCAGGTAAAGTATGAATCCTACTCTTCCAGTTCCAAATGCCCCCCTCCTCCCATCCTCAGGATTGTGTCACCTTAATTATCTCCTTAATCTTTCTGTTTGAATTTCCAATCATTTTCCCGTGGGGAAGCCGTTACCTCCTTCTACATAAAGAAACCTCTTCTTGTGAATCATTCTTCCCTTTGCCCCATGCCATGCCCAAGAGTAAACCAAGCAGGCTTGAAGTCTCCCAAGAAGGCTTTTGCCAAGTGGACAATGACACCCATTGTATTTAAACAGCTAAGGTGAAAGTGGCCTCCAATACTACTGGAAAGAAGGAATGCGACCCTCCAGTCTCAGCTTCTTTTTAATATTCTTGCCAATGTGAGCTATAGGTCTCCCAATTTTCAAATTTTATTATGTCCTCCTTAGAGTAAGCACATGTACTTAAAACTCTCATTAACATTTTCACACTACATAGATGCTGTGAACTGAATCACGTCTCTCAAAGACTCATGTTGAAGCCTGCTCCCCACCACCTCTGCCCAGTGTGACTGTATTTAGAGTAAGGAAGTTATTCGGGTTGTGAGGTCATAAGGGTGGGTCCTTAATCCAGTGGGATACATGGCCTTATAAAAAGAGACACCAGAGAGCTCACTCTCTCATTGCCATGTGGGGACACATCAAGAAGGTGGCCTTCAGCAAACCAGGAAGAGAGCTCTCGCCAGAAGCCAAATTGGCCTGCATAGGGATCTTGGACTTCCCAACATCTAGAACTGTGAGAAATTAAATTTCCATGACTTAAGCCTCTTGGTCTATGGCATTTTGTTATGGCAATCTGAGTGGAAGAAGGCAATAGTCCAATCCCATTAGAGAAAGAAAGTATTTTCTCAATTAGCATGGGATTGTCATATCCTTTGTACTAAATGGTCTCATTTATTCTAGAAAAGCACTGCTTTGTTTTCTTTGGTTGGAGATTTGTTTTTAACTCTGACCTTATAGCCTATTTCAATTATTTTTTTAAAAGAACACAAACATTAGTTTTCATAGTTGTTTTCTAAGCTTCTGAAAAGAACTCTGAAAAGCACCTACTGAAAAAGGGGAGGAAGCTTGAGGAGGTATTTCTCCGCTGGTTCAATCTGCTGCATGAATACTGATATCCTACAAATCTGTGTAGTTACTTCCTGCTTACAAAGAGTTCTCTCTTGAGTTGTCAGGCCTCCGAGACATAAATAATTTTGTTTAATTTCAAAGATGTTAAAACTGAGGCTCGGAACAATTAAGAAATTTGCCCAAAAAAAACCCAACAAAATAGAAAATATATGATTCAGATACCAAATTAAGTCCTCTTTCTCTGGATCTAACACTTTTTCCACTATGCTATTTTTTCTTTCATTTTTTGGTTTTGTTGTTGTTGTTGTTGTTGTTGTTTTGTGCTAATCTTGTCCCTGATAGAGGATAAGTTTCAGAAGTTCAGAACTATGTCTGCCTAATCAGTTTTACATAGCATCTTAGACAGATGGCTACTTTAATCAACTTAATTCAAGATATATTTATTGATCATATACTACATGCAAAGCACTAGGTTAGGCATTCTCTCTAGACCTTCAGGAACTCAGTTACCAATTGATGAGAGCCTACAATAGAATTACATTATTTTAGAAAATATGTTTTCCAGGGCACCTGGGTGGCTTAGTCAGTTAATCATCCGACTCTTGGTTTTAAGTCCATGATCTCACGGTTTGTGGGTTCAGGCCCCATGATAGGCTCTGTGCTGACAGTATGGAGCCTGCTTAGGATTCTCTCCCTCTCTACCCCTCCCCTCCTCATGCTCACTCACTCACTCTCTCTCTGTCTCTCAAAATAAAAATAAATAAACTTAAAAAAATATATATGTTTTCCAGAGGGGTGCCTACCTGGCTCAGTCGGTTAAGCATCTGCCTTAGGCTCAGGTCATGATCTCATGGTTCACGAGTTTGAGCCCTGTGTCAGGCTCTGTGCTGACAGCTCAGAACCTGGAGCTTGTTTCGGATTCGGTGCCTCCCTCTCTCTCTGACCCTCTGCTCATTCTCTCTCTCTCTCTCTCTCTCTCTCTCTCTCAAAAGTAAAGAAAACATTAAAAAATTTTGGGGAGGGCCTGGGTGGCTCAGTTGGTTGGGCATCATCCGACTTCAGCTCAGGTCATGATCTCATGGTCCATGAGTTTGAGCCCCACATTGAGCTCCATGCTGACAGCTCAGAGCCTGGAGCCTGCTTTGGATTCTGTGTCTCCCTCTCTCTCTCTGCCCCTCCCCTGCCCATGCTCTGTCTCTGTCTCCCAAAAATAATAAATGTTAAAAAAAATTAAAAATTAATAAATAAATATGTTTTCCAGACTCTACGCTGACAGCACAGAGCCTGCTTGGGACTCACTCTCCCCTTCTCTCTCTACCCCTTCCCCCACCCTCAAAATATATAAATAAAGAAACATTTAAAAATAAAAATAAATAGGGGCACCTGGGTGGCGCAGTCGGTTAAGCGTCCGACTTCAGCCAGGTCACGATCTCGCGGTCCGTGAGTTCGAGCCCCGCGTCAGGCTCTGGGCTGATGGCTCGGAGCCTGGAGCCTGTTTCCGATTCTGTGTCTCCCTCTCTCTCTGCCCCTCCCCCGTTCATGCTCTGTCTCTCTCTGTCCCAAAAATAAATTAAAAACTTTGAAAAAAAATAAAAAATAAAAATAAATAGATGAATAAAAATATGTTTTCACAGACATACCCAAATTGATTCTGGAATAAATAAGGTTTAGATATCTATGTCTTCCTAGCATATCCCTCTTTATTGTTGGCTCATTAACACCACCTCCACTCCAGCTCTTTTGGTGACAAAGAGGCCGACTCTTCTGGTCTTGTATGAGCCACACTGATCACACTCGGGAGGCCTCACCTGGATACCTAACCCAGGCTGGGCCAGTGAGTCCTCTCCCTAAAGTTTTGGAGCTTGGCATCCAGGGAATCAGAGTAAGTCTCCACTTAGAAGCTAAAGACTGAAAGTGAATTGTTGGGAGCTATCAGTAAGGATGTGTCTCCCCACCCCAAGTGGAGAAAGGGAATCTGCGAAGCATAAGCATGAAGCCAACAGGTCGGGCGAAGCAGAGATCATGGAAGAGATTCAATTCACCATAGTCCTATAAGGAAAAAATGTGTGAAAATAAATGTTAACATCTCTTGACAAAAATCTATTCATTATTTAGAATGAACATTATTTCAGAGGTGCCTGGGTGGATCAGTCGGGCAAGGGTCTAACTCTTGGTTTCTGCTCGGGTCATGATCTCACGGTTCATGGGATCAAGCCCTGAGGCAGGCTCTGTGCTGACAGGGCATAGCCTGCTTGGAATAATCTCTCTCCCTCTCTCTCTCTGCCCATCCCCTGCTTGTGCTCTCTAAGTAAATATATAAATACGTAAATAAACTTAAAAATATATTATTTCACAAAGAACAACCGAATTCTGTTTCTGGAAGGATACTGGGAAATTTATTCCATGGCAGTATTTGAATGCTGCCCTCACATTTTTTATATCTGAGGACACAAAGGCCCAGAGCCTTTAAATGTCGAGCTCACCTGCATCAAGAATGGAATCATGTCACCAGACTCCAGGTAATATGTTTCCTTCCATGCACATATGGTAGCAGTGTCCAGGAACATATTAAATGACTACTGAGAGTAACACACTGTGCTAGAAACTGGGGAAATTACTGCACACATAATTTATGACACAACACAACACAAAGCAGGTTGGCTACCTTTATCTGCCATTGACAGTGTTTCCATTTTCTCTCCACTTTTCTGTCTCTGTCTCTCAATCTTTTATCTGTCTATCTTAAATGTGTACCCTCTCTCTGAGGTTTTCCCCCCAGCAAGGTTGTTGTACCTTCCACAAGGTGTATTTATTTACTTGTCTTTTGTATCTCCTGTAGCTCTGAGCACAACGCATCAAAACCAAGATTGCCTATTTGATAGTCATCAGGCTGCCAGAGATAACTGAAGTGCTCCATAGGGATTATTTTTCTGGGGGACCAAGATTTTTGGAAATACCCACCATTAGAAGGCTTAAATAGAATAAGAAAAAATCACTGAAAAAAGAGAGATGAGTTGAGTCCTTCAAACTTTCCGATCCCTCTGCCAAATTCCCTTTTCGCTTCTGTCTTCGTCCCATACTTCACCTGGCTAACACTTCCTCATTATTCAAGTCCCAGCTAACATCCCATTCCCTTAGGAAAGCCTTTGCCAGACCCCCAGGGTAGGTTTATGATTTCCTATAATAAAGTTTCATTGCATGCCATGTTTCCATATTTGTGGCGTTTATTACACTATTATTTGTTAATATTTGCATTTCCCTCTGAGATAAAGCTCCTTGAGGAGCTCGTCTTTCTTGTTCTCTGGTATATTTGTGATACTCATGAGTACCTGGCACATACTCATGAGTACCTGGCACATATTTATTAGAAGATATCTAATAAATGCTGTGTTATTGATTGAATGGAAATACATCCTCATAGAAGCCACAACACGGAAAGCATTTCAGAAAACAGGAAATTCATTCATTAATATGCCTAGTCGCTAATTAATCAAACATTCAATAAATTTTTATAGCCCATATGTTCTATTTCTGACACCTTGGTATATGGATATTGGAAGAAAAAAAGCTACCACCCCATGAGAATGATGTTTTCTCTAATGGAGGGAGCCTCACTTCCACAAATACTTCTAAGCAAATGTGATCATTTCTAGATAAACATATAGCTGTACGAAGTTGTTAACATTACCAAATATTATAGAGAAGTCAAAAAGAATCAAGTATATTTAACATGCTATGTATATGCTTAGCATGGAATTGGGAAGTGTAAGATTTATAATTTTCTTAGTCATTTGATATGTTTAAGCCTTGCCTTCTTTATAAAGGTATCTACTTAATTCTTGTGCTGTGAGAAGTCTGTGTATAGCCCTTCATATTTTTAAAATATACATATACATTTTAATATTTTAATAAAATATTTTGAAAGATTTATATATATTTATGTTTTTATAAATATATATATATTTATATATACATATAAATCCTTCAAAATATTTTATTTAAGTTTCAATCTGTCAACAGATACTCATGATATCCTATTTGCTCAGTGTGGAACTAAATAGTAAATACAACTCTAATTTGGGGATAAAAAATGTGATGACCGTGTAAAAATATTCTACCAGAAAGAAGATAATAAATATCTCATTATTCCCTGCTATTTGTATGTGTATTCCACCCACTCTAGTGAATAATGAAGCAGCTGTTAAAAGTTCGGTAAAAGATAAAATACTAGTGATCCTGAACCCCAATTTAATTAGGCTTGGCCAGGATTTATTATGAGTGTAGAGAGACCGTCGAGAAGTTTAAAGAAGTGAAGCTCTGTGGAGATTATCTATGCAGTGTGCATATGTATTTATAACTCCACTGGGCTCTTTTAACTCAACAAATAACCTTATTTTTCTCTTGCCCAAATAACTTTCTCTTTTGGAAAAAAATAAATTTCCTTGAACAATAGGAACACTTATTTTTACGTGTAGGAACTGGCTCTATGGTTGGTCAAAAGAGGCTATAAATCAAGTGATTCTTACTGTGTATTTGAAATCTGACTACCAATCTGGTGGGTGAGAAGCCTGCCTGGCAGAAACGGCCATGCCGTTGAAGCCTAGAAGGCCTCTGTTCCGGACTGTCAGGGCTCCACCAACTTGTGAAATTGTGATTATTCCTTTTGGGGACAGTGTTACGGGGCCTTATCTCAGGATAAGACAAAGTGGCTAAATTATATTCTGGGAGGACCGCTGTTTGCTCAGTCAAGAAGGAGGCCTTTCTAGGGTTTGCACAGTCAGGTCCCCGAGCAAAGCGTCACTCGCTGATGGAATAGCCCATCTTACAGTTACAAATCTGTGCGGCATGGTGGGACTGGATTCCCAACATTATATTATAGATGCCAATTTATTCCATTGAGTGAATGGTTCGACTTAAAGTGCCATCTGTTTTGTTGGGACATATTTTACACCCTTTCTCTGGAGAAAATTAACATGATTCAACATGCCACATGAGTTCGCTGTGAGTAGGGAAGAGCTCCAGGAAGTTTAGAGGTAATTAATTAAATAGATACTCGGAGCATTATAATTTTAATAGAATCCATTGTCACGTCAAAAGTGCCTTTCAATATTATGCTGAAAACCTGGAACATTATGTCCTTGAATGTTCATTACAGTCGCTGAAAGGGCTAAGGGAATTCATTTCCGTTTTGTTTTCTCACTCTTTGTTTGAACTTTTAACTAACCTATTTTTTTCCACCCTTCTCTCTTGCCATTGCTGGGGTAGTGAGTATTTATACAGCTGTTCTCATCCCTGAGCTGCTGAATAAGGGCATGATTATTTCAAACAACTTTTGTAATTAGCTTTCAAGAAGCAAATTGCTATGTTATGTACAGTATCTGTGATTACGATAAACTGTTCTTTTTTATAACATTTCAATGTGGGCTTTAATTGGCAAGCCCCAGCAGCTTGGTGAGCATTCTGTGAACTCACTCAGTATATTGAAAAAACAGACGAATATTTGACAATCAATAGAACAAGTACAGTCCTTTTAGCTCAGTTTGGTTTTAAAAGGATCTGTTCAATCAAAAAAAAAAAAAAAATCCTAAAATGCAGTGTTGTACTTCTCCCCGGGGATAATTCTGTGACTCAGAGTGGTAGTGATAACTTAGCATGCTCAGTGATTCAGGCAGTTATATCTCACAGATTCTGCCATGCTTTGGTATTTCTTTATTTAGCACTCGCTCAACAAATACTTAGGCCAACACTTAGGATCCCTTAGAACTATTGTCAGGTACCCCCTGGGGAAACGCTCCCCAAACCTCCTGTCAGATGTAGCCACAGAGGATGATGCTACGGGAGATTCCTGTGGGGCAGGGCTTGGAGAATGAGCTGTCTAGCCAGGAGCCCACTGCCCTACCAGGGAGAGAAGCCACAAACACCGGGGGCGGTGACCGCACGTTGTTTTCCCTTCTTTTATTTCCAGAAGGGAAATATTTTCTGCCGCCAGAGATCCTTTTTTCCTTTCTACCCTGTTTCCCAGGAGTGTTCGGGTGGCTAAGTGTCTAGCGTAAGCATAAGGTGCTACGTGAGTAGAACATAAATCTGCACACAAACCATGAAGAGCGTCTCGCCCAGAAATCCAGGGGCTCGAACTGGATGAGACTTTGGTATTTGTCCCTTGGAGGAGACGGTGAGTGCATTTCTGAGCAGGCATATGATAGTTGCCTTACTGGAACTGTCCGAAGTTGTGGACGTAAGTGTAGGTGTTGCCTCTGTTGGGAATGAAAGGTTTCCACACCCAGTTCCCTGGTACGTGGAGCGGGACGAGGGGCTTCCCACACCACTAAGCAATCCTCACCACCAGCGGGGTGTCCTGCGGTTCAACTCAGTTCTCACAGTATCCACCCAGAGGTAGCGTCCGATTGCACAGCTTAAGAGGCCAATCCTGCAAGACTGCCTCTCGCCCCCGCCTGACTTCAGATACCAGTCCGTGAGTCCAGGTCATTCATTGCCTGTGCTTCTGACTGACCAGGTAGGGACTGGATGTTCCAACAACCCGCTTCTCAGGTTTGATTACTTTGCCAGAGTAGCTCACCTGACTCCGGGAAACATTTTACTTACGAAATTACCTGTTTATCATAAAAGGATAGAACTCAGAAACAGCCAGGCGGTGTTGTGGGGAAGGGGTGAAGAGCTTCCGTCTCTAGGCAGGACACTCTCCCAAGGCTCCATGCGTCCAGAAGCTCTCCCAACCCTGTCGTTTGGGGTGTGTATGGAGGCGTCATTCCATAGACGTGATTGATTAAATCATTAGCCATTGGTAACTGACTTGACCTCCAACCCCTCTCCCCTGCCCGCCCATCCATCCTTAGGTGTTTTCCAAAGGCCACCTCATGAACCTAAGCCCAATTGTGGTTGGAAGGGCCTGGTTACGAAAAGCCAGGTGCCCATTTCACCTTTATGGTTCAAGAACTGAGGACAAGAGACCAAATAACGGAACAAAAGAAGATCCCATTGCTCTTATCGCTTGGGGAATCACAAGGGTTTGGAGAGCTGTGGCCCAGGAACTGTAGATAAAGACCAAATATACATGAGAAATATATTTGGGTCATCTGAATGACCAAACATATATTTCTTATAAATCACAATATTGCAGGAATCCAAGAGGTGAAACCTAGCAGACATCCATTGTTTCTCCCTGTTCTTCATTCCTTCATTACTCTGGTATAAAACCCTCTCTTCCTTTCTCTAACTGCCTGTCCCCAATGTGATGGTACGGACAATTACAAACACCTGTTACGTGCCAGAGAAGTAGTTTTGACTGGCCAAAAGGATTCTACAGACACCTGTCCAGAGATGAGGGCTGGACTCAAAGAGGACCGGACCCCTCTGCAAGGAATGATCTTCATTCTGGGAAGTCATTGATGGGCATTGGGTGCTGAAGCCCCGGGAGCCCACGCCAAGGTCTCCCCCACATGAGTTGCACGTGGAAGAAAGAAGTCTGCCGGTAAAGCCTCTTATGCCTGTGATGAAGTTGTCATACTAACCTAAGCAGGAAGCAGAATAAGAAAAGCTCATTTCAGATGAAACCACGTCCTGTGGAAGGCCAACTCCAAACCGTGGCGTCTGGAAGATCCAGCAGAGTAGTGAACATGGACGAAGAACCCTGTTTGAGGATATCTAGAAGTTCTTGCGGCTCCCATACAGCTCTGAGAAGAGATGGAGTGTCCCCAAAAATAAATTGTTGGACCGGAGTCTTTGGGTACACCCCCAAATCAAGGTTCTGATAGAAGTTTGTTTTAGAGGTGATTTCAGGAAGTAAAGTGAAGTGGAAAGTTAGACTAGAAAAAGGATGGGAGGGGCGCCTGGGTGGCGCAGTCGGTTAAGCGTCCGACTTCAGCCAGGTCACGATCTCGCGGTCTGTGAGTTCGAGCCCTGCGTCAGGCTCTGGGCTGATGGCTCGGAGCCTGGAGCCTGTTTCCGATTCTGTGTCTCCCTCTCTCTCTGCCCCTCCCCCGTTCATGCTCTGTCTCTCTCTGTCCCAAAAATAAATTTAAAAACGTTGAAAAAAAATTTAAAAAAAAAAAAAAAGAAAGAAAAAGAATGGGAAGTATCAGTAAAGAGCAAGCTACTGCTATGGACAGGGGGCCCAATCTTTTCAGAACCCTCTGAGAGACTGCGTCCAGCACAACAGACAGCAGGGACTCTGGATGCTTATCCACCAACTCTTCTCCCTCTTTAACTGAGGGTCACTCCTCAGCATTAACTTCCACCGCGCATTCAGCTTGCCCACAAGCTTGTTCACGTGGCCAGAACGATGCTCTCATGTAAAGAGACACAGAAAGTAGAAATCATCTACAGGAGCCCCCCCAGCGTGGGTCCAGGGGCTATGGGCAGGACACGGAGAAAGTCTGGGCAGGACAAGGAGAAAGTCCACTGCAATTTGTCACCACTCTTGGGGAAGAGAGCTCTAATTATTTTATCTATCTGATTTAGATAAAGATTCTAATCAACATGACAAAATAAGCTAATTCACGGAAACCACTTCTTGTCACCCCAGCTCCAAGCCCAAATAAGTGTAAGCACAAATATTCAGTTTAAGAGTAGTTCATTAGAACCAAGCTTTCAAACAGAAAACAAGAAAAAGAAAAAAAAAAATAGCCCAGGTGACACATACAGAACACGCGCAGCAGTGATTTGAAGTTACATGGTCCGTGGGAAGAACCAAATATGTGATTTAGGGCTAGGATTGTAAACCTTGAGTGAAGACTACAGTCTTAAAAATGAATCAGACAGATTCTAGATGCGAAACATACAGCCACCGAAAGAAAAAAATGAAGAAATATATCTTTTTTTATTTCCAGTATTGTAAAGCAATGCATACCTGTTACAAATACACAAAAATAACATTAAATACAATGCAGTACTAGAACCACATCTTCAAAATTCGGAGGGAAAAATTGTCAAACAAGAACAGATTGTATATTTGGCTCAATTATTAATCCGTACGGTGGCAGAATAAAGGTAAATTTAGATCTACAAGGACCTTAAC
This sequence comes from Neofelis nebulosa, assembly GCF_028018385.1. Lineage (NCBI taxonomy): Eukaryota > Metazoa > Chordata > Mammalia > Carnivora > Felidae > Neofelis > Neofelis nebulosa. The sequence continues at coordinate 11,097,563 of NC_080785.1, forward strand.
ATTTACTCTCATACATTCATTCCTCAAAAGATGCCTGAAGGCGTACCCCCAGAAAATGAAGGAGAAAACAAAGAAGGGGAGACAGAACTTTCCAGTAACAGCCATTAAAGGAAGCTATGCACAGACCTGGGGAGCAACCAGGTCATATTAAAGCAGGAGACAAGGGGCTCCAATATCAATAGAAAAAGGGCAACAACATTGTATAGATAGAAAGATTGGAAAGAGAGAGCATTCCAGAGAGAATGGAGAAAATCACAGATGTGAAACCATCATGTGTTCAGGGAACTCGCAGTATTTCAGAAGCAGAGGTAACAAGAGATGAGTCTGGAGAGGTGAGCAGAGCCAGATCACACGGGGCATTGTGGCATGCGTAGGAGACTTAGCCTACGCGGTCCCCCTGCTGCTCACCCAAGAATGTAACAATCAGACCCCACCACTACTCCCACCTCTCTTCTCAATCTCTTTGAGGTTTTTTGACAGGATTTGTGTGGGTGTGTGATTGTGTTTACTTATTCATTTGTTTAATTGTCATTCCATCACAGTTAACATACACCATTAGAGTAGTTTCAGGTGTACAATATGGCGATTCAACCAAACAGTACTCAGTGCTCATCAGAAGTGTCCTCTTAATCCCCTTCACCTATTTCACCTGTCCTCCCACCCACCTCCCGTCTGGTAACCATCAGTTTGCTCTCTCCAGTTAAGAGTCTGTTTTTTGGTCTGTCTCTTTCTTCCTTTGTTCATTTGTTTTGTTTCTTAAATTCCACATATGAGCAAGTTCATATGGTATTTGCCTTTCTCTGACTAACTTATTTCACTTAGCATTATACCTTCTAGGTCCACCCATGTTGTTGCAAATGGCAAGATTTCGCTCCTTTTTATGAATGAGTAATATTCCAGTGTGTGTGTGTGTGTGTGTGTACCACATCTTCTTTATCCACTCATCAGTCAATGGACACTTGGGTTGTTTCCATAATTTGATTTCACACCAATGCATATTGGCCACAGCCAACACAGGCAAATTGAAAATAATCAGGTGTCATCTGTAATGACATTTTTTGTGCCCATTTTTCAGTGGTTGGATCCATCATCTACAGTCTAGGAGTTTTGCTTCAATCTCTCCCCAACCAAAAGCTACTTTAATAAAAATTTCTAAACTTCATTATCCATTACTTAAGAATGCTGTAAATGAACGTGTTATCATTTTAAGCCTTTTTTTTTCATTGTGAAGTGAAAACCATTGCTTTTTGTTTAGTAAGCTTTCTGTTGTTAACAATACACCAACAGTGATCCAATCAAGGAAATTTTTCAGAACTTATACAATATTATCATCATTTAAAAACAGATAAACCAGAAAGGAAACCTCCTAGGGTTGAAAAATAATTGCCCTGATATAATAAAATCATACTTTCAAATTTGGCAACATTTTAAAAACCATGTAATCACTTAATTAAGAGGAATAATAATTTTATAGTGAAAACATTTAAATATGTTCAAAATAATACCAATATGATTATGCTATGCTTACAGGACAAATTAAAGTTAAATACTAATTTTTTTTAAATCGTAGGCTTCGGTTTATTTTTCCCAGCACTTTTACCCTAAGGTTACACGATGATAAAACATCATAATGCCACTACATTTACATCTTCAGTAATTTCAGCATTATTATTATTATTTGTGCTTTTCTTCAGCCCAGAAATTCACTACCTTGAGTCCACATAGAACTTTTTTTTCAGTCAATGTAACACACTCTGATAGGAATAGAAGCAAGTGACGTGAACCATAGATGTCCCAGTACTTATTTAATAACAAGAGATAAACTTACCTGCTTGGATAGACAAGACAACATAATGTTAGAACAGTTCTAAAACTTTACTCTGCATTTAGCCCATAATAGCTAAAAAGAATCACCAAAGTGGCAGATTTAGCCATGTTAACCTTTTTACTAGGTATAAGCAATGAGGAAACGTCCACTTAAGAAGCCAGAGAAACATCAAGGATCTCTGCAAAACAAATACTTCTTGTCTGACACAATAAATACTAAACTCATGGCACTTAAATGGAATGCTTCTATTAATATAAATGTAAAATGTATATAAACATGCTCTGTACGCTGTAAAGTGCTATTATACAAAAGTATTATAAATGCCATAAAGTGGGAAAATGAAGATCAGGGTCAAGTCTTAATCCCAAGGAACACAGTAACCTCATCCCTTGGCAGAAGCAATTATAATTCAGTTAAAAGATGATAATGTCAAGAGATTCCTAGATCCCCTAAACCCGGGCACTTATATTGAATTTATGACCTATCACTTGTGAATTCCTCTTGTGCCAAAATATGTTAAAATAGGTAATATAATAGATATCCGCATGAATTGTTCCGAAGAGTGTGTTGGTTTTATTCATGTGATTTTTCCAAAGGATTTTTGGTTTCCCCATTAGTCTTAAATCTGTTGTTGTAGACTATATGTAGAGTGACCGTATAATTTATCATACAAACCAGGACACTTTTGAGAAGAAAGGAGGTTCTATCAGCCATAAACATATGCTGAGGAACCTGGGACACAGCTACCCTAACTGTAAGGAAGAATAATATTACTTCCACGTTATGAACTTCTGCAGCTGTCCTTGTATTGAGGTTTGAATTTTTAGGTATGAACTACCTGAAACATGTTAAGCATCTTTAATTTAGCTTTTCCAGATATTTCACAACCTTTTAAAATTATATATTTAAACAATCTGAGATTTATTTGGACCTATGTATACTATATTTTCTCAACTCTCTTTGGGATCAGTCAAGACAAGTAAAATATAAAGGATTATAGGGGCACTTGGATGGATCAGTCGGTTGAGTGTCCAACTTTGACTCAGGTCATGATCTTGCAGTCCGTGAGTTCTAGCCCTGTGTTGGGCTCTGTGCTGATGGCTTGGAGCCTAGAGCCTGCTTCAGATTCTGTGTCTCCCTCTCTCTCTGCACCTCCCTACTCATGCTCATGCTCTGTCTCTCTTTCAAAAATAAATAAACATTATAAAAAAATTTTTTTCAAGGATTATATATGGCACCACAAGTCATTCATTATTACAAATATTTAACTTCATTAATTCTAAAATGTATCAACAAGCATTATGTCTATTATAGTCAGGTCATTACCAAACTATAGTACATTGTAGGAGACAGAAAATAAAAAACAAAAACATACAATCAATACACAAGTTGATAACACTATCCTAGAAGTATATACAAATAATTGTTAAAAGGCATGCCCGAGAAGGAGTCTCAGAGGAAGTAAAGTTTAAGCTGAGTCTCAAAAGATAAGTTCATTAATTGGAATATGACATTTCAATCTTATGTGTACAGGTATGGAAGAATTCAGAAGTGTGCCCTGTTGATGTAAGGAGATCTGAGACCACATCAATATGACCTAATATAGCTTTCCATGGAACTGAAAAGTAAGTGGAAACTCAACCACGAAAGGCATTAGGCAAAGCGGATGATGAGAACACATAAGGAAGGTTAAGTTCTAAAGACAGTGGAAAGGTGAGAATTACATTTAGTTAACATTGACCTTGACAATCTCTTATATTGTTCATAGAGTATAGTATTTATTTTTTAAAAATGTAATCCTGTGTGGTGTTCTTGTGCACAGTAAGGGTTGAGAACCACTAAATTTCCTACAGGAAGGATCGAGTGAAATTGATATGCAAATTATCTGGTCATTCAAATCTTTCTACTTTTTTTTTTAAGTTTACTTATTTATCTTGAGGAGAGAGAGAGAGATAGCATGAATGAGGGAGGGGCAGAGAAAGAGAGAGAGAGAGAGAGAGAGAGAGAATCCCAAGCAGGCTCCACACTGTCAGCAAAGCCCAATGTTGGGCTCAAACTCACCGACCTTAAGATTATGACTGAAGGGAAAGTCAAGAGTCAGATGTTTAACTGACAGAGCCACCCAGGTGCCCCCAAATCTTTCTATTTTCTGATAACTATAAAATCTCTAGGATGAATGGAGGGTAGGGAACAATTCTCTGTTTGCTTGCTTACAAGGGTTATCCCATTTTGTTTTAAGATTAAGCCTCTATAACCATAATTCATGCTAATTTGATTAGATGATGTGACTTCACTGTGTTGATTAGATTCATTTGATACAGACTATACAGAATACACTCCATATAGACTGTGTTTCAATAAACTAACTATAAACTCAGAATCTGTAATTTACCATGAGTTAAATTAAATTTGTCTTTCAAAGAGAAACAATTTATATAGCAAACTTTAAACAAATTTAAGTTTTCTAAGAAATAAACTTAAATTATGAGTAACTTTTAGATTAAATTATTCTCATGTAAATGCAAAATTTTAATCAAAAATTGGCATAGAAACCTGTACACTCTGTTAGCAATTAGTCACCAGTTACTTGAAAACATGTATCTCTTTGTTTAAAAATTTTCTGTAATCCATTTTTTCACTGATTCGGCCTGAGTCTTTCTCTCAAACTGCCCCTCCTACCCCTATAATGTTAATTTAAGTAGGTGATATTGTAATGTTGTAGCCTTCTCCATTTCTAATTAAGAATGATTTTAGGCAAAATCAAATTAAAAATAAAGCAGAGGCTGCAAAACTGAGTTAAGATGTGTAAGATTGCTGATAAGGTATGAACACAAATAAATAGATTACCATGCTGTGGCTTTTTAAAAGGACTTACTTTAAATGATAGATCACTCATATCATGGGTATTGCAAAGATGAGCTGAAATCTACCAAAAGTCATTTTTAGTTTTTAAAATTACCTAAAATATATTTAAACTACTAATGCAGAATGAAAAATGAATTAGAGGTAGACACTTTCACATGAGGAACACAGAGATAAGGTGTTAGAATAAATTATCTATTCTGTCTATATTGTTTAGCTTTATCTTGGTGCTTTTAAATTAATTGTACTGAGCTAATGGAACTATGAAATTAGCCTTATAAAAAAAACTGGAGTCCAGAGTGAGTAAATATTTATTGAATGCCTACCATTTAATGATGCAAGACAAGGCATTGTGCAGAGGGAATATCTATATACATGCATTCAAGATAATAATGTGAGATATTTCTTAAAGAACCATTCCAGAATATTCCACTGGAGGGCTTCATCTTATAATTTAGTGTTTCTACATATCCCACCTTGCTCTACAAAAGGGTTTAAAGTTACCAATATTTGAGGGTACTTTAAGGCATGGATGAAAACAATACCATAAGCCAGTATATATCATATAAATTCCATAAGCATGGTACGAACAAAAATACTATTGGATTCTGAAGAGAATCAACTACTTCTGTCTTTGATGATCAGAGAAATCTTTAAGGATTTAGTGCTTTTTGAGTCTGGCTTCAAAGGACAAATAAGATTTCAAATAAAGGGAGTTGCAAAAGAAAAAAAAAACAGCATATTTCAGATTCTAGAAAGGGCTTACTTAAAGGAAACAAGGCAGGCAAGCCCATGATGCATTTGAGTAGAGTGAATGCAGCTGCCTTTTGTTGATGGCTGATTAATTTGTCGGTTGGTTGAGAGAGGGGAAAAAGATGTTCCCTCCATTGGTTTTTCAAGCACTGAGTTCATGTAGGGGAAATGATGGATTAGAAAACTAGTGTAGAGGAGATAGACGTAAAAACCAGACAGACCCGGGATTGGTATCAGAACAGGTTACTTAACCCTTGAGAACCTCTTTTTTTTTTTTAATTGTCTTCTAAAATGAGATTAATAATTGGCTACTACAAACACTTAAATAAAACAGCATATACAGAACATCTAGCCCATAGTTCTGTGATTTTTTCCTGTTGGAAAGAAACAGGATAATGAAAAGGCTTTGAATGTTAATAAAAATAATAGTGTTGTTGAGCGTTTACAATGTGCCAAACTCAGTTGAAGCATTTGACAAGCATTAATTTACGAGAGACTGAGGGAGTAGATTCCCCAAGGTCACAGAGCTACAGCCAGGATTTGGACACCAAAACCAGCACTAGCTCAGTTGTGACTGCAAAGGCCCTGGAGTCCGGTGCCTGCGTGTGAATCCTCCTGACTTCAATGCTTTCTAGCTGTGTGACATTGTCAAGTAATGACCTTTTTTCATGGCCTCAATTTCTTCTTCATGTAGGAAATAGAGTAACTCCTCCATAAGGCTAAGTCTGTGTTATGGTAAAACTTTATTTGTCAAAACAAACAGTGGCTGGACTTGCCCTCCTGCCTCCCCCCATCATAGTTTACTGACCCCTGGTCTAGCCAACTACAAGCTGGGTGACATTTTGAAAACCATTTAACTAACTTTCCTAACTTCACTTTCCCTTCTGTTATTTCAACGTCAAAGCACTATTGTGAGGATAAAATTAAATGAAGTGTGTAGAAATGCTTTGTAAATTCAAACTGCTGGAGACTTTAGATTTTATAGTGTAAAGTCTACAAAATATAAATTGCCCTAATGGAAGACGTCATCCACTTCTACTGAAGAGCCATCGATCCCGGTGTCCCAGTGTCTTAGAATCTCAGAAATCAATGATGTTTGAAGTGTTTCCTTCCTAAAATTTACGGGATCTATGACTAGTCTCAAAAACTCCCAATGGTTTATTTTTGATCTTTCATATCAACCTGTTTTTCCTACTGTGGATTCTTATGGGCATTGTATTCTGAAACTAATAAAGTAGAGACAGTGTCCATTGACATGGAGTCAGTGATACATGCTGAAAAGAAATCAATTACAAGAAACATGTGCCCATCATATTTAGCAATATACTGACTCGGTTCATTTTTTTCAACAAATATTGATTGAGCATCTACTATAAAGCTAAGCACATCAATGTCCTCGAGATACAAAAACGAATAAGATGAAGACCCTAGCTCATATGAATAGACCAGTTACATGAACTCTATTGTTTCCAAGTATGAAACTCTTCTACTTTGAATGGCTCAGTAAGCAAGCAATCTTTGAGCTGAATATGCAAAGATTTTGGTAAGTAGAGATTATATGTGTGTAAGTTATGAAAAGACATGTCAGAAGAGGGCCATGTTTCAGAAATAGCATTCATTTGCGCACTATCTTTGTAACTTTCATCATGTCTGCATACCATTTTCCATTATATGCTTTATAATTTCTCTTTAAATCAACACATAGTTTCAAGTTTAAGTAAATTTATTTACAAAGAACACCTCAGTTTTGTTGTACCAGTTATAAGTTTCTCAGATACAAAAATTAAGATAAATAAAAAATAGCAATAAATTTAAAAATGTTAATTCTTGTGCCTTTAACATTATTTTCTTGACCACCGGTGACGTGCATTTCACAATTTGGGTAACAGCATTTGGAGGAGTGGTGAATTCAACCAGGGATTTGAAATTACCTAATAAAATCACAGAATGTTTAGTCTAGAAGGAATCTTAGAAGCCATGTAATCTAATTGCCTACATTTTACTGAGGCCAAGGGAGAAAGTATTTTGCCCAAGATGGCAAAGATAAATCTTGAATTGAGACCTTACAACTTCTAATCTAATGTTCTTTCCAGTGTTCCATGGCATTAGATTTAACTTTCAATACTTAATGACTCTGATAAATAAATTTATAGATCTCCAATTTTAGCATGAGTCATCTAGAAACTTGCTTGAAAAAAAAATGCATTCAAGAGGACTTGTTCTTTGGTAATGACATGAATAACTTGGAAAAACGCTAATGAGATTTCTAATTTCATTCGATACCACCGTTAGCCTAATGCCCAAAGATAAAAGAGTGAATAATGACCCTTCTAAATAAACATGGCACACACAAGATTTGTTCATCTCTGCTCTGAAGACTCCAGCAAAATAACAGTGAAAGATTATTTTTAAAAATCAAAAAAAAAGTGTAGCTCTCTCCCCAAAAATAAGAAAAAAGGAAGGAAAATAACAGTAGATAGAAGGTAGCAATTAAATTATGTGACAAAGAAAATAAGGGGATAAGGAGATACTGAATTAGCAGAGCAGAGATAGCTAATATTAAAGTGCCAACAAGCCAGGGCATGGGAAAACCGAAAGCAGAGACTGAGGGTTCCTAGCACACCTGAACTGAGGGGTAGGCTTTGAAATGGAAGCGAAAGCAGAAGGATCAGTTGAGGGTCTGCAGGTCTGCATAGAGAGCAATTAGACCCTACTATCTCCTCCCAATCCACATAGCCAAAAAATTGGCCCCATTTGGGAGATTAAATCATCTACAAGTCCCTGGACTTGGGACTCCAGGCATAGCTGACAGCCATGCTTAAATGAGGGGGTTAAATAAAAGTGAGCCTTGTGGGCAGGGGAGCCCCCCTTCTTCCCTACCCTTACTCCCAGGACAGCCTAAGCTAGTGATGAGGGGATTCCTTTCTGATGACAGTAACCAAGACCAAAGAAAGAAACTACAAGTGCTGACACTTGAATATCCCTTAACCAAAGGAACAGTTTCCCCAGGCAATTGTCCTGAAGTGAAGTTGAACAACCCCCCACCCTCAAGCCAAAAATGCCTCCTGCCATCAGACTGTCTTTGTAACGACTCTGTTTTAAATATGCACGGACAAAGGACCACCAGACACACTAAGGGCAGCTTTAGTATAAAGAACAGTGACAAAAATAGAAAAATAATTTGAAGTGTAGAGCTAAAGGAACTAGAAAAACTTCAGCAAAATGGTATTTAATGATTTCCAAGAGATAGACGGTAATTGCTTTTATGAAACAAAATCAGGTTACCAGAAACAAAAAATGAATAACATTTAAAAATCAAGAAAACTGGAAATTGTAGAGTAGAGAAAATATTTTTATTAATCAATGAAAGGTTGGGAGTTGAAAAGAGGAAATAACCCCCAAATAGCAGAATCAAATGACATATTAATAGGAAATAGGAATAGGAGAGAAAATATTTTAAAAAGTGGATTTCCCTAGTGAGACTTGTATAGGAATTGATCTATTTTAATTATAACAGGGAAATTTCCCCAAGTAGCTCCTTGAGTGGTTTCCATTCACATCATATATGTTTGCATTAGACTTGCTCCAAATTGGGTTATCAGATCTTTTTGTTGAGAACAGAATATTTTAAATGTTTAAAATAGTCAAGTGGACACTTAATCATAGGAGCACAGTCTCCTTTTATATATATCACCATTATTATATTCCTGCTTTATCAACTTCAGCCCATTTGGCTCTCTTTGCTTTAAGAAGCCCACTGTGCTGCTCATTTGGAACTCTCATTTCCAGATCTGTGCTTCAGTGAGCTGGCTGTGGGGGGATAGAGGAGAGTACAGAACAGGGTTGACCATAGAGGGGTGCAGGGTGAGGGGTAAGTAAGGGCTATCTGATCAAATGAGCAAAGCCTTCTAAGGTGATATTGTGTAGAAACAATTTCTGCAACAATCTCCTAATACCATGGCCACCCATAGAAGTCAGGGGTTTGATCACTATCAGAAGAAACTGAGAAGGAAAGTCGGCAAGAGCAGATTTAAAAAAAAAAAGGGGGGGGGGCCAGCCAGATGTCCGAGGCCTGGTCTACCCTTGCGTGCTTTTGGCTTCTGTAATCTTGCTTGCCTCTTGCATCAGCCAACTGCCCAGTAACACAACCAATTGTGCCCCACCACCCCGACCGTGTAGCCAATAGAATGTTTCCAAGTACCAGGAAGCTAGCCAGGCATAAAAAAAGGCCCACACCAGGGCTTACAGCTCAGCCTTTGGAAGTGACTCTGCTGGGCTGGGACCAGTGCGAAATAAACAGTCTTTTCTGATTTCCCGAGTGCGTGTCACTTGGGTCTTTCTGGGCACCAAGTATTTGCTGTAACAAAACCAGAGCTGGGCAGTAGTAAAAGCAGTAAAAACAGATTTTATTCAGGAACTGTTGCGATAGGGGAAAAGAGACCTCGGTATAGAGCGGGGCTCAGTTCCAAATATAGCGTTGACAAGTGGGAATCTAGCGAAGGAACAAATTGCGGGGCAGGTTCTTGCTAAGACTGAATTCCACAGGACGGAGATGATGGAAGATAGAGACGGAAGGCCTAGGTCAAGCCTACTCAGAGGGACCTGACCAAAGTTTGCTCAAGGACAGATTCTTTGTCATCACCTTAACACAAAATTGGTGTTCACTACACTTGTGGCTTTCCCAGATCATTTTAGAAACTGATGCACGCACATGGCATCCCAGCCAGCTGCAACCACTACCCAGAAGCAAGAAGCTTCCCCAGCCTACCACCCCCACACTCACTATGGTGAGCTTTTCCTATGTTTTCCATCTAATCCCCAAACCTGAGATGTATGTGTGTACTCAGAAGTGCTGTAGTGGAGAACCTAAGAGCTCAGACTTGAAGCCAGAGGGTGTGGGTTCCGATTTTGACCCTGCCACTGGCTAGCCAAGTAATCTTGAGAAAATCACCTCATCTCCCTCTCACTCAGTTTTTCCATTTGTAAAATGGAGATAATCGTTGTACATGACCTCATAGAGTTGTGAGGATTCAAGAGTTTGTATGTAAAGAGCTTGGGACAGTGCCTGGTACATAGTAAAGGCTCTATAATTGTTAGCCACGATTATTTCTTGATGTTCGTTGTTCTTCCAGGGAATATAGGATCTACCAGTCCTACATTCACCATTTTAGGACAAGAACATGGGAGAGGAGTGGGCTCCCTGCTCTCATCCTAAGATTTCTCCACCCATCTGCTCCTTTGAACCCAAACTTGCTCTTCCTGAAGCATGTAATTCTTTCCTATTTCTCTAGATTAAACCAATGCTATGTTATAAAATAACAAATAATCCCATACAATCTTACAAAGAAGGTGGGCCAAAATTGCATCTTCCCATCAGTGAAGCAAGCCCGTTGTTCTGAATCCTTGGAAATCAGAAACACTGTTTTTAATGGGTACTATATTTTGATTACTATTTTTAAAATATAACAGTGTGATTTTGGGAAAAAATACAACTCAAAGGTTTTTAATGAGAAGCAAATCCCTTGCCCCTAGCATGCTAATCCTCTAACTTCTTCCCAAGAGACAAACATTTTGACTCTTAATCTCTTTCTTCTTGTAGTTATCTTCTAACTCTGCATAATATGTTTATATTAGTATCTCTTATTTTTTCCTTTGTATGCACTACCCATTGCTTTTCTGCTGTGGATGAAGATATAATTCGTGTACATTACGTCCGTCTCCCTCTCCCCATCTGCCTAGCATACTGGCATCATTCTTCAGGTGAAATCAATAAACCATGGTTACATTACTATAAATATGTACTATTGTTTATTACAAAGCAAAGTAGTGTATTGTGATTATTTTTCCATTCTTGTAAAACCCTTTGTTCCCCTGGAACTTCAAAGTGATTCTTTATCAGTTCTTCCACTATTTGTCTTTTCCATATTTGAAAATATTTCCAAGTACTCGCTCACAGTACATATTCTTCCAAGGACCAGTAACTCTCAGTAGTTTCTATTTTAATTGCAACATTCTCTCACCTTTCCATCTCCTTCGATTTCTGAATTGTTCTGGAGGGCAGAGGTAACTGCGCTAAGTTTCGTGATTCATCCTTTTCAGTTCTATCCGGATGCTATCACTGCTTCCTTAGGGCACTCGGGCCACCGTGCTTTGACCACCTCTGACTTATGATCATTCATGTCCCGTGGCCGAGGTTCATGACTGAGCAGCAGGAAGAGCGCCAGCTTAAGGTGCTTAAATCTACCACTTACCGAATGTGTGATCTCAGACTATGCAATCACCCTGGTCCTTCCGTTTGCCACTGCACATTAAGAAATGCATTAGAGAATTCTTCAAGAAATACGCAATTCCTTACTGAGCACATAACACGTCCCGGGCACTATTCTAAGCTCTTTACATGCATTTTTCTCATTTAATCTTCACATCAATTCAGGAAGTAGGTAGTTGCATAATCCTCATTTTACATCTAAGGGATCTGAGGCATCTGGAGGTTAAGGAATGTGCCTCAGGTCACACAGAGACTAGAAGAGGAGCTAGGATTCACAGTCAAGAGTCTGGCTTCCCAGCCTAGACTCTCACCTCTTACAGTGTGCTTCCCCTTCGTACGAAAATGCATCTTGACAAACTGTTCCCAACGATAATAAACCATACGGCTTCTCATATGCATTCCATGTCCCAGGATTTATCTGTAAAGGATGGTCAGTCTAATGGAACATTCTGTTACAAAACTGATCGGCTGTAACTACCTCTCTAGGCAGAGCCCGCAGCCAGCAAAGCGGATCTGTGAATAGAGTAACTGAGTACATTCCGCAAGGCAGATGTGGCCCCATAGGCTGAGAGCCTCAGTTAACCTGCTCGCCTCTATTACCGTTAGCCACCCCACCCATGATGCAGAAAGTTCACAGCTCCAGAAACCCTGACACCACAGCTTTCTACACAGGTGTCTCATTACCAAGAAGCAAAGCTACCCTTCTTAACCTACTTCCTTGGCTTATTGAAAAGATTACCTGAGAGTGTGAGTGCTAAAATCACTGGTGGTCTGAATCACTCACAAAGCATCTCAAGTGATCAAGAGGACAGATTTATAATATACACACACATCCGAATTCCTGGGCCTCACATCTAGACATTCAGATTAAATAGGTCCAGGTGATGGGGTTTGGGGGTGATGGTGGGGTGGTCCAGAGCCAATCGCCAAGGAGGAGTTCTCGAAGACGTCTTTGGTGCAAAAAGGTGATTTTATTAAAGCATGGGGACAGGACCCATGGGCAGAAAGAGCTGTACTGGAGTTGTGATGGGTAACTGTATACCTTCAGGTTGGGAGAGGGTTAGGGAGAGAGTAAATCTCTAAGGTATTTTTGGAAGCAAGGTTTCCAGGACCTCGAGGGGCTCAGGTGTTGTTACGAAACGTCGTTTATTACCATTTAGTAAAACCTCAAAGACCCTTCAGATGTATATCAGAGGGCCATAAGCTTGGAGTATGATTGCCAGCATATATCTTGGGGGAGCTGAGATAAAGGAAATTTCCAAAGGAATTTTTATATGTTAAAGTAGGCTGACAAGACCCTTGCACGGGGCGGGGCGGGATAATGTTAAGCCAAGATTCCCTTTTGCCCCTAGCCAGGTGTCGTCATTGAGGCAGCTGAGCTCCCAGAAGGAGGCGACTCTGCCTGTTTCAAGGACTTGTCAATGGGCTGTAGACAATAAGGGAGTTTGATTTTTCTTCTGCCTTAGTTTCCCACATCACCATGGCAAGCGCTTAAACCCCTTTCCTTTCTTCTTGGATAGCCAGGAGTGTCCAAGGAATATCACACATATTCCATCTGGGTGGGGTGCAGCCAGCGTGGACTCTGCCCTCAGCTTCCCCCACGCTCCCTTGTCGCAGGGAAGGGACACCTTGCACAGTTCCTAAAAGCCCCTGCAATGATTCTGATAGTCAGTCGGCTGTGGGAAGCACTGCTCAAGGCGCCGAGCCCTGCCGTCACGCCACGCGGGAAAGGGCCGCCCTCTGCCCTGCTTCGTTTCTTCTCGCTTGGAACGCTGCCGTCAGTGGACTTAGTCTTGCTTCTTTCTTTGCATCTTAGGATTCCCGTCCAACTGTTAACCTATATATTTTCAACTGAGATCATCACTGAGCTAAAACCACAAGTTTATTTCTCTGCACATATTTCATTGACCTCTGGTATTTGCCTTTTATTTTTTTTTTCAAATTTTTTTTTTAATGTTTTTTATTTATTTTTGGGACAGAGAGAGACAGAGCATGAACGGGGGAGGGGCAGAGAGAGAGGGAGACACAGAATCGGAAACAGGCTCCAGGCTCCGAGCCGTCAGCCCAGAGCCCGACGCGGGGCTCGAACTCACGGACCGCGAGATCGTGACCTGGCTGAAGTCGGACGCTTAACCGACTGCACCACCCAGGTGCCCCTGGTATTTGCCTTTTAAATTGATTTTTTTCCCCCTTAGATATTTCTCCTTCTGTCAGTTTTCCATATTAGTTCCATGGAAATATCCCCAATTCTCATTTTCCACTGTTCCCTTTGCCCAGACCTTTGCCTCGGCCCCTCAGCTCCCCCTGCTTTCCGATTCACCATCATATTTAAGTTGCCTTGTCCCCTTGTATGTCCTGGACCCTTGCAGAGGGGCCCGGACAGCAAATGGCCATAGAGATGTGTTTATTGGGGGGGGGGGGGGGGGTAAGGAGAATTCCAGAAAAAGAGTTAGAGTCACCTAGTTACCTGATCCCCTGCTGCTTGCTTCCGGGCACCAGCGGGCTCTGCTTTCTCAGCAGGAAGCTGGCAAATTGCAGAGAATGGCAGGAAGGTTGTATGAGAGCAGGAGAGGGGAGAGGACCAGGGCACAGGTAGAAAAGATGTCATTATCAAAAGATTGATACCTTGTACTTGAAGACTAGAGAAAGGACTGACGAAAATAGATGGGGAGAGACAGAGATCTATTGACTCAGGTTAAGAGTGGTTAAGGGGCTTGTGCCAGCCTGTCAGGAAGTAGGAAATCCATGACCTCGAAAGGAGGATTCTTTGCTATGCTAGAAGTGATGCAGGATTAGGTGTTTGAAATAAAATTCTTCATTTGTGAAAGAAGCTGGATCCTGATAAAACTCAAACTGGTGGGATGTGAGTAGGGAGTGACCTAGAGAGAGGCCTTTCATGCTGGGTGGGCAGACATTTTGTTTGCCCCAGGGATGGTCGTGGCAGGAGGCATCCTGATTTGACTTCAAATCGCATTGTTGATCCAATAATACAATTATAATACTTTAATTTCGGATGTTTATCAGTTTGTATATGTTGTAAGTAAAGGAAAAGGACTCGGTGAGTTGTTATCACCGCATACCCAATTTATGTAATCCTGAGTTGGCCAGGACCACTCATTTTATTTATCAAATACCTAACACCTTATTTTCACCTGGAGGACATCTCTGCAGGACAGGAAACACCAGTACTAGCTGGGGGTTGGGAGGAACGGCGCCTGGGCAGTGAGGACACAGAAGGACTGGGGCTAAGATGCATTATTTCTTTTTTTTGAACATTACAGAACAAAAACCACAGTTAAACACAAATACCGCAACATAAAAGCATGCTGTGCCCCAACCTGGAACACCGTCTGCCTTGCCTGGCAAACTTTTACTTACTTTCCATTTATGCCTCAAAGCCACTCCTTAATAAACTATTTCATGGCCCCTCTGGGCATTTCTATTTTTTCTATGCTACCACAATAGGTTGAACTGACTATAGGAAGTACCCTGTTCATCATGGTGCATTTGAAATAATTGGATACATCTACCTCTCAATTACATTGTGAGTTTCTGCCAGGAATTGTGTTTTATTCACCTTCCTAGTCCTTCAGGGGCGACGTGGTGACAGACAGGGAGGGGAAAGCTTACAAATGAACAGTGGGAAGCATACTAGAAGTAAATATTTCCATAAAATACTTTAATGATGTATAAGCATGAGACCCTACCCAGTGCTCTATCCACTCTGGGGTAGTCTGAAATTCTAGCTCTGAGATTAAATAGACTGAAAATCCAGTGGCAAGATAAGGTAGAGGAGATTGGTCACGACTCTCAGAATCTTGTCAGTGTGTTAAATTTCCACTGTGTAGAGGTTAAGAGCTCTGGATTTTGAGTCAGACACCGTGGAATTTACTAGCTCTGGGGCCCTAGGCAAGTCACTGTCTCTCAAAGCTCCTCTCCTCCTCCGAATGATGGGGAGGTTAAGGAAGTGAAATAAACACAGTCCTTGGTACACAATAAACATTCTTGTCGTTATTGTTATTATAATCCAACCAGATTCGTACAAGAAAGAAAACCATTGTCCTGGAAAAATAAACTATCACTCACTAGCCATGCATTATGAATGTCAGAAAATCTTGTATAAAATTGAGAAGTAGGGAGGAGGTGCTAAGCCAAGGCTGTCTGTGTGTCTGATATGCAGGGTTGTCTATGTGTCTCTGTGTGCACACATACACATACATAGGCATGAGTGAAATTGGTGGGGAAACACTATGGATAAACAATAATTGCCAAGTCACAGTTCATCGTGTACCTTATAGAATAGAATAAACGGCTTTTTCGAATTTTATAGGCTGCGGTGTGTTCTCACAACATTCACATATTGAAGCCCTAACCCCCGTTGTGACTTACATTTCAGGATGGAGTCTTGAAGGAGCTAATTAAGGTTCAATTGAGGTCCTATGGGTTGGGCTCTGGTCCAATAGGACTGGTATCCTTATAGGAAGGAAAAGAGATAACCAGGGAGGCAAGCACACAGAATAAAAGGCATGTGAGGTCACACAGCAAGAAGACAGCTGTCTGCAGACCGAAAAGGGAGACCTCACCAGAAACTGCCCCAGCTGGCGCCTTGATCTTGGACTTCGTGGTCTCCAGGACTGTGAGAAAATAAATTTCTGTTGCGTAAGCCACCTGGTCTGCAGTACGTTTTGACAGCGGCCGGAGAAAATTAATACACTGAATAAGAGTACTTTTCACAAAAATGTCTCTCTCTGGAAGCAGGGATTTGGAGACCATACAGTCTGATCCTTCATTCCCGGTGGATTCCACCACTCGTGTTGCATATCCAAGTTTTCCTTCTACTCAGGCAGAGAGGAAGCTCCCACATCAAAGGTCTTTTCAGTGCTTATCTGGGAGCAAATATTTATGGCGGCTTCTTTTTATTGTTTAAAAAAAAAACCTTTCTTTCTAAGGACACAAGAAAGTAGATGTGAAGCCATGGTTCCAATCCAAAGATGCCAACTCTGATGTCTGAACTTTTTCTACAACAGCCTCCTCCCAGAATTTCCCCCAACATGGCACGTAGTTTGGCTGAATGCTTCACTGAAAATTGAATAGTATGTCAACTTGTGTTATTCACACCAATTGATTAGTTTATGGTACTTATTGGACAGGGGGAACGATAAAGCTAAAAAGAACGATAAAGCTAAAAAAAAAAAAAAACCCAAAAAACAAACAGAAAGACACCTAGAGGAACAATTTGCACAAAGTCACTGGAAAAGAAAAATAAAGTGATCAGGGGCCTGCACTGAAGTCTTTAAATTTGCTAATGAAATTTTCAGCATTACCTTCCTAATGCTGGATTCAAATACACAGATGTACTTTTTTTTTTTTTATCTCTTTTTTAGCAGGTTCAGTTTCTATTTTCTCCCTTACCTTTAGAAAAAGCATCTGTTTGGGATTTCTCCCGTTCCCAAGGCTGTAGCTGGAGCGTGGAATTGGCTGATGCAGGGAAGGGGTTGCCATGTGCTTGCACCTCCCCCCTACACCCCCACACCCCCTCCCCCCGCCCCCAACCCCACCCCCACTCCCAAGCTATTAAGTCTGCTGCTGACTGAGCTGACAAGGCAGCCAGGAAGAGCAAGCCTACTCCAATTCTGTTTCAGTCAAGGAGCAGGGGGAAAAAAAAGAAATAGGATGAGACCCACCTGCCTGTTTCCTTTTCTAAAAGACACAGAAAACTCACTTTTTTCTAAAAGACACAGAAAACTCACTTTTTTTTCCCAAAGCTTTGAGTCGGAACACTGAGGGAATACAAGTCATTAACGGCTTCATATTTTTGTAATACTTTACCTTTCTGGAGACTTGGAGTGATTAATTCGTTGTTTTCTTTATCTGTTTAGGTAGCAAGAAACCTAAATAACATTTCACTCACTGCATTGTCATACATTGTGTAAACCTTGAGATGGGCCTCCCCTCCCGCATAAGAGTTCAACAGCTCAACAGTCAAACAAAAACACCTCAATGGCAGGCATCCATTGCTCCTTAAGTTTCCTTTCCCGAAATTTGAGGAGAGAGGAGGGGAGACATGATGGCACCTGCCATTACTCTGTATTGGGCTTTTCATTGGTTAATTCTGTCCATTTTTTTAAAGACAGGGTTTTGTTTTTTCAGAATTTCTGTTCCAAACATTTGCTTTCTACAGTTTCTGATGGCTTGGCCCACGCTCAGACCTTCTCCCATTAAAAAAAATAATAAATGAGAATAGGGGCACCTGGGTGGTTCAGTTGGTTAAGCTACCGACTCTTGATTTTAGTTCAGGTCATAATCTCACGGTTT
Source organism: Neofelis nebulosa (assembly GCF_028018385.1). NCBI lineage: Eukaryota > Metazoa > Chordata > Mammalia > Carnivora > Felidae > Neofelis > Neofelis nebulosa. The sequence continues at coordinate 11,115,589 of NC_080785.1, forward strand.
GTGAGTTTGAGTCCCGCGTCAGGCTCTGTGCTGACAGCACAGAGCCTGCTTGGGATTCTCTCTCTCTCTCTCTCTCTCTCTGCCCCTCCCATGCTCTTTGTCTCAAGTAAAGTAAACTTAAAGAAATAAAAAATAAAAAATAAGTGAGAATAGAGGTGGAAGTTTGGGATAATGTTCAGTAACTTAATTCTTTTGAATATTACCAATTTAGCTTTTAAGAATACAGAAGAAAAATGGGCTTTTCACAGTCAGACCTGTCTATCCAGAAAAAAAAAAATGATTCTAACTACTACAAGTGGAATCATAGATCTGCTTGTAAATTTGATAAAGAATATTTTTAAAGGGTCAGGGTTGATTTCTAAGCCTTAAGTAGGAAAGAAGGGAGGACAGATAAATACTTTTACGAAGAAATTACAACCAAATACAAAAATAAGACATTGAAGCACAGATCATTTTTGGCAAGCCACAATATTGCAATATGGAAAAAAAAAGTGTTTCAAGAGAATCAAATGGAAAAAAAAAGAACAGAATTTAAAATTGAAAGTAGGGGTGCCTGGGTGGCTCAGTCAGTTAAGCATCTAACTCTTGACTTCGGCTCAGGCAAGCCATGATCTCATAGTTCGTGGGTTCGAACCCCTCATCAGGCTCTGTGCTGATGCCACGGAGCCTGCTTGGGATTCTCTGCCTCCCTCTCTCTCTGCCTCTCCCTGCTCATGCTCTCTCTGTCTCTCAAAAATAAATATTTAAAAAAAGATGTAGATAAAAAAAAAAATCAATACTCCCTCAACTCATCTACAGATTCAAGCAATCCCTGACAGAATTCCAGCTGACTTTTTCACAGAAATTGACAAACTGATTCTATAATACACGTGAAATTAGAAGGGACACAGAACAGCCCAAACAATCTTCAAAAAGGAGAATAAAGGGGCGCCTGGGTGGCGCAGTCGGTTAAGCGTCCGACTTCAGCCAGGTCACGATCTCGCGGTCCGTGAGTTCGAGCCCCGCGTCAGGCTCTGGGCTGACGGCTCAGAGCCTGGAGCCTGTTTCCGATTCTGTGTCTCCCTCTCTCTCTGCCCCTCCCCCGTTCATGCTCTGTCTCTCTCTGTCCCAAAAAAAAAAAAAAAAAAAAAAAAAAGAATTTCTTTAAAAAAAAAAAAAAGGAGAATAAAGTAGGAGAACTCAGACTTCCTAATTCCAAAACTTACAACAAAGCAAATTTACACCCACAATACACCATATTACACCCACAAATATGGTTAGAATCAAAAAGACAGATAAAAACAAGTGCTGACAAACATGTAGAGAAATCAGAAACCTCGTACACTGCTGGTGGGAACAGAAAATTGTACAGCTGCTTTAGAAAACAATGTGGCAATTCCTCAAACAATTTAACATTGAATTACCGTATGACCTGGCATTTCCACTCCTAGGTACATATCCAAAAGAAATTCAAATATATCTGCATAAAAACATGTGCATGAATTATTGCAGCAGCATTATTCATAATGGCCAAAACGTGGGACTAACACAAGTATCCATCAACTGACAAATAAAACGAAATATAATATATCCATACAACAGAATATTGTTTGGCCATAAAAGGCATACAGGTACTGATACTTGCTACAACACCAATGAACCTTGGAAACATTACTATAAGTGAAGTAAGCCAGTTGTAGAAGTCCACATATGACATGATTCCATTCATATGAAGTTCCAGAAGAGGGCAGTCTTCAGAAAGACAGAAAGTAGTTGAGTCGGGCTCAGGGGTTGCTTGGGGTTGGGGGTCATGGGGGGACACAAAGGCGGGAGTTAAAGAGTATGGGATTTCTTTTTGAGATAATGCAATACTTTGTGTTGTCTTTTAAAGATTTTATTTGTTTTTTCTTTTAAGTAATCTCAAGCCCCAGTGTAGGGTCCAAACACACAACCCTGAGATCAAGAGTCATGTGCTCAACCGACTAAGCCAGCCAGGCGCCTTATGGTGATGCAACGGTCTAACATTGACTCTAGTGATTGTGTACTGTAGTGATAGCATACCTGTAACTCTATGAAAAACCACTGGAATTGTACACCGTGAATGGGTAAATTGTACGGTGTGTGAATTATATCTCAATAAAGCTGTTTTTAAAACATTTTTAAGTGCACCATATCGGTAATCTGAAAAGTAAAGAAAATCATGCTATAAAATGCCTGATACATTATGCAGTTTCATTTAAGTTTTCATTGCACCAGTATTTCCAGAATCGCGGCACAATTATTTTTTCTAATATTAAACAAGTCACCATCATCTTCGTGTCCCCAGGGCTTGCAGAGAAAAATTGTAACTCCTTAGGTTGGAATTCAGCTTTCTTCACAATCTAGCTTTGTACTAACCATCAGAAAAAAAAAATTCTGTTTAAAAAGTTATATGAGCACAAGTAAGTAATTAAAACCATGCAAAGGGTATGCAGTGAAGAGTGTAAATCTCCTTTCTATTTCAAATTCCTAGTTTCCTTCCCTACTGGCAACCGCTTGCCCATTTCCTGTGTATCTTCTCCGAGATGTTTACTATGACTCTGTACCCAACCTATTGTGATCTGCCCATGCATATTCCACTATTCAGGACCTAAAATTGACTGTCTTTATTATTAACGATGAGTTCATATGCATAAAAGTTAAATTTCCCACTGAAAGTACAATTATATGCTATATCTTTAAAACTTTCACCCATAGCACCAAAACTCCAGGAACTTCTACATTGTGGATATCCCAGTAAATATTTGTGTATTGGGAAGATTAGAGGAAACTTTGACTCCCCACCCCTCCCCTGCCCCCACCAAAAAATCTTGGCTCTGTGGTGACAGTAGAGACCTTAACAAGGCAAAAGAGATGAACAGAAATAAAGGTGTATGGAGGATATGTTCTGGAATGTTTTCACAAATGCACAGGGGCAAACACAACACAACAAACTTCCATTGAGAATAACCCAACTTGATAATTTTACATACCGGCTGCTGGTAAATCATACTCCCCAAGTGGAAATTCATAGCCAAATAATTGTGCTCATGAAATGTTACAATTATACCCGCTAAAGCAATACTTTTTTGTCTTGAGGTCAATGGGATATTCTATTAGATTACAAGTTCATTTCGAACACGTAAAAGATTTTCTTCTTGTAGCTCAAAAGCTGACAATGAAGATAACAATGAAACAATTGCTCTATTCATATCTCTGTATTTGATTCTTGGTATTGAGAAAAATAATTTTCTCTTTAAGTAGCTTTTGTAACAGTTTGTCTTCTTTTCACATCTTTTCACACTTTTTTTCTAGATGTTTTTTGACTTTTTTGAGTTAGTTCCCATTATATTTACTTCCTTTCTTATTTCTACATGCTTCATGGTATTGAATGACAATCTTAGTTTTTGTACTCTTTCTGTTTTCATTTTGCCTCTCAAATTAGGAACTAAGCAGATATTCCCTTGAAGATCATGAAAGTGTGATGGATTCATCTTGCATTTTAAGTAATAATACTGTTTTGAGATTCTGGTTCTCCAAGATCCACCAGTCTTTGGCTTTGCAGGGTGTTATTAATGACAGCACATTACCAACTTACCTGGACTGAATGGTTGCAGTGAAACTAATAAACTTCACTCATTAGTGAGTTCGATGAATGAGCAGTCTGAGTTGATTAGCATTTGAAAATGAACAACAAACCCCTTTACAATGTGGAAAGTAACAGTTGAAATGCCTAAGTGATTTAGTTAAAATTTTCAGTTGCAGAACTTCAACTTGGTCCTTGATATGTTTAGTTATTTGTACTGTTATTAAAATAACGATACGGTTAAATATTTCAGGTCTTCTTTCTGGAGGGCAGTGATTAATTCCACATCTTATTTCAAGATTTCTTTTCAGCCATGCACCTTAACTTGACTTCATCTAATATGCAAATAGACCAAAATATTTGCATTTCAAAAGATCAGAAACATCCCAAATTAATTCCAAATTTTTGTATACTTTTTAAATAAGTTTGGTGATCAACATCTGAGCTTAAACATTTAACTTCCATAACCTCATCCATCCATGTAACGTGTTTAATAAAGCATATTTAATAATATGTTTACTTAAGAGACCTTCAAAATGCTAGTTAACAAATGATAGAAGGATGTATACATTTGAATACCTTAATATTTGTTAAATGGTGCTCATTACAGACAATGAAATGATCCATTGGTAGAGCTTCAACTGCAGACCCAGACATGACAAGCTATTTAGTGAACAATTTACTGAGTGTCTCATTACCTTTTCCCCAACCACAGACATGTAAGTTCATTCTATTAACCTTAATAAGGTTGCTTTTGAAACTCTTTACTTCTAAGATTTAAATGGGAACTCTCATATGTCAGCCTCCAGCGGAACTGAAATAACCAGACCAGTAAGGCAGATGCACTGTGTTAAAGATTTCATCTGCTACAGATGAGTTAGGATGCTCCCTTTTGCTTAAGTAAAGCTATTTATAGTGTGTTGGAAAATGAAAACTTAAGCAAGGAATAGGCTTTCTGTATCCTCGGAGCACGGATGTTCCTTCATCTTTTCAGGTTAGTGAAGCACATCTCTCTCTAGGGCTGACCTATATAATCCTCAGCCCAGAAAGTTATTCTAAACAGAATAATTTGAAAATCCATGAAGTGTATACATTAAAATTTAAGTTACAAAGAGCTTTCATGTTTCTAACGGAACCAAGACAATATTCAATAGCTGATTTTGTATGTCCAACAAACCCGAAGATTTGGTTCTTTACAAATGGAATAATTGCATATTTTAAATGTGTTTTACTACTGAATGAAATAAAATAGTGTTCAGATGATCCATCGTTTTTTGTTTGTTTTATAAAATAATGGGAAATACTGAGTCTTACAAGTTAAGTCATCCTAACATCTTTTTTTTTTTAATGTTTATTTAGTTTTAAGAGAGAGAGAAGAAGAAGCAGCGAAAGGGAGACACAGAATCCAAAGCAGGCTCCAGGCTCTGAGCTGTCAGCACAGAGCCAGACTCAGGGCTCGAACCCACAAACCGTGAGATCATGACCTGAGCCGAAGTCGGACGCTTAACTAACTGAGCCACCCAGGTGCCCCAAGCCATCCTAACATCTAAGCTTTCTGTCCCATCTCTGACAAGTAGCTGCTCAGCCTCTGCTGGAAAATGGGGAGTCACAGAGAACCAAATCCTTCATTGTTGAAGAGTCCAGGATTGATAAATTCTTCCTTATGTTTAATCAGAAGCAGTACTCAGTAATTTCTGTTCATTCTACCTCTTAGAGAAATCTAAATCAGTCTAAATTCAAGGGGTAAATAAAACTGTAGATGATTTTTAAAAAATGCATTTCAAGCTTGGTTTTCTTGATTCCTTGATTAAATAGCCCAATTGGTGGACAAGAATTTCCCAAGTAATTCTATTTACTAGAATTTCAGTGAGCAAGGGAAGCCCTAATATGAAGAAAAAGGTATTGCTGACATCTGAGAGATCAAAGGTATATTTGTGAATACTTTTCCTCTCACTTTTGTGGCCTTTCCTCTACTTTCTTCATTCTTCCCTTTAAATTAAAACTCCTTTCCACTGGGGATGATTTCAGCTGGGTTCCTCTCTGATGAAAGCAAATGACATTGTTATTCCAGAGATATTTGTTAGAACGAGTGAATCCAATTGGTGAAATATAGAGAGTAGAATATTTTTGCACTTTTTACCACTCATAGAAACCATTTTCCTCTCCATTTATCCCAAGTAAGCCACTGGGGTGGGGGTGGGGGGTCGAATACATAGAGTTATTTGCATTGCTTATTAATGCACACATATTATTTGTGAAACACTTTGCACCTTGTGGGGAAATATTGCCTTTAACACTAAACCCTACAGTGGGATAGCTTCTACCTCTCTGGCAGGAATTTATCCTCAAGGTCCCATAGCAAAATGTCTTTCTCTTTCAAATGCCAGTATTAAAATTGAATTCCACCTTTGTTTGCACTGTGTGGACTCAAACAAAATCTCAGCTTACATAATGATGCATACCCAAAGCACCTGAAAACTCCTCCTTTTTGAAGATGTGATAAATGAGGATTGCAGCTGAAACTTGGTTGCCAGAGGTAAAGGCTAAGTGTGAATTTGAACTGGAGCCAAAGCCTGATGCTTAGTTGGACATTAAAACTGTCGGGTGGTCTTATAAAATATGCCTGGTGTTTGTTTCACTGGGCCAATTGGCCTTCTAAGTGTACTGACTTCCAAGTTTCATCCCACACTCTGAGACACTACTTGAGAGCCAAGAGACATGAAATTGTTGACACAAGAGGATATAATGTTTGTAATAAAATATTCCATCTGTCCCTTTTATATCTGTGCTTTTTTTTTTTTTTTTTTAATTATAGGGCACTTAAGATGTTCAGGCAATCAAGTTTTGGACAGGCTTAACGTTTAAACTTTGCTATGAGTTTCAAGCCACTCACTCTGTGAACTTCCTAGATCCATGTAGATTTGTTTTAACAAATGTGTTCATTTAAGGTTTAATGGAATTAACCTTTTTAATTCTTAGCTTTTTAAGAATTTACTTCCAGTGACGTGACATGACATTACTAATTGCTTCTTGTGTTCTAAATAGGCATTCTGGGTTCTTTTTTACGAAGGCTTAAGTTTCTTTTTGTACTGAAAGTTACAAATGAAGTTTTCACCGGCAAAGAAGGTAAGAATAAAGAAGGGAAGTGGTTGGTTTTAGCCTATTTAGAATATGTGGTGACTTATGATAGATGGGGAACTATATTCCATTGTGTACCATAGGAAAATTTTCTTAGACTTTCTTGGCCTCGGATTCGCCACTCATAATAAAATGCATATTAAAATGTCACATTTTATCAAATCTAAGCCACCGTTGATTGTGACATACACCATGATTTTATGTAACTAAGGAAAACAAAATACTCCATAACCTATAGCATAACACTTTCTTACCCTTGAAATTGTCATTTGACACTCATTGAAAGGGCTTTGTTTTTTAGCTTTATTTAGACATATTTAATCATATGTCAGATTTGTTTCTATGATTTTCTGTGTTCACAATAATTCTCAATGCAGTAAAAGAAAGAAAGAAGAAAGAAAGAAAGAAAGAAAGAAAGAAAGAAAGAAAGAAAGAAAGAATAGTATTATCAACAATCTGATACACAATTATCTTGTTGTATATTTTGCCTTTGTACTCAGAGCCATCAAAGTCTTCCGGGTATTACGGACAGCTCCAGTCTCAAATACACTTCCCTCTAATTCAGTACATCGGCATGAGTAGCTTTTAACAATAACTCCCTGTGAGACTGACCCATCAGGCACCCAAGTGTGCAAGCTGGGCTATCCTACTTGCTCTCTTTCAATTTCTACCTCCTCCCGTAACAGGGAACCTTTAAAAAAAAACGATAGCTCCATTCTGTCAAGCTTTACAGACTTTAGGGCTTTATATAAATTCCATTGAACCTACATATTCTAACTTGATGGCCTTATCCTAGCTGAACACTTGTACTGAACTACCTCACAGTCAGTAGAAGTATCTTTGGAATCGCTTGGCACATGCCTCTACGATTCACTTTCCCCTGACTCATCATGCAAGGATACAGTACCGCAGAATTTATCTCTCTACATTCAGTAACCTTCCTGGTTCACTCAACCAAATGAGAAAAGCATTAGACCACCTAATGTAAAAATAAATCCCTCACTGTGATATTTGGAAAGATTAGAAGTGTTTCTGGTTCATATGTAAACTCCCTTCCTCTCTGCAATGAACACAAAACCCAGTCGGTTAAAGTTCCTCACTTGTGTTTTCGATAAAAGCAAAGAGTGAATTAGTAAGGGGAAAATAGGAAAAGCTAGAGTCTGCTCTCTCCAGTAATAGCATGTGTGTTCCTGTTCATGAGAATAAGATGGAAAGCTTATCCTGTTAAAAGCAACACATTTAAAATTCTGTGGGTTTTCCAAATTTTGAGACGTTTAGTGACTTTATGCTTACGATATCTTCTCAACTTGTATCTTCTCAAATTGATTAAGTCTTCCGTTAAGTGACCCAGCCACATATCATTCCAAGGGGAGTCCTAACAAAGGGACTTGGGAAGCCGCTGGATTTTCATCCCGAGATGATGTGCTCCTCTACTGCCCTCTCCTGTAAGTATCAATAATATCCACAAGGCTGACGGAATGGATGCTATTGTTATTAATTGAAAGCAGAATACCTAGTAGAAGCTCTACTATGGAAAGAAAGAAAGCACAAAGATAACCTTTAAAAAAGTGGTAAAATTTCATTATAAATCACCACAAACGGTGCTATTTTAAGTCACCATTACTAAAAAAAAAATGTTCCAACAATACAAAGCCCGCTAAGCAGAGTTGGTTATATTCGTAACAGCAAGAGGTAATTATCGCCAGATCGCATGTTAGAACACTTTTCTTCACTCCATGGTAAGTAAATGAGTTAAAACATGAAGTGTAGTGAAGAACATACACTAACTTCTGCTCCCAATTTCCTCTTTTTAAATATCTCCTCTCTTTACTGAGAAGAGAAAAGATACTCATTTTTCCTCTCTTATCAGAACTGGAGTGTAATATAGAGTCACTTATTTGCTCTTGTTTATAGCTGGGTCAATTTCACTTTAACAGAAGCTTATTCAGATTAAGCCTCCTGATATTTCTTTAAGAAAGATTTTTTAATGTTTATTAATTTTTGAGAGAGAGAGAGAGAGAGAGTGAGCAAGGAGGGGCAGAGAGAGAGGGAGACACAGAATCCAAAGCAGCCTCCAGACTCCATGTACTCAGCACAGAGCCCGACATGGGGCTCGAACCCACACCGCAAGATCATGACCTGAGCCAAAGTCAGACACTGAACCGACTGAGCCCCAAGCCTCTTGATATTCCAGTGTCTTCTTTCTGTTTTGCCTTCCTTTCTTCCTTCAACAAATATTTATTGAGCATATTCTGTACCTCCGGTATCTTATTGAGAGCTGGAACAAGACTGGTTCCTGTCCTCATGGAACTTACAGTCTATGATTAACAAACAATTGCAAGAATAAGTATTTTTAATTATAATTTTCCAGAACATTACAGATTGAGCAAGTAGTAGTTGTAAAGGACCCTAATTGGGCTACGGAAAAGTAACTGAGAGGTCAGCATGCTAAAGAAATGTGGTATGTGAATCTGGAGAATAAGGCATGGGTAGAATATGCTGGATCTTTTAGGACATGTTAATGATCTGGGCCTTTATCTCCAGAGTAGTTGGAAACCATTGGTCATTTTAGGCAGAGGAGTGACATAATCAGACTATGTTTAAGAGAGATAACTATGCCATCTGTGTGGGTCAAGTGGGGAGAAGACTGGATGCAGATTTTTTTAGGAGATATTGCCTGAGTCCTGTGAAATATGACAGAGTCCTGAAATAAGGAGAGAGTGGATGAGTTGGAGAAATTTTTAGAAGGCACATAGGAATAAACTCATCATGTAAGCAGAGGAGGCATGTAAGTTTCTTTGTTAATCAAAACAAAACTTGCCCGACTGTACCTTCTCCCTTACTCATACAGCTGCACCAAGCACATAGAAATTCCAACATTTAAAGGAATTTTAGGCATGTTTTAGTTATACGTCATCTAAACCGATATAGAAGGCATATCCTTCCATGATAAATATATTGAAATTTTAAATACATTTAATTATACAAGTGTGTGAATATGTATGCATGTATTTGTTTTGTGTATGTTTGTGTATATGTATATCATGTAAATATGTACATGGATGTACATATATGTATATATACACATACACATACATACATGTGCAAGATGATTCAACTGCTGCTAATGAGGATTCAGAGCCTGCTCTAGACCTTACAGTGGGGGACCTTTAATGTACACGGAAGAACATTTGGGACTCAGGTGGTGGGCTTGCCAGAAGCAAACCTTTGTATGATGCCACTTCTATTCATGAACTCAGCCAGGAAAACCATAAAGAAGCTTCCTTGCACCTTAGTCAGTGTGTTAAAGGGAAAGTAACTTTAATTTAAAAACCAGCCAGGAATAAACTAGCCTGAAATTTCTGCTACACATTGGTGCAAAAACTGTAAACTGAAAATCTACAGTAAAATCTAATTCAGAAATGTTGAAATCTAAAGGCTGTTTTCATAAGCAAACACAAAAATGCTGCTAATATGTAATAAAAAATTTTAAACCACATGAGAAACAAATAACAATGTGAAAGAGTCAGTAGATAGAATCAATAGGAAAATTAAGACAAAAACTACAGGTGACTTCACAATCTGAAAAGGACTATAAAATAAGCTTAAAATAACTGAAAAAGTAGAAGAAAGAATAGATGTCCTAATAATACAAAATGGTATGAATAAAACATCAGTTGTATCCAAAAATGAATTAAAAAAGCAATTCAGAAAACATCAAAAAATTAAGAGAAAATATCTTCAGAATATGGTTAAATAGCAGAAAAAAATAAAATTGAAGAGAGAAGTATAAGAGGACCCTAATCGAAAATAAAAGATTTATTTTCTAGAGACATCTTACCAAAAAAGATCTGAACTCAGGAATAATTGAATTTCAGAGTGAGATGCCCAAAAGAATGGTTCTATGTGTAATGACTTTTATGGGGAAGGATAATGAAATCAATCACCCATTCTATCATGTGGATCAACAGTCAAAAGCACTTCATCATAAGCACAGAACTTCTAAAGAACTTTGTGGGATTTAAGTTTTAATCTTCAACGTAATGAAAAGAACTTCCTCCCATATAGACATATGCGGCATAAGATCTGCTTTTCTGCATAAACAACTAGAAAACTGCATAAAATATATGAAATAGAGCAGAAATGTGATGCCTGAGAAAAGAGAAACAAACAAGATGAGCTCTATGATCATTTCAGTTTTCTCTCTGGAAGCAATTTCTACATTACAGCATAGACAGAAAAAAAAAGTGAAACCAACTTCCTCACTGAGATGAAAAGACAGACATAAAAATTTGGGGAGGCTAAGGTGGCTGAGATTTTCAGGGCAAAGAACCAGGGAACCATGCAGAAAAGGAGCTCCAGAGAGCTGCATAGGCATTGTTTCAAGTCTTTGACTGAATCCAATTCTAGTCATGCATTAGGAACTCTACAAAGCCAGCCAAAACAACATCTGGAAAACAATAAACTAAAAAATTCCCAGACTTCAAACAGGGTTGGGAGATATTGGAATTCCTATCAGCCAGAGAGGAATGCACTTGTTAAATACACAAGACATTCACTAGAGACCTCAGAGGAGTCATGCCTTAGTTCTAGGACCAAATAGTCCTAGATGAAAGGCTACAGTACTGTGGACCCATTCTAGCAAAGCCTGAAGACAAACCTCAAAAAGGATAAAACAGATCCTCAAGTAATTTAACTGTCTGCCAAAACAAAGTTCAAAATCTTTAAAGGAAGAAAACAAAATTCACTCAACTACACAAAAATTATAATGTCTAGCACCTAACCAAATATTGCTAGACATGCAAAGAAGCAGAATTACTTGACCCATACTGGAAGGGAGCAAGGGAGGGGAGGCTATAAAGAGATCTCCAAATGGCAGGGATGATGGAATTAAAGACTCTTAAAAAAGTTATTACAATTATGCTCAAGGGTTTATAGGAAAAGGGAAGATACTTTTAAAATAATAAAACAAAACTTCTAGCATTGAAAAATACAATACCTGAAATGAAAAATTCACAGTAACGTCAGCATCATGGCGACAAACAATGTCCCTCATACTTTTCCCCCTCCCTGAACAACAAAAATTCACCATCCATCCACAGACAAAAGTGCCATTGAGGGAGCTATGGGATCCAGCACCATATACCAAGGGACCTGGGAGGAATCTTGCCAACCCATGCATGGGGTAATTGGCAGACAGACCCCAGTAGCAGGTGTGGACCCTGCATCCATTCATGAGCCAGCTCCAGCCCCACTCAACCATGATCTGGAAGCCCCTGGAAAACACCGTCTTAGTTAATCATTCACATCTGAGAAAGCATTTGTGGAAGTACAGGTTTCCAAAGGAAAAGATCCAGCACACCATTAGAGCCAAAAAAAAAAAAATGAACTTGGACACATAAATTTGGATGGTTGAGAGGCAACTTGACTTTACCCATATCATCCCTCTCCCAAGGCAGCACAGCTGAGGGCCCTTGCCAAGCCAAACATATTACAGGAAAGGGATGACATTAACTAATATCTCCTCATGGTCATAGATGCAAAATCTTTAACAAAATATGAGCAAATCAAATCTAGTAATATATAAAATGGATAATATATTATGACCAAGTAATGGAGTTAATATTGGTTTAACATTTTAATATTAAGCAATATGATTATAATATTAACCGAGGTAAATAGGAAAACCATATAATCTATAATCGTAATCTTAAATCATGTAATCATATAATCTTAAGTCATATAATCTTAACCAGTGGGGGAAGAAAGACATTTCACAAAATTAGCTCAATTACAGTGAAAATCTCAGCCAGCTAAGGAATAGAAGGAAAATTCCTCAACCTGATAAAGCACATTCATGAAAAACCTATACGTAACCTCATAATTAATGGTAAAAGACTAAATGCTCTATGCTTAAGATTTGGAAGAGGGCAGGGAAGTCTCTTCTCAGTGTTTCCTTTCAAAATTATACTGGAGGCCCTATCCAGTGCAATAAGGCCAAAAATGAAAATAAGTTAATAAAAGACATACAGATTAGAAAGGAAGACATAAAACCACATTTCACACAAAAATGATCAGATTTGCACACAACATGATCTGGAGATTCTAAGAAATCCACAAACACAGTTAAATGACTAAAGGGTAAATTTAACAAGATCACAGGATACAAGTCCAGGGTAACAGATAAATTATATTCTATATACTAACAAGAAACAATTGATGTATAACAGTTGATGTATAAGTGTCTCATAAGTGGTACAACCCCAAAGTATGTGTTTCCCAGTACTTCCCATAGGACGTAGCTCCAGTCTCCCATAGAGATACCTGGTGTATGCACCCTTCTGTAGCCCCTTCTTTAATCATTCCACCCTTGACAAGTGCTTCTGTACCTCCAAATAAACCGCAACTGACCCCTAAACAATGTGGGGGTTGGAGGTGCCAACCTCCTGTGTAGTTGAAAATCCAGATACAACTTTTGACTCCCTAAAGTCTTAACTACTAATAACCTAGTGTTTACTGGAAGCCTTACCAATAACATAAACAGTTAACACGTATTTTGTATGTTATATATATTAAATACTGTACCCTTACAATCAAGTAAGCTCAAAAAAGGCAAATGTTATTAAGAAAATCGTAAGAAAGAGAAAATGTATTTACAGTTCTGTACTGTATTTATAAAAACAAAATCTACACGTAAGTGACCCATGCAGTTCAAATTCATGTTGTCAAAGGGTCAGCTCTTTTAGGTTCTGTTCCTGAGAAACCCAAACCAAATCAAGTGGCCACACCATTGGCCTGGAGTTGAGGTCACCATGACCCTACCTGTTGATGCCTCCATCCTAAGGAGTATGGAAAATGGATCCTCTGCCTACAGACAAGCCCAGACTATAAGTAGGTAAAGTTAGGAACTACAGGCTTTGGGGGTCTCTACAGTGGGCGGTACCAGGGGCAATGCCTATAGGAGCTGTTTTGAATTGCTTTCTTTATCAGCGTGTGATGCATCATGATTCCTTCATCGATGTCGTGTGATGATGTCACTTTCAGCTCCCATTAATGTCTGCAAGCAGTCAAAAGTCCATAACCAATGACAAAGAGACAGTGATATCATCTTCACAGTCTGTCTACTTTTTCCCTCTTCACGCTCTAAAGTTAAACATTAATTCCAAAGAAAGGCGGGAAAGGAAAAGACGTGAGAGAGGAGGATGTTTTTCTCCTGCACTCAAAATTGCTACCCCTGCAAGGGTCATTTGGAAGATGAAGAAAGTTTTTAATCAAATATGAGATCTAAGTTTTACAGTGAGTAGCCCAGAGTTTTAATAACTGAGCCTATGTTCATATTTAGATTTTTAGTTTAATATTGAATTTTTGTATTAAAATAAACATATTTGGGGGCACTGGGGTGGCTCAGTCTGTTGAGCATCCAACTTTGGCTCAGGTCATGATCTCACAGTTCGTGAGTTCAAGCCACACGTCAGGCTCTGTGTTGACAGCTCAGAGCTTGGAGCCTGCTTCAGATTCTGTGTCTCTCTCCCCTGCTCATGCTCTGTCTCTCTCTCTCTCTCAAAAATAAACGAACATTAAAATTTTTTTAATTAAATAAAAACATATTTAATACTAAAAGTGACCAAAAGGTATAAATTGGAATAAGGTCCTAAATGAGTCTGGTAGTCACCAGGAGTTAGAGGTGGGTAGGGGGTGGGATCTGGGGTTTCAAACAGAGCACAGCTCCCAGTAGTCATTGAAAAATAAACATGGGGACATGTAAGTACATATGAATATATAATAAATATATATACATAACTACCATCTAAGTGAGCTGTCTCTATTCCCTGGAGCATGCACATATGTCTAACAACTGAAAAAATAAAGCATGGTTTTTGGATGATGCTTCTGAAGGATGTTGGTTGTAAATACATCCAAATCACCTGGATTGTCAGGATTTCTGAGAACGTGGCCTCAAAAATCTTCATTTTTTTAATTAAAAAAATTGTTTAAGTTTATTTATTTAGTTTTGAGAGAGACAGAGACAGCATGAGTGGGGGAGACGCAGAGAGAGAGAGGGAGAGAGAGAGAGAGAGAGAGACACCCAAGCAGACTCCGCATTGTCAGTGCAAAACCCGACATGGGGCTCTAACTCACCAAACAGCCAGATCATGATCTGAGCCTAAACCAAGAGTCGAACACTTAACTGATAGAGCCACCCAGTTGCGCACAAAATCTTCATTTTTAGACAAGTTCCTCTTGGGGCACCTTGGTGGTTCAGTCAGTTAAATGTCTGACTCTTGGTTTCAGCTCAGGTCATGATCTCATGGTTTCATGAGTTTGAGCCCCACATTGGGCTCTGGGCTGATGTGCGGAGCCTGCTTGGGATTCTCTCTCTCTCCCCCTCTGTCTCTACCTCTCCCCTGCTCAGGCTGTCTCTCTCTCTCGAAACAAATACATAAATTAAAAAAAAATTTTTAAACAAGTTCCTCAGGTTAATCTTAAGAATATTACAGTTTAAAATTATTGTTCTACATATTATCCTGTACCTTGCCTTTTTTGGAGATATTTCCTCCTACTTTCTTGTTCTTTTTAAAGATTGTGTTGGCTATCCTGTGTCCTTTGTAATTCCACATGTAATGTAGAATCACTTTGTCAATTTCTATAGTATAGAAAGGTCTGCTTCATTTCATTTAATCACTGAATCAGATTGTCTTGTCTTATTTAATTTACACAGTCATTCCTCTATTTTGGATATTTTTAACTTTTTTGCCATTTCAAACCATGCAACAATAATATCTGTGTGCATATGTTATTAAAAAGTATGCAAGTACTGTTTATTCTCAGGCAGGTTCTTAGAAGACTGGACAAGGTATGTGCATTTCAAATAATGATAGACATGATCAAATTCACTACCAGGAAAGGAATTAACTCCTGATAATATGTAAATGTGTATGAAACTGCCCATTTCCTCAAGTCCTTTTAAACACTAGATAGTATTTATCTTTTCTGGTTTTTTTAAATTTTTTTAGTATTTATTTTTAAGAGAGAGAGAGAGACAGAGTGTGAGTAGGGGAGGGCCAAAGAGAGAGGGAGACACAGAATCTGAAGCAGGTTCCAGGCTCTGATCTGTCAGCACAGAGCCTGATGTGGGACTTGAACTCATGAACCATGAGATCATGACTTGAGCCGAAGTCAGAGGCTTAACCAACCTAGCCACCCAGGCCCCTCCATTCATGAATGTTGCAAGTTTTATTGATTTTGTTTGTATTTCCATAGTTATTAGAGAGTTGGGCATCTCTGATGTATTTATTGACATTTTTTTCCTTCTTCCATGAACTGCTTTCTTTTTTTCTTATTGATTTGCAGAAGCTCTTTTTATGTTCTGGATAGTAGGTTTTTGCCTATTATTTATGCTGCATATATTTCTTCCCTATGTGCTGCTTGTCTGTTTGGGTTGTTTTTCTCTTTATAAAAGTTTGAAATTTCTCAGTCAAATCTGAGTTGACATCTGAATTTCGTTTATTACTGAGAAAGACTTTCCTCATCCAAATATTATTTTTTAAAATTCTTACTCAAAAAGGATTTGACTTTTATATTTAGCTTTTACTACATTAAAAATTATATGGTGTGAATTAGAGATTTATTTTTATTCATTTGCATGTATAGATAATTGCATCAAAGATATTTATTAAACATATCACTATATTTTTTGTCTAATGTAAAATGTCACCTTTATCATAACCAAATTCCCACATATATGACTGTTTCTGAACTCTATTTTGTTCTTTAAAAAAATATTAGAAAATATTTTTTTTAATGTTTATTTATTTTTGAGAGAGGGACAGACAGACAGAGGGTGAGCAGGGAAGGGGCAGAGAAAGAAAGAGACACAAATCCGAAGCAGGCTCCAGGCCCTGAGCTGTCATTACAGAGCCCGACACGGGGCTCAAACTCATGAGCCGCGAGATCATGACCTGAGCCAAAGTCAGACGCTTAACTGACTGAGCCACCCAGGCGCCCCTAAAAAAACATTTTTTTAATGTTTATTTATTTTAAGAGGGAGAGACACACACACACAGAGTGCTCGCGGGGGAGGGGCAAAGAGAGAGGAAGACAGAATCCGAAGCAGGCTCCAGGCTCTGAGCTGTCAGCACAGAGCTCGATGTGGGGCTCAAACTCACTAACTGTGAGATCATGACCTGAGCCGAAGTCGGATGCCCAACCGACTGAGCCACCCAGGTGCCCCTCAACTCTATTTTGTTCTTCAAAGTATCTGTTTCTATGCTTACGCTACCTTTTAAAAATTAGTGTGTTGTCATATTTTTCTTTACCTACTGGGAAAAGTCTCCTCTTACTGACCTTCTTTTAAAAAAAGTTATTATTATTGGGGCCCCTGGGTGGCCCAGTTGGTTAACCGTCTAACTTCGCCTTAGGTCATGATCTCATGGTTCATGGGTTCAAGCCCCACGTCTGGCTCTGCACTGACAATGTGGAGCCTGGAGCCTGCTTCAGATTCTGTGTCTCCCTGTCTCTCTCTCTCTCTCTCTCTCTCTCTCTGCCCCTCCCCTCCTTGTGCTTTCTCTCTCTCTCTCAAAATAAATAAATAGGGGCACCTGGGTGGTTCAGTTGGTTAAGTGGCTGACTTCGGCTCAGGTCATGATCTCAGAGTTCCTGAGTTCGAGCCCGACATCGGGCTCTGTGCTGACACCTCGGAGCCTGGAGCCTGCTTAGGATTCTGTGTCTCCCACTCTCTGCCCCTACCCCACTCATGCTCTATCTCTCTCTCTCTCTCTCAAAAATAAATAAACATTAACACTTTTTTTGAAATAAATAAACATTTTTTTAAAATTATGATTGCATTAAATTTATTAGAGTTGCTTTTTAGGGATGAGTCTTCTCAATTAAGACCATGTATGTCTTACTATTTATAAAAATCTTTTACAGAAAACAGGACCAGTTTTTAACATTTCTTAAGGCCCCCCCAAATTCTGTAATTTATTGATTGAAAAACACATAATCATCAAGACTACAGTGTATAAGGTAAGGCTTATAAGTACTGAAGAGTGGCAGGCTATGCTACCCAAAATATGCCACTGTGGCTTAAGGAACATTTTGAACTAAAGGCACTTGAAAAAACAGCAGGTTCAAGAGGAGCAGGCTGACCTCCCCTTGTCTTCCTGGAAGCAAGAAACAAACCTGGCACGTGACAGCTGCCCTCTCTGTATCAAGAGGAAAGAAACATTCTTACTACCAGAGACCCAGAGTGGAGGCGGAGAGAATTCTGTACAAATAGACCTTGTTAAAATAGCTCATCTTCTGTTGGCCTCCCCATATGTTTTCGTTACTTTTCCACAACTGCCTTTCTTCAACCTAGTTTGAAGGCATTTGGGTTTTGCCACTTCTTTGGGTTTTCATTTCTTTAGGAGGGCTACCATGTCCCATAAAACTTACATTAAATGAATCTGCTTTTCTCCTGTTAATCTGTGTTAAGTTAATTTAATTCTCAGGCCCAGCTGGAGACCCTAAGAAGATACAGGTGAAATTTTGTCCCCTGCCCATATTTATACATATATATCCTACATTTATATTATTCCTTTTAATTGTATTAGAGTGTATTGTATTGTATTATATTTTTATTTGGCAGAGAGAGAAAGAACAAGCAGGGGAGGGGCAGAGAGAGAGGGGGACAGAGGATCCGAAGCAGGCTCCAGGCTCTGTGCTGACCACAGAGAGCCTGATGCAGGGATCAAACTCACCAACCAGAGATCACGACCTGACCCCATGTGGGATGCTTAATCGACTGAATCACCCAGGTGCCCCTCCTTTTATGTTTTTAATCTTTTTTAAAAAATGTTTTTTGTTTGTTTGTTTGTTTAGAGAGAGAACACAAGCAGGGGAAGGGGCAGAGAGAAAGAAGAATTCCAAGCAGACTCCATGCTCAGGATGGAGCCTTACGCAGGGCTTGGTCTCAGGAACCTTGAGACTGTGGCCTGAGCTGAAATCAACAGTTGGACACTTAACCAACTGAGCCACCCAGGCGCCCCTCTATTATCCCTTTTAAATTCTTTTCTCTCCCCTTCACTAGTCCTCCTCCCTCTCAGTAGATAAAATTACTATATAACTCGCTACAAAAGCCAAAACTTTAGGAGTCAAATCTGTGATGCCCCATATTTGATGCTTGGCCAAGAAGAGCTGATTGTGATCCCCAAATATGTCCCAAATCCTTTCACTTTTGTGCTTCTGTACTGCAATCACTCAAGGGTGGTCATCATTTCTTAGGTGATGTGTCAATTCAGACTAAGGTTGGATAGTGTATAACCAAAGGTTGTGTGTCTGGGGGCGGGTGGTTACTAGATAAGATCGGCTTAACCAAGATAGAAGCTTTATTGCTCTTTCACAAATACAAATACGATAGTGTTCGAAACAAGATAAGAGTGTGTTCCCTCTCAATACTAAAAGGCAGTTGACTTCTATTGACTTCTGAAACAAGAATGGTTTCTAGTATGCCCGTGGCTTCCAGCCTGTGGGATGTCAATGCCTGGGAGTTCATGGAGTGGCCAGGTGTTCCCCAAGCCTTTTATGCATTGAGTATTATCCATAGGTTAAATAAATAATATGTATTCTATGGTATAACAGATATTTTTTAGCGATATGTCAATCCTTTTGTGGTTAATAAATCCTGCACATAGGGGCACCTGGGTGGCTCAGTTGATTGAGCGTCTGACTCTTGGTTTCCACTCAGGTCATGATCTCACAGGTTCACGAGTTCGAGCCCCACATCAGGCTCTGTGTGCTGACAGTGCAGAACCTGCTTGGGATTCTCTCTCTCTCTCCCCCTCTCTTAGCCCTCCCCCTCTCGTTTTCTCTCTCTTTCTCTCTCTCCCTTAAAATAAATAAATAATTTTTAAAAAATCCTGCACATTCATATATATAATATATAAAATATATAGATTGTATATATAA
Organism: Neofelis nebulosa; assembly: GCF_028018385.1. Classification (NCBI taxonomy): domain Eukaryota; kingdom Metazoa; phylum Chordata; class Mammalia; order Carnivora; family Felidae; genus Neofelis; species Neofelis nebulosa. The sequence continues at coordinate 11,135,258 of NC_080785.1, forward strand.
GTTATATATATAAATTGTGTATATACACATAATAATGCATATATATAGAGAGAGAGACATACAGACAGACAGAGACAGAGACAGAGAGAGGAAAAGAGAAAGAGCTCACTATGCACCATATACTATGTCTGGCCTGAGAATGTGAACAGATTAGGACAAGTCCCTGCCTTGTCATGGAAAAGAAGGTCAATAAATAAATGAACAAGTGTCCTAAAGAAGAGAAACAGGGTGCTAAGACAGAGAAGAGAGTAGCTGTGGGGAGGTAATTTTAGATAAGAAAATCAAAGGCTTCTTTGAAGAGGTGACATTTGAGCTTGGAATGAGCCAATTATATGAAGAAGGGGGATGAACATTCTAGAAGGAAAATGAAATAGAAAGGACTCGTTCTGTTTAAAAAGCATGACAGGGGCAAGTTTGGCTGGATCTTTATATGTAAGGAGAAGATGCTTATATATGTAAGATAAAGTTGCAGATAGGCAAAGGGCAGATTATTCAACACCTTTCAGTTTGAATTTATCTTTAAATCAGCTGGTGAGTCTTAAGCAAGCAGGGACATGATCTGTTTCCGGTTTAGAAAAACTTTGGCTACTCTGGGGGCACTAGAGGAGAGAGGCAAGCAGGTGGACAGGACAACAGACAGCAGGTATTATGAAGTCTGGATATGGCACACAGGAGGTTGGCTGGCTTGCTCTCAACATTGAATCGTTTTCTGTTCAGCAATAGTACCCACTTTTGTGGGCGCTACTGCATCCCATCTAAAAAACTACATTTTCCATCCTTCCTTCAAACTAGGCGGGGTCACGTGATGAGGTACTGGCCAATTAGGTTTGACCTAAGTATTGAGTGAGACTTTCAGGAAGCCGCTAATGACGTTCAGACTCACCTGAGTCTGTCCTCCAGGAAGACAGTGATAGCTTAGAAATTCCCCCACCCTCTTGTTTGCTGAACACCACCCCCCAACCTTTGTGTGTTCCAGGAAGAGGATTACTTCAATGAAATGCCCTTCCCCCTATGGCTTAGGTAAGACTCCTTCCACAATCTCTCCTGAATCTCATAAGACTCTCAGATGATTACCTGTGTTTACCAGAACCTCTGAGGAGGCCAGAGTCCCTCCAACTCCCCATTTTTTTTTAATTGAGATAGAATTGACATATAAAATATTAGCTTCAGGTGTATCCAATGCCCCAGTCTTTGTCTCATGAATGATTAGCTGAGATTAGAAATATTTGCCTGAAAAGAGCTAAATATAGAGACAAATGTTTCCTGTTCAGCTGACTGAAATTTCCTCTGATTACAAAAAGTTTCCAGCTCTAAATCATCCCACCTGAGACTTGTCTATGCCTCCTATGAAAATCTAAGGCAAAATTACACTGTGATGATACTGGGACCTTAGGATCTAGGGTGTTTTATTGCAGTAGCCTGAACCAAATGATATCCTTCTTTGTCTTATGCATTTTGTCTTTCACATCCTTTTATAAGGCAGATAGTGCATCTTCCTTGGCCTTCTTCCTTCCTAATGCTTGAAATGTATAAGCTGAAGGCTGGAGCTCAGGCAGCCTTCTTGGGCCACAAGGTGGCATACATTTAAAATCAACTATACTGGGGCTCCTGGGTGGCTCAGTTGGTTAAGTGTCAGACTTCAGCTCAGGTCATGATTTTGTGGTTTGTGGGTTCTATCCCCACACCCGGCTATCTGCTGTCAGCATGGAGCCTGCTTTGGATTCTCTGTCCCTCTCTCTCTGCCTCTCTCCTGCGTGTTCTCTCACAAAATAAATAAGTAAATTTAAAAAAAAATAAGAAAATAAATGAACCATACTATACCAGCCTGTGGAAAGGGCTACAAAAGAACCATAAAAGAATGTAAAGCAATTACAGAGAGAAAAGAGATTAACTGTGAGGGGTCTGAGTGAATCTCACGGAAGACTTCTCAGAGATGACACTTTATATAAGTCTTAACAAGCATTTTTGATCGATGAATGAGCAAAAATGGCGAGCATGATAGAATCTGATCCAAATTGACCTCGACAGGTGGGAATAAGTGATCAGTACAACAAAAGTTGGCTATTGGCTGGATTTATGGAATGAAATAAAAGGCAAATTAAAGTTATTTACCAAGGAGGCCAGAATAATGATGCTGGGGAAAGAAATGGAGACTCTGGGAGGAGCAATAAATGAATCACTTGATCAGAGGTAAGTAAATGGCCGAATCTTTAAGTGGAAATTCCCTAGAGGCAGCTAGAAACACTGCCTGAGCTGTTAAAGTGAGATTGGAAAAGGTATGCATTTTGAAGTTGAGAGTAGATGTAGATGAACTTATGGAAGCTGCCTGGAGACTGGAAACTCCATCACCACCCCGTGGGGCTGTAGCAAGATCAGCTGTTGCAGCCTGTGGAGCTGGCGTCTGGGTGCATGGTCTCTTGTAGCTTCTCTCCAGCCGCTGTGTGGAGCAACACTGTTCTGAAAAGATTTTTAAAAAGATACGCGAAGAAAACAGTGTTACTGGCTCCAGCGGTTTTGAGACATTCTGGGTATGGAGATAAACAGCTTCTTCTGGTCTTTAAGATATGTTTAAAGATGGATAATGTGTTATAAGTCCCAAAGGAAGTTGGTGATTGTGTGCCATGTTTTCAAAAGTTATTTCACTGCAGAACATTTTTACTGTAGAGTCTTTTGGAACAATACACCATGTATTTTGAACTTCATCCTTTCAAGAAAACGAGAGAGAGGTGTGGAAGATAATTGGTAAGGAAGATAAAGAGCCATCTTTGTACCCTGGAGAAAACCATATAGCTTGCTATTAGGAGTTCTTTCTATTGGAATCCATTGGAAATTTGTTTGAAGCTATGGACGCACTGCTCTGAAAATTGTACCACGTTTGTATGTGGGTTGCCCTCTTCGGAAGCCCAAAGTACGCCACTGTTAAGAATAATGACTCACTGAGTCACCTGGGTATCTCTGTCAGTTAAGTGTCTGGCTCTTGATTTTCGCTCAGGTCATGATCTCACAGTTTGTGAGTTTGAGCCGCGGGTAGGGCTCGACGCTGACCGTGCGGAGCCTGCTTGGGATTCTCTGTCTCCCTCTCTGTCTGTCCTTTCCCTGCTGGCTTGCTTTCTTTCTCTCTCTCAAAGTAAATATACTTAAAAAAAAAAAAGAATAATGAATCATTAATTTTCCTTGAATACACGTTTTTACAAACTTAAAATTTTAAATAAGCTGCAAGAGTATTAATGCATAAAATACAAAATATGAAATAAAAAATACTATTTCCCTCAGCCTATGGCCTCCTACGTTCTCCATCTCTTTTTCTCAGGGGTCACTTTTAACCCTTCTTTCTATGGATATCCAAATGCATTTAAAAATGTAAGTGGGATTATTCTGCCATTTGCATTCATTTAATTTATTAATTTAGTTTTAAATGTTTACTTAATTTGAGAGAGAGAGAGCACATGCGTGCACACAAGAGGGAGAGGGGTGGAGGGGAGAGAGAATCTAAAGCAGGCTCCCTGCTCAGCATGGAGCCCAACATAGGGTGATGCGGGGCTTGATCTCACCACCAGAAGATCATGACCCAAGGCAAAATCAAGAGTCTGGTGCTTAACCAACTGAGCCACCCGGGTGCCCCACCGCCATTTATTTGCATTTATAAAATTGATTCTGTCATGAACATTTCCCACAGGAGGGCATATTGATTTCATTTATTGTATTGATTTCGCTTATATCCTCGTACGATACACTATAATTTCCTATTCCCCTACCATTACTGTTTATTAATCCATTTAATAAATGTTTATTGAGTCTGTGTTATGGGTGAAGTATCCTGTTTCCTGGAGAATAGCAATGAACAAAACAGATAGGGTTGCAACTCTTAGGGAGCTATTGAGAGAAGGCAAGTCATAAACAAAGAAACAAGGGAGTTAAAGAAGTTCAGATAGCTATGCGGGAAAACAAACAATCCCAGATGAGAGAAATAGTAACTAGGGGAAGATTTATGCCCAGTCTTAATGAGTGAGCCAGCTGTGAAAAGAACTGAAGTAGCATTCCAGGATTTTGCCAACAATTTCATTATGAACGTTCAATAAGTTGTCATTGCTTGTTCTTTGCCAGCAACGGAGCTAGAGTATGAGGATTCCAAGGTGAACTATTAAAAGTTGTTGCTCATTGTGTTGGAGCCTACATTTAAGGTAATGAAATAAAATATAAATGACCTTAACACAGTGACTGCAACAAAATAATTGCTCAATAAATGTAAATTTGTATTATTATTTAAAAGGGTTTTTTTTGCAGTCTGGCAAGTCAGTTTATCTCATTGTTCACATTGGTTTTTTTCCAAATTCTATTAATGCTGTCATAAAGGAAATTTTCAACTTTTAGTGTTTGTGGGCCCTGCTCCTGGGCTCCCAGGGAAGCTGTATTTTAACATTTACCAAGGTCAAAATGGCTCCACGAAACCTCAAAGCATGGGGTTGTGCCCCAGGCATACATTGTACATCTGCTTTGTTAAAGCCGAAAAGCAGCATTCTGAACACAAAAGATAAGAAAAAAAAAAAGGAAGAAACTTCCCTGGCTCCCATACATTAAAGTCAAACAGCCCTGCATATACTAGAAACTGAAGATCTACAACTTTCTGAAATGTCCTTTGTCTAATGATTTGTAACTTTTTATGTTAAAAAGCATACATAGCCCTACAGCAAATGTTCCTTTGCCAGAGCAGTCTCTTGTGAAGATTGTGTATCTGGGGCGGCTCTCCTGACTGGGGCTCGACTAAAATTCCTTTCTAAAGGAAAGGACATTCTAAAAGGTCTGTTCATTTTGTGTCAACAGTTGTGTTTTCCACGTGTTTATTTGCCATTTGAGTATTTTCTGTGATTTGCCTGTATGTATCCTTGGTCAACATTTTGCTGTTTTGTTTGCCTTTTGCTGATGGATTTGTAGTTCTTCATATGATCTGGATACAGGAGCACTTGTCTGTTAGGATGAGGGAGCATACGGCCCCCTGACAGGCTGCAAACACTGCCCCTCCCCATCAGCCCCTCCCAGGTGGGATATGTGTGCTGCTATTCCTCGGGCATTCCTGGCTGCCCAAGAGAAAAGGAAAGAGGAAAAACAAATGGTTAGCTGATAGAGATCACAGTCCTGCAGGACCTGAGTCTCCATCCATTTACAAATATCTTAGCAAATCACAAGAAAATCGCAATCTTAACCAATAGCCTGATCTCCGGAAACCTATAGACTCCGTTTTCTGGAGCCCCGCATCATCCCTCCATAGTGATGTGGAAAACAAGGGCAGAAGGAAATGGTAAATAGAACTCAATTTCCTTACAACCTGCAGCCCATTGACAACTACTTGAGGCAGGCAGAGTAAAACATTCCTCCAGGAACTCCCTGTTGTCTTACTGTTAATACTTCACTAGAGGGGAAAACAACCCTAGTTTGACAATAGCTAGGCCTCCAGGACCCTGTGAGTCTTCAGCAGGTGAAAATCTCACTGGAAACTTCCCCTGGACTTTACCTCCCCCAGCTCCCTAGTATTTCACCAGTGTCTCTTCATGGTCCCAGGGCAGCTCTTCCTGCCCACGGGTCCTGTCCCCGTGTTTTAATAAAATCACCTTTTTGCACCAAAGATGTCTCAAGCATTCTTTCTTGGCCATCAGCTCTGGACCCCGTGAGCACCCCCCCATCACCCCCAAAACCTCATCATGTTATATGTGCACATACTCTCTCTCTAATGTCCCCCAGCTAGTAGGTGACATAGTTGATATGGCCTGTGTGCCGCAACTGTGACTGCAAACGCATAATATTTAATTAGCACTTGGGTTTAAAATTGTGTATGAGATAGGTGTACACTTGGCTTAAGAGAGGTTAATGGGAAAGATACCTGGAGGTTCTGTTTGATCTGGTAGCTAAGAAAGTGAACAACATAGACTGTGGTGAGCTCATCTACGACGGGATCACCCCTGGAACATCGTGACCGGTGTCAAGGGTAAACATTCAAGGCAGTTAAACACAGATTTTATGTCGGAACTACTGACAGTAAGAGAAAGAGCTGAGCTCCGTTCTGATTTGTGCAGAAGTGATTTGGATGTTTTAAAGGGAGAAGAAGGGAGGGAGATGATGGGGACCTAGAGGTAAAGTCAGAGAAGTGAAGAGTTACAAAGGGTTGGTCAGTGTAAATGCAATGAAGACCGCTGTGTTTGCGAGCTGGTGGCTGCAAAAGTTAGGGTTCTACCCTCAACAGAGACTGAGAAACAAAGGCCCTATCCTTCCTGTGGACTATATTTCAAAGAAATGACTCTCAGGTTCCCAGAGAGAGAGAGAGAGAGAGAGAGATAGACTTCTGAGTTAGAGATACATGCTCACGGTTGTAAGCCCTTTGAGAAGTCAGGGCCTCATCAGGTTTGCTTGGAACAAATAGTGATTCTGGCAGCCATGAGGTTGGGAACAAAAGACCCCAGTGATCAGAAAGTAATAACTGACGGACAAGATGGGTTCCCTGATGCCAAGGGAGGAAACACTAAAATTTTAAACGGGCCAAATGACCATGAGGAACAAAGCCAGTCACACAGCCTAAGGTGACAGGCTTGGCTTGCACAAAATTCAGCAAAATTTGCAAAAAGACCCCTGCAGCACATTGTATCATGCTCTCCGAAGGCCACCACATTCTGAAACTACCCCTGGAAATATCGAACTGTATCCTGCTTGCCATTCTGCTTCGGAGATTTGTTGTTTGAGACAGGAGTCTGACCAGTCTCCATAAAAGGCACAGAATTTGTGTGTTTTGTCTATTTAACCTGAGCCTAATCCTTCCCTTTTAGAGCCTACTCTTTGTAGGTGAAAATGGCATTTCTCCATTTGCAAACTGCATGATAAAGCTTTTCCAATGGCTCTGACCAAATCCTGCAATTCCAGGTTTTTTTGTTGACCAGCTTTCTTAGGCAGACACTTCATGGGGTTTGGGGGAGCAGCCCTGGGGTCAACCTGGGGGCAGGCCCTTGCAAGTAGAAGTCACACTAGAAGTCGGTCAGGTGTCTTAGTCTTGCAGGCGTCTGCAGGAGTTGCTGTATGCTGAGGGATGCGCAGTTCTCACTAGTTCTTGGACCCACAATTTATGAGCAACATTAAACACGGAGAATGGGAACCGGGATAGCAGAGTCTGAAAATCACATCCCATTAGAACTTTGAGAGAACTGGGCTTCGCCTAGAAAAGGCAAAGCCTAGGTAGTTGTCACGAGCATGCTATGGAGGTGCACACATGAGTTATGAATTTCCACAATGTCAGCTTTATTCAGTCACAGAGCAAGATTAACATAATTGTAAAGCAGGTTCAGGATTTCAAAGTCAGTGACATTTTGCTACCTGTTTGACTTGGCTTCTCACATGTCACACGAAGCAAAGCATATGATAGAGTCACCCAACAAACGAGATACAGCAAGGGGCAGGAAGTTAACAAACCAAAGTCAAAGTCAGTCTTGGGAGTGTGCAGTTGAGATAAGGGCTTGGACCAGTCAGGGTGTGCTCTTGGCACGTGCTGCTTATTATGTTCAAGCCGTGGAGAATCTCTGTTCAGAGATCAGTAGGGTAAAGCCTTCCGTGGCAGTTGCCTTTTTGATGTGGTCAGACAGGAAAGGACCGTTATCTAGACAGTCTGACAGTTTGCTGCAAAGATCCTCCCTTTTTAAAGGCGTTTAATCAGTCTTCAGCCTTTGCAGACCTCCTTTGCTTTTGCTAGTTATCAGTTCTGGGTATCCTCAGCTTGTGCTATTTATGGCCTTATCCGGCCTTAGCTACTCTTTGGTTGCTTACATCACTGCTTCACATAGATCACCGACACGAGTGACTCTATCTTGCTTTCTACGGTAGTAATAACTCTCTTCAATACCTCCAAGATAGTTATGAGAACCAGGGATCCCTCTAACCCACGGTGGGCCTGGGAGTGGGGCAGAACAGTGACAGGTGAGAGGGGATTTTTGCCTCCAGTAAGAATTTTTTTTTTTTTTTCTGGCGATTAGGGCTGCTCAGTTTTGGAAAAGGCTGCACGGCCACAGAGTGAGCTCTCCATCCTAGGAGTATTAGAGCAAATGGAGCTGTAAGTATGCGGTTTAAAATTTCTTCCAACGAAATCTTTATTGACCTTTAAAGATAAAACAGGAAGTTATTTTGTCAGCAAAACGCGCTTACCCGGGAATAGCAAAGAATTGCAATTCAGGACGTGCAAGCTGTGGCCAAACCATTGGCAAGCCCAGCAAAGGAGAGGACCGTTATTTCAGGAAGAAGAAGGAAGCCGGGGAGGGTTGCTTTGAACCGAAAGTTCACTGAAGTTCAAGGGAGAAAAGTGATGAAGGTTTCTCATTGGTTGAGTTGCTGGGGTTGCTAGGAGATGCGACAAACATCTTTTCCTGCTGAGGCCTGGGACTGTGGCTTCCTTCCCATTGAAGATTCTTCCATGGGGGTCTGTACTTGACAATTCTCCCTGCAATTGGCAAGTCTTCTTATAATTGGCAGGGAGTGGTACAGCCTGAGGGCTCCACTTTGGTGAGGTTTCCCTTTATTAATTTTGACAACGTTCTCTGATTAATGTAATGCCTGAAGTTCCAAAACCTCCCACAAAAGACCACCCAGAGTCGTAAGTCAAAGCCAAGAGGCAAGGGTCGTTTATTGCAGGTTCGAACCTGGTCCTCTGCGCACTCGTCGCCGGTGACACAAGAGGCCACGATTAGGGTTGGTATAGCGTTTTTATAGACAGAGACAAATAGCACAGGGGAGGTTTTTACTTGTGGCGGGAGGAAGAAAGGGGGAAGGGGGTAGGTGAGGAATGTGCTAAGCAAGCAGGTTTACAGAAGCGAGAAATGCCGGTTAGTTTGTATACAATCACTCATTCCATTACATATCAGACTACATTTAGGAAGTTTTACAGCCCATTCTACAGCGGGTTACAATCAGGAAAGGTCTCACAATGCTCATAGCAAACAGCAAGCAAAACAGACTTCTCAGCAATTGTATTTCTTATCAAAGATCCATAATAAGCAGAAAAGAGAACCTAGCTTTAAACTAAGGCAGGGCTGTCATTTGGATTCAAAGCTGTTCCTTTCAATTATGTTCAGCAGGAGGGGAGGAACGCGGGCGTGCTCCGTAAGGATGCTGGCAGAGGTCAGGCAAGCAAGCAGGAGGTCAGAGAGCGTGAGGACCAGGGGAACGGGCTGTGGAAAACTGGGGCGTGTGCTGGGCTGTGAAGCCAGGTTGGGGAAGCTGCCGCTCGGTTTCGAGCTAACCGCGGCCTCCTTGCCAACTGCGGCAAAGAACGCCGGGCAGACACGCCACAGGCGGCGGGAGGGCAGCACCAGGGTAACGAGGCGACTGCAGCCGGAGGAAGGGGGCGGGCGGACCGCCGGCAACGCCGGGCGCGCGCGGCCCGGCGGGGACGCGCGGCTCGCACTGGCCGCCGGCTCCGGAAGGGGGCGGGGCCGCCCCGCGCGCCCGTTACTTAAGGCTGCGAGCGCCTGCCGCGCGCCGCCGAGGCTCCTCAGCTGAGCTCGGAGTGGTCGATCGCTCTCGCTCGCGCCGTCGGCGCTCCGCTCGCCGCTGGCTCCACCCGCCATTGTGTAAGTGCGGCCGCCGCTCGGCGCGCCGCCCGCGTCCTGGGCGCGCGGGCCGCGGGATGGGGCGGGCGGCGAGGGGAGGGGGCGGCCGCCTCTGGCTCCTCAGTGCCCGGATGGTGGCGGGGCGAGGGGAGAGGGAGGCGCGCGGCGGCCCCCGGGGGCGCGCGTCGCTCCCGCCGCGGCCTCCCTCCCGGCTCTTCCCCGCCCGGCGGCGCGGGCCGGGCCGCCAGCGCCTGGGCGCCGCGGGGGCTCCGCCCGGAAGCCGCTGCCGGGGTGCGGGATGGACGCGTCCGGCGCTGTGGCGAATTCGCGCGCTGTTTAATTAGCTAGGGGACATACTAACGTGGCGTTTCTGTTCTCTTAGCGCAGAGGCCTCTAGTCCGGTATGGAGCATGCCTTTACCCCGTTGGAACCCCTGCTTCCCACCGGTACTGTACTTTTGTCCACGTTTCGGTGTCACTGACGCGCCCCTCCTCGGAGCCCAGAGAGGCTTCTAGACCAGAAATGTTTGCAGTTGGCCTTGGACTCCCGAGTTGTCAGCCTTAGGCGTACCTCGCCAGCCTCCCTTCTGCGTCACTTTCCCCGCCTGAAAAAAAACAAGCCTAAACCTTAGTCCTTGCCACCTGGCGTTGTTAGGACCCAGTGACTTTGGTTAACTAGATGCGGTCCCCCTGGGGGAGAGGCCGCGTAGCCTGCAACGTTAGCCCCTAGGCCTCTGACCGCTTGAGCTGGTGTGGAACTAGGTTAGGAGACACCGAGGGGGTTGAAGGCAGTCACCTTCTCCAATAAAAGGTTAGAAAGTGACCATACAAAGCACTTTAAAGCCGTAACACTCACTTGAGGATTTTTATTATGTTAAAGCTCAAAATTTCTGTAATTCACAGGGTGCTGGATGGAAAGCAGCGTTTTCGTGAGGCTGCGTTCATGCGCCTGTGTAATTGACCCGTGCACCTTTCTTTTGGTTGAGAGATACTGCGAGTGGGGGAGGGGCAGAGAGGGGGTGAGGGAGACTCCGAAGCGGGCTCCAGGCTGTCCCGCTGCAGAGCTCGACCCGGGCCTCCAGACCACGAAAAGTGAGATCATGACCTGAGCCAAAGCCGAGAATTGGATGCTTAAGCAACTCAGCTGGTTCCTGAGCCACGCACGTGCTCCAATCATTTCTTAATATATTTCTTTACCAGTTTCTACTGGTGTAGAGCTTCTCTTTTATCAGTTCATAAATTTAAACATAATGCATAATTTATCTTATTAAAAAAATTTTTTTTTTTTTTTTTTTTTTACATTTATTTATTTTTGAGGGACAGAGACAGCAGGAGCCTGGAGGGAGTAGGGAGAGAAGGAAACAGAATCCGAAACAGGCTCCAGGCTCAGAGCTGTCTGCATAGAGCCTAATGTGAGCCTGACCCCGGGCTGGAACTCACAGACCATGAGATCAAGACCTGAGCCTAAGTCCGAGGCTTAACCGACTGAGCCACCCAGGTGCCCCCACAATGCATAATTTAAAGTTTACTGTAAACACATGAATAAATGGGCTTTGTTAGGGTACTGAATTTGATTTGAACTTGTCCAGTTCCACAGCCTGGAAGTATTGATGGTAGAACAAAAAATACAAGTGGGGGACTTTGACTTCTTAACTCTGCATTCCTTCACTAGGCTGAGTTTTTCACATAGACGCTCATAACTTAACTTGCAAGAGAAGGAAAGCAGTAGCAGAGCTAGAATCTGAACCCAGATCTGTTTGACCCTTGTTAAAAGGTCGAGCGTTGAATTATTTGTGTAAACAGCTTTTCAAAAGTTTGAGGAAAGCCTTGACAAAAAAAAAAAAAGGTGTGGGCAAATATTTTGCAAAATCAAGTTCTTAGTACTCAGTAGTAGCCAAACCAACAGCATTTCCACGAGTCGACACTTGATCCATGTGGCTTGTTGATCAGTTTTGTTTAAGTGCTTTACTGTGATCAAGGAAATTTTCAATTTTTTGTATATATTTGGGCCCCGCTCCTGGGCTCCTTGGGAAGCTATACTTTAACATTTACTGAGGTCAGACTCTGCAGAACCTCAAAGCATGGGCTCTATTTGTGACCCGAGCACAGACTGTACATCTGTTAGGTAAAACCAGAAAGGAGCGTTGTGAACACAAAAGTTAAGAAAAAAGGAAGACCCTTCCCTGGTCCCCATAAAATTAAAGTCCGGCATATTCTAGAAATTTAAGGTCTGCAACTTTCTGAAACCTCCTTTGTCTGGTGGTTTGTAACCTTTTAAGTAAAAAATACTGATAACCCTACACCAAATGTTCCTTTGTTGGAACACTCTCTTCTTTGTGACAGTCGTGTATCCAGGGCAACTGTTTTGAGTTGGCCTTGAATAAAACTCTTTCATTTTTTAGAAATTCGAAAAGATTTGTTCGTTTTGTGGCAACAGCTGACTGAAGGTTTCTCGTGTTTTCTAGGTTGAAAGGAATAGATCGTAGAGATAGTGGAGTATAGTAAAGTTTGAGTCAAGGAATCTGAATCTCTTGGTTTAAACCCTAGTTTTGCCACTACTTACAGTGTTTAATAACAAAAATTCAACCGAGTGAATTTTCTTTTTTTTTTCTTTTAAACATTTATTTATTTTTGAGACAGAGAGAGACAGAGCATGAACGGGGGAGGGTCAGAGAGAGAGAGAGGGAGACACAGAATCGGAAACAGGCTCCAGGCTCTGAGCTGTCAGCACAGAGCCCGACGCGGGGCTTGGAACTCACGAACTGTGAGATCATGACCTGAGCCGAAGTCGGACGCTTAACCGACTGAGCCACCCAGGAGCCCCCCGAGTGAATTTTCAAGATGTCATTGGCTTTATTAACCAATTCCTGAAATTCTCAGCAGTATCCCAGCTCCAGAGGGCTGTGGAAAGGGAAAGGATTTTAAAGGGGGACAAGGAAATCAACAGAAAAAGGATTATTTCAGATGAGGTCACCTTCCTTTGGGAGATGGAGAACTGCCCATCTAAACACATCACCTCATGGGTGCCCACTGGATAGTTCCTGACTGACCAAAGACTGCATTCCTGGGTGAGGTCGAAATTGCAGTTAGGTTGGCCTAGCCTAAGTGACTCTCATTTGAGCCTGTGGTTTTCTTTTTAGCCCCAGTTATCAGACCTTGTATTTCAGTTTTTTCACAGATAAAATGCAAATACTTCACAGGGTTATTGGGAGTATAAATTAGTTGTAATGCATATAAAGCACTTAGCGTCCATACTGATAAGCTATTGCTATCGAGCAAGTCTAAGGGGAAGACAAGATAGCAGTTGGATCTTAGGGTCAGTGCGGAGATGGGAAAAATTTGGAGCAATAAATTGTAGGAAAAACAAGCAGTTCTGCTTGTTCTGTTTTTATGGAAGGTATAGTGGAGAAGGCCTGGACTCCTCAGGTCAGACACCTGTAAGCTCCTTGCTAGAGAAGGGCATGGACAGTGGCTGTGATATCTTTATGAAGCACAGATCTGCCCTCACAGAATCCAGCGTTCCCTTGGGAGATTCTCTGATCTAGTGGTTCTCCTCGTTTCTTCCTCCACTGAGGGTGAAAGGATGTAGGGATTTCTGCCTTATCTCAGGCAAGTTTACGGTTGACTCTGAATACCTAAGAGATCTTCAAAAACAGAACAGTGAGTGTATTATGAGGAACCAGTGCACTGCCTGGACTTTTATAGTGATTCAGTAACTATTTAAGTTTAACTTTACATGAGAGGTATTCTCTTCATCAAACAGACATTTAGTACTTCCCTAGTAGAGAAGTAGTTTTTCAGTTGGTAACTTCTGTGGGTCTAATTTGTAGACCTCAGTGATCTGTGATGCTTACTCAGATTTAGTACCAGTGGGCAGTCCCACAGCTAAGCTGGGCCTCGTAACTCCTTGCCAAGTGGACCGACATGCTGATCTCTCTGGGATCCTAGCTCAGAGAAAGAGATTTTAATTAAAAAAAATTTTTTTTGGTGAGTAAAGTAAGTGCTTATTAAAGAAAAACCTCTGATATAAATTAGGAAAGTTTCCTGAAATCCCTCTTCTAGAAATAACCACTGCTAACCGTTGGCATGTGTTCTAAATATTCATTTTGGTACATACACCTCAGCATATTATTACTCTTGTTTTAGAGAAAATGGATTCATGGTATAAACTATAAATTACTGTTAAGGGGCAGTGAGTGAAAATATATAGGTAGTTTTCCCTACATACGTAGCATGTCTTCCTTGTTCAACTTGTTTTTTTCCAAACAGAAGTTTCCAAAGTGAAAAAGTCCATCCTACATGCCAGAGATTATCATTCTAAAATTTCATGTTTTTATAGATTATGTGTCTATGTGTATATATGTAAGATAGGACCTGTTTTACCTTTTTCCTGCAACTTTTTTTTCCACTTACTTTTTCACTTGTTAGGATCTGTGTATGTAGATGTCCTAAGTTTTTTTTTGTTTTGTTTTGTTTTTATTTCCAGTGTAGTTAACATGGAATTAGTTTCAGGTCTGAAACTAATGATTAAAAAAGAAAAATGGTTAGATGCCAGGTTGTAGGTGGCAGTGCCTTAAGTGTGTGTGCGTATTGTTAAGCCTGAGGGTCTCTTCCGTCCTCGTCGAGGGAAGTGCTGACCTTGTTTCATACAACACCCCAAGTTTTGCTTTTTAATAGGCAGTACAGTATCCAATGAAGTAGTCTTTCTTAATAGACATTTAGGTTTTTTCTAGTGTTTGTTATAATCTGCAATGCATATCTTTGATCATAGTGTTTTTGCATATATATGAATACATTTGTGGGATAAATTTCTAGAAGTGGAATTGTTAGATGAAAGGGTGTGTTTGCCTTTGTTATCAAGAGGCACCAACCACTAGCTAGTGTGTATTCTTTGGTGGTAGGTGCTGCGGGGGTGCAAAAGGGAAAGGGGTGATCCCTTCTATCCATGAATTTATGGTCTGGTTGGAGAGTTGAGAACAAAACAAGATGGATTCTAGTTAGATGTTGAATTATGTATTACAGGAACCTACATAGGGAAGGTTGGGGCTCGGGGGAAGGAGATGAGGGCTGTTTGGAGTAGGCAGGAAACCTAGGGGTGGAGAGACCTCAGCTGCATCTCTGCAAAAGCACTGGCTTTAATTGAGAGAAGGCTCAGGTAAGCAGAAGAGCAGCGCAGGTGATGTGCCTTCAGTGAAAGCTCCGTGCCTCTTCTGACCTGGTGGTGAGAGAAGGGAAAGAGGTCTGATGAGATTGGAGAGTGCAGGTGGAGATTGGGGTTGAGCAAGGAGGGCAAAACCAGATTGGTGAGGAGAGAGAAATTCAATGCAAGGTAGAAGATAAGAAAGTGTCTGTATCCTCCCCACTTGGAACATTCTGTACAATGCTGTCATCCATGTCACGGTTCGCTGATCCTATATGGGTTAGAGTCCTTCTCTTGGACTTGAAGACCCTCCAAGTTCTGAATCCTAGTTACTTTTCCAGAATACATTTTTATTTCCCCCCTCTGTGCCCAAGCCAAGTAAACTACCCGCTGTTTACTTTTGTGAACACTTGTTCCAGCTTTGATATTCTTGCCTTAGCTCATGCTAAATTTACCCCCTAGAATGTTCTTTTCCAGTCCTTGGAATTAGTCTTAAATTTTATCCATTTGGTGGGTGTGTAGAGGTATCCCTGTGATTTTAATTTAGATTTCCTTTATGTCAGAATGCTAATCTTTCACATGTTTACTGTTCTTTTTTGCAGATATTTTGTGAAATATTTATGATTCTTGCATTTTTCTAGTGGGGGGGGGCTTTTTAAATTTTATTTACATTTTTATTTTTTTTCAACGTTTTTTTTTTTTTTTTTTTATTTTTATTTTTGGGACAGAGAGAGACAGAGCATGAACGGGGGAGGGGCAGAGAGAGAGGGAGACACAGAATCGGAAACAGGCTCCAGGCTCCGAGCCATCAGCCCAGAACCTGACGCGGGGCTCGAACTCACGGACCGCGAGATCGTGACCTGGCTGAAGTCGGACGCTTAACCGACTGCGCCACCCAGGCGCCCCTACATTTTTATTTTTAAGCATACATCCAACATAGGGCTCGGACTCATGACCCTGAGATCAAGAGTCTTCATTTTTATGAGCCACCCAGGCACCCCATCCTTCCTTTTTTAAAAAAATCAATTTGTAGGGGGTGCCTGGGTGACTCTGTTGGTTCAGTGATTGACGTTGGCTCAGGTCTTGATCTCACTGTTTGCCGGTTCGAGCCCTGCATCAGGTTCTCTGCTCTGCTGTCAGCGCTAAGCCCGCCTCAGATCCTCTATACCCCTCTCTGTCTGACCCTCTCCAGCTTGCATGGGTGCGCAGTCTCAAAAATAAACATTTCAAGAAAATTTAAAAATCAGTTTGTGGGAGTTTTTGTTTTTCTAAAAATTGAGGTATAATTTACATAACATGGTATTAGTCTTAGGGGTACAGCTTAATAATTTGATGTATGTGTTCAGTATTGCAAAATGATTGCTAAGTAGGTAATATATTCTGGATCCAGTTCTTTAAATCTTGAGTTTTCTCATCAATGAAATAGGGAGAATGAGACTTTCCAAGGACGGTGATTGTGAAGATTGAGAATACCTGTAAAGCATTGTAACGCTGTTGTATGGGAAGAATACAAACATTTTTATTTTTTCATTGCCTTCTTAACTTTTTATCTAAAGGTTTCAGATTCATGATGAATAATATTTAACTGGCATGAGCATGCAATTGCTGTTTTAAACTCTCTAAATAGAGGGATGGCTTTTCAAAATACTTTTATAAATAGGGACTTTTCCTTGCTTTGTTCTTCAGTGTCTGTGATCATTTGATTTTTTTTTTTTTATCGTGAAGGTTTATATTCAGAGCTCCATATGTTTGAAAGTAAACTTGATTTATTTTAAACACCTCACAGCGAAAATAACAAGAGTCAAACCATCTTCGAGATAGTTATTTCACATGTGCTTATTTCACAAACGTGAGACACAGCAAATGGAGAGGTTTTTCATTTTTGGCTTAATAAAAATACTGATGTTATTTTTAAATTTTTATTTTTACAACATGGTACATATGCATCATAAAAATTTAGAAGATACAGATAAACAAAAATGAAGTAAAAACGCCATATTCGAGCTTCTGAGAGATTCTAACTGTTCCTACCATGTATGTGTAAGTGGTGTATGTGTATTTATATCCTCCAGATATTTGTTGTGTATAATTATACAGTTAGGTATTTTAAACCTAAATGAGAACATACTGTAAGTTGTTTTGTTCAATTCATAACTCCATTTTCCCCATATAAAATTTCATAGTACCCATCCATATTTAAATTTTCCCACTGTTGCAAAATACCTTTTCTAGTTGCTCATTCCAAACTTGGACTGACTGTGCATTCTTCAGTCTTTTTATTTAAAAATTTTTAATGCTTATTTATTTATTTTGAGAGAGAGAGAAGCAGAGACAGGGAGAGAGAGAATCCCAAGCAGACTCTGTGCTGATAGCACAGACACCCTGACCCAGGGCTCGATCTCACGAACCGACCTGAGCTGAAACCAAAGGTTGGATGCTCAACTGACTGAGCAGGTGACCCTCTTTAAATCTAGTTCGGTTGTTTCTCACTTTTTAAATCCCCCTTAATGTTGACTCTTGACATTCTAAATAAATCACTTTTATGTCACTCTTAAATGGATCTGATGGAATAAAAAATAAAGCAATTAGATATGAAACATTATTCACTTAAAAATAAACTCTGGTTTTAAAGCCCCATTTTATTTTCTCCACTTAATCTGATCATCATAAATAAATTTTATGCTAGAAAGCCTTCTATCTACTGCTTGGTAATTCTTTGCAAAAAGATTATATACATTTAAATTAAAAAAAAAGATTCCTGTGACCATAATGCTCTCAGGAGTTATTTCTTCTAAACTGAATTACCATGGTTGAGATTTATACTGAATTTAATTACCATTTTAAGTATTGTCAGTACACACTTGATCAAGTCACTGTAATTGTATTAACAATTTTTATTATAACTAACATTTACATACTACTGTTCTAGTCATAGTTTTAGTGCTTTAACAAGGTGAAGCTTCCAAAGTTTTGGAACTAGAAGACTAAGGTTTGAGTTTTAGTCCTTTACAAGTTACATGACATCGGGCATGTCACTTAATTTCTTAGAGCCTTAGTTTCTTTATATGAAAGAAGAGTATATCTGAACATGAAGTTCTTGGGCAAATTAAAGATAAAGTATAAAAAGCAAGTTTTAAGAAGTAGAACTCTACACAAATGTAAAATACTTTCCAGTAGATGAACTTTATTATACTGATAATTACATTTTGGAATTTCTACATTCATTTTTCTGATTCTTAAAGGAGAGACCTACTTATTTTAGTAAATGTGTTCAGACCTGTTAGGCAAGTCTAGCAGAACTATTCTCTTCATTTCTTGAATTCTGTGTTTTTCTTTCATGCTTCTTGAACACTATTATTTACAGATGCATGAAATTATTAATAGTAGACATAGTTTTTGATGCCTCATGGTTAAATGGTAATGAATCCAGGAATATCCTGTTCTGAATAGTATTCATGCCATCTCTTATATTTCTGGAATTTGATTTCCATTGAAAATGGCTGATCAAGCCACAAAAGGTATAATAAAATCTAAAGATGAGTATTAGCATTCTCCAGTTGGACTTGTTCATAATGATAAATGTATCCCACCTACATCAGTAGCTGTAATTTGCAGGAAACCTTGGTGATGACATTCAGATGTAACAAACATAGCTCTAGACTATGAACTCCCTTCTCTAATCTACTCAGCATATCATAATAATAACCTAGTGGTGGTTTTCAGTCCTTTGCATTTACATTTTGTTTTAAAATTAAAGATTAAAAATGCTTCCATATATAGTAGTAACACACTTTTTGGTCACCTCTCCCAACTAGTTAAGTACTCTTTTTTGGAAATTTTTGGTTTGGTCTCATCTCTAGGTCTGTACTGTACAGTATATAGTGGTCACTGGCTGCATATGGCTTTTGAGTTCTTGAAATACAGCTAGTGTGAGTGAGGAACTGAATTTTAAGTGTAAAAGCCAAAACTCCACTTGGTTATTGGAAAACTTTGTGTTTGGAACAATGTGTTAGTGTACTAAGGCTGCATAACAAAGTACCATAGACTGGGTGGCTTAAATGATAGAAATTTATTTTGTCATAATTCTCAGGCTAGAAGTCCAAGATCAAGGGGGTGCCTGGGGGCTCAGTCGGTTGAATGTCTGATTTTGGCTCAGGTCATGATCTCGCAGTTCATGGGTTCGAGCCCCGCATTGGGGTCTCTGCTGACAGCTCAGAGCCTGGAGCCTGCTTCAGATCCTGTGTCTCCCTTTCTTTCTGCCCCTCCCCTGTTCATGCTTTGTCTCTCTCTCTCTCTTTCAAAAATAAAAATAAATAATAAAACATTTAGAAGTCCAAGATCAGTGTTGGCAGCTGTGACTTCTTATGAAGCCTCTCTCCTTGGTTTGCAAATGGCTGCCTTTTCACTTGTCACGAATTGCCTCTTGGTCTGTGTGTTACTTGCGTTCCAATCTCCTATTTTTTTTTTTTTTTAACGTTTATTTATTTTTGAGAGAGACAGAGCACGAGCAGGGGAGGGGCAGAGAGGGAGAGAGGAAGACAAAATCTGAGGCAGCTCCAGGCTCTGATCTGTCAGCACAGAGCCCAATGCGGGGCTCGAACCCATGAACCGTGAGATCATGCATGACCTGAACTGAAGTTGGACGCTCAACTGACTAAGCCACCCAGGTGCCCCCCCAATCTCCTGTTCTTATAAAGACACCAGTCCTATTGGATTAGGTCTGCCCATAGGACTTCATTTTACTTTAATCAGCCTTTTAAAGGCCCTGTCTCCAAATACAGTGACTTTCTGTGGTACGGGTGTAGGACTTCAACAGCAATTCCGGGAGGACATAATGCAGCCCCAAACAAATTAGGTATGCCAATTCACTGATTCAGCTGAGAGGTTTTTTGTTGTTGTTGTTGTCTTGGTCCTTATTTCAGAATTGCCACAATTAGTAAATAAGGGAGGTTTTTAGTGTCACTCCAACAGAATATAGCTGGTACATGAATCAAAAAGCCAATTTTGATCTTCCTTTGTTGCTGTTTTATGCTTCTATTTAAAGTTTTCTCTGTTCATTTAATGTTTTTTGAGTATTTGTTATGGGCCATACTTCAGTAGATGCTGTAGAAGAATAAAGAATTTACAAACCTTACTGTAAAGAGTTCAGCCTGCAGCAGGCCATGCAATACAATAAAAATGTAATTTCACATGTAACTTAAACATTTCCAGTAGCCTTACTGAAAAGCTAGAACAAGTGAACTTAACTTTAATTATATGTTTAATGTAGTATCTAAAATGTTATTGCAACATGTAATCAGAATAAGCAATTAGTAATGCAGTAGTTGACCTTTTTCGTACTAAATCTTCCAACACCAGTGTGTAGTTGATACTTGGAGCACATCTGAATTCAGATGCTAAATTTTCTTGATTAACACTTGATCTGTATTTAATGATAATATATGATCTATATACAGTGATAAGTTGTCATACATTTTATTCATATTGGCAAGAGCCAGCTGATAGACTAATAGTTCTGGAATGACCTTTCAACACTGGGAATAGAATATTCCTTTTCTTAGGAGAAGCCTTTGGAAATGGGTATTGAGATAGAACTGGGACTAAAACCTTTGTTTTCTGACTGTATTTTTCCTGAAATCAGGGTGGCTTTTTTGTTATGTAAATCAAAGCACTAGGCCTACTTTGAAACTTGGAAAACTTGGCAAGGTTTTGTTTTTGTTTTTGTTTTTGGTGGATGGCAAAGAAATCTCTAGCAAAGCTGCTGCTTAAGGATTGTGATATTTTTATCATCTGGGGCTAGCTAGGACATCTAAGAGACAAAGTGGTGGATTTTCGAGTTTCAGGGCTTAATCCTCTTCATTCTTCTGCTATATTAGAAATCCATCCCCGGTAGTTGGACATTGAATAGGAAATTTACTTCTTTTGACTAGTCACACTTCCCTTGGTGTATAACTCCTAATTGTTGGGATTTTTCCTTTTTAGTCTCTTTTATTTATTTCTAACTTGCTAATAAGATTTACTGCTCTAACTTCACTTTGCATGTTTGAGGTGGCTTAATTTTTTCCTGTACTTTCATTGATTTTCATATTTGTTTCTGTCGTTCTTTTTTTTTTTTTGTTTTGTTTAAATTTTTTTTTTAACGTTTATTTATTTTTGAGACAGAGAGAGACAGAGCATGAACAGGGGAGGAGCAGAGAGAGAGGGAGACACAGAATCTGAAACAGGCTCCAGGCTCTGAGCCGTCAGCACAGAGCCCGACGCGGGGCTTGAACTCACGGACCGCGAGATCATGACCTGGGCTGAAGTCGGCTGCTTAACCGACTGAGCCACCCAGGCGCCCCATTTCTGTCGTTCTTTTAATTAGTGTCATTATATTTGATGACAAACATGTTTGGCTTGTCCTCATTGCTAACGGCCAAATTGTTTCTTTTGCCTTAAGTAATATCTCATTAACTTTATAAGCCAGCTTTTCCACATCATCTAGAGAATCAATTTCCTGTGTTTTACTGGTGTTAAGCCTCTGTGGCATCATCTTTCCATATTAGCATTTTAATAGCTATATGCTTTTAGAAACTAAAGTTTCTGAAGTGAGTTTAAAAATAATCTTAATTCTTAAAAAAAATCTTGTCAATTGATACTTGGTAGCATTATCAGAAATAATGGCATTCTTTTAGGTGAAACCATTGAAAATACCGAGTGAAGTTGCGAGGGCAGTTTTAATATTCACGATGCTAAAACGTTATGGATTGATCACCCCCAAAAAGCCCAGGAAACAAAAAACCAGTGGGTTTTGATACATCAACACCAGATGTCTTTTGAGGTTTTCTAGGAAAATGAGGTGTGTTTGTGCATTAGCGTCTCATCAAATGAATTTTATTATCTTTTTTCTTGGTTAAATCCATCAGAAAGAGTTATTCTTTGTAGGTAGCAAACAGATGCTTAAACAAATGGATTTCATTCTGAGAGTATTCCTATATCTTTATCACACCATCGTCTTTGAAGGTATTCATTTATCACAGTGGGATAATTTCCTTTGTTATGACTTCCAGAGAATTTAAGCTTTTGATTTACTTTTAGGTCCTGTGTAGGGTTGTGGCTTCCCACCCAACTGCTACTTTCGTTGAGGCAACTTTATTTTTTATATTCAAAGTAGGAAAACTGCTGTTGGAATTCCTAATCTAGTAAAGATGTTGTGAGTAGTGAATCCTATGTGCAGAGGGCAGGAGGGCAACCTCAGAAATCCCAGTGTTTTCAGGGCAGAGTATCGTCTTTCTTCATGTTCCTCTAACATAGCATTTGGGTTTTTTTGCTTGAACACATTCAGGCAGCTCTATTTGGGAAGACACATACCATTGTTGGGCAACTGATTCTTTAAAAATGTGTATTTAAAATAAGCTGAAATAGACCTTTCATTCTTTTTTTCTAACGACAATCGTATGGGAGACTCTTTTTTTTTTTTTGATTTCTAGTTAGTTGCCTTCAAATGTTGAAAAACCTTAACTAGATTCTTGTTTTCTCTTCTTCCAGGCTAAATACTGTAGTCATTTGTGCAACAGTTACTTGAGTGCCTGCCGTGTACCGGGAGCTCTTCTAGGCACTGGATGACATTCGAGCAATTTCCTTTAGTTTCATACTTTCCAGATCCACTAGCCTAGTATGGGTATCAGTAATCTACTCCCAGAAAATCAGATGATCTTGTCAAGAATGCTTACTGGGAACGTATTTTCCTTTATTTTATTTTACTTTGTTTCTTTTTTTCTTTTTTTAAACTTCTTTAGAGTAGTGGTAGATATACAACAAAATTGAGAGGAAGGTGTCTAGATTTCCCACATGCCCTCTGCACACGCATAGCCTCCTCCATTATCAACATCCACCAACCAGAGTGGTACATTTGTTAAAATTAATGACCCTACATTGACACTACATAACCATCCAAAGTTCATAGTTTACTGGTGTTCTACATTCTATGGATTTGCACAGATGCATAATAAAACATATCCATCCTTAAAGTGTTGTACAGAGTATTTTCACTGCCCTAAAAATCGTCTGTGGTAGGCCTAGTTTTCTAAATCCCTTCACCCCCAGTAACCACTCAGTTTTTTACTTTCTTCATAGTTTTGCCTTTTCCAGAATATCATACTATCATACAGTATGTAGCATTTTCAGATGGGCTTCTTTAACTTATTATGCATTTAAGGTTTCTCTGTTTTGTCACGGCTTGATAGTGCATTCCTTGTTTTAGGACTGAATAACAATTCCATTGTCTGGATGTAGGATGGTTTGTTGATACATTTACCTATTGAAGAACTTCTTGGTTGCTTCCAAGGTTTGGCATTTGTGAATAAAGCTATTGTAAACATCCGTGTGCAGCCTTCTGTGTGGACCTAAGAGGTAGTATCCAGGAGCACGATTGCCAGATTTATGTGGTAAGAATATGTTTAGTTTTGTAAGACACCACCCACCTGTCTTCTAAAGTGGCTGTACTGTTTGGCATCCCCCCCAGCAACGTGAGACTTCCTGTTCCTCCACATCCTCATCAGCATTTGGTGGTGTCCATGTTTGAGATTTTGGCCATCCTTGTAGGTTCGTGATAGGTTTGTAATAGTATCTGTGATCATGTTGTTTTAATTTGCATTTTCCTGATGACGTATGACGTGGGGCATCTTTTCATATACTCGTTTGCTGTCTGTCTTATCTCCCTAGGTGAGGTGTTAAGGTCTCTGGCTTATTTTATAATTGGGTGGTTTGTTTTCTTGAGTTTTACCTATTTCTTGTATATTTGAAGAACAATCCTTTATCAGATGTGTCCTTTGCAAATATTTTCTCCCAGTCTGTGACTTCTTTTCTCATTTTCTTGACATTGTCTTTTTCCAGAGCAAAAGTTTTTAATGTTAATGAAGACCAGTTTACCGATTATTTCTTCCATGGATTGTACCTTTGGTGTTGTATTTAAGAAGGCGTCACCATACCCAAGGGCTTCTAAGTTTACTCCTATGTTATCTTGTAAGAATTTTACAATTTTGCAGTTTATGCCCATTTTGAGTTGATTCTGGTGAAGGTGTGAGATCTGTGTCTGAATTACTTTTTTTGCCTGTGAATGTCCAGTCCTAGCACTGTTTGTGGAAGGGACCATCTTTGCTCCATTTTATTGCTTTTGCTCCCGTGTCAAAAGATGAGTTGGCTGTATTTATGAGAGTCTATTTCTGGGCTCTCGTACTATTCCACGGATGTATTTGTCTAATCTTTTGCCAGTATCACACTGGGGAAGCTCCAAGTTTCTCACCATTAAGTATGATGTCTGCTGTAAGTACTTTGTAGGTAGTCTATCAAGTTGAGAAAGTTCCCCTCTATTTCTAGTTTTATGATGAATGGGTGTTGGATTTTTTTCATATGTTTTTTTCTGCCCATAATCCTATGATCCTGTTAATTTTCTTTAGTCACTGATGTGATGGACTGCATTTTGATTTTCGGATGTTGACTGAACCTGAAATCTAACTTTGTTGTCAGGCATAATTCTTTTTTTTACTGTTCTTGGATTCATTCTGCTAATTTTTTTTTTCCCCCTTGAGGAGGAAGAGTGTGCCCACAGGAGCAGGGGTTGGGGAGGGGCAGAGGAAGAGGGAGAGAGAATCTTAAGTAGGCTCCATGCCCAGCGCAGGGCCCGGTCTGGGGCTTGATCTCACAACTGAGATCATGACCTGAGCCGAAATCAAGAGTCAGATGCTCAATTGAGTGAGCTACCCAGGCTATGTTCATGAAAGATACAGGTCTGTAATTTTTTTTGTAATGATTTTGTCTGGCTTTGGCATTAGGGTAATGCTGGCCTCCTAAAATAAGTTAGGAAACATTCCCTCAGCTTTTATCCTCTGAAAGATATTGTGTGGAATTAGCATAATTCCTTCTTATATATTTGGTGGAATTCACCAGAAAATTGTTCTTTCTATTTTGGAAGGTTATAAATTATTGACTCATTTCTTTAACAGATACAGGCCTGTTCAGATAGATAAGCCATTTCTTGTGTGAGTTTTGGCAGATTGTGTCTTTCAAGGAATTGATTTATTTTATCTAGATTATCCCATTTTGGGGCATAATGTTATTCATAGTATTCCTTTTATATCCTTTTAATTTCCATTGGATCTATGGTGATGACCCCCTTTTTATTTTTGTGTTTCCCATTATTTTCAAATGGTAGTATGTACAGAGTATTGAAAATCCTGAACCAGAAAAGTTTTGAAAAATCATCAGGGAGATAGCAGGTGCTTTAGGATTCCGAAAAACAACAAAAACGGGAAAATGGAGCTCTGCATACCTTTCTTTGCATTTATAAACTGCCCTTCTAAGAACTGCTACCCAAATCGAAGTCTCCCGACCATTGGTTTTACCTGGGAGCTGGTAAGAAGTGCAGAGTCTTGGGTCCACATTAGGCTGACAGAATAAGAACTTGGGTTGTAACAAGACCCCTGTATGAGTCTTCTTAAAGTTTGAGAAGTATGGCCTAAGAAACATCAGACTCCTTTTTAAAATAATTTTTAAAAAGTCTGTATCACAATTAAGGATGTTTATCATTATCCAACACTTCCTTTAAGCTAATTGCATAGAGCGGGTTTCTTTAGAGCTCTATTCTTTGGAGATGCATAGTGTGATAACGCATCCAGGAGACACACACACGCGCACACACACGGCAGAGAGAGAGAGAGGCACTCCTGACTGTGACACTGCAGTGGCTTTCTCTGCACCAGCAGTATGGGAAGTGCGTGTCCTCTTTGCTGGCAGTCTGGGTGCTTTTCCTAATACCTGCATATGGTCTTGATACTCTGTCAATAGAGTTGAGATGGTAACTTGAGGCTTTTGTCATAATAATTTTAATGTTTAATACTTATTTTTTTTATCTTTATAGAGGAAACATACTCGTGTATGTATTTTTTAGGCTACATAATATTTTATTCATTGAGCCAGCATCTGTGTGCCTACTGACTAGCATTATGCTAAATTCAAGCAATTGAATTCTATGGCACAAGCCTTCATGGAAGTTACAGCCTAATAGGGCAAGTGGATAAGCAAATCAGATTAGAGTGCAGTGTGGTAAGAAACCTCCTAGGGGGAATGGTGGGTATTAACTGGATCACATAGAAAGGATTTGGGGACTTAGTGAAGGCTTCTGGAAAACATTTTAAGGTGGGAAATCTATAGAAGTTATTTTACGTTTTTAAGTTTTTGTAATTAATGCTGCGAGGTAGGTGTCTATCTTAGTGCACATCTGATTGTATGTTGAATGAAAATTTCTGGGAGTGGAGGTACAGAATCAAAGATGTGGCTCGGGTGCCTGAGTGGCTCAGTCGGTTGAACGTTCTATTTCGGCTCAGGTCATGATCTCACAGCTTGTGGGTTTGGGTCCCGCGTCGGGCTCTGTGCTGACAGCTCGGAGCCTGGAACCTGCTTCAGATTCTGTCTTCCTCTCTCTCTGCCCATCCCTCACTAGTACTCTGTCTCTCTCTCTCTCTCTCTCTCTCTCTCTCTCTCTCTCTCAAAAATAAATAAAAACATACAAAAATTTTTTTTTTCAAAGATACGAGCAGTTTCTAGTACGTGTTACCAGGTGGCTTTCCAGAAATGTTATACCAAGTTACATAGTAGCAGTGTATTAAAGTGTCCTCTTCAGTGTACCTTTGCTGGTAATGCCCGCTCTGCAGTTCTTGATGAAAATACTCCTTGATTGTAGCTGCCCCTGTATCCCTCCTCCCCCCTGGTGTGATTTTTTTGCTCTACTCCTGTTAGAACCAACTGTAACCTAAGATGGAAATACTGTCCATGACTTGTAAATGAGCAAAAGAGATGACTGGGTGTTTTTTCAGCGGAGTGCTGTGTAGTGGATCCTCTAGTGATGGTACTTGGGATGTAAGCCTTTTACTCACTTTCTTTCCTTTGAGCTATTGGGCAACTCTGTAGGGGTAGAAGTTAAATAGTTGTGCAAATGACTCTTACCTAATAGTGCAAAATGTTTTTGTCTAGGAGGGATGCAGATGATTGTTGCTCTAAAGAAAAATAACTCCGATATTTTATTGCTCTATAGCAGAGGGTTATAGATTTTGTTCATGGTATTTTTAGTGTCTGCTTTTTTTTTTTTTTGTGGTGCCACCATGCCAAAAGTAAAACATAAGCTGCTTTTATTAAGTTAGTTCCAAACAGCTTAGTAGTGGTTTGTGCACTGTTAGTTCACTGAGGCATTTTGAGTGCCTTGGTGCTCAGTTTTCAAAGCCTTTTCCTAATAGATTCACAATCTTTTTGCTTTTATTAGCACATTCATTTTAGTAATCCTGTTTGCCTTTATTCGAATTTTTACTGATCCCCTCATTAATTAACGAAATGAATAATAGCTTTTGCATCCGCTCATTTTATATTTTCATGAAAGTCATGGTTTTAAACTTTTGAAAATTACACTTTAGCACCAGGTAAATTCTTACTTTGTTGTTAATTTAAAAGGTAAACTAAGTAGATAGTTTAAACATTTGTTTGAACTCTGCTTCCTTGTATTTAAGTGGTTTGTCAAAGGATGTGAGTCACAAGTGAAAATGCCTCTGCAAAAACATAGCCTAGAGCCTTGCAGGAGAATGGGTAAAGTGGACAGGGAAACACAACTTGATAATACATGATGCAGTTGTGCAGTAGTGGTTTTTTTTGGAGGGGGGGGAATACTTAGAAGCAGAGACGTGGCTGAGCACACAGGATTCCGCAGGCGCTCATCCAAGAAGTATCTTAGTTGGGCACAGCTGGTTTGTGATTGCCTTGGACATGGGTCCAGAGGAAGAATTGCACCCTGTAACGTTGCACATTTGCTGGAACCTCTAGGTTATTCTAACACAAGTGAACTTCGAGTCATTTGTGGTGGGAGCCTCTGTTCCTTGGCAGCTAGTTCCTTTGTTGTTAACTGGCCTGTTGAATTAGCTTCTTTTAGAGATAGAGAAGTGACCGGAATGAACCTCCAGGGCCGTGTGGACTTGTATTCGTATTTCCTCACATGTTTTCTAAAAAAGTGAAATGGGTGTAGTAGTCAGTAACTTTACAATGACATAATTTTACATATTTTGTTCAAGTATACAGTATTTCAGGTGTACGATGTAATGATCAAACATTTCTATACATTTCTAAGTGCTCATAAAGGGAGGTGTCCTCTTAATCCCCTCTATCTATTTCCCCCAACCCCCTACTGAGCTCCTCTCTGATAACCACCAGTTTGTTCTCTGCTTTTTTGTTGGTCTTTGTTTCTTTGCTTGTTTGTTTTGCTGCTGAAGTTCTACATGAGTGAGATCATAGGGGATTTTTCTTTCTCTGTCTGACTTATTTCACTTAGCATTACATCTTCTAAATGTAACCATGTTGCTGCAAATTGTTTTTTATGGCCAACTAATATTCCGGGGTGTGTGTGTGTCCATCCGTGCTCACGTGCTCACGCACACATGCATGTGCCAGATCTTCTTTATCCATTCATCTCTCAGTGGACACCTGCATTGCTTCTATAGCTTGGCTATTGGAAACAATGTTTCTGTAAACATAAACATGCCTGTACCTTTTTGAATTAGTGTTTTCATTTTCTCTGGGTAACTATCCACTAGCAGAATTACTAGATGTCATGATAATTGTATTTTTAATATTTTGAGGAAGAACCTCCATATAGTTTTATAGTGATTGCACCCATTTGCATTCCCACTAACAGTGCACAAAGGTTCCTTTTTCTCCACGTCTCAACACTTGTTATATCTTGTTTTTGATTTTCGCCATTGTTATACATGTAAAGTAATACTCATTGTGGTTTTTTTGATTTACATTTCCTTGGTGATTATGATGTTGAGTATCTTTTCATGTGTTTGAGCCATCTACATGTCTTTTTTGGAAAAATGTCTATTCAGGACTGTGCCCATTTTTTAATGGGATTATTTGTGTTTTTTGGTGTTGATTTATAAAGGTTCTTTATATATTTGAATATTAACCCCTCACCAGATACATCATTTGCAAATATCTATTCAGTAGTTTGCCTTTTTGTTTTGTTGGTTTCCTTTGTGCAAAATCTTTTTATTATGGTGTAGTCCTAATGGTTTAATTTTGGTTTTGTTACCCTTGCCAGAGGAGACATATCTAGAAAAGTGTTTCTATGGCTGATGTCAAATGATGCCTGTGTTTTCTTCTAGGAATTTTATGGTTTCAGATCTTACGTTTAGGTCTATAATCCATTTAGTTTATTTTTGTGTATGGCCTAAGAAAGTGGTCCAGTTTCATTCTTTTGCACATAGCTGTCCAGTTTTCCCAGAACCATTTATTGAAGAGACTTTTTCACCTTGTATATTCTTTCTTCCTTTGTCACAGATTAATTGGCTGTATAATTGAGAGTTTATTTCTGAACACTCTGCTTTCTTGACCTATGTGTCTATTTTTGTGCCATACTATACTGTTTTGACTAGCTTTGTAGTATATCTTGAAATCTAGGGTTGTGATCTTCCAGCTTTGTTCTTCTTTTTCCAGGTCGCTTTGGCTACTCAGCATCTTTTGTGTTTCCATATAAATTTTAGGATTATTTGTTTCAGTTCTGAGAACATTGCTGTTGGTATTTTGATACAGATTGCATTAACTCTAGATTGCTTTGGTAGTATGGACACAGTCTTCCAGTCTATGAGCATGGATCTTACTGAAAGGGATTTGGTTTGTGTTGTCTTCAATTTCTTTCATCTGTGTTTTATAGTTTTCAGAGTACAGGTCTTTTACCTCTTTGGTTAAATTTATTCCTAGGTATTTTATTCTTTTTGGTGCAATTGTAAACGGGACTTTTTCTCTTAATTCCTCTTTTTGCTACTTGATTATTAGTGTATGGAAATGTAATGGATTGTATTGATTTTGTAGTATCCTGTGACCTTATTGAAATCATTTATCAGTTCTAGTGGTTTGTTGGTGGAGTCTTTAGAGTTTTCTTTATATAGTGTCATGTCATCTGCAAATAGTGGAAGTTTTACTTGTTCCTTATAAATTTGGATGCCTTTTATTTCTTTTTCCTGTCTGATTGTTGTGGCTAGGACTTAGAGTACTTTGTTGAAAAAAAATGGGGAGAGTGGGTATCCTTGTTTTATTCCTGATTTTGGGAGAAAATCTGTTTTTCCCCATTGAGTACGATGTTAATTGTGGGTTTTTTATATATGGCCTTTATTATGTTGATATATGTTCCCTTTAAACCCACTTTGTTGAGGATTTTTATCATGAGTGGGTTATTGTACTTTGTCAAATACTTATTCTGCATCTGTTGAGATGATTGTATGGTTTTTATCTTTTCTCTTGTTGTGGTATACCACATTGATTGATTTTGCAAATAATGCACACTCTTGGATCCCAGGAATAAATCTCACTTGATTGTGGTGAATGATTTTTTAATGTATTGTTGGATTCGATTTGCTTATTATTTTGTTGAGGGTTTTTGTGTCTACGTTCATCAGAGATATTGGCCTTGTGTGGTTTTTGTTTTTGTTTTGTGATGCCTTTACCTGTTTTTGGTAATCAGGATAATGCTGGCCTCATAGAATGAATTTGGAAATTTTCCTTCCTGTTCTAGTTTTTGGGTTAGTTAGGGGATTGGTATTAGCTCTTCTTTAAATGTTTGGTAGAGGGGCACCTGGGTGGCTTGGTCGGTTAAGCGTCCGACTTCGGCTCAGGTCATGATCTCACGGTCCGTGAGTTCAAGCCCCGCGTCGGGCTCTGTGCTGACAGCTCAGAGCCTGGAGCCTGTTTCAGATTCTGTGTCTCCCTCTCTCTCTGCCCCTCCCCTGTTCATGCTCTGTCTCTCTCTGTCTCAAAAATAAATAAACGTTAAAAAAAAAAAAAATTAAAAAAAAAATGTTTGGTAGAATTCACTTGTGAAGACATCTGGTCCTGGACTTTTGTTTGTGGGGAGTTTTTTGATTACTGATACAATTTCATTGCTGGTAATTGGTTTGTTCAAATTATGTATTTCTTCCGATCTAGTTTTGTAAGTCTATATGCTTCTAGCAATTTATCCATTTCTTTCTTCTGTGCTGCCCAATTTGTTGACATTTTTATAGTATTTTCCTATAATTTTTGTATTTCTGTGGTGTTGGTTATTTTTCCTTTACTTCTCATTTTGAGTTCTCTCTGTCTCTCTCTCTCTCTCTTTATGAGTCTGGCTAAAGCTTTATCAATTTTGTTGATCTTTTCATAGAACCAGTTTCTGGTTTCATTGATCCGTTCTATTGTTTTTTAAGTCTCTATTTGATTTATGCTCAAATATTATTTTTTCCTCCTTTCAACTGGCATTGGGCTTTTCTTCTTTTTCTAGCTCCTTTTGGTATAAGGTTAGATTATTTTTCTTGCTTTCTGAGGTAGACCTGTGTTGTTATATTCTTCCCTCTTAGAACAGCTTTTGTTGCATCTCAAAGATTTTGGACCACTGTGTTTTCATTTTCATTTGTCTCCATGTATGTTTTGTTTTCCTCTTTGATTTCTCAGTTGACCTAGTCATGTAGCATGTTATATAGCCTCCATGTATTTGTGTTCCTTCCAGAATTTTTCTTGTGGTTGATTTCTAGTTTCACAGTGTTGTGGTCAGAAAAAGATACATGGAATGACTCTGATCTTGAATTTGTTGAGACTTGTTTTATGGCCTAGATGATCTATTCTGGAGAATATTCCATGTGCACTTGAAAAGAATGTATTTCCACTGTTTGGGGATGAAATGTTAGGAGTTTATGTTAAGTCTGTCTGGTCCAATGTGTCATTCAAAGCCACTATTTTTTTGTTGTTGTTGATTTTCTGTTTGGATGATCTATCCATTGATATAAATGAGGTGTTAAAGTCCCCTATTATTTTACTACTGCCCAGTTCTCCCTTTATGTCTGTTATAGTTGCTTTATGTATTTAGGTGCTTTCATGTTGGGTGCATAAATATTTACAGTTGTTAAATCTTGTTGAATTTTTCCCTTTACCATTCTGTAGTGTCAGTCTTTGTCTCTTACTACAGTCTTTGTTTTAAAGTCTGTTTTGTCCAGTATAAGTATTGACACCTAGCTTTCTTTTTGCTTCCATTTACATGGTAAATGTTTTTCCTTCCCATCACTTTTAATCTGCATGTATGTTTAGGTCTGAAGTGAGTCTTTTGTAAGCAGCTGGTAGATGGGTGTTGCTTTTTTATCCATTCACTCACCCTATGTCTTTTGATTGGAGCATAATTTAGTCTATTTACATTCAGAGTAACTACTGATAGGTATATACTTATTGCCATTTTGTTATTTGTTTTCCAGTTGTTTTTGAAGTTCTCTTGGTTTCTTCCCTTATGGTTTGATGGTTTTGTTTGGATTCCTTTCTCTTTATTTTTTCCTATCTACTGTAGCTTTTTCATTTGTGGTTACCATTAGGCTCATATATAATATTTTATGCACATAGCAGTCTATGTTAAGTTGATGTTCACTTATGTTTGAATTCATTCTGAAAGCACTAAATATTTACCCCTCCCACCACATTTTATGTATATGATGTCACATTTCGCATCCTCTTATTTTGTGAATTCCTTGACTAGTTTTTATAGATATAATTGATTTTAATGCTTTATTTTTGAGACAGAGAGACAGAGCATGAGCGGGGGAGGAGTAGCTTAGTTGCTTTTCATTCCTCTGTCCTTGAGCTTGCTTATCTATTCTTCTTTCTTTAGTCTATATATTCTCTCCAGGGTATTTTTAATTTCAGTAATTGAGCTCTTCATGTCTGATCGGTTCTTTTTATATTTTCTATGTCTGTGTTGAGAGTCTCACTGAGATCCTTCATTCTTTTCTCATGATCATTACTTTGACTTCTTCATCACTCATATTGATTATGTCCATTTCATTTAGCTCTTTTGCCAAGGCATTGTACTGTTCTTTTATTTGGGACATACTCCTGTCTTCTCATTTTGTCTCTGTTTCTGTGTATTAGGAATGTCAGCTACCTCTCCTGATCTTAAAGTAGTCATCTTCTGAAGAATAGGTCCTGTGGTGCTCTGTAGCTCAGTGTCCCTGTTCATCAGAACCTGGTGCTCAGGGCTGTCTCCTTTATGGGTTGCATGTACCCTACCATTACTGTTGTGGCTGAGCCTCATTTGCCTTCAGTCCACTTGGCTGCAATGACCCATTTTGGCTGTTGTGGGCCAGATTTGGTCCCTGTGCTGTTAAGAGACCAATCTGGGGCCATAGTGGGCTTGTAGTTGGTTGGTGTCATCAGTCAGGCCAGATGCCTTCCTTTAGTCTGTTTACTGGGGCTGTAGTTGCACTGAACTACAGGGAGTTCTCCCTAGGTTGTCCCCTGAGAGGCTTTTGTTGGTGAGCAGGCTGGTGGTCAGCCCAGAGGCCTGCTGGGGGCTGGAGACGCACTGATGGGCAGGGTGCACTCTCTTCACTGCCGGTTGTAAGACTCGGCTGCCAGGACTTAAGAATTTCTGGTGTGTGTGGTTCTCTTCTCCTCTCCCCAGGACAAGAGTCACTTTGAAATGATGCTGGTTCTTGCTGGGGCTGCTTGCTGGATGAGACAGGTCAGGAGCCACTGGGGAGGGACTTCTGCAAAGCGGGGTGTGTTGGATGGGACAGATGTGCTGACGAACGTGGGGGCCGATGCGCTGTGTTAGCAAGGTAGGTGGAGAGTGCTGTTTCCCACAGGTTTCTGACTATCTAGGCTGGGGGCAGGGGCGTGAGGGAAATCATGCCCACCAGTTCTTTTGTTCTTGGAGCAGTCTCCTAAAGGTCCCTGCCCCTCCAGCACACTTCCTGGGATTAGTAATGAGTCCCCTACATTTATACTCAGGTGAGTTTCAAACTGCTACTAATACTGCTGTATCTTGGTGGGGTTGTTTGTTACACTGTTTCTTTAAGGGTGGGAATGTAGTTTTCTGTTGCCCTCCGGCTCTCCTATAGCTGAGCCCAATAATTTTTGAAGTACCTGGTGTTAAGTCCTGCTGGTTATAAAAACTCATGGAAGTTAAGCCCTGCTGGTTTTCAAAGCCGAGTGGTATGGGGATTTGTCCCTCAATGCAGGTCTGTCCCCTGTGTCTTGAGTGCTTGGTGTGGGGTCTGCTCCTCTGCCTTCTCTGTGCCTGTGGTGTCCCTCCCATTCGTACTGAGTCTGCCAGAAGTTTGGTTCCCAGAAGTTTGTTTCTCCGTCCTTACCTTGTTTGCCATGTTTCCTCTCTCCGGTTAGCTGGAAAGTCTGTTCTGCTAGTCTTGGAGTCCTTTTCAGGGTTGGATGCACTGATGGGGCTGTCGTAGGACAAGGTAACCTTAGGGTTCTCTTAACTCTGCCATCTTCCCAGGAGCCCACGAATTTTACACATTTTAAGTTATGTATGCTTGATCCCTGTGTGTTAGGCATTACCTGTTGACTATGGAGAATGACTTTCTGTTTCCTGCACTGGAGTGTTGCAGTTAATTCTGAAAATGTCTTTTTCCCCCAAATTTTAAGGTTTTTAAAATTATAACTGAAATTTGGAAATAGGATGGGATGCATTTGGGATTGGGATATCCAAGGAATGGAAAGCAAAAGAAGCTGATTTATCTGTGATAGGATGGAAGGGCTAGGATCACTGACGTAGGAACATTAGGAACAGAACCTGACCGGGGGAAAGTGAGGTGATGATGAGGTATCTAGTGCCTGAGGCTTTTAGGTAAAATTTATAACCAGACTACTTTGGGGGTGAGAAGCCTAATGGAAATCGTGTTTACTTTTTATTCAAAACTATAGAATAGTTTACCTTTTTAATTTGTTTTCTCTTTCTTGATCCAAATTACTATTATCATGGGAACAATTAGTTGTTGAAAGTTTTCTTTGCCTATTAATGACTCAACTGAATTAGTGTTCCCTGCTTCAGTGACTGTTAGGATTTGCCTTCAGTAATTCCTCTGGATGAAAAAGTCTCATGTGAAGGGAGCCCATATGCATGCCAGCTCATCCTAATGTCATTCATAGAAACCAGTAATTCAGCTGAAATGTGCATTGGGCTGTGATATTAGATAACTAAGAAAGGATTATGCATATTGAAGTATTGTATACTTGAAATCGATCATCAATTCACCTTTTCTATTACTGTTAGGAGATGAGTTATTGTTTCCACTCGTCAGGTAAGAACAATACTTGAGGTACAATCTGACATTATACTTTTGCCCTTCAACTGCTTTTTGAGGTGTAAATGGCCTATGTTTAGGCAATTTCCTTGTTAGGAAATTGAATCAGTTTTATGGAATCTACACTAGAACTGCTGATGCAGCTATTAACAGACACAGAAGAACTGCTCAGTTGAGATGAGAGCTTTAAAGATGGTTGAGTTCAGGGAGGAATTTTCTGCTCACTTGTACCACACCGTTGGAGCTGTGTGTGAGCTGCATCAACTAAACCGTACTCCTCTTTATCTGTTTGTGTTGGCATAATAGCTGTTTGTGTTTGTGTCATTGATGTGAAGATGATGATGATTATGCATATTTGCTGGGAGCTTGTTGTATGTGAGGAGCTATTCCGTGAGTTTCGCATGTGTTACCTTGTTTGGTTCTTTTTTATTTTTTTTTTTTTATTTTTTTTTTTTTTAACGTTTATTTATTTTTGAGACAGAGAGAGACAAAGCATGAATGGGGGAGGGTCAGAGAGAGGGAGACACAGAATCTGAAACAGGCTCCAGGCTCTGAGCTGTCAGCACAGAGCCCGATGCGGGGCTCGAACTCACGGACCGCGAGATCATGACCTGGGCCGAAGTCGGCCGCTTAACCGACTGAGCCACCCAGGCGCCCCACCTTGTTTGGTTCTTAAGAGGAATGTATTGTTACTTCCATTTTAGAGTTGAGAATACTGACGTACAGAGGTACCTTGGGTGTCTTGCCGAGGTCACATATCTAGTAAGTGGGAGAGTCATGGTTTAGACCTAGGCAGTCTGGCTGCAAAGCCTGATACATAGGCCCTGTGCAATGGTGATTCTGTACGTATACATGTGGAATGCCTGATACTGCTTGATGGGTTTCCCACCTCCATATCTCTTCTCTCTAGGATCATTTTAAATCTGGTCTCATCCTAGTTGGTGAGACCACCAGTGTCCTTAGTTGGGAAAGAGTATATCAGTTAGGAGTGTATTTGGAGATAAGTAATAGAAACACTAATCCCACGGTAGATTAAATGATTTTTTTAAATAACAAGAGGTCTTGGATTTGGGTGGTTGAAAGCTGGTGCAGCTGCTGAATTTTCTTGATAGGGACTGAGACCTGTTTGTGCTTGTCCATCTTTTTTTTTTTTTAATTGACTTAAACAAATTTTTATTTATTTTTTAAACGTTTTGTTATTTATTTTTGAGAGAGAAAGAGAGTGCGAGTGGGGAAAGGGGCAAAGGGAGAGGGAGACACAGAATCCAAAGCAGGCTTCAGGCTCTGAGCTGTCGGCACAGAGCCCGACGCGGGGCCTGAACCTACAAGCCATGAGATCATGACCTGAGCTGAAGTCAGATGCTCTTTTAAACATTTACTTATTTTTTGAGAGAGACAGAGCATGAGTGGGGGAGGGGCAGAGAGGGAGGGAGGGAGGGAGAGACACAGAATCAGAGGCAGGCTCCAGGGTCCAAGCTGTCAGCACAGAGCCCAGTGTGGGACCTGAACCCACGAACCATGAGATCATGACCCGAGCCAAAGTCAGACGCTTAACCAGTTGATCCCCTTGGGCACCCCTGTGCTGTTCCATTTTTACTTACTGGCTGTTGGCTTCATGCTTGTTAGTCTCCCGGAGGCAGAATGAATTTTGGCAGCTCTAAGTATTAAGGGTGCATTCCAAGCAGAAAGAAAAGGATGGAGGGATTTTAAAAGGTGGCAGCCAGCCTTGTTCATGCTTCTATATCCAAAAAGAAAAAGCTTTTCCAGAAGATTCATGCAATTGACATTTTTGTTTTATGTCCTATTACCAAAACTAGTCACATGGCCAGTTCCAGACACCAACCACATGGAATCATGTTACCATGACTGGTTTAGCCCAACCACGACTTGTCACCAGAGATAGTCACAGGGACGTACTGCCACCCACATAAGTTGAGGTCGTATTGACAGAAGGAAGCAGGTTGGGTGGGGCAGATGTTGGGGAGACAGCTGATGAAGTCAAGCGTAGGGTGATTTGTAGGAGCTATGGTCCTCTAATCAGGATTTGAAATCCTTGTAATCTTGCTTGTCCTGAGGATCAAAGTCTCTGGCTTCCGGGATGTGCTTGTCATCTTTTATCCAGTGAAGGGGCCCAATACTGCTCTTCCTCAAAGGCCTTTTTATAATTCTCAAGAAGTCTAGTTTTTTGGATCTGGGAGTTGATATTTCTCTGCTTTCTACCCATTCCAGAGCATCTTAAGTATAAGACACCTACTGAATTCCAGTCCTTGGTATTGGTGACCACTTTCTCTGATGATCTCTTTTGTCTCAAAGGATTGTCTAGCTCAAAAGCTGATGAGGGGCAGGGTCCTCAGATCAGGGAAGTAGGTCAAAGATTACAGGACAGTATCACTCACTGAGTGCGACTGTAGCTGATCTGTACACTTGTCTGAATTCCTGGAGCTCAGTGACACGAGTTGTTCATCTTTATATCTCCTATGCTAAGTGTTCAACTACATGTATTTGGAGGATGAGGCCATTAAGTTGACTCAGCTCCACACGCCTGCTTTGCATGTGCCGTGGTTTCTTTTCCCATCCTTGCATTGGTGTCAAAACCCAGGCTAAGAAGCGCCTAATAAGGCCCAGCCTCTGGCCGGACTTCGTCTACTCCTTATCTTGACCCTTTGCTAACAGCATCATGAGTTTGCTGTTCTGGCGTTCAGTTTCCTCACGTTACCCACCAATACCCACCGCCGCCAACACCCACATTTGAGAATTTGCCTCTCTTGTAAGGCCAAGCTACAGCTAGAGCAGTCTTATTTACCTAATCTGTTTCATCCAGCATTTTGAGGTGTGTATAGTAAGAGGCCTTTGTATAAGTTTAGTCTGCCATGTTTCTATGTCTTCCTTCTTTTAAGCAGAGCATCTTACACACACTTAAGCCTTTTACAAATAACTCACTGTTTTATCTTCCATTGTGTTTATTAACCATCAGCTTAGTGTCTTAAGGCCATAATAATTTTCTTTTTCCTGACAGTTCTGCAATTTGGGCTGAGGGGGGGGTCATTCTCTAATTACTGCCCCTTCCTTGGACACAAGTGGCTTCTTCACCTCTACATAAGGTGCATGTAATGGAAAGCATATAGTGAAATGGCTGGAAAGGGCCCGGCTGAGTGTCTCTTCCCACATGGTTTCTCCACTGTGGCACCTGGGCGTCTGTAAGAACCCCAGGAAAGTGCATCCCGGGAGAGCAAGCACCATCATAGAAGCACCTGTCAACACCCTGCTTGTGTTGTACTTGTTAATGTCACTTTGGCAGAAGCAATCACCTGACTCAGCTCAGAGTCAGATGTCCGAGGGCTTGAATACCAGGTGTGTTTCATTGGGGACCATCAATGTAACAGGCTCACTGGTATATATGTATACCTGTACATTATACATAATCTCCTGCAGCAGCTCCATAGTGACTACATTTTATTCCACTTCCTTCTGCACGTAATGAATTTTGCTATGAAGTATCTTCCTTTTAAATTGCAACCATATTTTTAGGTAACACTGGACTTTTCCACAGAGTTGCAAACATAGCGTTCCCATATGCCTTTCATTCAGCGTCTACTATTGCTAAAATTTGCCTTAAACAGGAAACTGAAAATTAACATTGGCACAACACGATACTATTTACTATACTACAAACTTTATTTGGTTTCTATCAGTTTTTCTACCAATACCCATTTTTGTTCCAGAGTCTCCTCCTGGATCCCACACTGCATTCACTTGTCATGTCTCCATCTTTCCAAGCCTTTCATAGCCTGGATACTTTTGTAGAGTAATGGCTAGTTATTTTGTAGAAGGTCCCTTGATTTGCCCTTGTCTGATGTTTTCTCATAACTAGGTTTAGGTAATGTGTTTTTTTGGCAAGCGTCCGACAGAAATGATGTGCCCTTCTCCATGCCTCGTGTCGGGCAGTGTATCTTATTACTGGCGCTGTGAACCTTGTTCACACTTGAGTAAAGCAGTTTCTCCCAGGTTTTTCTACTAAAAAGTTTTGTTTTTTCCTTTTCAGTTAATAAATGTTTTCAGGTAGATACTTTTATGAAAATACCGTTTAGGCTTTGGCTCACTAGTTTTGCATGCATTGGTGAGTTTTTGTCTGCAACAGTTCTGTGGTGTTCTACTGGTGATTTCTGTTCCCTTTTACAGTTCTTTATATCGATATGAACTTGTGTATGTTCTATTTTATGGATTAGAATCCAGCAGTATTGTTTGTTTTGTTTCCTAAATTGCAATAGCTTTGACCATGGAGCTTAGATCGATTCCTAAGCCCGTTTGACATATCTCCATCCTTTTGGAGCACTCTTAATTTCTGGCACCACAGGATGCTCTAGGCTTGTCTTGCATTTTCCCTGCCCCGGCCCTGGAATCAACCCACTTAAGGAGCTCTGGGTCCTTTTATTGGAGAATGGTCTTCAGGAGTCCAGGTTTTGGAGCTTCCTGTACTTCTGTTGTAGGAGTTTCGTCAAGGCTCTCTGAGCGTAAGGAGTAAGTGCAGTAACTCCTACCTGCTTACAGCTCTGTTCGTGTCTGTATGTCTCTGTGTGGACGCATCAGAGCATTGTGAGTTCATGCTCAGCACCTCAGATTCAGCCCAACGTCACAGGGTTCATTCCAGCCTTCCTGTGTTCCTTATTTGGGATTTCTTCGACAGTGAAGAACCTGGTTCTCGTTATCCACAGTATTGTTGACTTGTTTGTTCAACCCTAGTGTATGTATAATGTACCTCAGCCTTGCTGACCCATAACCCTGTGAGAAACAGATTCACTTCCCGGAGCACGGAAGTTGCACATCGTTCTTGTCTGGAGCCTTACAGTATCTAGTCCAAATACTGTTTTCCAAAGTGCTATTTGACTTTTAATGTGCTCTTTTAACAAATCAAAGAGTTGTTAGATTTTGTCAAAGGTAGGAGAAAGTGAAGAAAAATAGGGAAGTAGATAATAGATGAAGGAATTATGGCTTTTTTTTTTTTTTGAGGTAAGTGGATGTATATGTGTGTATCTGAATTCCCGCATTTTTGGACTTCTACAGTTGCTAAGAAGTATTGTAGATAATTTTGATTCGACTATCAGTTTGCCAGAGAGGTGAACTAATACAGTAACACAGTATTTAAACTTCTTTGTATATTTTACTGACATTAAAACTGTTAAACATAAATAAGAATTTTTAAAAGTCACCTTTGATACGCATGCAAACAGTTACGTTCTAGCAAGTATAAAAATAGTACCTGTTGTGTTGCCAGCCTGATCCCATTCACCAATTGTTTTGAAATAATTAGGTACTCTACTTTTTCTTACTTTAAAGATAGTTTTACTAGTACTGTAGTATTCTTGCAGAATGGTGGGAGGATAATGCATTAAATCTCTTACAGTGATAAAATTATTCTGTTTTCTGGAAGAGGCTGAGTTTGAGAAAAATTGGGAATGATTGTCTACTGGTTACATAGAGGTAGCCAAATTAAAAAAAAAAAGTGCATTGGAGCCCAGTAGATACCTTACCATTAATGGAACAGCTAGTTTGGGTAGTACTGTAAATAGAAACGTATTGGATTGGAAAGCCTTGCAGGAAAAGATAATGATTACATAGTTAAGTGTTTTTAAAACAATAGTAGTTATATTTACTCTAACTTCTATTTCTTACGTGTGCCATAACTTAAAGAAAAATGTCTGTGGACGCAATATCATTCTAGCTCAATTAAAAACAGCTCCATTAGATAGCATCTGGGTAATGTGATATAAATAGCCAGTTTATTGAAAAAATCCAGAGTATATTAGTTTATATTATGTTACATATGTTATTTAAGAAACATGCTAAGTATAATAAAATTGTAAATATATTCATTAGTGTGTGTTCTAGGTCTACTGGAAACAATCAGGTTTTAACGTATCTCTTGGGAGGGTTGGCCAGGTAACAAAATTCAGTGGGTCCTGTAAGGAGTAATTGCTGGTTTGAGTTCATCAAACTTGTATCTGTTAAAGAGTTCTCTTAAAATGTAGACTATGGTGCATGGGTGGCTCAGTCAGTTAAGCATCCAACTCTTGATTTTTTTCCTCAGGTCACGATCTCATAGTTCTTGAGTTCAAGCCCCGCATTGGGATCTCCACTGACAGCACGGAACCTGCTTTAGATTCTATGTCTGTCTGTCTGTCTGTCTCTCTCTCTCTCTCTCTCTCTCTTTCTCTCTCTTTCTCTCTCTCTCTCTGTCTCTCTCTCTCTGCCCCTCCCCTGTGTGCTCTCTCTCTCTCTCAAAAATAAACATTTAAAAATGTACAGTACAAAATGGGATTTCAGAAAAGCTGTAAAGATTATTTCATTGGTTTAATGACGGGACTTAAAAGAACTGCAGCTGCCACCTTGTCTTACGATCAGTTACAGCAAGTAGTACTATTAAACCAAAAACTGAGTGATTGTAGGTTCCTGTCCTTTTCCCATTTCCCTCCTCTCCGCTTTAAAATGTTTACTATTTTTTTCCCTCTTACTGTCTTTCAGGCCTCTTTGTAATCTGTTCTTGATCTTTAAGGACTTAGAGAAATCTAGGAAGTAAGGGGAAACTCATACAGATTTCTGAAGTGGAAAGAGGTGTGTGTGTCACACAGGTATATAATTTACAGCATATGATCTTGAGAATTATGTGTATGAGATAAACATAACAAATGTGTATATGACATACATATAACACATGCATGTAAAATGTAGGCATGTAACAAGGTCTCAAAAAGTAGAAATCTAAATTGTCCTTTTGTCTACACAGCCATCTGCTCTGTTTTAGTCCTGCCTCATCAGAGTCTTTTATGAATAGACAGGCTTTTTTATGTAGGAGTCTGTCAATAAATTATGTATCCCAATATGTTCACTCTGTTTTTGATAAAACCAGACAGTATTTGAAAACATAGAAACCCCATCCAAAACTAATTACTGCGATGTTATCAAATAGGATCGCATGGTAATTTGTTGCTAAATGCTTTATCCTGCCAGAGAATAGCATAAGGGCAAGCAGGGGCCGTGGGTTGTGAGCATTTTGTAAAGTTACTGGATATAGTTATTGTGAATTTTTGTCAGTGTTTTATGCATAACTAAGGATATTTGGCTTGGTTTCGTAAAAATTAACAGCGAAAGGATGATCCTGTAGAGTGTCAGATTTTACCTTGTAAAAGAATGTTATTTAGCTGATTAGCTTTAATTAACAATAACATTAAATTCGTGTAGAGAACTGATGCTTGTTCAGAGTTTTGAACTCAATGTATTTTTTCCATGGAAAAGAAGTTGTAATGTTGGTCACCGTCTCAGACTAGAGTTTAAAAGCCCACTCAATGCATCAATGTAGCAGAATTGTCATCATTGTAGTAATGAGATGTTGTTTCTAGCTTCTGAAATTCTGGCAGGACATGAGCTGAGGACTCTGGGAGTGGCCCTGGTGGCAGGTTTGAAGGCAGTGGAGGAAAGGTCCCCTGCTGCTTCAGCTGCCTTCAGCTCTGGAAGCGGAGGCTTTTCCGTATCGGGACCCTTAAACCCTTCGATGAATGCTTGCTCCCCGTGTGGTATAGTCCAACTCATTTTTCTTCTTTGAGCCTCATTTCATGTATTGAAGCTCCATTTGCCCAATAAATCTTAGGCTATGTTATAATATTTTAGTTTTCTTTTTTCACATAGTCCTTGTGCGTGAGCAATTGTAACTTTGAATTGGAAAGCTAATTGTAATATGAAACTGAAATCTGAGTGTTCTTGAAGAAGCTTGGAATATATCGATGGCTTTTTCTCTGAAAATTAATTTCTTTTATCTGTGTTCAGTATCTTACGCCTTTAAAATAAGAACTAATTTTCAGAAGAGCTGTTCTTTCCCCTCGTGTCAGAATCCCACGTAGCGATAGCAGGCTAAATTTTCAGTGAAGGTTGAAAAGTAATTCTCTCTTTTTTTTAATGGCAACGCTGTCAGACAAGTGGTAGAATGATGCAGATAATTTTTGTGGGCTGTAGCCATTACGGTCCTACACTTGTAATTTCAGGTGTATTCAGTCTTTATGCAAGCTTGAAACTTAGGCAGCTGATCTGATAGTTTGCACGTGCCAAAGTTTTAAAGTTTCTGTATTTTTATTGAAAGTTCCCGTACATAGTTTCTAAGGGATGACAGAATAAGCTGAGTTACTCTGCAGTTAAAGGTTTTGTGATTTTTCTCTCTCTCAGGTTTCTACTTTCCTGAAGAGCGGTGGAGTGGAGTTTCTTCCAAAGCTGTAACCTTCAAAAAAAAAAACAAAAAAAACAAAAAACCCAACTCTTCTTTCCTCAGACTGCTCTCTCTGAGACTGCTTGGGTAATGGTCTGGTTAGCCCTAAGAGTACAAGATTTCTTTGTTATAGAGAGAAATAACCATCTTGGGATGTGAATGCCATCCAGGAAGCTTTAGCACAGTTTAACAGTGATTAGACAGCTACAGTTCTAGTTTATTCTGACTGTAATTTTTGGCTAGGTTCTGGATGATACAGCATTGAAATGGTCCCCTAAGTTCTGATTTGGCATTTCCGTTGTCTAGATTTTGCCATGCACATTTTTATCCTTGTAGGACAGATACTTCTCTGTCTTTACTTTCTACTTTTATACTTCTTCTGAGTGTTCTTGAGGTGTTCAAGTATAATCTTCATGGTCTCTTGTTGGGAGAAACTATAGAGCCATACTGGGTGGGTAGCTGGATTAGATATGTTCATTTGAACCCAGGAGCCTGTGGCTGTGGTCCACCTCTGTAGGGTGCACTGCCTGGTCTCTGGTCAAAGGAGGCAGTTGGGGATGCTGAGGAGCTTGGCTTGGGTGATGAAGAAATCAGAGGATGAGAAGTATAACAAAGTTCGTGGGAAACTAAGGGCTCAGTTGATCCTCGGTCACTCAGGGCCTCTGCTCTGAGTGAATAGTAAGAAGTAGCTAACAGCTTGAAGAAAGGATTTTCTAGTGAAAAAGTGGTGGAGTTTTCATTCAATAAAGTTACAGACATAGCAGATCATCTTGGCATTGGTTACTCAACCTTTGAATAAGCCTCCTGGAGAGCAGGAGTATACAAAAAAATGTTTACAGAGTCTATGAAATTGTCTACAGAGATCTATGATTAAAGGAAAAGATTTGGGGCAGCTGGGTGTCTCAGTCAGTTAAACGTCCGACTCTTGATTTCTGCTTAGGCCATGATCTCATGGTTCATGGGATCAAGCCCCGTGTTGGGCTCTGTGCTGACAACACGGAGCCTGCTTGGGATTCTTTCTCTCCTCTCTCTGCCCTCCCCTGCTTGTGCTCTTTCTTTCTCTCTCTCAAAATAAATAAACATTTTTTTTAATGTAAAAAAAAATAAAGGAGAAGACTTAATAGAAGTTGCATGTAAGGCTGGAGTTTTTCAGTGACTTCAGGATTCAAAATATTTTTTGAAATTTTTATATAATTATGAAACTTAATGGTAATATACAGGCCAAAAATAAAGTACGTTTCCATTGCTACTGCGGGGTACATAGAGAGGAATGAGTATAATTTGCTGTGAAAATATTTGCATTTGGAGCCCCAGTGATGTTTATATGTATTTGTGTGGATCTATTTGAACTTTAGTTACGTATGTAACTAAAGAACACAGAAATGAGGCTCAAATTGCAGGAGCATGAATTATTTTAATAGAATGTTGTAACCACAAGAGTAAAGAGCAGCTAACCATTTTTCTTTTATACTCAGAATTTTCATTACTACTATAAAATTTCACTTTAAAAACAACCTTTCATAAATTTAATTGGTTGTTTACTAACAAACACAGAAGTATGAACTTGCTCACCTTGTTGAGGAAACAATCTGTGTGGTTACCTAGTCCTTGAATTTTATGATGTCAGATTGGAATTACTGACAGTTAGTGTATACAAACATGTATGTTTTTGGAATTACTTTAGACATATTTCCTTCATGGTAGTTATAGTGGAATAATCTTATTCTTGAAAAATGAGTTTTAAAAGTCTGTTTTTCATTTTTATTAGAATTGAGTTATGTTACATTAAGTTATGTTAAATTTGCATCATGC
The DNA here is from genome assembly GCF_028018385.1 of Neofelis nebulosa. NCBI lineage: Eukaryota > Metazoa > Chordata > Mammalia > Carnivora > Felidae > Neofelis > Neofelis nebulosa. Next base: position 11,180,167 of record NC_080785.1, read on the forward strand.
TGATTAGTAGAGGTAAAAACGTAAATTGGTTTTTGTGATCAAAAAGACTGATACAATTATGTGTTTTTTTCCCCCCTTAGAAATATATTATGAATTATTAAAATGTGGAAAATGAAGAATACATTAAAACTTGTAATGAAGGGAAAATGGCATTTTTTCTTCAGCCCCATGTTTAGTAATTTTAGGGTACTTGTTGTGAAATTAATACTCTAGCCAGTCATATTTTGAAGAGGGAGGATATCTGTGGATATGTCCAAAGCTAACTGCAGGCAAGTAATAGATACCTTTTTTGAAAGATAAAAGGAGATGAAGTTAATGCTATGTAGTTCTGGTAGCTTTAGCACTGACAGCAGGAAATGAGCTGTTTGTGAAAATAGCATGAAATGTAATTCAGAGCATCTGTCTAACTTATCAGCAAGAACAAATTGCTCATGTTTTAAAGTATATCAGTTACTCTAGGTACCCTTTATTGACTTGTTCAACCTACCGATATTTGCTCAAAACTAGAGGAAGTTTGCCAATCTTTTTTAAATAAGCCAGATGAACCTCTTACATTTAAGTATTAATTTTTGAATTTGTACCTACTCACTATTAAAAACAACAAAACAAAACAAATAGAAACTTTATTGAAGGTTAATAACCAGAACCGGAAAAGTGTTTAGCCTGGTCAGTCTGTATGTGTTGGATGCATCCCATGTCACCAGGACCCAAATCCTCTTGCTCTGTGTGTAGAGAGGGCTGTGGAGACCTCCATAGGTCTCTAGATTGAGCAGTGTGGAGTCCCTGCTGACTGTTCTGTGAGTGTTTTCATTGGGTGGGAGCGAAGGCCTGATTGTGTCATGGGTTTAGAGAGAACGGGATATCAAGGGATTGGAGAAAACATTAGAATTCTCAAAAAAAATTTTTTTGAGGCATTCTGCATTAATGTCGACCAGAGAAATGGAGAGGTAGCCTGGGGAAGCATGAGGGTGTGTGTGTGTGTGTGTGTGTGTGTGTGTGTGTGTGTGTGTGTGGTAATGCTGTTAATTCTCCATGCTTTTAAGTGAGCTGATGGGAATGGTTATGTAGGAGAAAAGAGGGAAGAAGTATAGAAGAGGTTAGGTCTCATAATGAGCTCTGCTACTAGAGGGAATGGGGCTGGGATACAGAAGGAGTCGGGTGGAGAAGCTGAACAGTTATTGCGTAGGAAGGAGAGCAGTGACAGTGTAAGTGGGCAGATGTTTTTGTGTGACTTTGTGGAAGTTAATGGACTCACCTTTATGGCTGAAGAGGGACGAAGGGTTATAAGGTGAGAGTGAGAAGGAGGTTGGAGGGGAGAGAAGTGAAGTAACTAGTCCGTAGGAGAGTGTGGACCTTGTGTGGACCTGTGTCCCCTCACCCCTATTGGGCAGACCGTCTCTCTGTCCCTGAGAAGCATGTCAGTGACTGAATATTTTTTCATTTGGTTTGAGGTTAGTTATTCCCATTAGTCACCGAATAACTTAACCTCCGTGTATAATTCAAATGTATTTAAGATGCCCCCAAGTTTTGCAGCTCTGCTGTTGTAATAATTGGAAGAAAAGCTCTTTGAGTCTGGGTCCTCCCAAGCATTTAGTCCATTAAGAATGTGCAGGATTTGGTACAGTGCAGTGCAGGAGGGGGACGTGCTGGGGCCGGAGTCCGCACTGCTAGTTCTGTGATTCTGGCCAACTGACCTGACCTCTTCAGACCTCTTCAGTTGGCTCATCCTAACAACAGGAAACAGAAGGAGTGCTTACCTGCGGTGCTGTGTGCCCCTTAAAGCACTTAGAACAGTTAGGGCTCCAGTTATGCCAGTTCCAATAACAATTATTCACACCCTTCTGCTTCCCCATTGCAGTAGAATGAGCTTTTTAAAATTTCCTGGGGGGAAGGAGGTAACCTGTTTTGGGTCGGATCTCTTTCTCTCAGATGCTCTGGTTTATGTGCAATGTGTACAAAAACACGAAACTCAAATTTAAGTGTACTTTTTTTCCGCTTAGTAAGGTGGGCCCAGATCCAATCTGCTCTAACAGTACCTGGCACTTTGTGATGGTGAGTTGACTGGTGTCTTCCAGTAAAGATCTCGTCCTCGTTGTGCAGGACAGGTTCAGGTGGTACAGATACTTCCTGGATGTTTCTTCGTGGGTCTGCAATAAGCCAAACACCAAGAGTTGGCTGGATAAAGGAGAACTAAAGCATGAATATGATTCTCTATATCTTGGTTAAAACACCTCATCAACTGTTTCTTGCTTTTGGGCTAGGGGGAGGGTAGGGTAAGGGCTTACAGTCTAAATATATACCTTAAACTGGAAACCTCATCTAAACTTTAGAATTTCTATATTTTAAAAAATTCAAAGAATTTATAGATATTCTGAGGCAATAAGACATTTTTTTGGGTGTTCCCCAGAGGAGTAAAACTGCATTGCACACAAAATGTTTTGTTTACTGAGAATAGAAGTGCTTGTTAAAAGGAGACATTTTTGTTAAATAGTTCATTGTAACTGAGTTTCAGTGAGCCACAGGGCCGTGACAGACATGGGAGCTGGCAGAAATATTTTAGGAAAGCAGGAAAGCACTGGATGTTGGATCTGGTTCTTAACCATTTTGTTAGGAAGTGTTGATCATCTGCTGAGTGCAAAGCTCTGTGAGGGAAACAGAAAACTTTCTGCCCTTGAGGTGTGGGGTGGAGATGGTATAAAATTTTAGGATTTATGAGAACCACATTTCATCGTTTCTCCGCCTTCTAAATCCATGCAGCCAGAGAACACAAATGCAGCTGTTTCCTCTGGGGATTACTGGATGATGCCCTGGTTGGATGGGGTGTTTTTGTGTGAATGTGTGAACGTGTGAATGTGTATTTTAATTTTTTACTTCGAAATAAGTATAGACATAGAAGTTGCAAAGAAGATATATAAGGAAGTCCTACGTACACCGAACCCAGTTTACCCTCCTGGTAACATCTTGGGTAAGTATAGTATGTGTCTATATCCTAGTTTTAATACTGTTTTTACATTAGTACTTTCCAGGAAGCTCATGCACATTTCACCAGTCTTACATGTACTCTTGTATGCATGTGTGTGCATGTCGGCATGTATTTAAGTCTATGCAGTTTTCTCTTACCTGTAACTGTCACCAAATTCAAGATATGGAACTGTTCAGTCGCCACGGGCACCCTCATGCCACCTCCTTAGAGCCTCACCTACTCCTCTGTCTCTCCCCCTTCCAGACTGACTCCTGGCATCTATTCATCTGTTCACTGTTGCTACAATTTTACCTATAGAATTTTGTTTAAATGGTATAATACCATATGTAACCTTTTGAAATTCTTCCCCCCCCCCCCCCCAGCATAATTCCCTTGAGATCCACTTGAGTTGTTGAGGATATCAAGAGTTAATTCCCTTTTACTGCAGCATATTACCATGGTAGAAATGTAACTGTTTTTTAACCATTTACTCAATGAAGGACATTTAGGTTGTTTCTGGTTTGGGGCTGTTTTAAATAAAGCTGCTGTACACATCCATGTTCTGCTTTTTGTGTGGTCGGGTCTTCATTTCTCTGGGATAACAGTTGCCCAGGAGTGTAATTGCTGGATTATGGTAAAACTAAGCATGTTTGGTTTTTTAAGAAACTGATGTACTCTTTGGGAGTTGACTTTCTCACTAGCAGTGTATGAGCGATCCACTGTCTCTACAGCTCCCCAAACATTTGGTATGGTCACACTTTGTATTCTAGACATTCGGGTAAGTGTGTAATGATAATCATTGTGGTTTTAATTTGCATTTCCCTAATAGCTCGAGGTGAACATCTATTCATGTACTTCTGTCTGTATATCTTTTAGTGAAATGTCTGTTACTGTTTTTTTGCCCAGTTTCTAATTGGATTGTGGTTTTTTTTTTTTAATTGTTGAATTTTGAGAGTTCTTTCTATGCTTCAGATACAAATGCTTAGTGTAAGATACGTGGTTTTCAAATACTTACTGCCAGTCTGTAGCTTGTCTCTTCTTACTCTTAACAGGGTCATGGGTGGAGCAAAGGGTCTCAATTTTGACAAGGTCCTTACCAGTTTTTCTTGTCAAGGATCACGCTTTTGGTGTCAAATATGACTTTCTTTGTTCTTTCTTGTCTAGGAATTTTGTTGTTTTTAGAAATCTTATTTTCTGGTAGATGGGGGAAAAAGTCAAATGTTTATTCTCCCATACTTAAGCAAACTGAACATCGGGGTAAACCAATAATCTGTATGAGGAAGTTTGTATTCCATGTATTAAGTAAAAGAGTAATGATACAGTTAGAATCTCACCAACTCCTAATAAGCAGTGATAGAATTAAATAGCAATAGAATTAGAATTTCGACTCCTAACAAAATAATGGATGTAGATGGTGACCATACCAAAAGGAAAGAGACCTGAGTCCATTTGGGCAACTGTAACACAGTAGCACAGGCTGAGTAACTTACGAGCAATAGAAATTTATTTCTCTCAGTTCTACAGGCGGAGAAGTCCAAGGTCAAGGTGCCAACATGGTCACCTTCTGATAAGGGCTCCCTTTCTAGCTCATAGCTGGCGCCTTCTCTCTGTCCTCACTTGGTGGAAGTGGGGTCTCATCTCTAAGGCTTGGATCCCATTTATGAGAGCTCTACCTTCATGACCTAATCACCTCCCAAAGGTCCCACCTGCTACTAATGCCATCACCTCTGGGGAAGGCTGTCCAAAGGGAAGTGGTAGCTGCTGGTCCTCTGATGTGTTATTTGTGACTTTAAAAAAGTTAACTAAAATAGCAACCAAGAATAGTCAAGTCTAAAGAAGGGATTGGATAGTTAAGGTATTATTAGATTCCCAGAATTTGCTTTGGAGGTAGGCAAATGTTAGCTTTATATTTTATGTAGACACATCACTTAGAAACTTAAAGATAAGCACGAAAAATATACATGGGGTATAACCTTTATTGATGAAGCCTAACATTGGGCCAGTTGGCAAGGGAGAAATAAGGGCCATGTTCAGCTGCACTGTCATAGAGCAGGAAAGACTAGTAGTAGATTTGGGGATGGGGGGGCGAGCAGAAAATTAACTGACACAGACTACCAGATTACAAGAAATTTGAGTGATAGAGGAGTATTCTATGTGATAGCATTAGATACAATCAGCAAATTATAGAGCATGGGATAAACAACCTATTTCTTTCAGCAAATAAATTGCTGGGAGAACAAAAGAGATGGAAGGGAAACCTGGATTAAAACAGACAAGGGTGTGGACCTTTTCTAAATTTTCCCTGGAATGAATCAAGTATAAAAGGAATTTTGGTTTTTGATACAAGAGGAGATTTGAACACAGTGTAATTGATAATAAGCAATCATTGTTCCTTTTGTTTTTATTTTTGGATGTGACTGTGTTAAGGTGGGTGTCTTTTTAAAAAAACCTCTTTTAGAAATGCACGCTGAAATATTTACAGATGAAATGATAGAATGTCTGGGATTTACTTCAGTATTGTTTTTGTTGCCTTTGTGTTAAAAAAAAAAAAAAGAATGTGAACACCATTTTTATTTAGAGTATAAAAGTTATTACCCTCCAGCAGCCCCCTACCTCAGCCCTGTACAAAGTCCTCAATCGTGAATGAAGACCTATCTTTAAAATAATGTAATTTTGGATCTTCTTCCTGGATTTTGTTTATAATGAGCTGTTAGAAATTTATGATAAAGATAACTGTCATTTACCGAGTCATAGTCTGTGGTTACATTCATATGCACGTATTTTGACTTGGTAGGTTATGATGTGAACAAAAGTATCTTGTGCTTTATAGGATAGTTAATACTGTCTTATGGAAGGAAAGAAAATCAGTGATCGTTTCCTGCAGTCTAGTTGACATAGACATATGTTTTCCACCCATAAGCCTGAATATGTATTCTTCTGACATATTTACTGTTTCTATAAACTATGGTATTCTTAAACATTTTAAAAATGTGACTTCTATAATATTTATCCTCTGCTGATATATTATTTACAGCATAAACTAGAGTTGTAAATTCTGAGAAAAATTCATATTAAAACAACTACAAATTCCCAAGAGACAACATTTTAGATGCCAATCAGTGCTTTTATTAATTCCTGAAAAATTTTTAAGTAACTGTCCTTTATAGTCGTTTTCTAGTGTTCCTCCGCCCTGTATAGTTTTAGTCTTGTTCATTTCATAGCTAAAAGTACAGTGTTGGGAATTTTTAAAGTTCTGATGGCATGATGTAAGTAATAAAATTTAGTGCCTATAAGTATTGATGATATTTGTAGTTGGGGAAGGTGCCGAGCAGAGTGGGGTACGGTGCGTGTTTTGTTAAATTCAATAACATGTTTCTTAACATGGGGTTTGGTAAATGGGTATATGCAACCTACTTTTGTGCCTAAAACTATAATTTACTTTTTTTTTTTTTTTTTTTTTTTTTTTTTTTGGTGCTATAAATTGTTAACTACCTTAGGTTTTTACCTTACTTGGAAGCTAACAAGTCAGTCGGCACCACTTTCATGGACACAGGTAAAAGACTTGAGAATTCTAGATCAGAGATGAAGGACAGTTTATTACTCACAGCAGTAGCAGTTATCAGATGATTAGCGATTTTATGAGATCTCATTTCCCATGAGATGATGGGTCAGATGACACCTGTTTGTGCTGTGGGTCACATTACAGACCAGAACCCAGAACCTGAGAATCTCAAACTTTTTATAATAGAAGTAAATGCCCTGGAAAGAGACTAGGTCTTTATTTTGCTGGAGAGTAAGCATGCCTGTGCTTGGCTCCAGAGGTGACACCATCTCCTGTCTGCCAAACTGTCCTTGAAAAGATATCTTTTATCTGGAATAAAAACAGTTGACATCTCACTTGAAACTCATATAGAAACATGAGAGGCCCTTGGAGAATGAGCTCTCAACAGAATCTACCTTCTGTATTGTCTTGGCTTCTGACGAATTTTCACATGAATTTTCCCACTCTATCAGCTAGTCTGATTAATCAGATCAATACTCAGACCATAGCAGTTCAATTTGTGTCCTACGCAGTTTAACCAAGGGCACTGTCAGTAATACTTGAAGCAGCAGGATGAGGCCAGCCTGAGCTAGGCCCACTGCTATTACTGCAAGGGTCAGTACAAACATGTTTAGCTTCATCAGGGCCCTGTTGGCCAGAGCTATGGGAGTGGCCTTGAGTACTGAACAGAGACACCTTGTCCACTTTGCTTCTGCACAGTTGGCGCTGAGATTGAACAGCTGCAGCAGCCCAGTGGACGCTGGGTTTCAGCTTATTCGAGAGCAACATGAGCCAGTGACTTTGCTTCAGGTGGTGGCCTCAGGAATAGAGTTTCCCGCAGAGGGAGAGCTGCCGCTTTCTCATGGAAATCTCACATGCCAACTGGGAACCGGTCTGGCTCATTCTTGAGTGTATCATTTCTGTTTGTCACAGGGCACTTAGGGGCCCTTCCCGCATTGATAGTCATGGAGTTCAAATTGAGCCGTCCTTGACTGCAATATCAAGCCAAAGAGGCAGAAGGTTTCTGTTGGTCACTCAGTTTCCAAAGAGCCCGGCAGCATGCTCATAGCTGCTTTTTACAAGGGATGTACTTGGTAACCATGGCACAGAGATGAGGAATCCCAAACCTCAAGGCAGGTCTCTGGATGTCGCTCCCTACCTTGCTGGATGCTCCAGTTGGTAAAACCCTTAGTTACACAGACTTGTTGTCTGAAGGTCCTTCGGGCTGTGGCCCCAAAGGTTCAGCGCGTGCCACAGCCTGTTGCGTGATTTCCCATAGAGCCTCCTGGTTCAGGCTGGTCTCCGTGGCTCCTGGTTTGTAGATGAGCTGACTCAGAGTACCAAGTAGAACGCTCAAGCATGGCACGTAGTGTCACCAGAGTTCAGTGAGGTATTGGGCTCCCTTTTGGTAGTGGTAGGGGACCTGAAGAGCCCGTGAATTTCCCTGACTGCCGGAGGGATTGAGCATGGATCAGTGCACTGAATCCCAAAAACTGTTAACTAGAGAAAGACCTTGGATCTTGTGAGAGTCTATTAGCCGCCTTTGCGGGCAGAGGTGTGATAGCACCACAGTCAGACTGTTGAGAATGAGGCTTCACTTTCTCACAACCAACAGAATCTCCTTCATAGTGAAAATTTCGATGTTGGAAGACACAAAATTCTGACCCCCCCCCCCTCCCCCCGGTAGTAAATAGGGTAAGGAGTTTAGATTTTCTCAGGGATATACCTGGAGGCCTTGCCCCTGAATGCAAATTGCTCTTGGACCTCAGGTGCCTGTGGGAAAGGAAAGAAATGTTTGGTAAAGCCCAAGACAGCAGCCAGATGGCCTCAGTCTGAAGTGGATTCGGTTATAGACACAGTGCTGGAGTAATCTGGAGCAACGACCGAATTCAGTCAGCACTGATTCTACTCTAAGCTTCTAGCTTCTCTTTCACTGGCCACGTGTGGCTGTTAATTATATTGAGATACTCTTTCCCTTACTGCTTCCTTGAAGTCCTTGACCGAGGCTATGATTTTGTTTCAGTTGGCCCGCTACAGGGAAAAGAAAGGGGGAAGAGTTTCCACATTTGATCGTAATTCCTTTACGTGCTGTTTTTCCTCATCTAGATAAAGCCCCTCTAGCACCAGGGGACGGGGAGGTACAAGCATTTCGCACACAACTCCTCTTATACTTTCACACTTGCAGGCGACACCATGGCGTTTAGGAGAGACCCCCTGCAAGGTCCCCGACTCAGCTCCAGAGGGGGACATTCTGTCTCCCTAGTGTCTTGACTGTACACATACCCTTGAAAAGCTGGTCCAGAACGAAGGGGTCAGTGCCGTGCCCCAAGGTGGACGAAGGTGGAAGCAACTCCTGGAGAATCATCTCCCGACAGAAAACCCATCCAGGCGCGGTCGCCTTCTGCTCCGTGTCTGCTGTGGAGCTCGCTCGCTCTCTTCTGTTTTATTGGAAGGTGATCCCCTCTAGTTTACGTCTTTTCACTTGCCAAAGTTTTAACTCGCTGATGTTGTTCTCCTTTAAATTTATATGCTTCAGTATTGTTACGTCTAAGTGATCCTGAGGAAGGAGCCGGCCAGTTCTGTGTGCTCTGTCGGCTTGATGCGTGTTCAGGTTTTCCTTCCCTTTTGCCCTGAGGAACCCCTTGTCCTCGGAGTTTCCTTTTTACTCACTGTGCCTTCTGGACTTCTCCAATGCCCTTGAACGTCTCTTACCATAATTCTCCTTACTCAGTAAGGTTTTATGCTGGTATTTGTTCAAATAGGACAGGGCGTCCATTACGCGGCAGTCACCCTCGAGGTGCGGCCTTGTGGTTCTTCGTACTCTGCTGGACATTGTGCTGCTGCCCTTCGTCATTTAACCCTCACACTAGCCTGGTGGGGGTGGCGTATCCCTCCCACCTTGAGCTCTGACATCCCTGCTGGGTCACCTTCTTCACCTCTGTCTTCAAAGAACAAAACGGTCTTACTCGTTCTAATATCTTCACCAAAAATAACGGGCACTGTAGCTGTTCAGTATTAAATCCCAACTACTTAATGGAATTCGGGCAGAAAGAATGGATGAAATGTAAATGCAAACCAGGTCTCACAGTTGACTGAAAAATTCTGAACATGATACTCACATAATTGAGTATTTACAGGCTTTCAAAAAAGGCGTTAGAACCAGATTCTAAGGAAAAAAAAACCCACATCTTCATTTTTGTTTAAGGAATTACATTTCATGTTTTTGATAATGTTTTCCTCAAGAGGAAAACATTGAATTGTGTTTTCTCTTAGTTTTATTATGTGTATTGTTAATAGATTTCCTTATGCCTCTTTTCTCTTGTAATTATTCTTTGTAATTTTTATTTTAGGTTTCCTTACTACATCTTTCATATGTATAATGAAGTCTTTTTCAGTGACTATTATTGTTTTTTACTGCTCGTGTTGAATTTAATTACTTATAATTTGTCCCTGCCCGCCCCTCTCTCCCTCCTTGCTCCCTCCCTTCCTTCCATTGTTATCCCCATAGTATCTTCATAGTATCTCTGAAGATAGTCTTCAAGGAGACGCTCCTTTGATCTCTGCTTCTTGTCTTGAGGTGGTCATTCTGAGATTCCTTGCTCTTTTTCCTTAATACTCTTACTCATCCTCCGGTATCTCTTAATTATTCATTGAGCAGTAAAAGATTTCCTTCATTGGTTTAGGCCAGTCTGGATTTCCTTTATGGTTGTATAGTCTTATCTGTATGGATTCTTCCCTGAAGGAAGTCTTCTGAAATGCAGGCCTCATGATTAGAAATTAATACATTTTAAAGGGCACGTGAATTTTCATAGCTAACAATGGGGTGTTTGAGCCCCGGATAGGCTTCAAATACATGGAATTTTCCCCTTTTCTCTAATCCTTTCAAATAGCGAAGTTTTAAATTTGAATGAATCATCTTGTAATTCAAATAGAATTTTTAATTGCAGACATTGAGAGATGGATAGCAGTTATTTAATTCTTTAGATTAATACTTCTTTTGGTGAAAATTTTCAGTATAATCTTGGCCCTGAGTCCACACATGCTAATCTTAGGTTTATTCTTACACTTTTACTTTATTTTTCTCACATAACCTTATGTTGGTCATCTGTCTTCTGCCAGATTCTGGTATATTTGAGAACAGATTCAGTGTTTCTATCTGTAGTACCTTTATGTCAAACTCATAAAAATGCCAAGCACAAGAAAATATGGTTATATAAACAGATATATGGGAAAATTGAGTCCAAGAAACTGACTTTTAAAAAGATACAGATACATACTGAGTTTATTTATTGAGTGCTACAGGTAGAGTTGTCTTCTAGACATTAGGGAGCCTGTGTTCCGCTAAGTACGGTAAAATGGAACACAAGTCCAATATTACCTCTTGGTCTACTTTACCTTGCTCAGCCAAAAATTAATGAGAAAGTGTATAAGAATTATAATAGGTGAATCCATTATATTATTTGTGGCCAGACTCCATTCATTTGTCCTCATGAGACTTTCCTATTTGGTAGCAAAGATAAAGATTAGGTCTGTGGTTTCTTTTATGTTGCTCCTTGGTTCCTAATATAGATGTTTGTCATTTCCCATTTTCTTTGTCCCCCTGGTCTGCCCCATGGTGCTGCAAAATAACATGTTTAACTGGGGATGGGCTTTCACATAGTTTCTTTCTGTTCTGTTTAGTCTGTTTGCCATTTACTGTTTGTCACATGAGCTTCCATTATACATAGTTTTATCAAGATCTTTTGTAGGTATTCCCCATTTTTTTCAGGATAAAAAAATCTGACCACCGACATCAGTGTTTTCTTGTGCGTGATCTTTGGTGTCCTACTCTTTGTTTCTCCCTCTGTACAAAGCTGTGCAGAAAAATAAGGAAGTTGTCCCGTGTATAAACATACCACTATTTTAGGATTTATTTTTACTCTCTTCCTCATCTCTGATCGGTGTTAAAAGAAACATTCAGACTATTAAAAAAAAAATGATTCCGTGACACTCATTAAAGCACAGTTAGGTTTGATTCAAGGGATGGACCATGGCACTTGGCACAGGGATCACCCACTGGGTCTCCTGGTGGGAGATTCGATGCAGCTCTCAACACAACAAGGGCTAGTGGGAATTTGTAGCCATGGAGCAGGGGTAGGGATCATTAGATGGGGTATTAGCAAGAGGAAGAATCAGGGGTAGGAAGATTCTGGCTAAAATGATGTGACAGGATTCTTGCTGAAGGCAGGTAAGATCACCTGGGGGATGCTGGAGCATAAGGGACCTGACCTGATCTGGAGGGTGATCAGGTACTGAGGGTGTGGGATAGGGGCGACAGTTCTGTTTACACCGACTTAGCAGGGTTCTTGGTAAAATTGGATGGTGTGAAATGAACATGGAAGTCCAAAGGTCAGGTGTAGTTGAAAAAGAGTTCAGGATAGCCTGAGTAGAGTTTGGTTAGAAAGAAAATTTTTATCTTAGGCTGTGTACCATTTTTATCTGGAGACCATTTGTATTTTCTTACTTACAATTTAAAGTTGTTACAGCTCTACTCCATTTTGATGCCATATATACACCATATACATATACATACATACACATATATACATGTATACATATAATTTACATTTGAAGAAAACCAGGTTGACTTGAAGCTTTATGTTAGCTGTGTTTTGTTAACTGCTGGTTTTAGATCCAATATGCATTAAGATTAATTTGCCATGTATATGGAATAGTATATAAATTAATGTGAAAAATCAACAACCCTGACAATTAGTTACCTACAGTGAGTATCTGCTCAGTACTCTATGCAAGTTACATTATTTTGTTTTTCTTGTAAACCTTCAAGCATTTGTAGGAGCCTCCAAACACTAAGTCACATCTTTGTGTGATATAATCCTTGCCTCCCATGCATACTTTCTATTTTGCTTATTATTATTATTTTTTAATTTAAACATGCAGCCTCAAGGCATCTGGGTGGCTCAGTCGGTTCAGCGTCTGACTTCCGCTTAGGTCATGATCTAGCGGTTCATGAGTTCGAGCCCTGCTTTGGGCTCTGTGCTGATGGTTTAGAGCCTGGAGCCTGCTTCAGGTTCTGTGTGTGTGTGTGTGTGTGTGTGTGTGTGTGTCCCTCTCTGCCCCTCCCCCGCTGGTACTCTGTCTCTCTCTCTCTCAAAATAAATAAATAAATAAACAAACATTAAACATGCGGTGTTTCGTGTTAACACGCCCAGAGGTTTAGAAATGATCCATTTTTCCAGTTTATCCATTGTTTGGTTTAAAAAAAAAAGTTTTAATACACCTTTGTGTTGAAAATTTTACTTCATATATTGTTTTAGATATATTTTTTAAAGAAATACACTACATACAGAATTTAAAAACAAACCGTTAATTGTTCTATGTATTTTTAGTTGATATTTTTTGGACTGCTACATTCTATTTGATTTTGTGTTAAGGCTCTTTGGACAAAGCATAAGATTCCTCTGTTCTTTTTTTTTTTTTTTAATTTTTTTAAATGTTTTATTTATTTTTGAGACAGAGAGAGACCGAGCATGAGCAGGGGAGGGGCAGAGACAGAGGGAGACACAGAATCCGAAGCAGGCTCCGGGCTTTGAGCTGTGAGCACAGAGCCTGACGCAGGGCTCCAACTCATGAGCTGTGCGATCATGACCCTAGCCAAAGTCGAAGTCGGATGCTCAGCCGACTGAGCCACCCAGGTGCCCCAAGATTCCTCTTTTCTTGAGAAACTTTCACTCTTGCACACTCTCTAGCTGTTGCTCTGTTTTTCCATGGATTAAGAGAGTTATGCTTCTGTCACTTCTTAACCTTCCTAAAATTGGAATGGCACCTTGCAGTCACTGGCAGCAAATGACAGTCATGACCTAGTTGTATGAAAAGTCATTCTTGGAAACATTCTGATAAGCTCTGGCTTAGATTTGACAAAACAAATATTACTTAAAGTCAATACGTTCATTGTATATAATTTGGGAAAAATTAATGTTTTGTTAAATTAAGTAATCTCCATGCCCTACATGGGGCTTGAACTCCCTCCCTGTTAGAGTTACGTGCTCTACCAACTGAGACTGCCAGGCACGCCTGGGAAACAATTTTAAAAGGCTGATAGAAGGAAAAATAATAGTTTGAAAAAGAGACTTTACTTACATTAATAATCAGGGAAATTTAAAACATTCAAACAGCAGGACTTTTAATGCTGAAACATCCATCAAAATTGCCCTTCATCCTAGAGACTCCTTTAATTTTCTTAGCCCTTCTCTGCTTCTTTGAAGGTTTTAGAAGCAGCCTGTTAATTCGGCTGGAAACTCAGTGGCTGTTGACAGATTATGGAGAATCTTCCACTTAGCCTTTCCTGAGGTGTTTTTTTTCTCCCTATTTTGAACTCTAAGTCTCAGACCTCTTGGGATTCGCATGAAGTGTTGTCCTAATTAGGAAATTAACACAGATATGGAAGGAGAAGCTTGGAGGTTAACCACTGAGGCTTTGGTGGGAAAATGTGGCCTTGTGCTGCCATTTGGCAAATTAATTTCTGTTTTAGGTGTTAGTTTTTCCTCTGGCAAAATGGGAGAAGCAACAGGATTCCCCCCTATTTTGTAGGGATTAAGTAGTGCATCTGCAATACTTTGGTTTCCAACTTGTGTTTTCTTTTTTATTCTGTATTTAATGAATACTTAGGAAGCATCTCCTCTATGCCAGGCACTGTGGATACAGCAGTGCATTCTAAGAGATTCATGCCCTCTTTGAGCTTCTCTTTGCTAGTTGGGGAGACTCTCAGTACTTGATACCTCGTTAGCATTCAGTAAATGTTACCTTATTGTATGGGAAGTTAGTGTATAGCAGTCTGTGTAACAGTATAATAAAAGAGTAGCATCTTATTATTCTTTTGAGCCTGACAGTACTTGGAGATGAGAGCTCTAATTGCCTCCTCATACAGCCCTACTCTATGGCTCCTGCCGTATCAGTGCTCGAAGGGAGGAGCTGTGAAGAGTTCCAGATGACAGCTTGCTGTGTTGGCACTTATTATTCAGATGCTGACGGGATATATTCTTGGGCTTTTATACTTGGGAGCAGATTGAACCTGTCCGCTTTAGATTTCATTCATAATCTTAATCACATTCCTTTTAGCTTTTTCGAGCAGTCTATAATTTTAGAAGCCCTACCTGCTGAATCATAATGGTGAAGAACATGAGTTGATTAGCCAAAATAATGTTAAGAGCTATTTCATTTTAATTTGAGCACGTCAGGTCTAAAGAAGACATTCACGGTCTTACAGCTAGCTGGAACACCTTGACATTGCTGTCAGCAATAAGGCCAATAATAGCCATATCAGAATGGAGATTTTTTTAAAATATCAATTATTTGCGTCTTCAGAATCTTCAGCTGAAATTAATGGTGAGGAGAAGGTGGTGATCATTACTTGAAATGGTCTGAAATATATTTTACTATGTGGCTACCACCACTGTCTCTAGGTTTCTCTCCTCCCATTACCCCTGTTAAAAGATAAACTGGGACACATAAAAATTTTCAAGAGTTTATTGGAGCAAATATCTGTCTGACTTGGGCAGCCCCAAACTGAAGCAGGAGTGGTCAACTGCCAGGAGACCCAGGCAGAACTTAGAGACGGCTGTCCTGGCAGCAAGGCAAAGAAATTATTTGATTAGCTGTAGCTTAATCTATATTATAGATTACATTTCTGTGAGTGCAGAGCTTGATGCAGGGCTCCTACTCACAAACCATGAGATCGTGACCTGAGCCAAAATCAAGAGTTGGGCACTTAAGTGGGTGTGCCACCCAGGCACCCCGAATTTCATTTTCTAAGATGCCAGTGCATTTACAGCAGACTGGCTCAGCTTCCCATTTCCTCACATAGGCTCCCAGGGCATTAGGGCCACCCCAGTCTGATGGCCTCCTTAAACCCCTCCTTTTCCCGCTCATAGTATTGCCAGTTAGTGTGTGTGTTTGACCCCTTTTGCAAATGATATTGTATCTGAGTACCATACTTCCACCTGAAGGACTCACTATTGCTGGTCGGTCCTTCACGAGGGCCCCAGTAAGTTTTCTGTGACCCTCTCCCCCCATCTCCCCCCACCCCCCGCCCCCCGCTGGGGGTTTAGGTTTCCCTTGACATGGAATCTCATTGTACTTGGCGCATTGGCTTTGTTTCATTTGTTGTTCTTCATGTCTGTTTTGAGACTTAATTTCTTCGTTGGCTGTAAGACATTAGTAATCATCTTAATATCATCAGCCCCTTATGGCATCACAGGGAAATAATGACTTTTAACTATAAAGAGTAGTTTCTGTTAGAAAAGCAGAGAACGTTACGATCATTGCTGGTTAATTCATACTTGTTTTATTCTGGCACCTTAATTCCACAACGTTTAATTGATTTATTTATAGTCCGTATCTCACATAAATACTTGTGATATTGGTGTAAAGTAATAGCAAGAGTCGCTGAAATATTGGCTTTAATTGCATTGATGATGTCCTTTAGGGGGCTTTTGTGAGGAGAAGGAAGTGGGGCCAATTGCATGAAATAAGAGGGAAAAAAGTTTTCTGTCGGCGTTTTGACAAACCAAGGCACTGGGGTTATGCGTGGAGTGACTGCTGACTTCATCTTCAGCAAGTCCGTAACTGCCAGTCTTGCGACCATGTGTGTGTGCTGCTGACTTCTCAGACAGTTGCCATTTTGCCCCCGTCCACGGGTTTTGGCCCGGTGCAAACAAAGGTGGGTGAGGGAGTTTCTCTCCAGTGGCCACTCCAGCTCCATCTGAGAATGGCTCCAGTCGTGTCAGTTTTTCCCAGAGGACTAGACACGGGATCTGGGAACCCACCAGGTCATATCATCTGCTTTCGTAATGCTAAACGTAACCTACAGATAGAATAAGAGAGTTAGAAGTAGATAATTGGTTAGCCATGTATGTTCATGAAAGTTACGAACAAGTATCTCATGTCTGACAAACTTTGTGTCCTAGGACGTTTTACGGCAAGTAGCACCAGCTGCCCTGTGGGGATGTGGAACAACCAGTAACTGGGTGCATATTGGGCAATGAGTTGACTTGCTTCAAAATCTCACATGATTGCTGGGTACAAAGGTTAGTTAGTAAGAGCATGAGCACCGGTTGTGTTTCCCTTGACTCAGCTAATGTGGATTGTTCTTCATGTGTTAGGTGCAGAGAAGGGGACCCTGGAGATGGTTTGGTTTATTCTCAGGGTTTGCCAGCTTTTTACGTGTTGTACTTTTACTGCTCGCTGATCATTTTGTAATAATGTCGCGGTCCTAGAGGACAACCTGGATGGCACGAACTACCCTACTTGTAGTTAAACGTCTAGTGGAATGAGCAGTGGACTCAGAAATCTATAGCGTCACCTTGACTTCTGGCAACAGTGTTTAAATCTTTATCTTACTGGACCTTGTTCTTTTGATATTGGCTTCTTTTCCGTGAAAATGATATTCAGCCCGTTCTCTTCATGGACTCAGATTGTCATTTTATACTGTGAAACCAGCAGTTTGCTGAATTGTAAAGACTGTTTAAAAAAAAAAAAAGGTGTATAAAATATCATGGAGCTGAAGAGTGAGAGGAACAGAATATTCATCCCTCTCCCCACTCCCGTCCTCCACACATTTTCAGGAACAAAGCAATGAAACTTCCGGCTTTTTCCCACGTTGAGAACATTCTCTTTGTAATGATAGCAATTGATGTGAAAACCTTACCACAAATTCATTTAATTGCTTTAAAAAAAAAAACATTAAAAGTGTAAATGAGAAGTTCAGAAACACAGGTTTTAAACCCCAAGTTAACTTCTGTTTGTGGCCTTAATTCCCACCACTGTTCCCCTTTCTTACTTAGCTCTAGCCAGATTCGCTTTGTCCATCTTTCTCTGAACGTTCCAGGGAAGCAGTGGCCTCGATGCCTCTGCACGAGGGTTTCCTTTCCCTACAGGGAGCCTTGGGCCCCATCTGTCTCACTTCCTACTTACTTATCACCTCCTTAGAGTCTAGATGTTGCAAGTGACCTAACCTCTCCTTTTTTACTTCCCTGACTTGTTTTTCTCCTTAGCATTTATCATTGTGCAACATCCTGCGTATTTTATTTATTTTGTATATTTTCTGTCTTCTTGCAAGGAATGTGAACTTCGTGAGGCAGGAATTTCATTGCTGTAACCCTTATTCCTAGAACAGTTCTGGGAGTGTAGAAAGTGTTGGGTAATACTTGGTGAATAAATAAAACTGTACTGGCATTTGTGGTTACTTTTCTTGTCTGTGGCAGGTGGAATCATGAAGTGTTGTGTGTATGATAAATTGTTTCCATATAGATCTCAACTTTAAAATTTAAATCAGTGATTAGATAAAACTGAAAGATTCCAGATGTATTATAAAAATTAGGCCCTGGGATTCGCTGTCACAACTGAATGTAGTCAGTAGAGATTTTTCTGGCAAGTAAAACAAAACAAAAACTAGTTTGATTGTATTTTTTTTCTCCTTTGGTGCAAATCATATTCTCTTTATTGGAATATTTCACTCTGTGTCTAGGGATGATAGAGGAATTATTAGACACCTGATGTATTAAAATATCTTCCAGGTCAAATATAGATGTTCCAAATTTTTTCTATTAGAATTTTTAAATTAAAATGATTAAATTTTATTTATTTACAGTCAAGACCTAGGGAACTGTGTTTTTTCCCTTTTAGAAGGGTTTTAATTCCTGCTGAGACTAAGATAAAACAATATGAAGTAGTTGGTTACAGTTTTAATAGTTTATACAAGGTAGAATTAACATACTTTGTATTTTAAGGTTACCAGAAATCTAGGGATTCAAGTATCCTTTTTCAAGAGCAGTGATTGCAAGAGAGAGTCTCCAGATGCTTATTAAGTACTCAAGAAATGTGCAAGCCACTTATTAGGTTGTAAATGGCCATGGCCATGGCCGTTTGCTCTGTGGAAATTGGCAAGTGCTTGAAATCAGGGCTTCATGCATCCTTCAGCTATTTGGGCTAGTTGTTCGTGGTGCGAATTTGCTAATGTTTGTCAACTTACAGTGTCATGGTATTCCTTTAGATTCGGATAGGCTTTTTAAAAAAAAATTTTTTTTTAACGTTTATTTATTTTTGAGACAGAGACAGAGCATGAATGGGGGAGGGGCAGAGAGAGGGAGACACAGAATCGGAAGCAGGCTCCAGGCTCTGAGCCATCAGCACAGAGTCCAACACAGGGGTCGAACTCACGGACCGTGAGATCGTGACCTGAGCTGAAGTCGGACGCTTAAGCAACTGAGCCACCCAGGCGCCCCTGGATAGGCTTTTTTTAAAGTCCTGTAAGGAGGAAAAGTTATAACCAGGTTCATGGATGTGTGCCCAGGATATTAAAACCATTCTTTTTATGTGTCCTGGCAGGGGAAAGCAGGGGAAAGGTACATTTCCTCCCTTTGGCCCACATCATTTCCAGATGTGTGTGTGGGCGGAGCAGTGGTGGGGTGTAGTTCACACGGAACCTTCTTGGCATTGGCAACTTGACCGTAAATGTTACTGATTATTAACCAGCCTGTAGATTTACAGGAAGAGGTTTAAGCATCAATGTCTTATTTTTATAATGAATGCCAAAGAAAGAAATAGAATTCAGTGTGTAGCTGCTTTAGAACTTGGCCATATGGTTCATTAAGTGAGGGACCTCTATATTGAGCCTCTCGTGGTTTGTTCTTTACATTAAAAAAAAAAAGTTCTAAGATTGGATTTCTGTTCATACAGGTTATGATGTTGTTAGAAGCAATTTTATAAGACATAGTCTTAGAGACTAATTGGAAAGTTAGAACACTCTAAAATTATGATGGTTAAGTTTGTGAGCCTCTGTACGTGTGTTGAGTTTTGGGGGTAACTATTTAGTGGTACAGGAAAACAACACAATGCATGGTTTTTAAAGTTCATGTTACAGAACTGTTATTTCAAGACTTCTTCGTGCTGTGCCGGGAGCTATGCTCAATTTTGAAGGTAAAAGGAAGGAGTACATTATTTTTTTCTACATGCCTTGACTATACACTTTGTTGAAAGAGAAGTATATAACTTTGTTGAAAGAGAAGTATATAACTATTAGTGGAAAGAATTAAATACTGTGATATACAGGTGAGAATAATAAAGGGGTAAAAGAGAGAGAGGTAGAGAAAAGGAGTATAAAATATTTGCTCTAGGTTTTGAAGGATAAGCAGGTCTTTTCCAGGGCAGACAACTACGTTTGCTGAGTATTGATTTATTTTGTTCAGACACCATTCTAAGCTCTTTCTACATGTTTTTTCATTGAATCTCCTGTTACTATAGTCCACACTTTGTGGACTCAGACATGTTAAATAAATGTCTCAAATGTCTCCAAAGTCCTACAGCTAATGACAAAACTGGGATTTGAACTAAGTTTGTGTGATCCCAAAGCTGATGTTGTTAAGCACTGAGTTATTCTGAGTAGTCTTCAGGGCAGAAGGAAAACCACAAAGATACGGGGATGAGGAAGGTGACTGACCACAGGACAGTGAACCAGTCTAGACCCTTCCTGTAGACTGGAACGTAGGAGTTGAGAAGGTTGGAAACCCAACCAAACTGCCACGGCTGCTGACCAAACAGGATATGCGTTTCAGTCACTGATAAACTTGATCAGTGTTACTGGGCACCTACCGCATGCTGGGCATTTTGCCTCATGTGGGAGGTTCAGAGATGAGCACCTGAGCCTAGGAATAGTAATGATCCCGGTATTTTTGGTTTTGATCTCTTGCCGTGCACATCGGCCTAGAAGGATTTTTCTTCACTCCATCTTGAGAGAAATTTCTTAGTTTTTGTATTAAATTTACAGCTTCATAACTATATGTAAGTTTATATACACGTTGCATGAGTGTGTAATAGAATTTTACTGTGTGGTGTGAGGCAGAAAGTTTATGCCATCAGTATCTTCAGTTTTCATGGAAGTAGGAGGCCTCTTCTCCCTGTTGAACAACTAGGCTGCTCTCATTTCAGTGCCGCAACTATCGACTTAAAGAATGCATTGTGCAGGCTGTTAAAATCCTTTATAAAGTTAGGTAGGCAAATACTAAATGAGTTTATGAATAAATGAACCAAAATGCTTTCTTTTAACTAGCATGTGACTGGTGGTGTTTCCTACCCCCCCCCCCCCCCCAGCCGCCACCCCCGCCCTTGTCAGCTTCTCCTTTTCTGAGAGAACAGAACTAACATTTTGAGGTCTACCCTCAGCCTGTTTTCAGTTTCTAATCTGATTCTGTGTGCTATTTTTCCTCATAAATTCTCCCTCCTCACCTCCTTCTTAAAGAGCTTTTAAATGGAGTACAGAGTTGATTTCAGCATTTATATGATATAAAGGCAAATACAGAGAAAGTTAATGATTTCTTGCTCCCCTTTTGATTCTCATTCTCCTAAGGTAATTGGTTTTTAGCTTGTTACACCTTCTTCTGTGTTCATTTCTGGTAAATGTCAACCTTAAAAATAAAATAGCCAGTTACTTTACTAGCAAAATGAGTTTATCAGGGAATGGCAAAGGAAGTGCACCTGGGGACAAGCAAACTATGGTGAACCACGGGCAGGTCCGAAGAGACCCAGGCAAGGTCAGCTTTGACTAGTTTTAGGGAAGAAATTGGGGAGGGTTGTTTTGCACAGAGTTTCCCTGGAGAAGGACAAGAGTTCCAAGTTGTGGTGGTTTCCTCACTGGCTGCAGGAGGTGATTGCTGCTTTGTTGCTGGGGCAGGGAGGGAACTTCCCTTCCTTTTCGTAAAGGCAGCAAATAAAACTGCTATGTGAAAAGCACCCTCCCTGTCAAAATAATTCCTTTCTGCTGGTGATGCAGGCTGCAAGTGCTGTGTGTATGTGAGAGCGGCCTGTTAAGGGTTCCCCACTCCGTTTTCAATGAGGTTTCCTGCCCTCATTTCAGGGAACTATTGAAGGGAAAAGTTCTTTGTGGGAGCAGTATGAAAATACTCACAGAATTGGGAATGGGGACTTGGGTACATTCTGAAATGTAACACCGATTTATACAAACCTTACCCTAACCTTTGAAGAACAAGTATTTCCTGAATTTTCTACAGTGTGTTACAGTGCATGGTGGGGGAACCCTACATTCTACTCTATAAAATAGAGTGAGTTGGGGCGCCTGGGTGGCTGAGTCGGTTAAATGTGCCACTTCGGCTCCAGTCGTGATCTCAGTTCGTGGGTTTGAGCCCCGTGTTGGGCTCTGTGCTGACAGCTCAGAGCCTGGAGCCTGTTTCAGATTCTGTGTCTCCCTCTCTCTCTGCCCCTCCCCTACTCGCACTCTGTCTCTCTCTCAAAAATAAATACACGTTAAAAAAAATCTAAAAAATAGAGTGAGTTGTATCTTTATTGGCTGTCCCGAGAATCTGGTTGTAAGTCACTTTCCCTAGCTTCTTAAAAAACACTTAAAAACACTGTTTAAATAGCGTAAATTACTTGGTAATTTGGGGAGGAGAGATTGGTAGATAGTGTTCCACAAATTCTCTGCTTTTAACTTTCACTCTGAAACTCAATGTACCGTGTTAGTAATTCTTTGTTCTACTCCAGTGTGGTGTTTAATGATTGTTGACCAACACCTTTTGGGTTGGACAAGTTGGCTGGCATGTTAAACTCTTCTCTTTCACCTTCTTTTTAATCCCATAAGCACAGGGTGCCAAATTCATAAAATAGGACAGATTAACGTAAAATCAATGCTCCCTTCTATTTTTGTGTTCTAACTAACATTTTTCCTCTTGGCATTTGTAAAAATATATGTATATATTTCCTTTATAAAATGCGGACGCATACTCATTCATTTGCAACCTTGCTTTTGCACTTACTGTTATCTTGGAGACTGCTTGGTATGTTGGACGTAGCATAAGCCGATGCTAATGCATTGTTTCCTTTCTTTTCGATTAAAAACCAAACCAGACCTTTGGATAGCCTTGCTTCACATTCTGTTTTGTGTATATATCATTCCTATGAAAAACAAAATCGAATCACCCAGAAGTTGAAAAACCTGACCTGTTCTGTTCCCCTGTACCTGGATCTGAGTAAGGGCCACTGAAGTGTGAGGTGTTAGCATATGAAAGTGTTTACCAGTGTCCTAGGGCAGATCTTTTGTTGAGAAGCTGGGGCCTACTCATAGAAGTTGCTCTTAAATTCTCTAAAAGCCCATAGTACCCATGAGCTAAAAGTGTTTATTTACCTTGAGTTTAGTAAGGTTTCTTCCATTGTGGGTTTGCCTTTTCCTGTAGTGGACCGTATGTAGATAATCAGAATTACTTCATGGTACGTGGTTCTTTGGAATTAAAATCTGTGTACTTTTTACTTTTTTTTAAGGGTGAACAAAAAAGTTCTTTTTTTAAAAAAAATTTAATGTTTATTTTATTTTTGAGAGAGAAACAGAGTGTGAGCAGGGAGGAGCAGAGAGAGAGGGAGACACAGAATCTGAAGCAGGCTCCAGGCTCTGAGCTGTCAGCATAGAGCCCAACGTGGGGCTCAAACCCACGAACTGTGAGAACGTGACCTGAGCCGAAGTCAGATGCTCAAATGACTGAACCACCCAGGCGTCTGGAACAAAAAGACTTCTATTTTATTCAGAAGTACTTTGATCAATCACATGATCGTGTACTATGTAACCAGTATCAATTTGAGAAGGACATTGACTTAGTGCCTAGCAAACCCTGGAACTCCAAATAAATGTCATTTGTTTTCTCCTTACCAACTAGAGGTCTCAGAGAGTGTCAGAGTGTGGTTTGAATATATCCCAATGTAGCTTAATTTGGACTTAATTTTGATTATAAATATTTGTATTCCTTTTGAGTCAAAATCCTGTGTAAGGAAATTTAAGAAGTTCTTTATATTGTCATTATGTATAATATTGCTGTATATGAAGATCTCCCTATCCCCCCCCGCCAAGTAGTTCTCATATCTAATCAAGCCCAAATGTAAGATCTAGAGAAGGTATTAAAAACGGGAGTGCTTATTGGCATGACGAACCTCTTTGGCCCTCACTGTGGGTCAGTTAGAGGGGTGCTGTGCTTTTTGAGGTGATCAGGAATAGTTGAGGTTGTAAGAGTAGCCTAGGGATAGAAGATAGGCCTTCTGTGTTAGAAGCATGTGCCAAACTTAAATGGATTTTGCCTTCAGAAAATGTTATGGATTGACTTTTCAAGTGTGAGTACTATTGTGGACCTAGCTGTCAACATGTCAAAACCAATGTGAGGGGCTATAATTTTTTAGTACTTCATGATGAACCCTTAAGGTTATGACACTATGTCTACAGTTTGCTAGGCAGTGATTGATTTATTGATTGACAGGAAACACAGTTTATTGTCGCCCAGGTCAGTAGGGCAAAGGACAGTTGATGGAGCAGCTTTGAATTCTGTCAGCAGCTCAAGAGATGTCAGTGTTCCAACATGAAGAACTCTGCTTCCTTCATTTGGGTTATGGTGAGGATGTTTTCTGGGAACGGGTAGATGGTTAACCTTTACAAGGGTCAAAAAAGAAAAATTCCTTCATATGACTTTTTCTTCTATGTCCAGAAAGACTTAAAACGTTGTTAGACTTAACTTCCTTTTCCTATTCCCCTCTGCTTACACAGTAGAAACTTGCCAGGTGTAAAATACATTTCTGGCATAGTGGCTTCTTGTGAGAATTTATCAGAAGCATTTGGTTTTTAGTGGCATAGTTTTTATAATGTTAGGATAATCAAACATGGACAGACCCATTATGGTTGCATTGTGGGAAGTAGGTAATGCTCTTCATAGGAATTGATTTAAACCTTTCAGACTCTTAAATACACTTTTAACCTAAAGATTAAATGTTAATAAGGTTTTTCAGGCTCTGTGGCATAATACATGGATTTCTGTATTCCCTAAATAGGTACTAAATATAAATATCCATTTAACTCAAAAAGTCTTAATTTATTCTCATAAAAAAATATTTCCAAACTCTTTAATTATTTAGTTGTACTTCTGCAGAGCATCTTCAGTTTTTTCTTTTAGATTTTTCTTAATTTATAATGATTAAGACACCATTTATTCAACATAGTATTGGAAGTCCTAGCCAGAGTAATTAGGCAAGAAAAATAAATAAAAGCTATCCAAGTTGAAAAGGCAGCTGTCAAAGTATTACAGTTTTCAAATGACAAATTATATATATATATATTCTAAAGACTGCATCAAAAAAACTGTTAGAAATAATAAAAGGATTCAGTAGAGTTGTAGGATATAAAATCAATACACAAAAATCTGTTTTTTTTTACATGAATAATGAACTATCAGAGAAATTAAGAAAACAACCCCATTTACAATCCTATCAAGAAGAATAAAATGCCTAGGAATAAATTTCACCAAGGAGGTTAAAGAGTGCACTGAAAACTATAATACTGTGATGAAAGTGGCGAAGCTACAAATAAATGAGAAGATATTCCATGTTCATAGATGGGGAGAACTGATATTATTAAAATGCCTATACTACCCAAAGGAACATACAGATTTAATGCAATCCCTATCAAAATTCCAATGGCACTTTTCACAGAGAAACAACAAACAATCCTAAAACTTGTATGGAACCATGAAAGACTCTGAATAGTCAAAGTGATCTTGAGGAAAAACAACAACAAAGCTTGAGCTATCACATTCCCTGATTTCAAAATACATAGATGAAAAAGCTATAGTAATCAAAACAGTATCCTATTAGACACAGACATTGTGTGTGTGTGTGTGTGTGTGTGTGTGTGTATGTATGTCTATTTGTGTCTATTTGTATGCTAATAGGATACTGTTTTGATTACTATAGCTTTCTCATCTACGTATTTTGAAATCAGGGAATGTGATACCTCAAGCTTTTTTTTTCTTCTCAAATATGTACACACACACACACACACATATATATATACACATACATATATACATACATACATGTATATATGATGAATTGATGACAGAGAAGCCATGAATAGGGGCTTTTGGGTGGCTCAGTTGGTTACATGTCTGACTTTTGATTTTGGCTCATGGATTGTGACACTGAGCCCCACATCAGGCTGTGCACTGACAGTGTGGAACCTGCTTGGGATTCTTTCTCCTTCTCTCTACCCCTTCCCTGCTTGCACTCTCTCTCTCAAAATAAACTTAAAACAAAGAAAGCCTCCATGAGTATATAGTGCAGAAAGGACAGTCTCTTCAATAAATGGTGTTGGGGAAACTGAACAACCACATGCAAAGTAATGAAACTGGACACTATTTTAACAACTTACACACAAAAAAAACTCCAAATGAATGAAAGACTTGAACATAAGACCTAAAACCATAAAATTCCTAGAAGAAAACAGGTGGTAAGCTCCTTGAGATAGGTCTTAGAGATGATTTTTTGAATATGCTACCAAAAGCATCAGTTTGGACTATGTCTGTCTAAAAAGCTTCTGCATACAAAACTGAAAGGCAACCGACAGAATGGGAGAAGATATTTGCAAATGACATTTCAGATAAAGGGTTAGTATCCAAAATCTATAAAGAACTTACCAAACTCGACACCCAAAAAACAATCAGTTAAGAAATGGGCAAAAGACATGAATAGACACTTCTCCAAAGAAGACATCCAGATGGCCAACTGACACATGAAAAAATGCTCAACATCACTCATCATCAGGGAAATACAAATCAAAACCACAATGAGATACCTCCTTAATACATGTCAGGATGGCTAACATCAACAACTCAGGCAACAACAGATGTTGGCAAGGGTGCGGAGAAAGAGGATCTCTTTTGCGTTATTGATGGGAATGCAAGCTGGTGCAGCCACTCTGGAAAACAGTACGGAGGTTCCTCAGAAAATTAAAAAAAGAACTACCCTACGACCCAGCAATTGCACTACTAGGTATTTATCCAAGGGATAACAGGTGTGCTGTTTTGAAGGGACACATGCACCCCCATGTTTATAGCAGCACTATCAACAATAGCCAAAGTATGGAAAGAGCCCAAATGTCCATCGATGGATGAATGGATAAAGATGTGGTATATATATACAATGGAGTATTACTCGGCAATCAGAAAGAATGAAATCTTGCCATTTGCACTATGTGGATGGAACTGGAGGGTATTATGGTAGGTGAAATTAGAGAAAGACAAAAATCATATAATTTCACTCATATGAGGACTTCAAGAGACAAAACAGATGAACGTAAGGGAAGGGAAACACAAATAACATAAAAATAGGGGGACAAAGCATAAGAGACTCATAAATATGGAGAACAAACAGAGGGTTACTGGAGAGGGTGTGGGAGGGGGGATGAGCTAAATGGGGTAAGGGAGATTAAGGAATCTACTCCCGAAATCATTGTTGCACTCTATGCTAACTAACTTGGATGTAAATTAAAAAAAGTTAAAAGACAAAAAGCTTCTGCACGGCAAAGTGATAGCATCACCAAGATGAAAAGGCAATGTGCTGAATGGGAGAAAACAATTACAAATCATATATTAAGGGGCTAATATCCAAAACATACAAAGAATTTGTACAACTCAACAGCCAAAAAAAAAAATCCATTGAAAAAATAGGTGGATGAACTGAATAGAACATTCTGAAATATACGTATATATATATTTTGAGAGAGAATGTACGTGCACAAGCAGAGGAAGGGCAGAGAGACAGGGAGATAGAGAATCCCAAGCAAGCTCCATGCTGTCAGCGCAGAATCTGATGTGGGGCTTAAACTCATGACCTGTGAGATCATGACCTGAGCCAAAATCAAAAGTCATATGCTTAACCGACTGAACCACCTGTGTGCCCCCAAATAGACATTTTTATAAAAGAAGACATACAGGTGGCCGACAGGTACATGAAAAGATGCTCAACATTAATCATCAGGGAAATGGAAATCAGAAGTACCATGAGATGTCTCCTCATGCCTGTTAAAATGGCTATTATCAAAAAGACAATAAGTGTTGGTGAGAATGTGGATAAAAGGGAACCCTTGGGGGCGCCTGGGTGGCTCAGTCGGTTGAGCGTCCGACTTCAGCTCAGGTCACGATCTCACGGTTTGTGAGTTCGAGCCCCGTGTCAGGCTCTGGGTTGATGGCTCAGAGCCTGGAGCCTGCTTCGGATTCTGTGTCTCCCTCTCTCTCTGCCCCTCCCCCACTCATGCTCTGTCTCTGTCTCAAAAATAAATAAACATTAAAAAAAAAAAAAAAGGGAACCCTTGTGCACTTTTGGTGGCCATATAAATTGGTGCAGCCATCATGGAGAACAGTATGGTGGTTCCTCACAAATTAAGAATAGAACTACCATATGACCCAGCAATTACATTTCTGGGTATGTATCCAAAAACAAAAACACTATTTCAGAAAAATGTAAACACTTTTCATGTTTATTACAGTATTATTTACAGTAACCCAAGTATCTATTGATGGGTGAATGGATAAAGAATTGTGGCATTCATATACATTGGAATATTATTCAGCCACAAAAAATAAAGGAATCTTGCCATTTGTGACAACATGGATGGATCTTGAAGGCATTATGCTAACTGAAGTAAGTCAGAGAAAGACAAATACTGCATGACCTCTGTTATATGTGGAATCTAAAAAAACAAAATTAAGCTTGTAGGTACAGATAACAGATTGGTAATTGCCAGAGGGGTGAGGGGTAGGAGAAAAGAGTGAACTGTTGGTTTGTTTTTAGTTTAAATATATTGAAATTAAGAAAACAAACATAAACATTTAAAAAGCACCATTTAGCAGTTTTAAGGCAAGATGATTGGTTTTATTGCTTACTTTTTCCAGTATCCTTCCTGGAGTATTTTGTATAACATTCATTTAAGAGTAGTACTCAGGACTCCAGGACCTAGAAGAGGCCATTGTGTTTTACAAGGGTGTTATTTCATTCTCTGAGGAATTTTATTAGGTAAGGAGCCTATTCATCCCCAGACAAATTGGGGGTGGGGAGTTCACTTGATTATTAGAGAAAGTAGCTTGAGTGAATTCATTGTAAATGGATGTAAAGTAGATTTGGAAGAGGTACTCACCAAAATGTGACTGCTTTCTTTTAATGCTTCTTTTGCAAGAGATCACATGTGCAATAGAACACCTGTGCATGCGGGGGAGGGGCAGGGAGAAGGGGACAGAGGATATGAAGTGGCTCTGTGCTGACAGCAGTGAGCCCGATATGGGGCTGAAACTCACAAACTTTTGAGATCATGATCTGAGCCCAAGTGCTGTGCTCAACCCACTGAGCCACCCAGGTGCCCCAACAAATATGGGAGTGCTTCTTATGCAGATGATGAGAAAGCAGCAGTGGGTACTGAGTGGCCAGGCTGATGGGAGGAGAACCAATGGAGAGTGGTTTCCAAAAAGGCAAGGGAAGAACGTGATTCAAGAAAGACGGAGGCAAGATGTGGTGTAGTTTGCTATGCTATGGAGATACGTCAGGCAAGATGAGAACCTGTATTTAGCTGTTGAATTTTATAATAGATGGTTACCGATGACTGAAACAATAGCTATTTCATGGAGGTGGTGGGATGAAAACCTCGTTGAAGTGAATTTTGCTGAAGACTGAAACAAAGATGGGGTCAAAGTTGAAGATTGAGGGCGGATGACCATCTTAACTTACCACTTAAACCAGGACCTTTTGCGAATGGAAGGGAGCACAATTTATTCATATGCTAGTGTAACTGGGATATATTGACTGGTCATTCTTGGTGGGTGAAGCCAGAGTTTTCTCAGGGATGTATCTATTTATGTCTACTCTTTGTTTACTTTCTCTGAAGCAATTTCTTCTATCTGATTTACCAATGCTTAGTTCATTGGTAATTTGATTATTTTAATAGACTTTGATATGAAATATTTGTTCAGAGCTCTTTAATAGTTCTGCTTTTTCCACATGCAATTTATTTTCTCAAAGAATGAATTGAGTTTTGATTTCCCTGTGCACACTTGAAAAAAAAATCTTGCTTTTAAATGTACAAGTTTGTATAATATGAAAATGAAATTCAGTGCCCTAGAGTTTTTATTGTTTAACTGAAATACTTTTAGGGATGAGAGATTCATAGTAGTGGTCTTTGGTCCTCTGACAACCTAGCTGTTATATATAATGAATGGCATGTGTTTTGGCTAATACTGATTATATCTGTCTTCCAGTAATTTTTTAAAATAGGGGCACCTGGGTGGCTCGGTCGGTTAAGCGTCCGACTTCAGCTCAGGTCATGATCTCACGGTCCATGAGTTTGAGCCCCACGTTGGGCTCTGTGCTGACAGCTCAGAGCCTGGAGCCTGTTTCAAATTCTGTGTCTCCCTCTCTCTCTGACCCTCCCCCGTTCATGCTCTGTCTCTCTCTGTCTCAAAAATAAGGAAACGTTAAAAAAAAATTAAAAAAAAAATAGAGATCATTAAATCCTTGGTAAGTTACTAATGCATTTCAGTAAATTTTTTATATTTTAAATTGTGTTTTATTTCAATGTATTTTCATTTACAGTGCTGGTCTTCAATTCTTTTTTGATCTTATACCATATTGGTTAAAGAAATTTTTTTAATAAAAAATTACAAATAATTATAATAAAATATTAATAAGATATGGTATTAAAGTATATGATAAATATGAAACAGTTTTTAAAAATAATGATGCTATTAATAATGGCTATCTACTATCATTTGTTAATATCTCAAGGCACTGTACAAATGATTCTCAACTTTGATTATGTATTAGACTGTCTTATGATGGTTTTTAAGAAAACATGATGCAGGGCGCCTGGGTGGCTGAGTCGGTTGAGTGGCCGTCGTGATCTCACGGTCCATGAGTTTGAGCCCCGCGTTGGGCTCTGTGCTGACAGCTCAGAGCCTGGAGCCTGCTTCGGATTCTGTGTCTCCCTCTCTCTCTGGCCCTCCCCCGTTTGCGCTCTGTCTCTGTCTTTCAAAAATGAATAAATTAAAAAACTTTAAAAAAAGAAAACATGATGCACCAGTCCAATTGCCAGCATGTTGAATCAGAATTTCCAGGGAAGGAAATTGGCTTCTAAAAAAAAAACCAACCCTGTGATGCTGATATATAAGGAGGCTGATACCTACTTCTCTATATACTTAAGAGTAGATTTATTCATTTGTGATAATTGATGTAAACCCAAAGTTTTATACCGTCTACCTTTTTTCCTTCCTTCCTTCCTTCCTTCCTTCCTTCCTTCCTTCCTTCCTTCCTTCCTTCCTTCCTTTTCTATCATTCTTTTCCTCTTCCTTTTTTCCTCCCTCCCCCCACCCACTAAGTTCCTCTCATAACTGGTGAGATTGCATTTGAAACTTATGAGCTGGTTCTAGGAGGTAGGCATAATTAATACTGTCATTTTCTTATATAATTAGGCTTTTGCAGAATTTGTATTACCTTCAATATGTGTTGAATATTTTCAAGCCACTCAGCCATTTGTGAAGATTAGTTTATGTAAAAATCTGTCATTTTACTTTACCGGGCACAAGTAAACTGCATCATCATAATGTATTGAGAGAGAAGTGAGAATGGGGCACTGCTGATGCCTCTGTGTGGCGCTTCCCTTTTTCCTTGGGAATCTCCTTTATAATCGATAACTCATGGGCATCTACTGCAAGGATGAGTGAGGTGCTGGGGCTCCCCTGTATGTTAAATATCATTAAGTCTTAGTTTCTTTTTTAATTAAAAAAAAAAACATAAAACTTTTACACCTGAGCTGCAAGACTGCAATTTTGAAATCATTGATTTAGAGATGTGAATAGAATCTACCCCTGCATATATATTAGGAGATATAAAGGGAAAAATTGCAATACAATAAGAGTTTGGGAATTTAGTATCCCACTTACATCAATGGATAGATCATCCAGACAGAAAATCAATAAAGAAACATCAGTTTTAAAGGACATGTTAGACCAGATGGACTTAACATATATGTATAGAACGTTTCAAGCAAAAGCAACAGAATACACATTTCCTCAAGTGTACATGGAACAGTTTCCAAGGTAGATCATGTTAGGTCACAAAACAAGTCTTAATAAATTTAAAATAGTTGAAATTATATCAGATTTATTTTCTGACCACAGTGGTATCACAGTAGTAATTACATGAATAAAACTGGAAAAATTGCAAATATGCAGAGATTAAATAACATGCTACTGAACAACCAATGAGTCAAAGAACAAAGAAGTCAAAAGAGAAACACCTTGAGACCTTGGAAAATGAAAGTGTAACATACCAGAATTTATCAGATGCAGCAAAAGAGGTTCAAAGAGGGAAGGTCATAGTGATGAATGCCTACCTCAAGAAACAAGAAAGTTTGAAATAAGCAACCGAGCTTTACACCTTAAAAAACTAGAAAAAGAGTAAGTGAAGCCCAAAGTTATTACAAGGAAACAATTAACAAATACTAAATTAGAAATAAATGAAATAGAGACTAAAAAGAAGGTAGAAAAGATCAATGAAAGTAAGAGCTGGTTCTTTGAAAAGATAAACACAGTTGACAAACCTTTAGAAAGACTCACCGGGGAAAGAAGGATTCAAATAAAATCAGAAATGAAAGAGAAGATATTACAGCTGGTATCATAGAAACATAGAGGATGAGAGACTACTGTGAACAATTATATGCCAACAAATTCGACAACCTAAAAGAGATAAATTTCTAGAAACCTACAATCTACTAAGACTGAATCATGATGAAATAGAAAATGTGAATCAATTACCAGTAATAAATTGAATCAGTAATCAATAGCCTCCCAACAAACAACAGTCCAGGACCAGAATGACTTCACAGGGGAGTTTTAACAAAACATTCAAAGAAAAGTTAGTATCAGTCCTTCTTAAAGGAGAGAATTCTTCCAAACTCATGTTGTTATAAGCCCAGCATTACTCTAATACCAAAACCAGACAAGGATGCCACAAGAAAAGAAAATTGCAGGTCAATATCCCTAATGAACATAGATGTAAAGATCACCAAAAAAAGTATTAGCACATAGAATTTAACAATATATTAAAGGATCATTATACTATGATCAAGTGGGATTTATTCCAGGGATGCAGGGATGGTTCAACATCCACAAATCAGTCCACATGATAGACCTCATGAACAAAATGAAGGATAAAAATCATAAGATCATCTCAGTAAGATGAAGATGAACACATTTATCGAAATTTAACATCCATCTATATAAAAACTCAAGAAAGTGGGTTTAGAGAAAACATACTTCAACGTAATAAAGGCCATATATGACAAGTTCACAGGTAACATTATCTCAACTGTGAGAAACTGAAAACTTTTCCTTTAAGATCAGGAACAAGATGATGCCCATTCTTGCCACTTATATTCAACATAATATTGGAAGTTCTAGACACAGCAGTTAAGTAAGGAAAAGAATTAAAGGCATCCAGGTTGGAAAGGGAGAAGTAAAACTGTCACCATTTGCAAATATGTGATATCATATATAGAAAACGCCGAAGACTCCATCAAAAAAACTGTTAGAACTAATAAACCAGTTCAATAAAGTTGCAGGATGAAATTCAGTACACAAAAATGTTGCACTTCTGTATACTTATAGTGAACTATTAGAAATGAGAATAATCCCATTCACAATCGCATCAAAAAGAATAAAGTACCGGGTCGTGTGGGTGGCTCAGTCTGTTGAGCATCCGACTTTGGCTCAGGTCATGATCTCACAGCTCGTGAGTTCGAGCCCTGCGTCAGGCTCTGTGCTGACAACTCAGAGCCTGGAGCCTGCTTCCGATTTTGTGTCTCCCTCTCTCTCTGCCCCTAATCCACTCACATTCTGTCTCTGTCTCTCTCAAAAACAATAAATAAACATGAAAAAAAAAAAGTACCTAGGAATAAATGTAACCAAAAAGGTGAACGATCTATATGTTGAAAAATACAAGACATTGATAAAAAGAATTGAAGACACAAAAAAATGGAAAGCTACTCCATGCTCATGGACTAGAAGAGTTAATATTGTTAAAATGTCCATGCTACCCAAAGCAATGTACAGATTTAATGCAATCCTTGTCAAAATTCCAATGGCATTTTTCACAGAAATAGAACAATCCTAAAATTTGCAGAAGCACAAAAGGCCCCGAATAGCCAAAACAATTTTGAGAAAGAACAAAGTTTGGATACATCACAATCTGATTTCAAAATAGATTATAGAGCTATGGTATTTAAAGAGTCTAGTATTGGCATAAAAATAGACACATAGGTCATTAGAACACACTAGAGAACTCAGAAATAAATCCACACTTACATGGTCAATTAATTGATGACAGAAGATCCGCAAATATACCAATGGGGAAAAGATAGTCTCTTTCATAAATGGTGTTGGAAAATTTGGAAGCTACTGTGAAAGAATGAAACTGGACCCACACTATCTTACACCATGCACAAAAAACAAACTCAAAATGGATTAAAGACTTGAACATAAGCCCTGAAACTGTAAAACTCCTAGAAGAAAACATAGGTGGTAAGCTCCTTGACATGGGTCTTGGTGATGGGTTTTTGAATCTGATACCAAACTCATCAGTTGGGACAACATGAATCTAAAAAGTTTCTGCACAACAAAGGGGTAGTATACCAAGATCAAAAGGCAATGTACTGCATAGGAGAAAACAATTGCAGGTTATGTACCTGATAAGGAGCTAATTTTTACAACTACTTAGCAAACAAACAACCAAAAATCACAGTGAAGAAATGGGCAGAAGATCTGAATAGAGATTTTTCTTTTTTCTTTTTTTACATTTCCATTTATTACAAGAAAATTTTTTTTTAATGTTTATTCACTTTTGAGAGACAGAGGGAGACAGAACAGGAGCAGGGAAGGGGCAGAGAAAGAGGGGAACACAGAATCCGAAGCACGCTCCAGGCTCTGAGCTGTCAGCACAGAGCCCGACGCAGGGCTCAAACTCGCGAACTGTGAAATCATGACCTGAGCTGAAGTTGGACGCTTAACGGACTGAACCACCCAGGCGTCCCCATTTTACATTTTATTTTTTAACTTCTACACCCTACATGGGGCTCGAACTTAAGATCCTGATGTCAAGAGTTCCATGTGTTCTTCAGGTGCCCCTGAGTAAACCTTTTTCAAAAGAAGACATGGATGTCCAACAGGTACATGAAAAGATGCTAAATGTCATTAATCATGAGGGAAATGCAAATCAGAACTACCATGAGATGTCAGCTCATGCATATTAGAATGGCTATTATCAAAAAGATAAGAAATAACACATTGGTGAGGATGTGGAGAAAAGGGAACCCTATGCACTGTTGGTGGCAGTATAAGTTGGTGCAGCCACTGTTGAGAATAATATGGAGTTTCCTTACAAAATTAAGAAGACTATCGTATGACCCAGGAATTTTATTTCTGGATATTTATCTGAAGACAACAAAAAATACTAATTTATAACTTAAACAGTTAAAAACAGCTCCATGTTTATTGCAGCATCATTTACAATAGTCAAAATATGGAAGCAAGCTTAGTGTCCATTGATGAATGGATAAATTTTGGGGCGTGTATGTATTTATATATATAACATTACAAAACATATATAATATATATAATATATATATAATGTATATAGTAAAATTATTCATCCATAAAATAGGATGAAATCTTGCCATTTGCTGCAACATGGATGGACCTTGAGGCCATCATGCTGAATAAAATAAGTCAGTGAAAGAAAAATCCCATATGATGTCTTCTTTATGTGAAATCTAACACAAAACATAGGTGCAGAGAACAAATTGGTTGTTGCCAGAGGTGGGTGTGGATGGTGGGGGAAATTGGTGAAATGTTTTCTTTTTCTGTTTACCTAAATTGGATTTGGAAAAATCTAATTTTCATTTTGGAGTGCTGAAATAAAAAGAAATTGGTTTTCTTAGGATTTGCTGTTCTGTTGTCCTTGCTTTACTTTGTTAATTAAAATAAAATCTTGATATAATATAGTTTTCCAAAATGAAATAGAATTATCCTTGCCTTCTGTTGCACTGGGCTTTTTCTTGGCTTTATACCTGAAGTCCAGACAGACTTTGGGGCTCAAATGACCCTTGTTGGAGTAATTGCTGAGTCATTACTTTATGGGATAGTTTTTAGTTCTGTTTTATCCCATGCTCCAGGAATTTAAAACATTTGTAGACTTTATTTTTTTTAAAACAGCTTTATATTTACAGAAAAATTGAAATAGTAAAGAGAATTCCCTTATAATTTCCCCAACCATGTTCAATTTTTCCCATATTAGCATTTTACTTTAGTATGGTACATTTGTATAATTAATGAACCAGTATTAATATATTATTATTGCATCATTTATTCAGATTTCCTTAGTTTCTACCTAGTGTTAATTTTCTGTTCCTGGGTCCCTTTCACATACCATTTAAATATATTTAATTGTCCTGTCTCCTTAGGATCCTGTTGTCTGGAAATTTCTCTTTGTACTTAATTCAGGATTCCCAGGCACCTTTGGGGAGCACTTTGGTTTTGATATATCCAGGATCAGGGATTTTCTATCTTCTGCTTTAAATGAAACCCTTTTGAGAAAGCAATTCTAGTACTTGTGACTTTATGTTTGGAGAGTTGAGACCAGTCTGTGTTCTCTGTTCTTTAAAATAGAGTGCATTATGTAAAGAAAAAGTTCTCTTACTCTTGAAATCATGTTCTCTGCTCTTACATTTCTCTTTGAGATTGCCTTAGGACCCTTGATATAAAACTTACAGTCTTTATGGCATAATGAGGAAGTTCTTCCCAGCCTTTCTCTGAAATCTGTTTGCATATCCAAGAAGCACATCACATCAGTGTGACCCCTGGGCGAATACTTGAAATAATACTGTCCACTTACTTCCATATAAAGACTTTCTCTCTTTATATAAGCTTTTCCAAATTTAGAGCCAAAGGCAGTGTCCCATGATTTAGTACCCCAGAGGGATACAGAGTTCTAGATTTTAGAATGTCTGCTTTGAGATCTACTCCCATAAACCGTGTAGTTACCACGTGTAATTCTGGATGCTACTTTTTCTGCAGCCCGTGGATTAGTAAGGCTTCGAGTGTGATATGAATGCCAAACTGACTTCATTGAGTTAAAGTTCCAGAGGAGACTAGATGAGAAAAGTTAAGAATTTCGGATCCCAGTATTTGAGGACCCGTAGATAGAATCGGCTTAACATAAATGTGATATATAGAAGTTGCTGAAGTGGTTGGTTCTTGATTATTAATAACTTATTTAGTAAATCTTAACTGTATTGTATATTTTCATACTGTGTCATTCTTTTCAAGAATCACTTCGCAGATCCCACCTTAGTGAAAGTATTGGTTTAGAGGAGCAGTAACATGGATAATAAAGCCTTTCCCTTTGAGGGATGAGTTTACATATCAAAGAATCTGTGACACAAGGTGGTTTCACTCATTTATTTAAATATACATATTGTATCCTTGAATGCCTTCTTTAGCCTTGCAGACCTTGTCAAACATTAAAGGGCCATTGGTTGATCCAAATTATTAACTCCTTGCCAGTAACATTGAGCACCTGCCGTGTGCCAGGGTTTGAATTTCTTAGATTGATGTTCCCTCTATGTTGAATGAATGAGTGGGTTAAAGTTTTCCTTCCTCCATTCTGATGCATGCCTGTTCCTCTTTAACGTCCTCTCCAATTCCTGTCTAGATTGTCTCAACACAGCCTGGACCATGATCATTGCATTAATTAAAATTTAGTTTCTGTAGAATAGGGAAACCCTAAATAGTAATGATTTGAAATAGAAGTCTAGTTTTCTTCACATGAAAGAACTCTGCAGGCAGGCAATGAGGTAGTGTAATGGGGGCTTTGTGGAGTCATGGGGGACCCAGCCTCCTTCAGGCTGTTGCTCGCTCTTTTGATGCTTTTGATGATCGCAGGTGGCTGCACAAATTCTATTCAGCAGTTCCTCAATCCTTGATGCAGAGGGCAGGATGGAAGAAGAAAAGAAGCAGAGGATAGAGCCGCCACGTTTTTTTTTTTTTTTTAAGGGTATTTATTTTGAGAGAGACAGAGAGTGAATGGGGGAGGGGCGGAGAGGGGGACAGAGGGTCTGAAGCAGGCTCCAGGGGCTCACAGCCTGATGCAGGGAGCCGCGAGATCCTGACCTGAGCCCCAGTCAGACACTTAACTGACTGAGCCACCCAGGCGCCCCGAGCCGCCTCCATTTTGAGGAGGTTCCTACAGGTAAACTTACAAAGGTCTGATTACATCTCCTTGGCCAGACTTCACCTGTAGACTACATTTTGCTACAAAGGAGTCTGGGATACACAGGTTTTAACCTGGACAGTAATGTGTCCAGTAAACCAAAAAACAGCCAAAGAAAGCAAAACCCAAAAATGAAGCAAAATGAAAACACCCTTCAGGATTCTGTTGTTAAACAAGAGAAAGAGCCTCCTGAGGCGGTTACTGGTCTCGGTCACAGTCGTTCACGGTCATGCTGCCCGCGAGAGCGTCCTAGATCCCTTTCCCTCCTGACCAGTGATTTTGCCAATTCTCAAACCACATGTCATTAGCGTTTATCATCTTGTTTATTTATGCCTGTTCCTACTCCCCCCAGCAGAATTACTGGGGGCAAAGTGCTGAAATTACAGATGGGTCTGATATCCTCTATTTGCTGGTTAGCCCCAAATGAAATTGTAGTCTTTTTTAAAAAAATTTTTATTTTTTCAATATATGAAACTTATTGTCAAATTGGTTTCCATACGACACCCAGTGCACATCCCAACAGGTGCCCTCCTCAATACCCATCACCCACCCTCCCCTCCCTCCCACCCCCATCAACTCTCAGTTTGTTCTCAGTTTTTAAGAGTCTCTTATGCTTTGGCTCTCTCCCACTCTAACCTCTTTTTTTTTTTTTTTCCTTCCCCTCCTCCATGGGTTTCTGTTAAGTTTCTCAGGATCCCCATAAGAGTGAACACATATGGTATCTGTCTTTCTCTGTATGGCTTATTTCACTTAGCATCACACTCTCCAGTTCCATCCACATTGCTACAAAGGGCCATATTTCGTTCTTTCTCATTGCCACATAGTATTCCATTGTGTATATAAACCACATCTTCTTTATCCATTTGTCACTTGATGGACATTTAGGCTCTTTCCATAATTTGGCTATTGTTGAGAGTGCTGCTATAAACATTGGGGGTACAAGTGCCCCTATGCATCAGTACTCCTGTATCCCTTGGGTAGATTCCTAGCAGTGCTACTGCTGGGTCATAGGGTAGTTCTATTTTTAATTTTTTGAGGAACCTCCACACTTTTCCAGAGTGGCTGTACCAGTTTGCATTCCCACCAACAGTGCAAGAGGGTTCCCGTTTCTCCACATCCTCTCCAGCATCTATAGTCTCCTGACTTGTTCATTTTGGCCACTCTGACTGGCGTGAGGTGATATCTGAGTGTGGTTTTGATTTGTATTTCCCTGATGAGGAGCGACGTTGAGTATCTTTTCATGTGCCTGTTGGCCATCCAGATGTCTTCGTTAGAGAAGTGTCTACTCATGTTTTCTGCCCATTTCTTCACTGGGTTATTTTTCGGGTGTGGAGTTTGGTGAGCTTTTTATAGATTTTGGATACTAGCCCTTTGTCCGATATGTCATTTGCAAATATCTTTTCCCATTCCGTTGGTTGCCTTTTAGTTTTGTTGGTTGTTTCCTTTGCTGTGCAGAAGCTTTTTATCTTCATAAGGTCCCAGTAGTTCATTTTTGCTTTTAATTCCCTTGCCTTTGGGGTTGTGTCAAGTAAGAAATTGCTACGGCTGAGGTCAGAGAGGTCTTTTCCTGCTTTCTCCTCTAGGGTTTTGATGGTTTCCTGTCTCACATTCAGGTCCTTTATCCATTTTGAGTTTATTTTTGTGAATGGTGTGAGAAAATGGCCTAGTTTCAATCTTCTGCATGTTGCTGTCCAGTTCTCCCAGCACCATTTGTTAAAGAGACTGTCTTTTTTCCATTGGATGTTCTTTCCTGCTTTGTCAAAGATGAGTTGGCCATATGTTTGTGGGTCTAGTTCTGGGGTTTCTATTCTATTCCATTGGTCTATGTGTCTGTTTTTGTGCCAATACCATGCTGTCTTGATGATGACAGCTTTGTAGTAGAGGCTAAAGTCTGGGATTGTGATGCCTCCTGCTTTGGTCTTCTTCTTCAAAATTACTTTGGCTATTCGGGGCCTTTTGTGGTTCCATATGAATTTTAGAATTCCTTGTTCTAGTTTCGAGAAGAATGCTGGTGCAATTTTCATTGGGATTGCATTGAATGTGTAGATAGCTTTGGGTAGTATTGACATTTTGACAATATTTATTCTTCCAATCCATGAGCATGGAATGTTTTTCCATTTCTTTATATCTTCTTCAATTTCCTTCACTTTGTATAGTTTTCAGCATACAGATCTTTTACATCTTTGGTTAGATTTATCCCTAGGTATTTTATGCTTCTTGGTGCAATTGTGAATGGGATCAGTTTCTTTATTTGTCTTTCTGTTGCTTCATTATTAGTGTATAAGAATGCAACTGATTTCTGTACATTGATTTTGTATCCTGTAACTTTGCTAAATTCATGTATCAGTTCTAGCAGACTTCTGATGGAGTCTATCGGATTTTCCATGTATAATATCATGTCATCTGCAAAAAGTGAAAGCTTGACTTCATCTTTGCCAATTTCGATGTGTTTGATTTCCTTTTGTTGTCTGATTGCTGATGCTAGCACTTCCAACAATATGTTAAACAACAGTGGTGAGAGTGGACATCCCTGTCGTGTTCCTGATCTCAGGGAGAAAGCTCTCAGTTTTTCCCCATTGAGGATGATGCTAGCTGTGGGCTTTTCATAAATGGCTTTTATGATCTTTAGGTATGTTCCTTCTATCCTGACTTTCTCGAGGGTTTTTATTAAGAAAGATTGCTGAATTTTGTCAAATGCCTTTTCTGCATCGATTGACAGGATCATATGGTTCTTTTCTTTTCTTTTATTAATGTGATGTATCACGTTGATTGATTTGCAAATGTTGAACCAGCCCTGCATCCCAGGAATGAATCCCACTTGATCATGGTGAATAATTCTTTTTATATGCTGTTTAATTTGATTTGCTAGTATCTTATTGAGAATTTTTGCATCCATATTCATCAGGGATATTGGCCTGTAGTTCTCTTTTTTTACTGGGTCTCTGTCTGGTTTAGGAATCAAAATAATACTGGCTTCATAGAATGAGTCTGGAAGTTTTCCTTCCCTTTCTATTTCTTGGAATAGCTTGAAAAGGATAGGTATTATCTCTGCTGTAAACATCTGGTAGAACTCCCCTGGGAAGCCATCTGGTCCTGGACTCTTATTTCTTGGGAGATTTTTGATGACTGACTCAATTTCTTCGCTGGTTATGGGTCTGTTCAAGCTTTCTATTTCCTCATGATTGAGTTTTGGAAGAGTGTGGGTGTTTAGGAATTTGTCCATTTCTTCCAGGTTGTCCAGTTTGTTGGCATATAATTTTTCATAGTATTCCCTGATAATTGCTTGTATCTCTGAGGGATTGGGTGTAATAATTCCATTTCATTTATGATTTTATCTATTTGGGTCATCTCCCTTTTCTTTTTGAGAAGCCTGGCTAGAGGTTTATCAATTTTGTTTATTTTTTCAAAAAACCAACTCTTGGTTTCATTGATCTGCTCTACAGGTTTTTTAGATTCTATATTGTTTGTTTCTGCTCTCATCTTTATTATTTCTCTTCTTCTGCTGGGTTTAGGCTGTCTTTGCTGTTCTGTTTCTATTTCCTTTAGGTGTGCTGTTAGATTTTGTATTTGGGATTTTTCTTGTTACTTGAGATAGGCCTGGATTGCGATGTATTTTCCTCTCAGGACTGCCTTCGCTGCATCCTAAAGCGTTTGGATTGTTGTATTCTCATTTTCGTTTGTTTCCATATATTTTTTAATTTCTTCTCTAATTGCCTGGTTGACCCATTCATTCTTTAGTAGGGTGTTCTTTCACCTCCATGCTTTTGGAGGTTTTCCAGACTTTTTCCTGTGGTTGATTTCAAGCTTTATAGCATTGTGGTCTAAAAGTATGCATGGTATAATTTCAATTCTTGTATACTTATGAAGAGCTGTTTTGTGACCCAGTATGTGATCTATCTTGGAGAATGTTCCATGTGCACTCGAGAAGAAAGTATATTCTGTTGCTTTGGGATGCAGAGTTCTAAATATATCTGTCAAGTCCATCTGATCCAATGTATCATTCAGGGCCCTTGTTTCTTAATTGACGGTGTGTCTAGATGATCTATCCATTTCTGTAAGTGGAGTGTTAAAGTCCCCTGCAATTAACCACATTCTTATCAGTAAGGTTGCTTATGTTTGTGAGTAATTGTTTTATATATTTGGGGGCTCCTGTATTCAGCGCATAGACATTTATAATTGTTAGCTCTTCCTGATGGATAGACCGCATGATTATTATATACTGCCCTTCTTCATCTCTTGTTACAGCCTTTAATTTAAAGTCTAGTTTGTCTGATATAAGTATGGCTACTCCAGCTTTCTTTTGACTTCCAGTGCCATGATACATAGTTCTCCATCCCCTCACTCTCAATCTGAAGGTGTTCTCAGGTCTAAAATGAGTCTCTTGTAGACAGCAAATAGATGGGTCTTGTTTTTTTTATCCATTCTGATACCCTATGTCTTTTGGTTGGCGCATTTAGTCCATTTACATTCAGTGTTATTATAGAAAGATATGGTTTAGAGTCATTGTGATGTCCGTAGGTTTCATGCTTGTAGCGATGTCTCTGGTACTTTGTATCGCAGGATCCCCCTTAGGATCTCTTGTAGGGCTGGTTTAGTGGTGACGAATTCCTTCAGTTTTTGTTTGTTTGGGAAGACCTTTATCTCTCCTTCTATTCCGAATGACAGACTTGCTGGATAAAGGATTCTTGGCTGCATATTTTTTTCTGTTCATCACATTGAAGATCTCCTGCCATTCCTTTCTGGCCTGCCAAGTTTCAGTGAAATTTTAGTCTTAAAGCTGTGGACCGTCAGCTTCTGTCATCCACTTCTTAGAGCAGTTGTTTGAAAATTGTTCACATTCTGCTCTAATTCCATACTCTCGCTTCGTTTTTGTTCACGTACAAATAAATTGACCATACTCCACCTCTACCTCTGCATGTTTTCGCGTACCTCAATCTCAATAACTATTTTCATCAGTAGGATGGAAGTCTGAGGAGGTCCAGAACCTCACTTCTGCTGCTCACTGCTTTCGCAGCAGGGCCTGAACGGGAGTGCTTTGTGCTCTCTAAATGCCTGCTAAAAGAATGACTCAATCCTCTCCTTGTTTCCTCTCACATCTCTCTTTAGAATATAAGATTACTTCCGTTTGAAGAAATTGCTCTTGACTTCGCTGCCATTTCCCCCACGCTTCTCATGGTTCACTTTTTATTTTTGTGAGAAGAGGCATCTCTCCTCCCGATTTACTAACTTCTTGTCTCCTCACTGTCTTGAGGCTCTCTCTGTGACTTCTCAGATTTTGCTTTGAGATGTGCCCTCCTCATTGACCTTTGTTGGTTCTTCAGTCTCTGTGACATCTCAGCAGCACGCTGTGTTACTGACAGCACGTTCTTGGAAATCCCCTCTTCACTCTTTTACCTTTCTGACTTTTCTTTCTGCGTTTCCTTTGTTGATGTCCTTCAGCTCTGCGGTGGTGAGCAAAACAGAATAATTTTGCTCTCATCCTTTGTTCTTTTCTCTCTGCTTTCTTTGCAGTATCCTAGGCGCTAGGTTGCTCTTTGACCTTAGCTGTTGTCTCTGTGTGCGTGATTACCAAATAGACACAAATTGCCTTTACTACTCACTTTGTATCCTTTTAAATACTTCCTGTGTGCCTCAACCTAAACTCCTCTGTCAAGGTAAACAGTATGTCTGAAATTTGGGATGCCAGTGCTAATGCCTTGGGCTCCTGTCATTAGGGCGTCACTTCTGAAACTGTATGGAAGTAACCCTAATGGCAAAGGATAGCAATTTCTGCTGTGTTCTTTTCCTTGTCTGGAATGCTCTTTCCTTTATTCTTTTCAGCTTCCTTTCTCCTTTTAAGATCAAGTTTGGAAACCTGCAGTTCACAAAGATTTCTAGGGTGACACCAGACCTTATTGACTTTCTGGGCTTTGAACTCCCTCCATACTCATTTATCTGTTACCTGGCACTCTTCGTATACTTGTGTCGTATTGTGTTGTAGAATAAATCCTCTTTATTATAAATGTTTTATCTCACAGATACTTTGTAATCTTAGTCCTCTTTGTACTCACAGTGCCTAGTATATAATCAGCACTTAATAACGTGTGCTGTGGATGATGGCTTCCCCTTTGCATTTCCTTATCTTGTTCCACTTCTAATACTGAGATTGCTTAAAAATTAATTTTTCTTATCACCAAACAAACATTTCTCTTTCATAAATGAAATGGAGTGCTTGGACTGAGCCGAATGACAGATTTTCGATAGCCTGATTGCGTTTTGCTTTGCACTATTTTTAGTACATTATAAAGGGCTTGGAATGACTGTTGGAGAAGTAACTTTCCTCTGTCTTTTCAGTGTCTTCATCTTTTGAGTGTCATGTAAAAACATGGAATGAAAGAATCATGATAAGAGCTATGGGATTCTGTGCAGACACACGCACAATTTTGTATGCGGTGGGGAGAGATGGAGTGGGTGAGAGAATATGAATAAATAAAAATGAATGTGAGGACACACTGCCCAAGCCCATATACCACCTGGCAACTAATGTTGGGAAGATGCCGGACCAGCCCCGCAGAAGAGTAGTTGTGTCAAAGGGGCGGTATCTCATAAGGATGTCATTTTAAGAGCATTCTCCCCCTTACCCCCTGCAAAAAGAAACCTACCCAGTTGTTTTTATGGTAAATTGTTTTTATAATCAAGTTCTCAGCAATATAGTAATGTGGTAGACATACTGAATAAAGAAGATCTTGTTAAACTATGGTGTGTTTTAAAAATAAGGTATAAGAAATTAGCTGTGGTTGAAATTTAGCTCTGTGTAGATGGAAAGTCTGGGTTAGTTGGGGCACCTGGGTGGCTCAGTCAGTTAAGCATCCAGCTCCTGGTT
Organism: Neofelis nebulosa; assembly: GCF_028018385.1. Classification (NCBI taxonomy): domain Eukaryota; kingdom Metazoa; phylum Chordata; class Mammalia; order Carnivora; family Felidae; genus Neofelis; species Neofelis nebulosa. The sequence goes on from NC_080785.1 coordinate 11,224,714, forward strand.
TGATCTCAACGTTTGTGAGATTGAGCCCTCCCATTGGCTCTGTACTGACAGTGCAGAGCCTGCTTGGGATTCTCTGTCTCCCTCTGTCTGTCCCTCCCCTGCTCATATTCTCTTTCTCTCTCTCTCTCTCTCTCTCCTTCAAAGGAAATAAACATTAAAAAAAAAAATCTGGATCAGTAGAGGGTAATTCCAGGCTCAAATGAGGGGAACAAAGGACTTCACCTACTTATTTACTTCTTTTTTTTTTTTTTTTCATAGGGAAGTTGAAATACTGCCTTGTGGTTCTGAATCAGCCGGTGGACAAATGTGTTCGTCATCTTTGGAGCAAAGGTAATCTCAATTAGTGTTCACATTTCTTTACTTTCTTTACTCCTTGTAGGATGAACATGACTATTAAATATTCCAAAATCTGACTGTCATACCAAAAAGTGTAATTCCTAGCAAAGTGATTTAGTTATTGAATTACCAGGAGAATAAATCTTTTCTTAACCATTTTCCACTTGTGGTTTCCGCATCATGAATCCGCAAGGACAGAATTACAATGTAGCATCATTATACCGCATTTCTGATCCACCCTGTGGATGTTAATCCTGAGTACTTACTAAGTGTTTGTTGAAGTGTGAATAGTTTTGGCACCAGGGACAAAAAAAAGCATCCTCAAGCCTCACTCATCCTAAGCATCCAACAATAAGATATCTGCAGGGTAACCAGATTTGCAAAATTAAAAAAAAAAAAAATGTTAACAGGGTATTAGGATCTCTAGGGAATGCTGAAAAATAGAAACAGTAGTTTTACAGAATTCATACTTCCATGAGTTTTCCTGTAAAAAGCAGCCTTTATTAACTTTTTTTTTTTACACTATTCGTTGATTTATTTTTTTTTTTTACATTATTCTTTGATTTGTATAGGATTAACCCTAGGCTAGAAAAGATTATTAAATACCATTTGGTGTTTTGAACCTCTGCTCTTCCATGAGATTTGAGGTTTTTTTCCAAAGGGATCCTTCCGCCAAGGTTGCCAGTGTAAGTTACAGGCCAAATTAGATAGAACCACATGATTGTTGATATGCTGATGCATATTCCAGATGACTCTCTCTAATCGCAGAATTCTTTAGTATTCTCAGCATCCAACTCTCACGTCTTGGAATGCAAACCTATTAGGCCAATAAGCTCACATCTGCGGACAGGGGTCCTTATAATACTAGAGGGAACAGATCATCGTGGATGATTTTGTGTAAGAAATTGTTCTTGGGGCGCCTGGGTGGCGCAGTCGGTTAAGCGTCCGACTTCAGCCAGGTCACGATCTCGCTGTCCGTGAGTTCGAGCCCCGCGTCGGGCTCTGGGCTGATGGCTCAGAGCCTGGAGCCTGTTTCCGATTCTGTGTCTCCCTCTCTCTCTGCCCCTCCCCCGTTCATGCTATGTCTCTCTCTGTCCCAAAAATAAATAAAAAAAAATGTTAAAAAAAAAAAAAAAAAAAAAAAAAAGAAATTGTTCTTGTCTTCTGTGCTTATCATGAAAATTCTTGATTCCAGATTTAGCTCTTTATGTGAGCCCACTGAAAATGGCACACTGTTACTGTACCAACATTGCCCTGAAAGCTGGCAAGTTATCTAACCAGAAGCTTCACTCTCCTCGCACTTCTCACTTGGTTGTCATTTACTCAGGGGCCATAAAAAAAAGTTTTTTTATTTTTATTTTTTATTTTTTGTCACTTCAGTGCCTACTGCTGTGTCTGGCTCATAATTACTTAGTAATTATAACAAATGAAAGTGAATTTGAGGGGTGCCTGATGGCTCAGTTGGTTAAGCATCTGACTCTTGATTTCAGCTCAGGTAATGATCTCACTGTGATTTGTGAGATCCATACCTACATAGGGCTCTGCACTGACAGTGTGGAGCCTGCTTGGGATTCTCTGTCTTCCTCTCTTTCTGCCCCTCTCCTGCTTATGCTTGCTTGCACGTGCACTCCACTCTCTCTCTTTCAGAATAAATAAACATTAAAAAAAAGTGTTTTAAATCTTTATTTATTTTTGAGAGAGAGTGTGAGTAGGGGAGAAGCAGAGAGGGAGACACAGAATCCGAAGCAGGCTCCAGGCTCTGAGCTGTCAGCACAGAGCCAGATGTGGACCTGAACCCACGAACCGTGAGATCATGACCTGAGCCAAAGTTGGACACTCAACCGACTGAGCCACCCAGGTGCCCCATAAATAAACATTTTTTAAAAAATGCTGTGGTTTTGGAGTGATGGTTGGATATTGGTGGGGGGTGGGGGACGGAACTGAAGCTGATGGCCAAGAAAGAATTCTTGAGACACCTTTGGTGGGAAAAGTGGTCTTATTAAAGCATGGGGACAGGACACCGATGGCAGCAAGAGCTGCCCCAGGACTGTAAGGAGTGACTGATAATATACTTGGGAGTTGGGGGAGGTAAAGGCAAGGGGAAGTTTCCAAAAGGATTTTCACATGCTGAAGAAGACCCACAGGGTCCTGGAGGCCTAGCTATCATCAAGCTAAGGTTGTTTTTCCCCTCTAGCAAAGCATTAACAGTAAGACAGTTGGGTGTTCCTGGAGGAATGTTATACTCTGCCAGCCTGAAGCATTTGTCAGTGAGCTGCAAGTTATAAGGATATTTAATTTTATCTCCCATTTCCTTCTGCCTTTGTTTCCCACATCATTTCCCCTTGAACAGTTTTGATCCTTAAATCTTTAAGGTTGCTGAGGGTAGAAGGTCTTCTCATCTGTAACTTCTTCCTGCTAATAGGGGCATAGAGGTGTCCCTACCTATGGGTCAACAATGGTCAGTTGGAGGAATTTATATAGAGGAGTTACAAAGGCAGAGGCAGCCAGTCCAAGGGAGAAAACCTATATGAACCTCCTTGAGTAGAAAGGATCATCTGTCAGCTAGAAGTTATGGCAGTGAAGGAGGCTTGGCACAAGGCAGGGAGACACTGGAAAAGACAATAAAATAAAGTTAATAGTATGAGACAGAGAAACCTAAATAAAAGACCTTTGGTAGTTAATCAGAATTTTCCTTCAGTCCTTCATTGTCCTTTGAAGAGAAATTTGAGGTCTTCCACAGGTTCACAGGAAGAAGAAGGCGTGTCAGCTGACATACTAGACTCCTACAAGGAAGGTAGCGGTTTAATTCTTGATATATGAGTCCATGAGAAATGTCCTCCTAATTCTACTGTAGTGGGAGTGCTTAACATGGCCCCGTAGGAGCCCTTCCAGGAGTGCATAATATGGCCCGGTAGGAGCCCTTCCGTTTTGGAGTAAAATCCGTTGCTGTTTTAGGTTTCCAATCCTTTAAATAAACCAGGTCTTCTGGGTTTACATGGGGTGAGTTGCTAGTAACTGTCAGATCAGGCTTAGGGAGGATATGGTTTGCATATTCATTTAGAGATTTATGAATTAACTTGGCCTGACATGAATAATTTAATAGAGCATTCTAGTATCTATTTATTGATAGGTCTGCAGTAAGAAAAGGCTTTTTGGAAGAAGATTGGAAACCTTAGTTCGGAGAGCCATAGCCAAACAAAGACTAATTTGTTTGTAAAACAAGTCTAATTTTAACAAACCTGACCTAATTATTTACATAAATTTAGCAAGAATAGTGCTAGGTCATATAGATCTTTTAAAAATGTGCTTTGCTGGAGCTTTTTCGTAAGGAACCTCTAGACTGAACTTTTAGTAAAGCCTGCCCAGGTCAGGAGCCAAGTGCTTGCCATCAGGCATGCCTAGAGTACCTATAGGTTTGGGTGAATTCCTCTTCTCAAGATTCCCGAAGTACCCTGAGGTTCCTGCACCTGCCAGGAAGTGACATTCTTTGCTTACCTGGTAAGGCTGCTGGGAGCTATGTAAGCAAGGTATCAGGCCAACAGTTCCAATGGGCTGCATGTTTCATAAATTCAACCTCAGTTTCTTAAAGCTGCCTGGTCATATCTGAGTCTATGCATGTATCTCAGATATGACATTCCAGTCAAAGCCTTGGTAAAATAACCAGTATTTCCAATGGTATCAGAATAGATGCTTATTGAATTATGCAAATAACTGTGGTTGCCATGAAGGAAAGAACACTCAATGAGAGTTTTCTGAATTTCACAGGGGTCAAGTAGAGAGAAAAGTTAAATGCTTCAGTTTGTTCACAGAGGAATACTTTATCCTATTTCTGTATATCATACATATCTTTTTTTTTTCCTAAGGTTTGTTTTTTGAGAGAGAGGGAGAGAGAGAGAGTGAGCACACGTGAGTGAGCAGGGGAGGGGCAAAGAGAGAGGCAGACACAGAATCTGAAACAGGCTCCAGGCTCTAAGGTTTCAGCACAAAGCGTGACGCGGAGCTCGAGCCCACGAACCGTGAGACCATGATGTGAGCCAAAGTTGGACACTCAACCTACTGAGCCACCCGGGCACCCCTGTATATTATGGCTATCTTAAGAGAAAGCTTCCTTAATCTGGAAGAGCAAACATTAGAGAACCAGCAATATTTCAAACAAGAGTCACGAAAACTATAATGACAAAAAGACTCAAAAATGGACACAGTTAAAAAATCTGATGAGCAATTACAACATAGCTGGTAAGAAGTCCAGTTATTTCTGTAACACCTATCACTTCAGTCATAGAATATCACATGATGGCATCATACTAAAATATATTAAAACTTTAAGAATTGCATATAATCTCCAGAATAGTTACAGTATTTACCCAAATGTAACCTAAGACTATTATTTGTGCTTTCACAGTAACTTAACATACTAAATAAAAAGGCCTACTTGGTCAAAAAGACTTGACTTACAGTTTAAATCTTGGGAAGTTTGTTAAAAACCTCAGGACGTTATAATGCACAAAGCAAGTATACCATCAGATCCAGATATCCTTAGTTTCTCTGCAGTAAGTACAAAACACAAACCAACATGCCGTAATCAATACTTTAGTATTTTATCTCGTTTGGAAAAGACCTAGATGTCCAGTGGACTCAATTTCAATTTGTCATCCAAGCAAAACTTTAAAGTTTCAGGTTACCAAAAACTTTGAAATCTTAACAATTACCCTTGAAAAATTGTGAGACAGAATTAACCATCATTTTAAGTCACCTTTTTGCTAACAAATTGCAAAAGAGAAAACAGCTTATTTGACCTTCAGTAAATGTAGGTAGCATAAAAAGTTTAATATATTTAATGCTGGTAACTCTTTTTAATTAAACCAACAAACTTAAATTAGTTTAAATACTAAATTATGTTCCACTTGGGTCCACTTCAAAGACAATTAATTTGTTCCCCATGGTCAGTTTTTCCCTGGGACACTGGTGGGGAAATCTGGACAGTCTAAATAGGGTGCTCTTTGCTCCTGACATCGAGGGTGGGAGAAGTAGCCAGTGGTGCCCGAGGCACTGAGGATGGTGTAGAAGCCGGTTATACAGGAGGAGAAACGGGGAGGGGGAGGCCAAAGAGGTGAGGTGCCACCAGAAGTCACAGGAAGAGTATTCCTGGTTCTAAACCTTGTCAGCTCGGACAGATGAGCAGACGCCACTTTTTTGCCCAACCAAAGTGGAGTTAGGCAGTCCATGTCAGGCAAGAGAAGACAGGGAACTTGCCTGAAATGAAGGGAGTTTCAGCAGATGCCTTGGAATATTCCTTCACGTCCCTGTCCTGAGATAGACTAACCACAATGGACTCCATTTACCATAGCCATTAACCTGGGAAATAAATGTGGGAAAGGCCCGCACATGTATTAGGAAGGAGGAACAGTGAGGGATAGTGTCCCCTTCGTTAGGGATGGCTTGTGTTTCTTCCAGCAACCTGGCTTCTATTAGGAGGAGGCTATTTAAATTATCATCCAGAATGTCAGGAAGGAGTTTATCAGCCAGGTTCTGCAGGAGACTATTAGGTCTGCATGCTGATTTAGAGCTATGAAGGCCTGGACCCAGGGTACCTCCGTCTCATTTGCCCTGTTTCCTGCAAAAGATCTAATTGAGATCCTAGGTGGCCATGCAATGTTATATAGATCAGTCCCTTCTCAAATGTTGCCATCTGACTTGTTTCCAGTAGATTAAAGAGACATGCTAAAGGAGAGTCCTTGGGAACTAAAGACAGAGGTCCATTACCAAGAAAATCCACCCTCCCCCCCCCCACTCCCCCCCCCGCCCCACCCCTACTCCCAGGTTGTGTCCCACATGTAGGATATGTCAGAGGTTTCTGGTGTCAAAGCAAGCTAAGGTGTCCCTTGAACAAAATTACCTGCCGTAAAGGTTACCTCCTGCCATAAAGGTCCCCACACTTCCCCATTGCATTCTAGACTACAGTGGGTTCCAGTGTGTGGACTCCGTTTGCCTTGCTGAGAAGGCCATGCATAAAGGCCAAGCTGTACGTTGGCCTGCCTTGCTGAGAAGACCATGAAGAACCTGCTGTTTTTAACCCATGGAAAACAGTGAAAAGTTTTACAAGATGAAATTACCCAATTCTATAACTTAAATAGTCAGTAGAGGACAATGACGAAAAACAGTAAAGATAGAAACCCATTATGTAAATGACATTCCAACACATATAACCCTTAAAACTCATTTCCTGGGAAAGGGCCGCCGGTTGGGTTTTAATTCATTCGGTACTGGTTTCGACCGGCTCTGAGCAGAGGTCTCCTGGCCAGAAGCAGCTAAACCAGAGATGTGGAGGGGATCACGTTGGGCCAATGAGGACGAAACCTCCCACGGGAGTCTTAAGATTAACAGCTGTCCTGATGACTTAGCTAGCTGTCCTGGGCCCAAGATGGACCACCTTGTATAAGAACAGAAATGAAGAGAAAACATTTAAGTCTGGGTCTTCTTACCATCCTGAGCATGGCACTAACTTCCAGCCAAAAGGCAGGCTTTCTCCTCCCTGTGGAGTAGCCACTGACTAGAGGATTGCATTCTGAGCAATAGATGTGAAAGTGTTCCAATAAGACAATACTCCTTGAAAAGCCCCTCAAATGAAAATAAAAGGAGAGGAGATGTACTCCCCGAGGCTCAGAGTCCAGATGAGAAGGCTCAGCCCCATGTTAGGCGCCAAAATGTTGTGGTTTTGGAGTGATGGTGAGGTGCTGTGGGGGTGGGGGTGGAGCATCCAGAAAGAATTCTTGAGACATCTTTGATACAAAAAGGAGGTTTTATTAAAGCACAGGGACAGGACCTGTGGGCAGGTAGAGCTGCCCCAGGACTATGAGGAGTGACTGATTATATACTTGGAAGTCAGGCAAAGTAAAGAAAAGGAAGTTCCCAAAAGGATTTTCATATGCTGAAGAAGACTCAGGATCCTGGAAGCCTAGCTATCATCAAGCTAAGGTTGTTTTTCCCTCTAGCAGAGCATTAACAGTAAGACAGTAGGGAGTTCCTGGAGGAACATTATACTCTGCCTGCCTCAAGCATTTGTCAATGGGCTGCAGGTTTTAAGGAAGTTTAATTTTATCTGCCACTAATGTCAGCCTTTGTTTCCCACATCAAATTTGATTTGAAAAAGTCTCTTGTCTGACATAGACAAAGGATTTATTTGATTTGCATGAAAATTGAACACTAGGTCAGTTTGTATACATGGAGAAAACTAATGGTGTCTAAGTGTGACATGGCCTGAAATGGTTAGGTAAGTCTCCTTCCCAAAATACCTTTTCTTCAGGTTATTGAAATGTACTTTCTTATATACTTCAGGATAATTCTTAGCTCTCTGGAGCCATTAACCATTGTAAAAAGCAGCTCTGTTAATAAGTACTGAGGAAAGGTAGAGTAAGGTTTTTGTGGTTCTCATAGTAGAAGCTGTGATTTTTTGTTTGTTTGTTTGTAGTATCCTGTTTTGTATTGTTATTTTTCCAATAAAAAGTAAAAAAAAAAAAAAAAGGAGAGAAACTTTGAGCTTGAGTCTGAGTTGATGATCTTAACAAAAGTGAGAGGCCTAGAAAAAAGTATAGGGTAGCCTTGGCCTCGATGGAACAGTGGTGTGGCTTGGGATTTCAGCAAATAAGGGCCAGAGGCAGCTTTGTCTGGTGGTCTTTGTGCTGTGTGTGCAACACTTTCTAGAACCTTCCTTCTGTGGATGTGAAGATTTGTGAAGAACGGAAATGAAGAGGTGAAATCAAGACTGTTATATCAACCCCCAGACAAATTTGGAGGCTGCTGCACAGTATAAGTCTCTTATATAAAATTGGTAATTTAACTTTAATCTATGCTAAGGACTTAGGATGAGCAGGTATTTCCTGAGATTCCTTTAAAGGGAAAGACTATTTTGAAGGCTTATTGATTAGTTTTCCCCTGCACCTGTTTATGTGACAGGTTATGCAATTTACATTAAATGACTAAAGAAGAGCTTCAAGGGAATTTAAAAGTGGAGGTTTTTAAATGTATTTTCTTTTTAATACTTCATGAAGTTTCAGTGATTTTCTTGGTTACAGGCCTGGGTCATTTTTATTTCTACTTGTCCCAGCCTTTTATATACCCAGTTTGATCTGGGGATAGAAACTAAGTATATAGATAGGTAGGTGGATAAAAAGGCAGATAGAAATGTAGTTAGTATCTAACTTTTCTGTTAACTATCAGAGGTTATTGGCATTTGTGAATGGATATTGTCCTCAGATTTCTTAACCTTTTTTTTTTTTTTTTTTGGGTCAGGCTTTCTCTTCCAGTAATTGTCTTTCTCATCCTGAAATATGTGTTAAATGAACAAAAATAAGGATGTCTGTGTTTGAAGGATTCTGCTTATTTCTTGTTGTGTAGATCAGTTATTCTCCACTTGAGGTCACCATGCTAACCAGGATCTTTAAAGGTATTTGGAAAGATCTGAGTTACATAAAATTAAAAAAACAAACGAAGAAATAAAAAATCTAACGTTTACTTACCTGAGATGAGGTGATAGATAGACCATAGATCAGGTTTTTAGGAGTTTGACTTCTTAAAGAATATCTTCATTAAAAAAATTTTTTTTAATGTTTATTTTTTTTGAGAGAGAGAGAGAGAGAGAGAGAGAGAGAGTGAGCGGGGGGAGGAGCAGAGAACACAATGGAGACAGAATTTGAAGCAGGATCTGGGCTCTGAGCGGTCAGCACAGAGCCCAACGTGGGGCTTGAACCAACGAAGCTAGAGATCTGAGGTCAGATGTTTAACCCACTGAGCCACCCAGACGCCCCAAAAATATCTTCATTTTTAATGTGAGTTCACAGCTTTTCTCTATTTTCCATTTGACCCATAGAACATGTGACCATGTTAATTATATTATGAGTAGACTATCAGATTACATTGATGCCAACGTGATTTGTTTTCTCCTGTAAAAGGAGTTAGTTTTCTTCACTTGATTTCTTTCTTTTTCATTTCTCTGGCAACAAAGCTTCAGATCATGCCAGAGTACGGGGGTATGGGCCCCGTACTCCAGCTCATTTTTGATGAGGCTTTAAGTCCTACATCATTTGACAAATCAGGCAGGTCTTTTAGGTTGAAAGACCTATTACTGCCCATGCAGTATACATGAGTCAAAATAGAACAAGGTCTTTGGTGTTATAAAAACATCCATGTTTTCCCTTCTGGTTCATTTGTAACTGCTTGTTGAGGATATTCACAGACAGAAGCACGGAGGCATGAACACTTCTTCATGAAGGCAGGTCTGAGGCTCTGGGAGCCACAAGTCCTTAGGATGATCTTGCTCATCCTTGTTTCTTAAGTAGCTGAAATTATTGTAGTATGTGATTAAATGTACTTGGTCATGTCTGTATGCCTTTTGCTTTCTTTTTTAAACAAAAATACCTTACACTTATAAGTGCTTATAAAGCAGTTTTTAATAGAATCCTGACGTGCTCCATGAATTAAACTGATCTTGTGCTAGTGATTAGTATGCCATCAGATTAAAGTTTAGATGATGTAGAAATCTGCTATAAGGCAACTTCAATAATAGTTTTGTTGTATCAACCTTTTGCTTTAAAAATTGTGCACTCCAGGATTCTCTAAGCTTGTTTTTAACCTGGTTATTTGCGGGGAAGGTCTACCAAAGTTAACAAATTTATATTGTGTAGTTTTCTTGTCTTCCTTTTCTATTCACTGGGACCTCTACCTCATTTTGGTGTCCAATATGACACCTTCAAATAAATGAAATTCAGTAAAAGCCACTTTTAGGTGTAGATTGGTTGAATTGATTGGTTTACTTTAATATGCTTGGTATCAACCCGCGTTTTAATCCCACTGTATCTGTTTGAGTACTTTATCCCTGTTAGATTTCCAGGGAAACATGGTTTTTGACAATCACCTTGAAATTTTGAAATCACCTTAACGCTATTCCTACAGCTCACTCACCAGCTAGTCCTGGTCCATTTTTTTAATTAATTAATTAATTAATTTATTTATTTATTAACATTTATTCAGTTTTGAGAGACAAAGAGACAGAACATGAGTAGGGGAGGGGCAGAGAGAGAGGGAGACACAGAATATTAAGCAGGCTCCAGGTTCTGAGCTGTCAGCCCAGAGCCCGATGTGGGGCTCGAACTCATGGACTGTGAGATCATGACCTGAGCCGAAGTCGGGTGCTTAACCAACTGAGCCATTAAGGGGCCCCAGTAATTTTTTTAGAGTATGTTTCTGGGGTGCCTGTGTGGCTCAGCCGGTTAAGCGTCCGACTCTTGGTTTTGGCTCAGGTCGTGATCTCATGAATTTGAGCCCAACGATGGACTCTGTGCTGGAGCCTGCTTGGGACTCTCTCACTGTTCCTCCTCCACTCGTGGGCATGGGCGTGCACGTGCGCTCTCTCTCTCTCTCTCTCTCTCTCTCTCTCAAGCATTAAAAAAAAAAGAGTGTTTCTACATACACTATGGTTTTTTCTCTGGCCTCCTCTCCCAGAGCTATTAATGATTGATTTAATTAAAAATGATTTTTTTTTTTGTTTTGCACAACATAGATTTTTTATGTGTATTGCAAACTCCCTCTCATTCTTTAAGATCCGACACCAGTGCTGTCTCTTGTGAAGGAGGGCTCCCTTAGCTCTCCCACTTATCAGAATCTTCTTTATAGTATTTGTATTGTTTTCCTATTACTCATAAATGTCCCCTTATCCCTCTTGGAGGATAAGCTCCTTGAAAATGGATATAAAGTGCTTTTCAGATGGTGTTTCCTCTTCTCTCCTGTGAGACTAGCCTGGGGGGTAGCGATTATAGGTCATGCTGGCAGTTGCTTCTTTTCTAGATCCTGGGAATCCTCTTCCCCTAATGTGAACTCCTTAGCAGGAGCATGCATGTGGGCTCTCTTTTGCTCTTCTCTGATTCTCAGAGAATCAGAGGCTGATCCTCAGCCTCCGTTGAGTCCCTTTTTACTTATGCTAAACTTGGGCCCTGTCTCTCATTTCTTCCCCCTCTGCTCTGTGACTCCCAGATGCTTATTTGGTATGTCCTTGTACAACCATTTAGAACTGATTTTTTTCACTAATCTCTCATTCTTTTCACATAGCTCATGTGCCAATGTATTCCTTTTTTGCATCTATGATTTTATGCGTTTGATGGTTGGGGTGCTAACAAATATGTCATTGGAATATATCCTCTTTGTTCATTAAGGTATTATGGGTAAGGTACATCTTTTGTTGTATAGAAGGATATAAAATCATGCAGTTAAGCAGTACTCCTATCTTTTGACAATCTCTCAAGAAATTTATCATATGTTCTCATTGTAATACTCATAAAGCTCCTTTCTTTAAAATAATTTTGTTGTGAGAACTGTAAATTAATTTTATTTTTGTGAATTATAAATGTTTTTCTCTAGATATCTTTTTAATTTTAATTTAATTTTATTTAAATTTCTTTTAAAGAAGTTTAGTTATTTTGAGACAGAGAGAGTGGGGAGGGGCAAAGAGAGATTGTGTGTGTGTGTGTGAGAGAGAGAGAGAGAGAGAGAGAGAGAGAGAGAGAGAGAATGAATCCCAATCAGGCTCCTCACTGTCAGCATGGAGTCAGATGCAGGGCTTGAACTCATCAGCCAATGAGATCAGGACCTGAGTTGAAAACAAGAGTGGGACATTTAACCAACTGAGCCACACAGGTGTCCTGTTCTCTAGATTTCCATCTTTAACTATAGAAATAGGTGTGCATTATAAAAGTTTTAAACATCAGTTTATAATGAAAAATCAGTCCCTAGTGACTATTTACCATTCTCTTTATTGCTTTCTTCATGCTTGTAACTTTTGCTTTTTAATTATCCCCTATGAAACGATTTTTGAATGTATTTTTAATATCAGGGTAATGGATGAAATATTACTACTACATAGGAAAATCCTCCGGAAATGGTGAGTGCCAGGCCATGTGACTGTGTGCTTCATGGCAGTAGGCATTTTCACTGCCTGTTTTACTTCATTCTGTAGGCCATTTAGTTCTGTTTCCTAACAAGTACTGTCAGTTTTTCATGTGACCAGAAAATGGATTCCAAGTTAGTATGGGATATATGTATATGTATATGTGTATGTATATGTATGTATATATGTATATCTATATGCACACACATGTTTATATGTATTTACATGTGTATACATGTATGCATACATATGTATGATTATTTACATTTGTTCCATGTTTAATTTATACATGAATTTGCATGCACATGCATACACACACTCACACACACACACACGCGCACACAGTGTTTTTGCTTGATGTTAAGCCTCAGTGTAAGTGAGCCTGATGTGTGGTCCGTGAGAGGAGTACGTGAACATTGTGGATAGTTATCCTTGCTCAGGAGGCTAAGCAGCACTAACTACCCACGGGAAACTAAGTAGAAGGGAAAAAAGTCTCAAAATGTTCTAGTTTTACAGTAAGTAGGTGGTGGACTCCCACTTAAAACCTAGAAAACGTAAGTCAAACATCACCTTTGGATAACTCTCCGGGGGTGAATTCGACATTTTGCATTTCTTGTAGTTAATAGTACTAGTCCTTCAGAGCGCAGTGCTCAGGTGTTAGATGGCCCTCTCTGAAGTGCAGACATTGTCACACTCAACAGCTCTTCTCAGCAACCCGTTAACAAGAAGCAAATGTGTCTCTGTGGTGTTTTTTCTCTATTTCAGTCTAATATACAATAACCCATTTAATGTGAAAGACTTCTGAAAGAGCAGGCTTGGGAGAAGCAGCCAGAGAAACATGGTGGAGTCCATCGTCATTTTCTCCCACACTGTATTGTATGTTGTGCTCTTAAGGATCTAGAAGCATTTATTTTTCCTTGGTCCTCCTTTAAACCCTATATACTGTTAGGTGTTAGATAAGCTCTGTTGTCTCTGTGTGTATTGTTCGTCCCACTTTGCTTAGTGGCCTCTCTTTACAATAGAGTGTTTCAAGGCCAGCTACATCTGGAATTTTATTTAATTGATTATAGATGACCACTGGTTAATATTTGTGTACAATTGTAGATTAAAAAGTAACTTGAACTTTTCCGTAGTATTAGTCTTTGGCGGAAGCTGAGCGCCTCCGAGATTTTAGTTTTACAAGAATAGCTGCTTGGAGTCTTTGGAAAGAAGCCGCCCCTGGGAAGTAGAAAAGATAGTGAGAGGGTGTAACGAATGGACTCTTTACCACCTTGCTAGGAGACAGATATTTGGCTGAGAGAAAATCTGGTCTACATTCTTTCTATGTCTAGAGGTTACTGGTGATGTTCAGTACAACTTGAATGGGATACCAGAGGAGAAACTGTAGTGCAAAACACTTGTTTAAATTACTAGAAGAGAAACACTGTTGAGAGGAAATATGCTACTTTTGAACATGTTTAGTAGAAACTGGACAGTGAGAATTGTTTGATTCATCTAATGGCAGAGTCTACAGAAATGAAAGTGACACCTTCTAGGAAGGCTTCCTTGCTATCTAAATAGTTACCATGGATTTAGCTTTTAGGGATGAGCTGGTTACGACTGCTTGGATAGGTAGAATATCATGTACGTTCCTGTCATTTGAATACATTGAGGCAAAGACCTAGCGGATATGTTATCTGGGAACATGCTAGGCTTTAGGGTATTCAGATTTTAAGTTAGGATGATCTGGGAGGCATCTGTTCTAGTAATGAGCAGCTTAGTCGTTAGACTTAAGAATCCTGTAATAGTTAAGCCTATCACAGTTTATTGAACTACCAAATTGACACCATTTGTGTCATTTTCTATGCTTAGTGTTTCGCAGAACTTATGCTTTGAGCACATTTAAGTGAACATTGAGCCAAAGATCCGATGAGCAATTTGCATACTTCGTTCAGGTCCATTAAGTAAAACAGTTATGTACAAGCTGTGGTCCCTGTAAATAAGGCTGGCAGAAAAGATCCGTCCCAGTCATACGGAAACATTTGGGAGACTACAAAAAGATTATTTAATATAGAGCACATTTCAATATATTAGTGGCACAGAACAAGATACATTTTGTTTGATATGAGGCCAGAGATGTATTTTACTATTCCCATCCCCAAGATGATGGTCCATTTCTGCTGAATTAGATCTTTTATCATTCTGGGTATTATAATACAAATATTATCAGATACTAAAGACCTCTGTGTTATTTTTATTCCCAGGATCCGCTCTGAGGCCTTTGTGTTGTTTTAGTAACCATAATGTCATAGGGAATGTCGGGAATTTGTACCACAGTTTTGGTACTTGATATTTGAAATGCATTTATAAATCTTGTATTATACTTTCTAATTCCATGGTACTTTATGTAAATTGCTGCACTTGATGTTCTAAAGACAGGTCATTTTTAAATACCAAGTTTCCCAGCATTACATTTTGTAATATGTATACTAAAAGACCAAAAAAATCCATTATTTTGTTTTTTAATCCATATTTAAAAAAAGTTTTTAATGTTTATTTTTGAGAGATCTTGACAGAGTATGAGTGGGGGAGGGGCAGAGAGGGGGCACGGGGGACACAGAATCCGAAGCAGGCTCCAGGCTCTGAGCTCTCAGTACAGACGCCAACGTGGGGCTTGAACTCATGGCCCTAGAGATCATGACCTGAGCTGAAGTAGGATGCTTAACCGACTGAGCCACCCAGGCGTCCTCATCCATACTTTCTGAGCATTGTCTGTGGCAAGCAATGTACAAGGATTGTATACCAGTGAGAAAGACACAGGCCCTTTCCTTAAAGTGCTTGCAGTCTAATGTCTAATGTACCCAGTCCCAATGTGTACATCTTAATAGTCTCTGTAAAGTGTATTGTTGTGGACTGATTTGTTTCCCCCCAAATCATATATTGAAGCCCCAATATGATAACATTTGGAGATAGTGCCTTAAAGAGGTAATTAAGTTTAAATGAGGTCTTAGGTGGGGTCCTTACAAGAAGGGGAAGAGACACTGGGCATGGTGCTCAGAGTAAAGGCCATGTGAGGGCGCAGTAAGAAAAAGTGCCCATCTGCAAGCTAAGGAGAGAGGCCTCAGGAGAAACAGCTGACACCTTGATCTTTGACCTCTAGTCTCCAGAACTGTGAGAAAATAAATTTCTGTTGTGTAAGTCACCCAGTCGGTGGTATTTCGCTACAGAAGTCCTAGCAAACTAATGAAGTTACATATAAGGCTTCTGGGCAAGTGGAGAATTGTTCAGCTCTCTCTTCTCTGTAAAATAGCATTGATCTCAAAGGTCTGTTTTATTTGTAAGCCTGGTGCCAGGTTTTCTTATAGGCAGTCTTGATCTTACTTAGTACTTTGTAGCTTCAATCAATTACTGGTAGGCATTGATACTCCCTTTGATTCGATTCCATATAGCCTCAGACTGATATCGCCCCCCTTATTTAAAATTTTTTCTTGTACATTTATTCATTATTGAGAGACAGAGACAGAGCACAAGGGTGGGAGGGGCAGAGAGAGAGGGAGACACAGAATCTGAAGCAGGCCCCAGGCTTCGAGCTGTCAGCACAGAGCCTGACATGGGGCTCGAACTCACAAACTGCGAGATCATGACCTGAGCCAAAGTCGGATGCTCAATCGAGTGAGCCACCCATGCGCCCCTGGCCCCCTTGTTTAGAGAAGACATTTCAGTGACTTCAGAGGAACAGTGGAAATTTAAAAAAATCATATAAGATATTAATTTGATGGATATAAATAGATTTGGAAAATAAATTTTGGACATGTTAAACAAATACAGGAAAAAGTGTAGACCAAATAGAGGAAAATACAAATTTAAGTAACTTAATTGCCATTGATTATTTTCAGCATTAATTTATTACCCTGTATATACATTATTTGCTTTTCTTGTAAAACCTCAATTAGTTCTTTGCATTACTTTGGGACCATTATAAACTTCAGTCTGGGTATTTGGTAGGTCATTTGACATCACGCCAACCTTAAATGGACTTTCCCCCCCCTTTTTTTATAAAAGGATGTGGTTTTTATAAGATGTGGTCTTTTCTGTGGTCTCGTGGCCAGCCCTTTTACATTAGCTTTGTTTATTGAGTGGTAAATAAGGGATTGCTAATCCCACCCCCGGACTCTTGGTGACACTATCTGTTGGTGCTTGGTAAGATCACCAAGGATAGAAGGATGTTTAAGATGAGGGGGGGGCAGGTAGCTTTTAAACTAAGACATAAATATGCTTATAAAGAAAGGTTGTTCCTGTGTCTGCTTTATTTTTATTTTATTTTTTTGTAGTTTTGTGTTTCTGACTTGAAACATACAGTTCTTTTTCTTTCTTTCTTTCTTTCTTTCTTTCTTTCTTTCTTTCTTTCTTTCTTTCTTTCTTTCTTTCTTTTTCTTTTTTTTTTTTTTTTTTTTTTAGATTTGGTTTCAGGTCATCTCTACACCCAGTGCATGCCCTGAGCTCACAGTCCTGAGATGAAGAGTGTCATGCCCCACTAACTGAGCCAGCCAGGAGCCTCTAGACATATAGTTCTATAATGAAAATATTTCAGATATGTTACATTCTTTCTAATATATACATGAGGAAAATACCTCCTCTTTCTTCACCCTGAATTCCTGCTATGTTAATAATGTATTAACATGTGTTAATACACACACACACACACACACACACACACACACACACACTTGGGTAGTCTTTATGAGGTGAGTAGACTCATTGATGGAGCCATACTGGAAAAAATATTCAGACTGTCCAAGGATGGTAAATAAAGTGCGTTAGTGAAATCAGCCAAGATATGTTTGCCAAACTTTCACCTTTTAAAAAGTTACCTGCCTCTCTCTTCTTTCATTCTTAAGAGACTTCAGAAAGTTTCTTTCTTAAGCAACTTAAATAGTGAAAAGGGGAAAATACCAGTGTTGGTTGTTATTTTTCCCAATCAGTAATAAATGAATAACTCTAAGAATTGAGCATTATAAAATACTTTAAATTCTTTCACTCTACAGTTGAAATTTATAGATCAGTGGTCAATGTGTAAAACACATTTCCAAGGTAGTGGATGTCAATGGAAAAATAAAAGGATCATCCAGAATAGTTGTTTTTGATTCTGCCATTAAATAAAACTGTTCTGTAACTTTATATTGAAGATGAGAGTGTCAAAAAATGCACCTTCCCCTCCTGTATTCTATCATTCCCTTTAAGAACATAGGAGTATTTTGCTTGCTGACTAATGTGATCATGTCTTTGGGATGTTCTTGGAAGTTAAGAACAGGAGACAGTAGAGGATAAATAAGGTATAATGGATTTTTTTCAGCAGTCAATAACTTCAGGTTATGTTAAAAAATAGATTGGTAACATATGTTTAAAATGTTCTAATTATTACCAGCCTGGATCACCCATTAGACAGATATTTATTGAATATGTAACTTATTGTGGTTACAAACCCGAGCTAGTCTTTTTATTTAAAGATTACTTTGTACATCTTGTTTAAAATGCATTTGGTAATTTCAGGCCTTTTCTTGGGGTTTCACTGGCACTCATTCATGATTCTCAGCACTGCACATTACTTCCTGTTCAATGGCGTTTAGAATATTGCAGAAATAATAAAAAGGGTATTACCTTTGTACTGGCTGGAAATAGGCAGGCTTTGTCATCTTGGAGAGAGGAGACAGAGATAAATATAGACTAGAATTTGTGTGGATATGAATGTAAATAGAAAATTTAGGAATCTTGAGAAATATAAATATGCCAACTTTAACATCTATATATTTGTTTAACTTAATAGATTTATTTTCACTTACCTCCAGATGCTTGAATTCACCAGATTCTCCTTTGCTTTGATTATGTAGGCAGGACTATTAGTTTTGGTTTCCTTACTTTTTAACTTTATTAATGCCAATTATTACTAAATCAAAGATGTCCTTAGAAAGTAAGCTTTTAATCATAATATTCAGTAGGCCTCTGCGTGCTGTAGTCACAAGCTCTCACTGCTTGAATAAAATACCATCTCTCATTGTTGGAAGTGGGATAGGAATATTGTCATAATGGTAAACGCAGAACAGTGTGTCTGGTTTTTAATGGATATTTTTAACAGAGGCCTCCATAATAACTTTCAGTCCCTTTGTGCCCTTTTATATTTTGTCTTATATAACAGAGCAAAAATATAACATGTGAATGTTACAAGTTAGTCTACAACTGGTATCTTTCCCCAATCATAACAGAATTGTAAGCATGCCTTAATAACTTACTCATATTTTCTTGGAGAGGTGAATTGTTTATGTTCTCAGACAGTAACAATAATTTGAGATATATATGCTTTCTGGGTTTTAAAGAAGCAACACTCCTTTCCTCCAGAGAAAAATAAATAGAAAATATATGCAAACTTTCTTTTTCTTTTTTTATAAATAGAAAGTAATCTTTTCATACTTAAAAGCATTAAAGGCTGGGTATGTAGGTTTAGTTAAATGTGGTATAGAAATGGTTTGGAGGTTTCTACCTGCAGAAAATGATTTTTCTAACTCTCCGTAAGCACACAACTGTGAAATGCTGCAGCTAAGTAGAATCCTGAGGCCTTCGACACTAACTAGAAACATTACTACTCATGGAGTTTACCAATGATTTGAGGTTGTGGTATGAATGTGTATATTTTATCCTTTATTAGGTACAACTGGCATTTAAGTTTCTGGAAGGAAGACTGAGCTGTGCAATTCCTGTATTTCTTGTAAAACAAAAACAAAACAAAACTCTAGTTATGGCGAGTTTGAATGAGCTGGGAATCTCCGCACACTGGACATTTTTTCCCCACTAACTTTACTTTTAGAAGTTGCGAATCCGAAATGTCAAATTCCCAATCAGTATGAAGACAGCTTGGTAAAGATTCTGTCCATGTTCTGATTTCTCTGATCTCTCCACTAATGAGACTCCATGTTGAATGTTGGTCTTGGTACTTGGGGATCTTTCCCATGAAAGAGGTTCAGTTATATTTACTCTACGGTACTGTGTCAGGAATGGTCATTAATGATTTTATATGAAGATTTTGAATACTTGTTAAACACAGGTTGGAACAACCTGTTAAACACAGGTTTAACAATACTTGTTAAACACAGGTTGGAACAAACTGGAAGTGTTCATGTGTTACTCAGTGACCATTTCTATTTCAGGATCATACAGATAACTTCATTAGCACTTCGACTTCAGAATTAATGTAAAATTTACTTTTGTCTACTGAGCATTTTGGGTTTCTTGTAAACAATTTTATGTTATCACACAATTGTTGATGGTATCAGCTTATTTTTCTTAATTTTCAAAAATGTTTATCTATATTTGAGAGAGAGACAGAGATAAAATCCAAAGCAGTCTCCAGGCTCTGAGCTGTCATCACGGAGCCCTACGTGGGACTTGGACTCACAAGCCATGAGATCATGACCTCTGAGCCACATCGGATGCTTAACTGATTGAGCCACCCGGGCACCCCCAGTGGTGGCAACTTACTAATTTTGAGTGGTGAACTAATTGTAATTTCACAGATTTTATATTCAGTTTTGAATCAAAAGTAAAAGGCCATGTATTCCTCATGGTACGTGGACAGTGTCACTTCAGTAAATTTAAGTAGGATCTCAAGCAAAATATTAGTTAATTGAATTTGTTTTTTCAGGTTAATGAATGATACCAACATACTTCTGTAACTCATTTTGTGGCAACCAACCAATAAATATGTCACCAAAATAAGGGAGAAAACATTACAGAGATAAATATAACAAGTTATTTACAACGGTGGAATAAAAAATTGTAAATTGAATGCACTTAAAAATGAATATAGGAGAACGTTTATCACCAAAGTTTTTGTTATTACCTGTATTCTTTTTCTTTCTGGGATGTATGGAGATAGCCTTCAGCTGTCATCTGATGGATGTTGTTGGGTTCATCAGATTAGGAGGTTATTTTTTTGATTGATTAATTGGATACTGTCATCGTCCTTATTTCGTTTGGCCTTTCCAGACAGCACATTTTCACCTTTGGTATCTTAGGTAAAACTTCTGGCAACACTGCTCCAAAACAAACTCTAATACCTGTTTACTACCTGTTTTCATCTTCTCACAACATCAGTCAAATAGTGTGGTTTTAAAAATTAATTTATGAGGGGCGCCTGGGTGGCTCAGTCGGCTAAGCGTCCGACTTCGGCTCAGGTCATGATCTCACTGTCCGTGGGTTCGAGCCCCGCATCAGGCTCTGTGCTGATGGCTCAGAGCCTGGAGCCTGTTTCAGATTCTGTGTCTCCCTCTCTCTGACCCTCCCCCGTTCATGCTCTGTCTCTCTCTGTCTCAAAAATAAATAAACGTTAAAAAAAAAATCAAAAAAAAATTAATTTATGAAATTGGTTGCTTTTCTAATTGGCTTCTTCATATTCACATGATCCTACTTTGGCGATTTGGACAATATGATAGATGATGATGGTAATTATCATTTTTTAAGTAGCAACTGGAAACTTTCTTCAGTAAATAAAAACTATTATTTACTACTTATTTATTTATTCAGTTAATACTACTGAAGGGAATTAAATAATTGCAAAACCTATTTTTACTCAAGAGTATTTGGTAAATATGTCTGTAGGTAACCAGTATTGCGAAGGGATTGAAATGCACATATTTCTGAGTATGCCAAAATAATAAAATCCAAATTTCTGTGTCTGGATGAGTTAGAGAAGATTTTCCAATGTCAAAAATCCCTTCAGTTCTCTTTATTTGATTGTCTCAGGGAAAGGGAATCTTTCCTGAACAGATTTTACAAGGATGAATAAAGAAGTGTTGCTTTGAGCTTTTGGAGGTAAGCATTCTATGAAAGCAGATAAAGTCCGGGGGCTTTTCCTGAGATTTAAATTCATTAGCACAGCACGGATGGTGACCATAAAAAAAGAGTCCAGGTTTTAAGTGGACACACTGATGTCAGGAGTGGACGCTTCAGTGTTTCTCTGCTTCAGACTCCTTTGCCATCTGTGGCCGACTTAAATAAAGCAGTGTTTTTTAACCGTATTGCCTCCTCCCCAGCTTTGCTTTACACCAGTGCTTGGAGAACAGTGATACCTAATTTTAATTAAACGGCATGGAAGTGTTTCCATGGGGAATTGCATGTAATGAAATTGTTGGAGCTCATACCTTCCGTTATTGGATTAAGGTGTGTTTTCAAATTGCTAAACTGATGCTACCTTTATTATGGTTGGCCTGAAAGACGCTTTCCCCTGGAAATTTCCGGATTTGTCTCTTAGCACATTTGAAACCGCCTGTCGTTTCTCTTAAAATCCGAGCCCCTGTGGGTGTACACCCGTTGTTTCCCACTAAGGAGGGCTCGCTCTTAGAAGCCATCCTTCGCCACCACCCTTCTTTCTTTCAGCCTCACAGAAGTATAGCAACTGTTGCCTGTTTTCTCTTGACACTGTTGTCATGTCCTCATCCATTCTCTCGTGCCCCAACTAATCTCTTCCGGGTACTAGTCCTGTGCTGCTTAGTTCCAGTTGGCCTGGGCCTTCTCTGCCTACCAGTGATGGGTTTCCCTTTCTCTCCTGTCTGCCATTTTTAGGTTCATTTATTCTCCCTGTTCAGAAGCTTTGTCCCCGTTGCCTACAGGATCAAGTTTCC
The DNA here is from genome assembly GCF_028018385.1 of Neofelis nebulosa. Taxonomy (NCBI): domain Eukaryota; kingdom Metazoa; phylum Chordata; class Mammalia; order Carnivora; family Felidae; genus Neofelis; species Neofelis nebulosa. The sequence goes on from NC_080785.1 coordinate 11,246,635, forward strand.
ACTCCTTCAGCCTGTAGGCTTCTGTATTTCACACTTCTTTACTATCCTCATTCTTACATGTGCTGTTGTCACAAGTAGGCTTTTGACTTCAAGGGTGAGGTCTTTGATTTTTATCTCTTAAAAATAGCACCTTGCATGTTGTGGACCCTTGGAGATGATAGAATCTAATCTCCGTTATTTGTCCCTCTGTCTGCTTGCCTTTCTGCCAGTCAGTCTTCTGTCTTCCTGTCTCTGCTTCTGTCTATGCCATTTGGTCTACTGTCGTCTCACGTTCTGCACTTCCTTTTGAGGAAAATTCATCTCATGTCTCCTATCTCTTTTACCTGACATCTACCCCAACTTTGTTTTGTTTTGTTTTGTTTTGTTTTTAGTAGACATGTGACTCATTTTCTATGGTTTTTCTAGATTTCCAAGATACAATAATCAAATTTTTTTTTCACAGAACATCCTTCTGTTGCCTTTCTGGGGTTTGATAACACGAGAACTCTGTATATTGTATGCCAAGGAAAATTACCCTTGGAGAGTATACAATATTTTAAAGAATTTAAAATGTACAAAGCAGATGAGTTCTTCATTTTGTATTATCTTTTGTATTTCTGATTACTTTGCATCCAGTGAAAGTGATAAGTTACTATTACAGGTGATGGCAAAGTTGACACAGAACCATTGCTTTTTACATTTAAACAACGAATCCAAATACTCTTGACAGTTCAGATCTGCTCCTTCTGCCACCTGGTAGCATGTCAGGTCTCTGTGTTGCAGTCACTTCAGAAGATAATCTGTCAGCTCACTAAGCAGTTAAATGCAGAGTTATCATTTGACCCAGAAGTTCCACTCTGAGATGTGTCCCCAAGAGAAAAGGAAATATACATCCATCTGAAACCTGTATGTGACTGTTCACAGCACCATTGCTCATAATAGCCAAAAAGTGGAAACAATCCTAATGTCTATTAACAGGTGAATGGAGAAAAAAAAATGCTACGTCCATACCTTGGAAAAATGTTTAGCTGTAAAAAGGAATAAAATACTGATAATCTGCTACAACATGGATGACCCTTGAAAACATTAAGGTAAATGAAAGAATCCAGACACAGAAGACCACATATTTCACAGTTGCATTCATATAAAATGTCCAGAACAGGTGAATCTGCAGAAACTGAAAATATACTAGTGGATGCTTACGGCTCAGTAATGGGAATGTGGGGGAGAATTATTTAATAGGAATAGGGTTTATCTTTAGAGGGATGAAAACATTCTAAACCTGATGGTGATGATGGTTGCATACCTCTCTGAATATTCTGCAACCGTTAAAATTCTTTAATGGCATCAGTGGGATGGTGGGGGATTACATCTCAGTCAGCGGTCACAAAATAATACACATTAAGGTGTAATTTAGGATCTTGTAAACTTTATTAGTCTAATGACTTTTAATGTTTATCTTGATTAGGATATTCCCTTTCTTACAAGCTTTAATTTACACCCAGATTTGTCTCACGTTCCATCCTCACTTCTGGATATATTCATGGAATTTGGGCTGGTGGCTCTGAAATTTAACATGCATTAGAGTTACTTGGGAGGACCCAACTCCAGCGGGTCAGATTTAGTATGTCTGGCGTCAGGCTCAAGAATTTCCCTGACATTCTGCGTTGATAGTGCAGAGCCTGCTTGGGATTCTCTCTCTCTCTTTCTCACTCTCTCTGCCCCTCCCTTGCTAGTGTTCTCTTTAAAACTTGAAAAAAAAAAAAAAAAAAAAAAAAGAATTTGCCTGACAGATTTTATGAGAACTCCTGGTACGGTTTGAGCCTAGTGCTTTAAGTCTTACAACATCATTTGTTTAGCATGTTTATTAGCTTCTAAGCTAATGGCCTTGGTAGACCTTGATTTCAGCTCTATAGGATCTCTCCCATTCTGCTGTTCTCATACAGCATCTCTGTTTTACCAATGAGAACATAGCTCTTTAGTGTTCTGATTTCCTTTGGTGAGCACACCTCTCCCCTGGTCTGCCTAAGGGGCTTGATGTCTGAATGAAAGGTTCTTACTTACTATTCAACTTTTTAAGCTCAATTTCCTTTCACATTTGTAGCACAATTTTCTTTGCGAATCTGCCTTAGAAACTTTATGCTGCACAAAATAAAATTTTTTTGCAGAAAGAAATGAAAAGCAGTTTGTTTATAAAGTGATACACTTAAGCTAGATGCAAATGTCACTTACCATTTTTTGGTGTACTTCACTATAGTCTTAGTATTTGTTTCGATTCCCAGATTAAAGGGTGACTTCAGTTTGTTTTAATTAGAGCTTTCTTATCTGAAATATTTTCACTAGGTAAGCTCTATGTGGAAACATATGACAAAGCATCCATTATTGGCAAATGCTAAAGGAAACTGCTTTCGGAGGAAATTTATCTTCTTGATTTAATGCAAGCAAACAAAACATTTTCTGAAAAGGAAATATCCTTAGGATCCTGTCATCATAAAGTCCTTAAGCCTCTTGTCCAATGTAGAGAATTAGTGATGGCTCAAAATACTTATTAAACTAATAAATGAATGAGCCATCGGCTGGGGATCTAGCAGATTGCTGGGATTACAGAGACAATGAGACCCTTGCCTTGAAGGGATTTACAGTCTGGTAGTGTGCCTTATAAATCAATCAGTGAGGATTTACTTAGCATCTGAGGTTTGCTGGTGCTGTGTGAGATGCTTGAAGGGGGTCTCAGAGACATAGAAGGGAGGCCCTGCCCTTGAGAGTTTTTAACCTGTTACGAGAGGAGACTCAGCACAAGAAATAACCACCTGACACGTGTAGTATATTGTGTGGTGGTGACTGCACTTGCCGCTGGAATTCAGAGTGGGGCACTGGGGATTGAGCTGGAGATGTGTGTGGACGCACACATCAGGACTCCATTGAAAAACAGCTGTAGGCAAAAATGTCATCTCTGAGAATAAATGGCAAGGAGCTCAAAAGTGGTGTTTCAAAAAGAAAAAAAAGCAACCAGCCAGAATGTAGAATTCTTTACTGTGCTGGTGTGGAAGCAGCAGCTGTTATCTATCAAACGGAGGAATCCTGATTCATGCTGGCCAGTTTAGTGCCCCTCTCCTGCCCACTGTGTTGTTAGAGGCCCTTTTATATGGGGCTCTGGGTGGCACCATAGTTTGGGGAACCGTCTGGAAGAGCAGAAAAATCTAGAAACCAAACAACAAACAGCTTACTTAGGATGTTTTACTATGCTGGAATGAGCAATGCAGAATTTTATCTTATGAACAAAGGTAGGAATATAATGAAAAATACAATAATGATAGAGAGTATTAGAAACCGAGTACTTTGGGCTTATCTGCCGCGTTTGAATGTTAGAAAAAATCTGAGGTCATTCTGACTTTGGAAAACTCTTTCCAATTTCCATTCTGAGCCAAAGTATTGGATGGTCTCTCTTTTATATAATGGTAGCAGTAACATAGACCCAAATGGGGAATGCTATGTGCCACAGGTGGACATTATATGCTTAAAACTCTGAATTTAACTTAAAAATTCCGGTTTGCATGATAGGTGTTGTATGTATGTGTATGGAATTACAGTTAAGTTTTTGTTGATTGTTTTATTATTGCACTAGCATTGGTCTTGTTTGAGTCCTGTGACTTAAACTTTATGAGAACATACTTGATTTAGCCAGATTTTTAAGTTGAGGCCATATGTTTGCTAAAGTGAATTAGTCAATAATTTATAAGTATGGTAGATATGTACATAATACATATTTACCTTTTTTTACCTTATTCCAAAAATGATTTAATAAGGAAATTTAAACTTAGCCTCCTTTTCAACACTGCTGATTAAAAATGTATATGTTTATACATATACAGTTTAATAAAATGTTTATCTTCCCCATAAAGACTGTATACTAATATTGGATTCTTATATCATATGTGGAAATATTTCCAAATGTATAAAAGACTAAAATGTAAAAAATAAAAATCTTGGAAGACAATCATTTAGGATATATGTGAATGTAGGGTTAGGGAAAGTCCATCCTAACTAGGGATGGGAAGCCCAGAGATTTCAAAGATAGGCATTTTGACTATATCAAAACCTAGTAAATTTTTACAGCTGAAAATATCATAAACCATGTTAAAAGAAAAACAACAGATTTGGAATAATAAGTATAAAGAGATGATAGATAAAAGGTTTTACCTATAATGTAAAGAGAATTTTTATACAGATGAATAAAGATAAGTAAAGACCAAATTTGTCAAAAAGTTTTGCCAAAGCTACAAGTAAGCATTTTAGAGAAAAACAAATTCCAGTGAACCCCAAACATATGAAAAGATGCTCAAAGATGCTCAGTGTATTTGGGGAATGCACGTTAACATAACGAGATACCATTTTATACCTATTAGTGTGACAGAAATGAGAGTAATCAGTCTTGCTGTTGGAGACAGGAAATGGGGCAATCTGCTGTTGTTAGCAGAGATGGGAACTATTACATGTTTTCTTTGGAAAATAATCTCGCTAACCTCTATTAACATAAAAAAATACATGTCCCTTTAATTCGGCAGTTCCAATTGTGACTATCCCATAGAAACATGAACAATATGTGAAATACATATGTGAAAAAATATTTCTATGTACCCATATATAGATATTTATTGCAGTACCTAACAGGCAGAAATCTGGAAAACAAGTAGATGCCTATCCATAGTTGAATATTATCATATATTACGGTATATCTGTGTCATAGAATGGTATGTCATTTGGGGGGAAAATTAGCTATGTTAGTTGCCTTGGAATTACAATGATGTATTACTGAGAAAACCAAGATACAGAAAAGTTCCAATTACATAATCCTCTCTTTGTAGAAGTTAAAAAAGAAAAGTTCATATGAGCATATTTTAGTGTATATATGTGAAAATTTATGTCTGTTTATAAATACAGAGACGCACAGCCCTAGTATGTGTGTTGGACAAGGGGGTTAAAGGAAGGGTATGAGATGTTTATATGCAAATAAAAAAGAGAAGGAGAGACAGAAAACCAAAAATGAGAGTATGAATAGCATAAGTAAAAGCATTTGTGATAGGAACAAATTTATATATGTAAGTTTTGAGACATTTATGTAAACTACGTACATGTATTTAAAAATCTAAAAAAGGTGAAAACAATCTCAAAGAGGGAGGGAGCTGGTATGTGTGTGCCAGAGAAATTGACCATGGACATCTCTTTTGGCTGGAAGATACGGGCAGACCTGTAATGGTGTGAAAAATGCCATTTGAGAACTACAAAAAGCTTATCTCTAGTGTTAGAAAAAAACTTTCTGAGATTGGCATGCCCTTTTATATTGCAACTCTGCACTTTCAGTTTATTGAGGAAAAACAACATCCCCAAATAGTATGCATTACTACATTACTTCGGTAAAGATGGATTATGATAACACTGGAGTGTGATACAGATAGGCTCTGGACCTAGTGGCACACTCACTGTATGAGGCAAGGTATGTAGTTTGACCGAGGGAGGTCAAAGAAGGCTTCCAGTTGGAAGCAGAAGAAGATGTGTTCTAGGCAGAAAGGCAGCAGGAGAGACCGCGAGAAGGCGTGTGGGTCTTTGTGTTAAGTACAGTGGAGCACACGAATCAGCTAAGCAGTAGGCTGTAAATGGAAATTGCTCCATTTTATTGACTGTAACACTCCGTCGATGCATTAGTATTTTACGTACCACTAAGAAAGACAGACATGCTTATTAAACTACTATACCAACATTTGTATCTCATGGTTTCTCTGAGATCCGAGAGTTCTGAAATTCTCAAGAATCCAGTAGCAATTTTGGCATCCATGGTTCTGGCTTAGGATCTCTTAGGAGGGTTACCCTCAAGATGTTGGCGGGGACTGGGGCACCTGGGTGACTCAGGCAGTTAAGCGTCTGACTTCGGCTCAGGTCATGATCTTGCGGTTTGTGAGTTCGAGCCCTGCATCAGGATCTGTGCTGACGGCTCACAGCCTGGAGCCTGTTTCGTATTCTGTGTCTCCTTCTTACTTTGCCCCTCCCCCACTTGTGCATGCGTGCGTGTGTGTGTGTGTGTGTGCGCGCGCGCGCGCGCGCTCTCTCTCTCTCTCCCCCTATCTCTCAAAGATAAATAAACACTAAGGAAAAAAAAAAGATGTTGGCCGGGACTATAGTGATTTGAAGGCTTGACTGGGGCTGGAAAACCCACTTTCAGGACGGCTGCCTCACATGGCTGACAGGAGGATCCCTCATGCCCCGTAGGGATGCTTGAGTGTCCTCACAACATGGCAGATACCTTATTGCAGAGTGAATGATCCATGAACATGAGTGAGGAGGATTCTGTACTGTCTTTTATGACTTAGGTTCATCAATCACATGGCATCACTTATAATATTCATTAGAAACGAGTCACGACATCCAGCCTACTTTCAGTGGGAGAGAAATTAGATTCTGTCTTCTGAAGCATCCAAGAAGGAGGGTCACAGCATATATGGGCATAATGGAAACCACAACGTATGGAAAAGGAAGTATAAGTGGACAAAATGGTTAGTTACTTTGTAAAACTTCATCATGGTCTTCCTCTTCTCAACCATTTTACAGAGGAGTTGTTGTTTTGTACCTTTTGACACATATTGTTCTCTATGCTATTAAGAAGATTGCTGATGAAGGAGTTTTAAACAAAATGATACACTATTGACTCCCAGGTTTTTTGTTTCCAAGTTGCTGTCAACAGAAATGTGGGTTTTAAGGCCAGCCCTTTCTTGACCTTACCAGAAAGTTAGAAAAATTTCCATTAACACAATCAGGATTTATTTTTCTTACTCAGATGGTTCTCAAATGGCTTATTGATTGAAATGTTGAAGAGTTTTCATGGTCCAGACAGGTCACTGGGAGTAACAAACCAAGTTTGTGCGTGCATGGATAGTGACAACTGTGTCGCAGTCGCCACCAGGCCCACAAGTGTTGATTAAATTAATTAGAACACACCCTTATTTCAAAATGTGAAAATATGAAAAAAAGTGTGGTTATTACTCAGTGATGTGTACAGCTATTGTTTTTGGTGGCTCAGCACACTCCCTTTTGGCTAGTTTTCTCTCTCTCTCTCTCTCTCTCTCTCTCTTTTTTGGGAGGTAATAGTTCCACATCCCACACACTTTAGGGGAATTGCTTCTCCCTCACCCTCACCATGCAGTCTTAGGGGATGTCGCCAGTCCTACCTACCCGTGAACTGTGGTGGTGGACCCCCAAGCTGTTATCCAGGGGACCACTGTGAATGCCTCAAGGATGGAGTCATGACTAAGTCTGTCAGTATCGTTTGGAGAATATTTGTAAACTAGAGGTAGCCAGGCTAACTGCCTCTTTGCAGTTGTCTCCTCACAGGAAAGATAAGTTCAGCTTCCCTTGCAGCCTTGTGTTCTGTTTTGGGCTTGCGGGGTGGGGTGGGGGGGCAAAATCCGCAGCAGAAAGCTATGAAACTAATAAGGCTTTTTGCAAATAAATCCACCGCTTTTGCTTAAGGTGGTTCAAGTTGAGATTAGTCCTGACTATTAAAGATTTGTAAAATATGATTTCTCTAGCTTTGTTTAGTGTTCTGCCTTTGTAGTAAAAAATGTCACATCACCCATAAAGGATGTTGTGATTTTTGTGTTATGAATTTGATGGTGACCAATCTGGTAGTTCTCACTAGCCTTTTTTTTTTTTTTTTTAATTTAGTCCCAGAGCTTGCTTGCTTGCTTTATGCATTTATTTGAAGTATAATTTATTGTCAAGTTAGCTAACATACAGTGTATACAGTGTGCTCTTGGCTTCGGGAGTATATTCCCATGATTCGTCACTTACATACAACACCCAGTGCTCATCCCAACAAGTGCCCTCCTCAGTGCCCATCACCCATTTTCCCCACCCCCATCAACCCTCAGTTTGTTCTCTGTATTCAAGAGTCTCTTAGGGTTTGCCTCCCTCTCTGTTGTAACTCTTTGTTTTTCATTCCCTTCCCCCGTGGTCCTCTGTTAAGTTGATCAGTTTCCACATATGAGTGAAAACATGATATCTGTCTTTAAGGGACTTACTTCACTTAGCATACATAATACCCTCCAGCTCCATCCACATTATTGCAAATGACTGCAAATGGCAAGATTTCATTCTTTTCATTGCTGAGTATTATTCTAGTGTGTGTGTGTATCACATCTTCTTTATCCATTTGTCAGTTGATGGAAACTTGAGCTCTTTCCATAATTTGGCTATTGTTGATTGTGCTGCTGAAAACATTGGTGTACATGTGTCTCTATGAATCAGTGCTCCTGTGTCCTTTGCATAAATTCCTAGCAGTGCTATTGCTGGGTCAGAGGGTAGTTCTATTTTTAATTTTTTGAGGAAACGCCATGCTTTTCCAGGCGGCTACACCAGTTTGCATTCCCATCAACAGTGCAAGAGGGTTCCCGTTTCTCCACATCTTCACCAACATCTGTTGTTTCCTGAGTTGTTAATTTTAGCCACTGACTGGTGTGAGGTGGTATCTCAATGTGGATTTGATTTGTATTTCCCGGATGATGAGCTATGTTGAGCATCTTTTCAGTGCCTGTCGGCCGTCTGGATGTCTTCTTTGGATAAGTGTCTTCTGCCCATTTCTTCACTGGATTATTTGATTTTTGGGTGTTGAGTTTGGTAAGTTCTTTATGGATTTTGGATACTAACCCTTTATCTGATGTGTCATTAGCAAATATCTTCTCCCATTCTGTCGGTTGACTTGTAGTTTTGTTGATTGTTTCCTTGGCTGTGCAGAAGCTTTTATCTTGATGAGGTCTCAGTTTGTAAATCCGGTTTTTGATGTGTAGCTAATGAGAAGAGAAGAAGAACATAAAAAAAGAGAAGATGAACATAAAAAAGAGAAGATGAAAAAAAGGGAAGATGAACATAGCTCATGTGTAGCTAATGAGAAGAGTAGATGTCTGAATTTGTCTTCCAAGAAAATAATGGAGATTTTAAGCATCGCTTACTGGTTTACATTTGATTTTGACCAACTTGTTTGACTAAGTGGAAGAATCATTTTGGAATAAGGAAAATTGAAGTTTTAGCAACGACCCCGGAAGTCTGAAGTGCTGATCATTCCAGTTTCCACAGGAGATGTTTGCGATGCTGAGCTTTAAGCTACTATAGAGGATTGCTCAGGAGAAGAAATAGTCTCATTAGATGTGAAGTTTGTTTTTTTACATTTATTTATTTTTGAGAGACAGAGACAGAGACAGAGCACAAGCAACAGAGGACGAGCTGGGGAGGGGCAGAAAGAGAAGGAGACACAGAATCTGAAGCAGGCTCCATGCTCTGAGTTATCAGCACAGAGCCCCCGACACAGGGCTCGAACCCACCAACTGTGAGATCATGACCTGAGCCGTAGTCAGTGCTCAACCGACTAAGCCACCCGGGTGCCCTAGGTGTGAATTTTGATAGTAATATTTTATACTGTTTACACAGTATTTACCTGAACATTAATAACTAGACACTCCTAAAAAATTCATTTTTTTGTCTTCTCTGATTTCTTACATATGCATTTTGTAAATTTTTTTCCATGCAGAGCCTTTCCATGCATTTTTGCATTTGTACCTAAGTATTTTGATATTTTTCAAGTGTTTATAAGCAATACTTTGTTTTAAATTTTGGTTTCCACATATTCACTGTCAGTATGTAGAAATGTGACTGGATTTCATGTGGAGTTGAAGAAGTCCTCATGTGAAAAATGACACTGTTTGTTCCCATAGGAAATAATGAACCACACAAATGACTGTTCTTATTTAGGCAAAATCTTCAAGATTTTTTTTTTATGATTTTTGAGGTTTTATGATTTTCAACCACATCGTATATATCACTTTAAATATAACTTTATTTTTGGAGAAAACTTTACAAAGAAAGCATCTGCCCAGAGAAAATATTTTTCTAAGTAAATGAGTTATCCCTGATGCATAATGATTTTGAAGTTCACTTACAGCATGATACATGTAGAAACAATAATTGAAGCTTAATTTCTATGTCAGCTATTTTTTAGACTAAACTTGTTCTGATTATGTGCTTAGTTTTAAAAAGTCAGCTTCATCAGACTTGCCTCCATCATTCAGTGTATTCCCTTCTAAATAGACACATAAATTAAACATAATGATTTGGACAGCTAGTTAATGACATTTAAGATGAACTTAACACATATTGATTTGCTTATTCAATCCTCTATTTAGAAGCATATATTAGGTAAACTCAGTCAGTTCACACGGATTCATATCTCAAGTCTTGCTGTGGATTTATGTGTCACTTTCTCCGTAATCTCAGGTTTGCTAGTAACTTCGTTATTGTCCGGTAAGACCTGCCTTTATTGGTTAATGTTGACTTTGCTGCCTTCACACAGTATTCACTACCGCTCTTTATCGGTTTCAGTTACAACCACCATAAATAAAGCATGAAGAGAAGAGACAGAAGGAGTCGATTTATTTTCATGCATTTTTGGTTACCATCTAAATCACAATTGTCAGAGGCAAGTGGAGTTTAATGGTCATCCTTAACAAGTTTAGGGAAAAATGTGCAGTTTTACTCTTTCCATGTTGTGTTTTATGGCTCTTTCCCATTTGGTTCTGAATAATGATGATTCAGTAATGACATTTTATTATCCAAGCTTGATGAATAGGACTGGAAAGTGTTTATTTTCTCCTTCCACTTCGCTATAACACCTCAGCAAGAGTGAGAGACGCTGACTGATGTTATACAGAGACCGTGTTTAATGTTTTTTAATGACGTGCTTGAGTTAAAATAGAAATATCTCTGGCCTTATTCGGACACTGGCAGGTAAGGCCTGTTCCTTGTAGTGTGTTTGTTGGTTGGGGCCATGTCCAGTTTCATTGCAAATGTATGCGTTGACAATCACACAGTACAAATACACGGGCATATGAATGTATATATTGAATAATCTTTTACAGTGTTTTAATTTTGTTTTACCTGCAAAATCATTTTATTCAAGGGCAATCATATATGAGAAATCTTCTGGGAGTTCCAAGCCAGGTACTAGATGAAAGGCAAGCCCTTTGGTTGAGGTGGCCTGTGTAGTGCTGGCCACCGGACTTCCCCCTGCCACCTCCACATCTCTGCACTGATCTGTTACAGGCTATAAAATCACAGTAAAACCTTGGATTGCGAGTAACTTGTTCTGCGAGTGTTCTGTAAGATGAGCAAACATTTCTTTTTTTTTTTTTTTTTTATTTTTTTTTTTAATGTTTATTTCTTTTTGAGACAGAGAGAGACAGAGCATGAATGGGGGAGGGTCGGAGAGAGAGGGAGACACAGAATCAGAAGCAGGCTCCAGGCTCTGAGCTGTCAGCACAGAGCCCGACGCGGGGCTCGAACTCACGGACCGTGAGATCATGACCTGAGCCGAAGTCGGACGCTTAACCAACCAAGCCACCCAGGTGCCCCGATGAGCAAACATTTCTAATAAAGTTTCACTTGATAAACGAGCGATGTCTTGGAATACGAGTAGTATGTCTTGCCATATGTCACATGATCACAACTGAGCCAGTCGTTCTGGAAACTTGCTTTGATTAACAAGTGTTTTGGATTACAAGCATGTTTCTGGAACGAATTATGCTCACAAACCAAGATTTTAGCGTATAGGGATTCTTGCTGTTGTCTTCTTCGCTATTTCTTAGGCTTTTTTCTTCTCACCGTAGGTAAGTCGATATTACCTTTTGATTATAAGGAAGTTTTAAAATGATTGAATGATGTATTTTAATTATTTGGGATGGAATAGATCCAAAGTTGCTTTATTTTGTTTTACTTCATGGACTGATATTACTGTAGGCAACATGACTGTTTGGAGAGGAAACTAATTTTTAGAGAATTGGAAGTTTTAATAACCTTGGAGATGGAATCAATCCAAAGTAAATATAGAGAATTCCATTATGCTTTATCATTTTGATATTTGTTAACCAGTTTCCTTATGTTGACTGTGTAAGAAGATAGAGTGAAAAAGGAAAAAAAAAATAGATGCTTGCAATGAATTGTTCTGTAAATTTAACCTACCTTGTATTTTCAACTACGTGAAGTTTGAACCAATATTGTTTGATTAACACTTTTAAATGATTTTTTTAGATATAATTAAGGTTGCAATATTTGCCCTTTGATAACTGGAATACAGTGTTTGTCAGTTGGAATGGTCTGTTAATGTGGTTTGTCTTTTGGCCAAGATGGGATTTACTGAAATAGGCTAGGTTGCTTCAAGGCTAAAGGGACAATCCTGTGGGTATTTTGGAAAACTGGCTTGTGGATCTGCCCATCCTTCTTCTGAAGGGGCCACTCCTGGTATTCTTGAAGCATGTTAACAGTGAATGTTCTTTATATATGATTTTTAATCATTTGAACAAAGTTTTATTCTGGGATCATTAAGCTTCATTATTATCCTTTTAAGTGTTATAAGAAAGAAGATTTAGTCTTTATTACCCTAATCTAAGTGGGATTTCCAGACACAGCATTGGTGTGTAGCTTGGTATAAAATTTGAGTTTATGACCAAAAGAAATACATGATTTTTTAAAAAGCAGTTAAAGAAGGAGTTAAATGGTGGTGAGAGTTTTTATGATGAAATTTTCAGAGAGAATGGCACAACGTCCCCATTGCAAATCTGTGGTGGGAGGGAGGGAGAGGTTCTGCATGTGTGCCTCCCAGTTGTTTATAGATAGAAACAATAAAATATACCTTATTGGATTACTGTGAGGATGAAGTGAGATAATATCTAAACCTGGGTAGCTGTAATTACTTGATAAATTGTACTCATTATTAGAATTGTTATTCTTAACACTATACAGTTTCCATCCTTTTAGCTTTTTTGGAGTGTCAGGAATGTCTGGTCCAGTGAGGACGTTTGCCAAGGCTTATCCTCCTTTATTCTACTTAAGAACTGTATTAGCTTATTTCTTTAACTCGATTCGGTATTCCATTTGTTCTTTCTTAAGAACAAAAACAAATGGGAAAAGCAAAAGAAAAGCCAACCCATCTTACCTTAATATTTTTATCAAAATTTCAACTGCAATTTAAGATTTTAGACAATGTAAAAAAAAAAAAAAAGAAAAAGGAACAGAAAAGCATAACAGATTTTTGTTAATTGGTTTAGTATCCTGCAGCTTTATTGATTTCCTGTATTCCAACATTTTTTAATGGACTCTTTGGGATTTTTTATAAGTAATGTCATCTTCAAATAGTGATAGTTTAACTTTTTTACCCGCAATTTGGATGCCATTTATTTCTTGCCTGATTGCTCTGGTGAGAACTTCCAATACTACGTTGAATAAAAGTAGTGAGAGTGGATACTGTCTTATTCCTGATCTTAGAGGAAAAGCTTTTAGCTTTTAACTCTTGAGTATGGTATTAGCCATGAGCTTGTCATATATGGCCTTTATTAAGTTGATACAGATTTCCTCTATAACCACTTTGTTGAGTTTTTATCATAAATGGATGTTGTATTTTGTCAAAAGCCTTTTCTTTATCTGGTGAGATAATCGTGTGATTTTTATTCTTCATTTTGTTAATGTGATGTATCACATTGACTAATTTGTGGATGTTGAATTGTCCTTGTTTCCATAGAATAAATCCCCCTTGGTCATTTTATATGATTTTTTAAAAAATGTATTATTGAATTCAGTGTGCTAATATTTTGTTGAGAGTTTTTACATCTATGTTCATCAGGGATATTGGCCTGTAATTTTCTTTGCTTGTGGCATCCTTATCTGGTTTTGGTATCAGGATATTGCGGCCTTATAAAAATCTTTTTGAAAGTATTGCCTACCCTTCTGTTTTTTGGAAGAGTTAGGAAGGATTGGTATTATTTCTTCTTTAAAAGTTTGGTAAAATCCACCAGTGAAGGCATCTGGTCTTGGACTTCTGTTTGAATCAGTAGTTAAAAATCCCTCCTGACAATCTCCTTTGTGGAAATCAATCTCACATTTTGTGTTTCATTATGATTTTGTATTAGTAGGTTGTGTGTTTCTAGGAATTGATCCATTTCTTCAAGATTGTCCAATTTGTTGGTATGTAGTTGTTCATAGTAGTCTCTTATGATCCTTTGCATTTTTTTCATGTCAGTTATAGTATCTCCTCTTACCTTTTTCTGTGGTGAGTCTGTCTAAAGGTTGTCAGTTTTCTCTTTTTAAAGAACCAGCTCTTACTTTCATTGATCTTTTCTATTGTCTTTTTAGTTTCCATTGCATTTATTCTGCTATAATGGTTGATTTTTTACTTCTTGCTTCAAACCTCGGGCCTTGTTTATTCTTTTTCTAGTTTTTTGAGGTGTAAAGTTAGGTTGTATATCTGACTTTTCTTGATGTAGGCATTTATCACCATGAACTTGTCTCTGAGAACTGCTTTCGATGTGTTTCGTAAACTTTGGTATGTGCCATTTCCATTTTCACTTGTCTCAAGGCATTTCTGTTCTGAAATCCTTTTTCCACTGGTTCAGTAGCTTGTTGTTTAACTTCCACATATTTGTTAATTTTCCAGTTTTCTTTGTGTAATTAATGTATAGTTTTATACGATTATGGTTGGAAAAGGTGCTTAATATGATTTCAAGCCTCTGAAATTTATTAAGACTTGTTTTTTGGCCTAACATGTGATCTTTGAAAATATTCCATGTGTAATTAAAAAGAATGCTTATTACTTTTGGATGGAATATTCTGTAAATATCTGTAAAGTCCATCTGGTCTAATGTGTCACTTAAGCCCAAATTTATTAAAGTTGCAGGATCAAAAATCAATGCACAAAAACATGTGATATTTCTATAAACTAATAATGAAGTATCAGAAATTAAGAAAATAGTCCCATTTACAATTGCATCAAAAAGAATAAGTACCTAGGTATATGTTTAACTGAGGAGCTTAATGACCTGTATATTGAAAACTATGAGACACTATAATGAAAATTGAAGATACACATAAATGGAAAGATAATTATGTGATAATGGATTAGAAGAATTAGTATTGTTAAAATGTCCATACTACCCAAACCAATCTACAGATTCAGTGCATTCTCTATAAAAATTACAATGGCATTTTTCACAGAAATAGAACAGGAAAATTCTAGAATTTGTGTGGAACCTCAAAAGATACTGAATAGCCAAAGCAATCTTGAGAAAGAACAAAGCTGGAGGCATCACACTCCCTTATTTCAAACTATATTGTCAAGCTGTAGTAGTTAAAACAATATGTCATTGACATACAAATAGACATACAGATCAGTGAAACAGAATAGAGAGCCGGCAGTAAACCACATATATATGGTCAATTATTTTATGACGAGCCAATAATGTGCAATGGAGAAAAGATACTCTTTTCAGTAAATGGTGTTGGGAAAACGGGACAGCCACGTGCAAAACATAAAGCTGGATCACTGTCTTAGACCGTACAGAAAAATCAACTCAAAATATATTAAAGATTTGAACATAAGACCTGAAACCATAAAACTCCTAGAAGAAAACATAGGCAGTAGGCTCCTTGACAGAAGTCTTGGTGATAGTTTTTTTTTTTTTTTTTTTGACTCTGAGAGCATAAGCTAAAGCAGCAAAAATGGAAACACACAAGTGGGACAGCATCACACTAAAAAGCTTCTGCACAGCAAATGAAACCACCACCAAAATGAAAAGGTAACCTACAGATTGGGTGAAAATGATCGCAAATCCTATAGTTGATAAGGGGCTATTAAAAATATATAAAGAACTTATGCCCCTCAATAGCAAAATGAAAACTTAAACAATCTAGTTAAAAATGGGCAGAAAATCTGAAGAGACGTTTTTCAAAAGACCTACAGATGGCCAACAAGTACATGAAAAGATGCTCTATATCATTACTCATCGGGGAAATGCAAATCAAAACTTCAATGAGATATCCCCTTAGACTTGTTAGAATGACTGTTATCAAAAGACTAGAATTAACAAGCGTTGGTGAGGATATGGAGAAAAGGGAACCCTTATTTACTGTTGGAAATGTAAACTGGTGTAGCCGCTATGGAAAATAGTATGGAGGTTTCTCACAAAATTAAAAATAGAACTACCGTATCACCCAGCAATTCTACTTCTGGGTATTTATCAGGAAAAAAAGTGAAAACACTTACTTGAATAGATGTGCAGCCCCGTGTTCATTCCAGCATTATTTACAATAGCCAAGGTATGAGAACAGCCTCAGTGTCTATCCGTGGATGAGTAAAGAAATTGCAGAGTACCTCCGTGGTGGACTATTCAGCGGTGAAAAGAAGGAAATCTTGCCACTTGAGACCACATGATGTACCTTGGGGGCATTATGCCCAGTGAAATATGTCTGCAGAAGACAAATACCATATGATGTCACTTACACGTGGAATCTAAATAATCGCACGTTATACGGTCACACATCATACGTTCACACATCATGCGTTTATACATACAGCGTACAAAACGCTAAGTCTAATGATAGAATAGTGTGGTGGTTGCCAGAAGCAGGGGTTGTGGGTAGGTGAACTTTTCTTGGGGGAAGGAGATAAATAAATTGGGAAAGAAAAGGGCACCCAGGGGATATCCCATCAACATCTTGGAGTGTTTCTTTCTCATTTTGTGTGTGTGCGCATGTGTATGTGAGATTGTATTTACTGTAATAAGACATATACTTTGAAAATTCTTTGCTTACTGATGCATCATAATTTACACAGTTCTGTGGCTCTGCTCTGCAGAATAAATGAGGAGTATTTTTTTAGTCTCTAGAAGAAGCACCACTTTAGCAGAAACGTTGCTGCCCAGTTTCTTCTTGTCTGTTTTTTCTCCTTTGCACTGATTTTCTTCCCCGTATTTTTCATGTCATGTGCTAAACTAATGCATCAGAAAAGAATTTTTTTTTTTTCAAAAGCAGGTTTATTGGTAGCCTCTGGCTCAAAACGTAGCTTAGAGATATTGATAGGTCCTAATCTCTTCAAGGACACAAATTTGGCATTCTGAGAAATACTGAATCTCAAAGATACTTTGGAATAATGTCGAATGAAATGGTACTAATCGTTTAGCATGTAGGCAGTTCTTTAATACATGTGCATTGAAAATTTAATAGGCAGTAAACTTAAAAAAAATTGAAGTTCAACATTAAAATATTCATTTACCAAATATTTGGCTCAGTGCCTGCTACACACCAGCCAGTCCAGGGATGAAATGGTAAATAAGACGTGCTCTCTGTTGTCACGGAGCCTGTAGTTTATTGGGATAAAGGGATACGAGGAAGACAGATCATAAAAGAGAAAACAAAAAAATGAAGGAGAATATCCAACGGTGATCACATTGCATTAAATCAAAAGGTGAGGTGGTCAGGGAGCGGCTCTCTGAAAAGGATTTGAGCTGCAATCTAAACATAAGAAGAAACTAGCCCTGGAAAGCCAGGTGGCAAAGTACTTCTGTCTAAGGGAGCGATAGGCCCGAAGGCCCTGCGAGTGGAGTGGGGTTGGTGTGTTTGAGAAGCAGGAAGAAGGCTATTTGTGGCTGGTGGCCAGTCAGTGAGGAGGGTACGCAATTTCTCACTGAAGTGAGACAAAAAATACATTTTGAGTTATATGTACATGAAAGCCCAAGTAAGATTTAAGTTGTTGTTGTTTTTCGTAAGAATTGTGTGTGCACGTACTTCCCCACTTTCTTGGAAAGAAACGTTAAATCTGAGCTGTTCTCATTTTTAACTTTAGTTG